>NC_133975.1:109875886-110505261 GCF_047716275.1 Strix uralensis | reverse complement strand
CTAGGAAAGGTAAGATATGAACTCTCAAAAGTAAGCAAATTGACTTCCTTTCAATGAAAAATAGCAAAATTCCTACTTTCCAATATCAGGCAGTCTAAAACTTGAATGCTGGAATCTAAGTACTTCTCTCTTGCTACTGTTTTGAATTGTCCTGCAAGATTTGAGTGTTGCAGTCGTCTTATCTAAATTTTCTGTTTGCTCCTTCAGGAACTTCTTTCCCTTAGGAACCTCTGTTTTTTCTATGTAGTGCTTGAACTAGATTTTTTTTTTTTTAATTAAATAGTTAAATACTTAAAGGTTGTTTTTCTGTGGTGGAGTTCAAAACTCGGAGTAGGCCGCTATGCTCTTCTGTACAGCGGG
Source organism: Strix uralensis (assembly GCF_047716275.1). NCBI lineage: Eukaryota > Metazoa > Chordata > Aves > Strigiformes > Strigidae > Strix > Strix uralensis. Next base: position 110,504,901 of record NC_133975.1, on the reverse strand, counting down.
TGGGGAAAAACTGGGCTTCTCAAAATTTTTGCCTAGTGAGAAATAGTAAGTTCAGGAAGGAAAGGGGAAGAACATAGGTATTCTGTGTAGAGAACTGAGGCATCTGAGTCAGAGTTGCCAATAGGTCTGCATCTACTCTGAACCAAAGCCTGAGTTTATCTGCAAGGTGGGCTGTTGTATGTTTTCTCAGATTTAAGTCCTTTTTTCAATCTAAAACATGATTGACAAGCTGCTGTTGGTGATATTAATGTGTTACTGCTTAGAAGGGTATTTAGGTCACTTGCCTGAGATCTGGGTTGCAGGCTACCCTCACCCTGTGAGGAGCTACATCCTCATTACTCCATTTGAGTACCCTCTGAGGTTAGGCTGCAATAAGCAGCAGCTCTAGTGTATCTTTTTTAGGCTGTCACTGCTGAGGAGGGTGCAAAATTCATGTCCTTAGAGCATGAAAAAATACCATAATGTGCTGGTCCAGGCACTTGACAGAAAAAATCACAGGTTCCTGCTTTCTGTAGTGACTGGGTGTTTTATATCTAAATGCTAAAATGAACAGGGTTTAGTAACCAATTTTTGTTTTGTTTTCAAGAAGTATTTTAACTTTCTGTTTTCAAGAAGTATTTTGACTTCTGCTGGTATCACATGATTTTTGCCTGATTAAGCATTCTTCACTCTACGCTGGTAGAACTCAAAAATGGGTATTTTCATAGAAACTTTTGAATTTTATGGGCAGTTCATTCTTCATGAGAAGGTTAAACCAGCAGAATCTGAATTTTACAACAGATGTGTTTTCTGCTTCTGGGCAAGTTCATTAATGATTAGTCAGTAATGCAATAGTCAGAATAGTCTAATAGTACAATAGACTCCCTCATATGCAAAGTGAAGATGCTTCATAATCTCTATGCTAAGCCAACTTCTTCAGCTGTTCTTCAATAATGCCTTTCTCCTTCAGATGTACTCAGAAGGAAGTGATGTTGTACCTCAGAGCAATGAAACAGCTCTTCAGTATTTCAAGAAAGCTGCTGATATGGTATGATTATCTGTAAGCTAGTAATACAGCATATGCACTAAAAAGTTGATTAGCTCAGAAATGCTGCAGATGCTTCCTTTTATGCACTTACATGTTCATATACCTACTCCCAACTTCTGTCCTGGATTTAGCCCATAATTAAACCCTGCTCATCTAAGATGTCAGGAACTGCCTCCAGTTCAGATCATGGTGCTTCATGAATCTGTGTTCAGCACAAGGAACCTAACTCTCATGAATGCTGGCATCAGTATGAAATACTATCCACCTAAATAGCCTGAAATCCTGTTAAATGTTAATTTTCATTAATTTGAAGTTGTCTGGTTGCAGAAATTGACAGTGCACTGATACTATGTTATTTTGGTCCTGTTTTGTGGTCAGTGAATAGATAATGTGTTTTGGGCTTATACCTCTCATCTCATTGGAGTGTTTGGGTTTTGGGTGTTTGTCCCTTCTGTCTCTTTGACCTATCCCTTATGGTAGCATATGTAGAGTTAAAGCATGAGTAGTCCTTCAGGAAAGATGTTTAGCATGTGAAACACAGTAGGTGTAGTTTTGAAGGGACTGTTGTAAAATAACTGCCTTCATGGTTCTTGCATTCCACAGTTAGATTGCTGTTCCGTACCTCTGTCCTGCAGTAAGGATCTCTCAATTTGTTAACTTCCTACATTCACAGAAGGTTTCTGATGTGCCCCATTGCCTGTCCTTCACTGAAGGAATACCACAGTGCATAACTTTGCAGAAGCAGTGGTCAGTAATGCAGCCCACAGGACAGCTACCAATCTGCCCTTAAAGATACTCAGAGTTCCTGTAGTTTTGAGTTTCTGTAGCATCCAGAACATCTCAAACTTGGAAAAACTAAAGATGAATAAGCTATTAATGCCCCATCTTTCTATGGGTGTGGGTTCTACATCTCATACGATGTTTTGAAACTGCACAGTAGACTTTCATAACTAGTGTTGAAAGCTTTTCTTTTTCCTGTTAATCACCTGTGTAGTTACTGAATAAGTTATCACAGATGCTGTTTTCTCCCTAAATAACTGTTACTTACTAGGAGCAATGTTACAAAACAAATCTACCTTGAGCACTGTCTGTTTTAGTCATGTTAAAGACATCAGATTTGAAAGACGTAGCTGTAGGCTTTGCCTTCCTTTGCAGATGTGTTTTCCTATGTTTTCAGGGTAATCCAGTGGGACAGAGTGGATTAGGAATGGCTTACCTCTATGGAAGAGGTGTTCCAGTGGTAAGCTTTTGACAGTTGTCTTTCTAATCATATGTGATTGTGTAACTTCTTGCTGTCAACAGACTTTTTCTCTGGAGGGAGATTTCTGTTACATTGAAAACTCCGTGAGGAAATCTGTAATACATAAAAAAAATTCACTATGGCATTAACAGCTATGAAACATGCTGAGTTCCCTCTAATAAGTTTGAAAGTGTTGCTGAAACTGTTAGAAATGCATAGCAGTGTGAATTTTTAGCAGTAATTTTGAACTTGGCTCTAATTTTCTTGTGAAATAAAGCAACTCCTAACTGTCCCCATTTTGTCTTTTGTGAGAGTGGAGGAACACTTTGAAACTTTTAATTAGTTCATTTGCCTTGTTGCTTTTCCCACAAGAAGGTTTTTTGTCAAATGTTTTATATTTAGCTATGCAAAGAGATATGCAAAAGTTGAATTAGCCCGAGTTGAAGAAATAAGTTAAATAATTGTTCTAGAAACAAAACAGGGCATACATTCTGTTAGGCATAACTGTTCATAGCAATGCTATGTGTGGATGATAGCTTCGAGATAGCTACAGGCTTAAGACATGCTAATGTCATTGTAGGCAATTTCATTTTTTGTTTCCAAATTTTGATCAGGTAAATATTTTCGCACCAGAACATCTCTGTAATTTTTCTGTAATACAGATTTGTCCTTACTTATGCATGCATGCACGCATTTTTTTTTTTCTTAAATTGTGGTGTATTGCAAGGCTCTAATGACTGGACCAAATCTTCTTGCAGAACTATGAGCTAGCACTGAAGTATTTCCAGAAGGCTGCAGAACAGGGATGGGTTGATGGACAACTTCAGCTAGGTTCCATGTATTACAGTAAGTGGCATCAAAATGATAATTTGCTGGATCTAAGCATCTGTCCTTTCAGTAACTGTTCACTAGGTGGCATTAGAAGTGTGTGTGTGTGTATATATATGTATTTCATACAACTTTGCTTTTCAAGAGGAATGAATAGCAATGACTTACTCTTCCTTTTAGATGGCATTGGAGTCAAGAGAGACTATAAACAAGCTTTGAAATATTTTAACTTGGCCTCCCAGGGTGGCCACATTCTGGCTTTTTATAATCTGGCTCAGATGCATGCTACTGGCACTGGAGTGATGCGATCCTGTCATACTGCTGTTGAGGTAAGGTCACCCATTTATAAAAGTTGAATAATACTGACTTGAAAAAGGTTGGATATAACCACATCAGTTTATAGAAGAAATTTGTCTTGGCTAAAATCCACTGGTGACTGCAGAGCCAAGGCTATAAAAAGGAAAAGTGATATAGTCTCAAACTCCTTCGTACCTCTTGGGAAAATTTTTTTTTTTATGTTGATATAGCAAGTTTGTATTTGCTTTATTAACTTTGTAGAAAATTGAATGTAATACAAAGCAAACTTTTTTATAAGTACTGAATTCTTCATTTAGACATGGGTTCAAGTGTAACAAAAAAGCTGATACTAAGAATAAATCTGAGTAAGCACCTGAATCTTGGCATGTATTTGCTGAGTAACCTGTATCTTAAAGTAAGCCTGTCTTAAGCAGTGAGTCTGTCTATCAAGTTTTACCTGTGAAATGTAATATTTTGAACAGGCTTTTGAATGTTAAAGGTTCACCTCTTGCAAAACCTAAATTTCTGAAGTTCCTGACAACCAGTTTTGTCTCAATTTTTTTTACCTCTGCAGTTGTTTAAGAACGTATGTGAACGGGGGCGTTGGTCTGAAAGACTGATGACTGCCTACAACAGCTATAAAGATGGTGATTCAAATTCTGCTGTAGTTCAGTATCTTCTTCTGGCAGAACAAGGCTATGAAGTTGCACAAAGCAATGCTGCTTTCATACTTGATCAGAGTAAGGACCTGAATTTGTACTGAAAGTTGTTTTTGGAGTTGACCTGCAGTAGCCCATTTAGTAGCATGCTGTAGTGCTTGAAGACACAATTACATAGCTCTTGTCCAGTTAGAACTTCAGTGACTCTTGTCCTCTTTCCTGCTCTTCACACTGGAAAGCAGTCAGTTTTAATTTTCAACTCTAAGGATAGCTTTCTGGCCTGAAAGTTAGAATACACTAAAATTCTGACTTAAGGGATTTAAAAATGGGATAGAGAGAGAATGCTTTAGAAACTTGCACAGTGCTGAAAATTTTCTTCCATGGACTTCCTAAACACAGCCTTAACATTTTATTTTTAAATCTGTAAAGGAGGAATTGCATTAGTTTTACTTTTGGCCTTTATGGTGCATACAAGCTTACATTTCCTTTGTTCTTTATCTTGTAATGTTGTTTGTCAGCACTTTTTTCCCTGATATTTTTTGTAACTTTACTTGTACTACTCTTGAAGCAGTAATGAAGAGCTGGGCAGTTGATTGTTAGATTTGAAAAAACTTGTCCCAGGTCTCCTGTTGCGACTAGGTGGCTAGAACTTGGATTTCTTAGAGTTTGAGGTCATAGGGAAACAACGGAAGTACAAGTGAAACTACAAAACCCAGTATCTTATCATAAACAGTATCTTAATTTAAAAATCAGCTATTGGTGGCTGATAGACTAATCTAACATGTTAATTTCCAGTTAATGTTTTTCAAAGATGCCTTAGTGACTCATCTTTAGATAAGCTACAGCAATGACAGTCTTGGCTGGGAGTATAGAATCTTTCTGTGGGTTAATGTTTTAGATATTTCATACAGAAAATCTGTATGTCAACTGTGAAATAGTATACCTGGAATCATACTTACACTGGAAATAAGGTTATAAATCCTTTGAACTGTCTGAACTCTGATACTTCAGCAAGCCTCAATTTATGACATGAACAAGTAAAATAACCTCTGAAGTAGCTTGTAACACTGCTGTGTAAAATACGCAGTCTCTGACTGGTTAAGGAATTTAAGCCTTCATTTTACTTGACTAGTCTTGTTTTTTAGATGGTCAAACTAAAATAGCTTAAACTTTAGCCTTCTATTTGAGTGCATCTTTGTCAGAGCCTGAATTGTGTGCTCTTAAGACTTGCATCTTCTGGCATTCCTCAAGTATGCTTCAGAATCTCATAGATCAGGAATGGGAGAGACACTTGGTAAGCAATATTTCAGGGTGAAATGATACAATTTGTTCCTAGCTCTTGTGTGGGCAGATATGTGGAAAGACCATATAAATGAAAGGGTTTTTTTATAAGTTTCAGATGGGTTGAGTCTTGTTTATGCTATAGCACAGATTACTTCAAGTTTTTAATTCATTTCAGCAAACTGAGTATAAGCATGGGGGTGTTCGTGGTCTTGTGTGCATATACTGTGTTCCTATTTAATGGAATTACTTTCTTCTCTAGAAGAAGCTAGCATAGTAGGAGAAAATGAAACCTATCCTCGAGCTTTGCTTCACTGGAATAGAGCCGCTTCTCAAGGTATGTCCATACCTCACAATTACAATTAATTTCTTTTTAGTAGAGCCATTAATGTTTGATTTGTTTTTTATGAAACAGGAAAGGAGGGAAAGCTTACCTCCTTCTGTTCAACATTAGTTATATTCTGCATAAGGTAGTTACTGTTCTTTGTTCCACTGTTAGCTATAATGTTATTGCAGTATGCTTACAGTTCTGAGCCATTCTGAGATGCTGAAGATTAAAAGGACTAAACCACAAATGTATGGTGTGTTTCTTTGTCATTCCATATGGAATTATAGAGTAGTGTTAAACAGCATTAGAAATGTTTACACTGACTTTTCTAAAAATAAATCCACTTGGAAAAATAGAAATAAAATGCCCTTTAAGATTTTGGTACTTGTCATCATTTATAAGAAATGCAGTTTCCTATTCAAAGCAAGCAAAGCTCAGTGATGAAGAACGCAGTCTTGATGTCCAACCAACCCAAGTTTAAACTCTGGTGCTTGTGATCCTATCCCAGAATCATTAAATATCTCAGTGTGAGGTCTCTAACTTTCATATGGGTGCATCTACCTTAATGTCTCTCTACTAGCTTTTACTACTAGTGTATCGTGCAAATGGAGCTTAAGAGTTTTGTCTGAAAATCTTCAGACCTACTTGGCTTTTAGTAGAAAGTTAGAAACTGAGAGGATGGAATGGTTAAGTATTCAGTTTACATACCTCATCATCATTTGTTATGTCTTTGCTTTTATTTTTCAAGTTTTCAGTGTCTATGTTGTAAAAATAAAGTTGACACCCTTAATGATCATATACCAAATGAAAAGTTTTTTTCTGTAATAAGTGACTATGAACAACATGATACAGGTTTTCAATTGATGCCACTAAATAACAATAATTGGTAAGATTACTGGGAAAAGGACTTTTCGGAAAATAAAATTCAGTTGCATTTTGGTTAGCTTAAACCTAATTTAAAAAAACAAAAAAGCAAGCACCAACAACCACACAAAAAACAAATGAACAAAAAAGCTGTTTATGTGAGGGAGGAAAAAGGGAAACTGTTTATGCAAATTGTAGAAAGTAATATTAAAACCATTATTGCATCTTCATGTGAAACTAAAAGGCTTTCTTTGCTTAGCTGTTTTCTTCTGTTGTTTTTTCTTGATTTATAGGATATACTGTTGCAAGAATTAAACTTGGTGATTACCATTTTTATGGTTTTGGTACTGATGTTGATTATGAAACTGCATTTATTCACTACCGGCTGGCATCAGAGCAACAGCACAGTGCCCAAGCAATGTTTAATCTGGGCTACATGCATGAGAAGGGATTGGGTATCAAGCAGGTGAGTAAGATATAGTCTGCTTCATTACAGTGCATTTACTAATACTAGATTAAGTCTATAACCATAACTGGGCTTTGGGCACTCTATAACCACTTAGCAGGATTTAACATGTCCCCCAGTACATTCTCCAATAGGAAACTGATAAGTATATCCACACTTACCTCTGTGAACAAATGAGGCATAGACAGGGGAAAAAACTATTTGCCCAAAACTGTGAAGATTGGCAAAGAATGCCCCATACTTGAGTAATGCTTTCAAGACTTTGAGGTATAATGAAATGAATGCAAATCAGTTCAGAGTATTTTAATACAAGAGTGTTCTTATCCTCTGAAACACTGGTTAATTTGTTTTCTATATCATGACATTTTGAAGACAAGTTCTGTGCATCTTCAAGTAGCAAACCATAAACACCAACAACTGTGATTATTAGCTATGGTTTTTCAGATTAGGCTAGGCCACAATTTGCCTTACAAACTACATTGCGTAAAAGAAGGCAGTATATCTGGGTCTCTGAAGAAGCCTATGGTGTATTGCTGTCCATGAGTTAACTAAAACTTTAGGAATCCAGAGCAACATGTTCTTGTATGTGTCAAAATATTGTAATTAGTAATTGCATACCAATTTTGAGCAGCCTACCTTACCTTAATGTGTGATTAACTCATGCAATTAATGTATTAATTTAGTAATATCTTCTGGGTTACTGGCAACTGTAAGAAATGGTTTAATTTTCCTTATTTTCAGTGAGCTTCAATGTTTGATTTTTGTCTAGGTATGCACCTTTTAAGTGTTCTGTGGGTCTATTAAAAGACCGGTTTTTGCTTCTTGTCCCCTAAATTCTTGACAGAAGGTCAGAACAGTGAAGGGCAAGGTCAGTGTGTTACTTTGGCAGCAGCAAGCAATCAATATTTGAAAATGCTTGCTGACTTAGCTGTCGAAGCGACAATACAGTACACAAACAGCATTATTTCTAAAGCTTATCTTCAAATTTTATTTTAGGACTGTTTTCTCGTAACTGAATCCTCAAAATTAATTAACTTCTGAAAATCAGCCTGCAGCTAAAATCAACAGTGCTAAAGTTGGGAGGTTTTCTTTTAGGGGGGGAGAAAAAAAAAAAAGTCTTTGCAGACATGGACGTGTTTTATTTCTTCTGCCTTGAAAACAACCCAATTTAAAGCACGTAATAAAAACTTTGAAGATGTTACTACATCATGTTCAGCATAACTGCTAAGAAGGTGAGAAAAATGCGTGCTAATGCTATAATTTGCACAGAGTATTCTCTCCAACCTGAAGCAGAGATGGCTACGCATAGGTAGCTGAAATAAGTACACAAGAGCTCACAGTGACCATATGCAACCTTGCTGTATGCAGATGAGTAATACTTTCTTCTCATACAGATCCATTATGGAAGGAAGAGTTGAACTGAAAGGAAATGGAGACAGTTAATACAGGTGTGGGAGAGAAGCACTGAGAATGTCTAAGCAAGGAAATCCTGTGTATAAAAACCAGTCTTAGGAATTCTGGATATGTAATATCTTTGCTTGCTGTGTTCTAAAATTTTACAACTGTAAGATGTGAGGATGGAGGTTTAGGGCTGACCAGATAAGACTAAACTGGTGCTGGGTTAGGGTATTCTGAAAAAGGCTAAGGCTGAGTTTTGAATGTAGCAAAAGAATATTTGACTTTCCTTTCCCAGAATGGAAACTGCTGAATTTTGAGCAAGACTGAAAATGACTGATAGTTAAATCATGCTTTCTGATTGTAGCAGGTGATGTCTACCACTGAAGTCTGCTCTTCCACTAGAGGCCTATGGAAGAGATGTATAAAGATTTTAGCACTATAGTGTCTTATGAATTGGGGATTTAGTCTGTTGAAGAGGGGGATGTGTACTCTTACTCTCTCCCTGTCTATGTTCACGTCATTAAGATTGCAAACACTCCAAAGTTGGGGAGAATGATCCAATGAGGTGGCCTGCACAAATTCAGTTCAGGTTACTGTTGGTGCTGGATAATCCTGAATAAATATGGTATTTCTTACTGGTTTTTTTCCAAACAGCTTTTGCCTTATTCTCTCTTTACTTATTGAATAAATAGTCTTTCTTACATTTAGGATTCTATTCTATATTTCCTGTACATAGATGGTTTTCAGACTCATACCAGATCAAAGCCAAATATTAAGACTCTTCAGAAATGTCACACATGTACACTGTTACTCACTTTTCATAGATTTAATGTTGTCCAATTCCAGAGCCTGCCTATCAGAATGAAGACTGTTTCCATAAGTTTCCATGTTCAAAATAAGAACAAATTGATTTTCTCATGGTCTTCTCTTAAGATTTGGCATGGTATTTCAGTGGTATTTGTGTTTTGAGCTCAGACTCCTACAGCTCTCACTTGTCTGTCAAGTGAGAGTGGAGAATGTATAAGCAGAATGAAGTGCTTGCTAATTAGAAATTAAAATAAGCCATGATTTAGGATCAGCTTCTACACTGATACTAGCACAGTACAAAGGAGGTAAGAAAACTCTTTTAAATAGTTATACAAAAGACAGACTTTCCAGGCTCAAGAAGTATTCACAATTGTTCTATTGAATTAAAATACTAAAATGTGAGCTAGCATATCTCATTCACATAATGTGTTGAATTTCATACTGTTATTTCCACATGTGTTATGGAACTAAGATTTGCTGTATCAATGAGCAGAAAATCTTTATGGTATTTCACAATCAATAGAATTATAAAATGAACATGTGGCATGAATTCCTGGAGATTTCTCTTATTTCAAGTGTCCAACTTGGAACACTTCCAGAGTTAAGTCTTGCACAGGTCTGTCCTTCACATCACTGAGTGAACATAGGTGATTTGTATCCAAGTATCCTAAGGTTGCCCAGTATGTATCTGAAGCAGAGCCAAAAAAAGCACAAACAAGGAATGGTAAACTATTCAGGTACACATATCCCCTGTTCTTGCTACAGTCACCTTCTTGTTCCAACTACCACAGAAGAGAACACTAATTAAGGCTGCTCTTAAAGTTGCTGGCTGTTCATGCTTGTCCTTTTGCCAGGCCACCCTCCCTAGTGCAGGTTATGTCTGTTTTGGATGAGGAGTAGCATCTAATTTGGGAGTGTGTGCAGAAATGGTTAGAAGCTATACTATCCAGCGGGCAATCTGTAGTAGAACTGGGAGGAGTTACTACTATATACTCCTCTGACTTGTGTTTTCTTAGTCTTTTGTGGTAGGTGTGGCATTGGAGATGTTAGAGTGTACTAGAATTATCTAAATATGTGCCTTAGTTTACAGTGCTTGGGTTGAATACATAAACACTAATCTCTTTGTGAGCTTCAATTCTAGTATCAGTTACGATAGCTTTATCCTCAGATCGAAGCTTCCCTTATCTATTCAAAGGTGAACACCCCTCTGAAAAAAAAGGAAGTTTTACTGAATGGTTTTCGTTTAACTTGTCCAAAAAACTTGTATTCAAATGACAGTATACATATAGCTAATAGAAAAAGCTCTATGTTTTATGGTTAGTTTTTCAAGTTCTTCAGAACTGAGCTTTGTATTTTCTTAACTTTAGGATATTCATCTTGCAAAACGATTCTATGACATGGCAGCTGAAGCAAGCCCAGATGCTCAGGTTCCAGTCTTCCTAGCACTTTGCAAACTTGGAGTAATTTATTCCTTGCAGTATGTACGAGAAATCAATGTAAGTAATGCAGAATTAAAAGGCAAAGCAACAAATGTGTGTTCTGTTTTTAAAAAAAGCTTTGAGTTGTAATCTTACTTAAATAGAAGTCTTACTTGAGCCTTCTGAAAACTTAGTATAGATGTGGTTTATGTTGCTGTGTATTAAAGTTACTGAAGCTGATTCCTATTTCTTATTTGTGTAACTGTGTGAAACTGAAATGTGCACAGCCAGTGCTCCTCTGTGCTGTTCTTCCCTTGAAGAGAGTTTCCCTAACCCGTTTGACTGTTCTTATCCATAACCATCTGTTGTCAAAATTAAGCAGATTATTATGATGATGTAATCGCTGTTCAGGAAAAAAAGAAACATTTTTTGTAGTCCTAAATCTCATGCTACTTTATATTCAGCTGTAACAATCCCATTTGAGTTGTGTTTCGTTTCTATGGGGAAAAAGATACTGTTTGTATTAGATTAGCTAGCTATTGTGCAGGGTTTCTGCTGAGTGATGGCACTGAAAAAAATGTTTGCCTGGAACTTAGGTGAAGTCTTTCCATATAGTGTCTGAAACTTTTCTCAGTATTCTGACATCTTACTGCCTTTTCGATTACTTAATATGGTATGGAAGTTATTACCACTTAGAGCAAATGCAAGTTCAGGCAGTCCAGTCAAGTTTGACAAAATTTAATAGCCTTGAGACTGAGGACTTTCAGGAGTGGACAGTTGAAATACTCTAAAGCAATTGAGCAGATGTCCATGTAGCACTTGAAGAAGCTAGTATGCAGAATGTGGATATTCTAAGTTTTAAGTCTGCTGATGGATACTTAAATTGACAATGACGTTATAGTACCATCAGATACAGTAGTGAAGCATAAAGTGCGTGTTGGCTAATGCTTATGCAAATGGGAGTCTGATAAAAGGCAGTTCAGTCAAAACCAACAGTAAGTTACTTTAACTTCCCTGTACCTTATCTGCACAAATCTCAGCACTGTGCCACATAAGTATCCTGGGACTTAATGTTCTGTCATTCATGGTAGTCTGCTGATGGCTTCCAATTTGGTGGGACTGACCAATTCACTGCCTCTATATATGTGGTACTTGCTTCTCTTTCTTTAAGACAATGAGTATGGTCGCATACCTCATTCTGATTCAAATTGTGTACTTTAATGCTTTGTATGTGAAAGCCACAAAGCTATATGTATCAAGAACCTTCATCTCTAGAACAGGAAGTAGAATAGCTCATGCTATACAGCATGGCTCTTAATGACATTTAGTTCCTGGAAATTAAGAATGTCACTGATGTGATACTATTTTTTTCAGAGAGGAAAAGAGCTCCTGAAGTTTTAAAACTGGTCCTTGTAACATTTTTCATGTACAAGTCAAATTTAAAATCAAAGTAACTTCCCATTCTTGCTCTTTGACATGATGATGTGGACTTCTCTTTTCTTAGATAAGGGAGATATTCTCACATATTGATATGGACCAACTGCTGGGGCCTGAGTGGGACCTTTACCTTATGACCATCATCGCCTTGCTTCTGGGAACAATTATAGCTTACAGACAAAGGCAACATCAGGCAATTCCCAGACCAGCAGGACTGCGGCCAGCTGTGCCTCAACAAGAACCACCACCAGAGCATCAACCACCACAATAGCAACGATAGCCTCAGTGAAAGAACTGGATTTTTCCTAAAGGAACAATTTTTGTTGTGATTTAGGACTTCGGATCAATGGTCCCTCCCCCAAAAGAGGCGCAAAGAGGTTTAAAAAAAAGAAAGTCTGAAAGCTGCTTAGAATGATGCCTTTTTTTCAGGGAAAAGAAAATTCTTTTGAAACTGATTTGAATGTTATTTCAGTGCCAATGGAATAACACTATGGCTTTTTTTCATGGAAACACGAGTGCTACTACAAGAATGTTGCCTGCTGTATCTAGTTCCTCTTTATTCAGAGTCCTTTTCATCTCCTAGAGAGAGCAGAAAGCTAGCATTGAAGGTTTTTGCCTGCTTGATAGCAGTTGCCCTATATAAAAGTAATAATAATTTTATGGCCAATATAAGTTCAAAAAGCTGAAATATTCAAACTCTAAAAAGGCTAGAGCTGTATAAACTTATATTCTGATTGGCATCCCAAGTATTTCTACAATCCTTACTTCGTTATTTCTTAGTGTTTCTTACACTTTGGTCTTTCGTGCTGTCTTGGATGGTTTAACATGGATTATTTATAAAGTCTAAAACTAAACCAGCAAATATGCCACTCTCCATTTGTGCTTTCTTTTGTTTTCAGTATTTTCCTCCATTCCCTTTAAACTAGACAGTTCTCAGCAGACGGTATGTAGCCCAGGAGGTGGATTTGGACAGATGGGGACTGTAAAGCTCATCAATTGAAAACTATCCACACAGTGCCCGGATCTTGCATACTTTTTTGAAGCCTGTGTACTTTGCAATACTTCATGGCATAAAACCAAATTGGTAGTGTTCCTAAATTATTCACATTTTCTCTTACAAAGAGGCTGAGTCTAGATTGCAGAAAGCACCAGTATTATTGTGGACACTGAAGAAAGGACAGAGCCAGAAATCTCAGTGAGTTAGCTTACTTTTTTGTTTGCTTTTAGAGGTGGAAGTTCTGTATTTAATTTTCAACAATCCTGTAAGTGATCTGCATTGTAAGAAAAACGTGTGTGGTATCTCATGCATGCATCTGTTTAGTGCATCTACAAAAAAGGGCCCCAAAGATGCATACTCTCTGCAAAAGGGCATGGGCTTATGCCAGTCCTGCTGCTCCAAAGTTTGGCTGACTGATAAAAATCGTATGTCAGGTTACAGCAGTGCTCTAGCTCTCACCAGCTTCTCTTGCACCTGGCATATGTGAGAAAGTCAAAATAACATCTCTGGCTGTGCTATGTTGAGGATCCCTTGTAACAAGAAAATCCAAAGAGAAAGAAGACTAATGTTTTATGGTTTCTTGATACCACCGGGTCAGTGCAAAGGCCTTTTAATGAGTGTGAAGACTACAACCTGTGGACTGATGTTTTTAGACTGCAAGAGGAATCTTCATTTAGTAATGATTTTCATTTAACATAATTTCAGGGGTTGGGGGTGGGAAGCAGTGGGGGAGTATCTTAGAGGCAAGAAATGCCCAAATTTCTGTTCTTATTTACCAATGGTAGTTAAATATTTGTTTCTGTACTAGCATTAAACCCTCTAAATATACTGTCTTAAAGCTGAATGAAATACAAACAAGGAGGCTTTAGCTGCTTTCTGACAAAAGCTGTTGCATTTAAAGGGTTAAGGGCTTCCTTTCATGCAAATCTTTTTTCCAGTGGATTGGCAGCAACATATCAATATGCTTTACTTAGAAGTGAGATTTTTGGTATGGTTTCATACTTACTGCATTTGTAAGGCAACTGTTGCACAATATATCTCTAGTTTGGGAAAGATGATAAGCAATCCACTCTTGTAAACCGAAATGTCATGGATGACTAGTATTAAAACATAGGTAGAACTTCTCAGTACTTCAAAATGCTTATGCTGGTTATGTGAAGACAAATCTTTCATTTTAGTTTGGAGGGTTGCAGCATGTGGTAGAGGAATGTCTTGTTCAGTCTTAATCACCATTAGCAGATGGAACAGTATTGAACTTAAATGTAGTGTCTAAAATGTACAGCACTCCTCAGCTGCATTTCTAAGGTATCTGTGACTTCTGGACACTCCCTCTGAAGTATTTTTTGCCTCTGTCACTTAATAGCTCTTTTTAGCTTGGCATGAATAAATTAAAGATTACATGAAAAATGTTTTTCAGTTAAATACCATTGGTTCATTGGTATTGGTCTCTGAGGATGTTGAACAGTTTTGTTACTGCATTATTAAAATGTTTTGGTTGCTTGATCTATTAGAACTAAATTCTAAAAGCTCTATCCTATTTGCATGAGAATCTCTCAGCATTGCTGCTGTGTGACCATCTTGTAGCTGACTGAACCTGAGGCATTTTTACATCCAAGAAATCACCAGAAGAAAATGTTTGAAGATCAGCAAGTTATTTCACTTTAACTGTTTTTTGAAGAAGCAATAAGGAAGTCTTTCTCCTGCTTTTTTTCCTTCCACCAAATTACTACCACTAACTTTTTCAGATGACATTCATTTGAATGAAGTGGTAGTAGTAGAAAGGTACTTAAATAAGTAACGATGAGTTAACTCAGGGATTAAAGAAATGAGTAAGTTTTCTAAATCAGTTGTCTACAACATGACTTAAGCTTTTGTGACAATCCCTTACTACTCTGTTCTGAAACTTGTATTTTGAGGGAAGTATATTTAACTCTTACTAGCAATATGTTTCTTGTGCACTCAGTTTATCAAGCAGCTTTTTTCCGAAAGGAGCTGGGTTGCTCAGTTTACTGCAGTGAAGTACTATTCCCTTTTGGTAGCACACAGATTGTCTTACAGTTTATATGCAGGAGTATTTTAGAAGGGAAGCTTGATTTAAGAGAAGCCTTTCTGGGAATGTTCATCATGCTTTGAATGGTAAATTTGTATTTCTTGTCTGTAGTAATATAGGCCAGAGCCTCTCTGTTTGACCTTCCCAGACACATGCTCTTCTCTCCCTGCACAGAGAATGGAACTACAGAACAGTAACTTGTCAGTGGGAGTTTTACATGTAGGAAAACTGTGGAAAGATATGGGGGAAAACATTGTTCTGCATCTCAAATTATTAATCAAACACACTAGCTGTTCTTCCTGGCTGAAAGAAAGGCTGAACTGTTGAGAAACAGGATTCTAGTTCATCAGTCTGGTGAAACTTGTCCCAGAGCTGTCTGTTGAAATAATTTTCCTTGCTTTATATTGTCCATCATGGGACAATGTAAGAGAAGATCAGGCCTTTGATACAAACATCCCAATGAGACTCTTATGACACAGGTTTACTCACTTTTTTTAGTCATCTTCCATAAGTCAGCTGAAATTCCCCAACCTATCAAATGTGATTCTTTTGGAGAAGAACAATAAAACACAGATTGTGAAAGGACTTTTAAGACTATGCATTATCTAGTTTCCACCTATTATATGCTAGTTTTGGCCTATAAAAAGGGATCACACCTTTGCAAGTTGCTTCCTTTTTAGATAGGCAACAATAAACTGAAATTCTATTTTTGTTTCAGAGAATATTAAACTAAAAAGACTTAGTTTGATTTGAACTACTGCAGATGCATATGGCAAATAGGGAGTATTGGGGGGAACCCTTTGTTTTTTATCAGCTGCAGTTCTTTAAAGGGTCTTGTAGGAGTTTTGTAAATTTATTTTGTATTTAAAATCAGTATAAAGGCTGGTCAAATGTAATATAATTGTGTAAACAAATTCTGTTAATAGAAAGATGTACAGATTCATTTTGTACTGTATCTTTAATCTTGTGAAATAAAGATACCACCTGTGTGGTTACCCTCAGTGTTCACAGTGGTTATGATAACAGAGGATGTCAACTGTTAGTCATATGTACTGATATATGCCATTGCTCAATGCATCCCTTCCTCTAAGGATACTCACACTTTTCACTTCTATTCCTTTTCACGAAAATAAATCTGTTGATTTAGGAGGAGCATAGAAAAGAGAATAGAAAAGTATGCATTGTATCTACAGTTGTGCTAGAAACTTGCCCTCTGTGTGTGTGAGCCTTTCTTCACTGTATACAGCATCTGTATGTGTGTGGCAGACACAGAACTGCTCTGTGATTTGAGAGTAGTGACCAGTAACCTTAGGATTACTGTTGCATTTTCAATACTAATACAGGCATAATACAGTGACTAGAAACAGTTACTGGGGGAAGGACTACTCCAAGCTGACAAGTCTGCTTGCTTTTCAGGCCTTTCTCAACCCACTCATCCTTTCAGGCTCCACCTCTTGAGACTGAGTCCTCCCTCATAAATGTATTATGTTGGCTTGCTTTCCAATGTCCTTATTAATTTGGAAGAAAACAATTATGGAGAAGGAAAGTGAGGGAGCAATGATAATGGCTATGGAAAGCATCAATAGGTAAACTGTCTCAGGCATCAGCCCAAGTTGCAGAGTCTTCTGACTTCTGCTGCCGATAGCCTTGCTACAGGTAGGAAATGGAATGGCTGGTACTAAAACCAGCTTAAGTCTGACTAATGTAGCTCAAGCTTAGTGAGGTTATCCCTCACCTTCCAAAAAAGCCCAAGAGCTTGAGATGTGATTGCTGATGTGCTCAAGTGAGGTGGGGTCAGAAGCATAGATACCTTATTTTACTTGTAGCCTGTAGCCAATAGGGAGTTGTTTTCTGTGGTGGGAATAGAGTACCAGGTATATAAATGACTGTTGGGGGGTTGTGGGGGGTGGGGGAGTGGTTTTGGGTTTTTAAAGAAAGACCCACTAAATAATGTTCATTGAAAACTGGGGGGGTTTTTTGTTTGTTTCCTGGCTTGGTTGGTTTTGTTTGGGTTTTATGTTACTCTATTCTCCTCAGTCTAAGACTAAAACACTACATTTTAAAACAAATATTAATAGAAAGTATAGTTTGTAAACATGAAACACCTGTTTCATTAGAATGTGTTATTTGGTATAATGGCAAAATATTTTTACTCATCTCTAAGTGACCATGAGTGTAATGGCATTTCTGAATCCTGACTTTAATTCTTACTTTTATAAAGAATTATTGAGGAAAAGAGTTGCTCTAGTCTACTAGTTGTAAAAAATTTCAGAAGACTGTAAATTAGTTCTTCCAAAGCTAAGTTGTGGGGGTGTACCATCTATCCAGGTAACGAATACTTTAACAGCTAGTCTTAGCTTTCATTTTCAGAAAGAAATAGAAGTGGAGCACCACTGTAGTTGCATTTCAGATAGCAAGAGGTAAAAGTGATTTAACTTCCACAGCAGAGTACCTGGATTCTGTCTCAGACAGAATGTTTTTACCCCAAAAGGTACCGGTGCCACCGCTGCTTATTCAGGTAAGCTTTTTCTGAGTGCAGCAGCATTTCAGGCAGACCTCCGCTTAAGGGATAGGTTACTCATACTGTAACTTCTTTGCTACCCTACTTTTTGGGATTTCCACATAATACGGGTTGCAATTCCAGATTTTTTTATAATAACTTCGGAGAATATTAATTTTTGTGTCGCAAAACGCTTCTATTTCTCCAATTCTGCTGTCAGCCATTTTCTGTATTTCCTTACTTTTTTCTGTTTTTCTTCTTACTAATCCTTCCTCCTAAACACAGGCATAAACTATACTGTGAAGCTAGATGTTGCAGTTCCCATCAGTTATTTATGAACGTGGCTCGTTTCTGTACAAGATTCATACTAAAATCATTCTCTTTTTATTGCTTCTAATTGCTTTTGCTGAAAAAAGATTTGTACCTGGGGTGTGTGTTTGCAGCCACAAGGGGGCATCAGATATTAAATGGTGACTCGGACTTGTCAAATATTTTAGGTCTCAAAGTTTAGGAAAGAGTAACTTTCATGCTTTCAGTCATTGTCACATCATGGGAGGATGTGTGAGTATATCCATGCATATATATGAGTGTGTGTGTGTGTGTGTGTGTGTGTATATGTATATATATATAGAGAGAGAGAGAGAGAGAAGAGTGGTTGCAGGAGCTTTAGAAACTTCCTTATTAAAATGAAATAAATCAATACTCTTACTTTTCTCATATTTGCAGAGCAAAACTCCAAAATTAAAAATCACTATAGCTTCTGGAAAACTGTAAAGAAACTACCTTCCCGGGACTGTTAAAGCTTTTCTAATCTGTATGTCCATCAACCTGCTGTTGTATTAGTCTGTCTTGCAACATCTTTTAGAATATTATGTACAGATGAAACATGGACTATTTGGGCACAGCTTCCAGAATAGTGGCTACTTTTGCAAAGTTAAATCCAGATTTTCTGAAGAGTACAAATTCTTTCTCACTAAAGCAAGTGAAATGTTTAGCAACAGGTGATGAAGATATCTTTCAAAACCACTTTTTCATTGAGACCATCTGGTGAAATGTTTGAGCTGTTCAAGTAAGTTAATCTGTATTTTACAATATTTTACAGTATTTGTTTCTGTCTAATCTTACTTTAAAGTTTGGTAGTCTCTGCTACATACTGAAATGCCATTAATTAATGGCATTTTAGGTGCTTCTAAATAAGCTGCGGTTTTTTTGTTTGGAAAGTTTCCCCAGATCTATTCAACAATAATTTTAAAGGAAAAACTAGCTTGCATTACTAGTATTAAAAATGGAGGGGGGCGAGGGGGATCAAATACACTTCATAAAGTCATTACTATAGCTGATATTAAATCTACCAAAGAAATATGTGGCATGTTCCAGTTTAAGCCTTATAATTTGGGATTATGAAAAGGATACTTCTTCAAGAATGATCCAGCCCAGAAGTCAAAGGCTAAAGGCCTTTGAATCTACATGTTTGGCGAGTTCTCTAGTAGCTGATAACTTTCATTACTGATGCTGTGAGATCAAGAGGACTTGAGTTAATTCTTTTCAGGTTGTATTTAGTTTAATCTCTGGTTCTAATCACATTGATTATAGGACTGGACAGTCCATAGGAAGAATAGCCACACCAAAATACATAAGCAGTTTATTGTGGAATTCAGAGTGTAATGTTAAATGTTCATCTGTAATTGGATAGCTAAAGGATTTCATATCTTTTACAAAGAATTTTGAGTCTGACTTGATTGTTGAAATCTGGGAAACATTGCACAAAAGGGAGGTGACTATAGTAAGAGAATTCAGACCCAGTGAGATAAATGTGGTGATCTCACTGCATGCAGCTGTGTTGGCTTTTTCTGCCCCTTTGCTAAACAAACAGCCTTACTGAGTTTCATGCTAGCAGTCTGATCTTTTACCCCATGGAAGGCAAAGTGTGCAAGTAGGTAGGAACTTCTCAGAACAGAGCAAGAAATAAGGGTTTCTCCATTAATGTATTATCTTTCAACTAACAAACATTTTAGCAAATCCTGTATATTACCTATGTTTGTCTACTCTGATATCTTGCATATTCAATGAAAAGCTCCATAGAGATACATGTAAAATTTCTTTCTGTTACTGTTTTGGCACCTAATTATTACATTCAAGTTTATAGGCCTCCAAAAGTTTGCTCTTCACTGCGTTTGTCATTCTTAGTTTGGCTCCAAAAGATAGATTGATAGGAAATACTTTTAAATGTTTCTGGTGATCCTAGTTCAGTGTCATAAAACACAGCTCTCATATTTAGAGTAAACCATTTGCAAATAATCCTTTGGCTGAAAACTGAAATACTCTATGGTAAATACTGAAAATGAACAGAAAAGTAAACTAAAAATAAATCCCCTTTTTTAACACTTCAAATCTAGTGTCTCATTTGTCCTCTGGTACTGTGAAAGGTAACTAGAACAAAAGATAGACTGTCAACTTACAATACTATTCCTTATCTAAACACAACAAATAAAATATTAATTTCCACTGTCTCCTTGGGATATCTAGATGCCAAATCATAAAGACTTTCTTGCAGCTACAGAAAAGGAAATTTTCAAATTACATAGATGAACATGTCTGATAAGTCTTTAACTCTCCCTGTGCTGCTTATATTAAGCATTTGATGCTTTCAAAGTCCTCCAGTAGCCATAACACTCCTAGCACTACTATTCTACAGACACAGCACGTGCTCTGCAGCTACTGATTCCTTTGGTTTGCTGTTACACGGCAAAACAAAGGTTCCTGGACACCTGAGCAACTTCTTTCCTTGGGGAAAACGCCCAGTCTGAATGGAAAATGAAGGTGATGGCCTACTATGCTGGAAACAGAGCCTTTGTCCCAGAGCTATTGGTTTTAAACTAATCTTGCCATAACTGAGACAGACAATTACACAAATCTCTCCTGACATACGATCTTTCAGGATTGCCTGTGTCAGTTGAAGCAAAGGCTGTTCATGTGTATCCACACGTGTACAAGGTAAGGAAGCTAAGCAAACAAATCTTTTGGCACAACATTTATTTTCTCTTACTGCTCTTTGTGTTGCGTCAATATCAACCCATGGGCTGAGGAGCATGCATGAACAAACACTCCTGTGAGGTTGTACTTTTGATAAGGTATAAAGTCGTATGCAAAGTACAGACTTGCCTAAGTGTGGAAGCAGATCCAGATGGGTAAAAAAGTTCTGGAAGTGCTTCTGTACAGTTCTGAATTGGGCCTCTGTTGGGGTACCACGAAGGGTCAAATCACACTTCCTTACTTCATTTAATACACTGAAATATATTTAATTCTGTTAACTGCAGATTTAACTGAATTCATCAGTAAAGCTTGCATGAGAACTGTTGTTTTCTATTGGAATAAAATAGCATAATTGAGAGTTTCCCAAGATGCAATAAATTATTAATATCATCTTTATCATGAAATATTAACATTAAAACCCCTAATTATCTGTCAAGTTGAAAGAACAAAAAGTCAGGTGATGTACATATTCAAAATAAATTAGAATCAGGATCGTTCTAGCCTTTAGTTATTTGGTACCTGTGTTATGATCTCACATACTCTAACCCTGTAGGGTCTCCTCATAAATATTTTTTCAACATAGGTCAGAATACCAGCAATAGAATGTTGTATTTTTACGGTTAATATGCAACATTAAGTCATATTTTAGAAAATGAAAGGACATAATCTTTGTTCCTCAAACCCGAACTTTTTTGAATAGGCAAACCAGACTCTCTGGAGTGTGTGTGTTTGGTTTCTTTTTTCCTCCTCCTTCCTTTTGGGGGGAAAAAAGTTCATGTTCTAACTTCTCTTTTTGTTGTATGAAGAGCATTTTTCAACTAGAAATTTAATGTATAATTACTCAGATGGAGTAATTTCATTTCTGATTCTCTGATGTAATAGAATATTTCAGTGGAAGGGATATACAATGACCATCTAGTCCAATTGCCTGATCACTCTGGGGCTGACCAAAAGTGTTTTCTGTGGTTTTAATTCTGATAAGACTCAGGAAAACATAAGAACCTGTAACAGGTGTGTTACCTACTAGCCCTTTTGTTCTAGATCTTACTAGTAAAAGTATTTCAGAAACAAAAAAGCAAAAATTTCTTACAAGTCCAGATAGAATAATAGTATTAAACAGAGCTGTCTGATGCTGTGGTAACGGTGTAATAACTTAAGAGAATCAAAAGTTCTAAATCATCTTCTTCCCCCAGTATTTTAAAAGGATGATGAATACAGAAACTTCAATTTACTTAATATCAGAAAAAGTAATTGGTGCTAGAGCCAGCTTAAGCCTGTTAATCTACCTAAAATAGGGAAAAGTGCTAACAAAGCAACACATTACATGCAAGCCTTTTTCCTTTAATGATTTTTTTAAAGGAAGAAACATCTCTTTCCCAAACTTTAAACCATCTAAAGGCTATCAGTAAACACTCTTGGGGGTGAAAAGGACAGTAAAGATGGAAAACATACTTTTGGTGCTGAATATTACAACCTGACTGATGAAATTTCACGCTGCGTACTTTAGCAATGCAAGATACAGCAACCACTGCCACTGTTGGACTGTTTGTGACAGCATTTGTAGCTAGCTGCCTTTGTGACTGCAGGCTCATAGTATTGTTGGGAAAAGTTACTCAGTAATGGCTGATCCTGATGCTGCTATTCAGAAAACAAACGAGGAAAAAAGAAGAAACGGGGTTTGGGACCTGAGCAAAACCAGGAAAGGATTGATGGCCTTGGAGTCTTTCTAGTCAGGATCTCTCCTAGGCCAGTACATCAGAAGTCAATGATGTTATTCTGGATCCTGGATTTATTAAAGATGGAGAAGATAGAGGAAAACAACTGGAAAACTAATCTGTAGTTCTTTTGGCCCATAAAATAATTATGAGAGGAAACAAAGACATCAGTTGCACCTGAGCAGAACTATCCTGTGTCCTTGTTGTAGTTAACCTTTACACATGTAAATGAGTATGGCCACCAGCCTAAATCCGTCGTGGCCCATGGGCAGTATATGCAACTAAACATTTTTTATTACTAGTTTGGTTTGGGAAATCAACCTTTATACTGCTGGATAAGACTATGCGTGATCTGCAAATACTGTTGGGAAATGTTTGCGCTGTGCGTTATTTCCTCCCAATCACCTCTAGTTGGCACTCGCGCCAACGTTTTGTGCCAGAGGATATTCCCCCTCCTCTATCTATGGCGGGGGCTTTGGTTTTTTGAGAGGCGGTGTACTTTTTAATGCATGTCCCCAGATTAGTATGTACCAATAGTAAACCTTCAAACCTCTTTGAAAGGTCCTTCAAGACAAAACCAGGTGAACCAGATACGCTGAAGTGCCAAGTGTAACATCAGTTATCATAACTGCGTAGTTACCTTGCACTTTTGAGATTTCCCCGGTGTTTAACAAGAGCACTTTAAAAACTGTTTGTTCACCTGGAGAAGAGTTAAATTTGTGTAATTTTTTTTTTTTTTATACTCAGTCCCCACTACTAATTAGGGCTGTTATAATGTTTAATGCAAATGTTATTAACATTTCTCAGCTTGCAAGGTTCAATTTTCCAGGAAGCTCTTTGGTGACTTGATACTTCCTCAGCTCCCCAGAGTCATCTCTGAATCTGCTCATGGGGGTGTATGCATGCGCCTGTGCTCACGTTTGTATGTGTGATGCACGTGTTCATTTTCCATAACTTGTCTTTCATCAGAAGCCTTGAAATTATAGTTGGGTTAGAAATTAAAGCCTCCAAAAATATATTTGCATATGCAAATTGAGATCCAAAATCTCTAAAAAAGGCAGAAATAAGATCGCTACTTTAGATGTGCATTATTAGGTCTGTAATACTACTACAGGTTAACAGCTTGGAAGCAGTTTGGTTCATAGGCATTGCAGTCAATTTTATTAGTCCTGATAGGGGGATATTTGCTGACCTGTGAATTTCATCACTATCTAACAAAATAATTGAGACACCTGTTAATTTGTGTTAGAATCACCAGTTACAAACAAATATTGTCGTGTTTACGCATTTAAGAACGCCTGTTGAATGACCCCGAGCAGACTGATTTTTTGTATTATATTTATCAACACGTTGATATTTATATTAGCATTTCTACGGAGGAGGCTACCCGCGGGCAGGAAGGTGCGTTCACTTTGAGTCGTCCATTAAAACAGCCGATGACCATCGTTAAGTGGATTCGGGACTAAGGAGGCGACCGCCCGGTCCAGCCCCTCCACCGTCACCCGCCCGAAGGCCGGACCGGCGGCCGCTCGCCCGGGGCCCAGCCCTGCCCCGCCGGCCGCCACCGGCCAATGCCCCGCCGCCGCCCCCCGCGCCGCCGGGGAGCGCCCAATGGCGGCGGCCCCGCGACGCCGCTGCCCGGGGGCGGGGCGGGGCGGGGGCCGCGCCGCCGCCGGCTCCGCGCAGCGCTGCCCGCCAGCGCGGGCGGCGGCACCCGTGCCCCGCGGAGCGCCCGGCCCGCCGCCGGCGGCAGGTGGGTGGGGAGGCGGGGGGCCCGGGGGCGCGGCCGCGGGGGGGGAAGCGCGGTCTGCCGGACGGCCAGGGAGGGGGAACCGCGGCGCGGGTCTGCGGGCAGCGCCAGCGCGGAGGCGGGCGGGGGACGTCGCGAAACCGGAGCCGAGGGTGCCGGCAGCCGAGGGCAGGCGGCCCCGCTGGCGGGACTGCGGCCGCTGCCTTCCCCGCGCTGCGTTCGCGGCGGCTTCGCCCTCTCCGCGACTCTCGGCGCAGGGGACGGCCCGGGCTGCGCGCCCCGAGGGCGCTGGGGCTGCCCCCGCGCCCCAGCCCCGCTCCCCGGCCGGGCCCGTGGCACCGCTCCCCGCCGGCACCTCTGGACCGTCGTTCAACCTGTCCCCCCTCGGTCCTTACCCCCGCTTCGTGGCTGTTTGCGGTGAGGAGTGTTTATGACAGGCAGCCTAGCAACCCCCCCCCCCCCAGCCGTCCTCTCCCAGAGCGGTGCTGTCCTCTAGTACTTGCAATAATGCACGCTGTGTGGCTGTGCAAGTGCTAGCAGTTTATTACTCCGCGTCTGCAGAGGGTGAATGAGTCATTACCAGCAGCGTGTGGAAGCTGCTTGTATCCACCTACCCCTCAGCTGCTCTATGCCATTACTCATGGTTTGGATTTTTCCTTTGAGTCTACTGAATTGTGCTGCTTTTGAAATGTTTTTCTGTGGTTAAGATATTGCGAGGCAAAGAAAAATCGCCACTCATCTTTTCGTTTGAATACGCTATGTAAATTATAAGTTAAAAAAAGCTCAAATTACATATTTCCATGCAAAGTGGATATCTGTGTTGATACACAACCAGACAGCCCCTTCCCTGCACATTTGCCTAGTTCATGTGTTAAATACTGTTTCTGTACTGCAGCTCCACTTTTCTCTGTTGATTTTTGTTAATTGTTGTTTTGGCTGTAATTAGACTCAACATTTCTGAATATTTTTGTTCCCATGGTTTAATCCTTTTTGAGACTTTGTTTTTTCAGAAGCAAGTTAAAAAAATGTTTGGCTGCTTGGCTAGATCAGGCGATGCATTACAGCTCACATCTTCCCATACTCACTTGTGCCTTTTGCTGGGAATTAGCCTTAGAAAAACTTCACAGTTTTGGTTTGAGGGCATTTTTAGTATTGTCAAGGCAAAAATTTGGCAAACATTGGTGTTTTTACTTGTGAATTGGCTATGAATCATTCTTGTCTTCTGTGAGATGTGTATTTTGTAAACATACTAGTTTGGGCAAGCAAATTTCAAACTACAGGTTGATTGCAAAATGCTTGTGTTCACTAATAACGGCTTGTGACTCTGATTTCTCTTTCTCTTTTCTCTGACAAGATGACTGAAACATACCTTGTGTTACGCAGACAAGTGAGCTCTGGACTTTGCCTTAATATTTTCCGGATAAACAGGTTTATGTTAGTAAACGAAGTTTGTGTTATCACAAAGAAGCTTGAAGAGCAATTTCCCCCGTCTCCAGTGGGATGTATTACATTGGATTATGCAATACATATGATTTTCCTAAATACTTAGTTTCCAAATGTCTAGCTTCTCTCTTCTCCAAGAATTTTCAGATTTGATTGATTATAACATAAAGCAGTATTAGCTATGAATTACGTTTAATCTGTTATATCAAGTTTTTGTCAGGTAAATCTTTGACTTTTTCTGTATAGCATTAAAGGCTTTTCACGCTATTCCTATGGAGATCTCAAGTACAAAGCAAGTAGCAGTAACTCCTAAGCAGATCTAACGTATAATTTTCCTTAGATATAGGAATACAGCTGACAACTTTAGCGATCGCTGTGCTGCTCTTTTATAGTTGTAGCTTTTAAATTATTTTTAAAATATGAATGCCATCAAGAGTGTGACCAGTAAGAGAGAAGGTCAGATTTTTTTCCTCTCGCAAGTTGTGCTGTAACTCAGTTCTGACTAGCTGTACTCTCTTATGATTCATGTCCTTAATTATCATTAAGGACTTAACAGCATACCTTGGTCTTTAACTGCAGATCTCTCCTTTACACGAGTTCCTTGAATCCCTCGTTACATCAGTGGCATAATTAATACTCTGCTCTGTGGTTGATTTGGATAACAGTCCAAGGGACGCAAGGTAAAAAAGCAACAGCTACATCTCAATAGTGGCCAACTCCCCATCTCGAGTCCTTGTTTGCGCTACCTTGCCAGCTATCTTGTTAAGAACTGGCAGCTGGTACAGTTCCCTAGTTGGGAAACCCAGACTGTGTGGGGGTTAAAACCATATTGTGAGTGGGCTAAATACATCATGTTTATAGAGTCCTTAATTTTCAGCTATCTCAAGTCTGGCATCAGCAAATGAAGATGAGAAATTCTATCTATGTGTGTTACAAATCTCTCAAGATGTTCTGCTTTGTAAGGCTTCTGTTGCCCCTGTTGTAGAAGTGGTGACTTTTCCAGTTAGGGAGGCAGTTGCCAAGGTGGCATCAGCTACAAGATCATGGCTTGTGGATTCTCCTGCTCTGACACTTTGCGCCTGTTAGTACCCTTTCTTCATGCGGCTTTTAACCCAAGTGTTGCACTAACGCTTTGTGCAAAGCACCTGTCATGATCTTTGCCAATAAAGTAACAGAATAAGTGAATTTTGAATTGTTGAAAAGGCTATTCTTGAAGGCAGGCTGAAAGTAAAGGTTTTAGCCTCAAAAGCTTTGCAACAATGTTAACTCTCTCTTTGAAAGTTGGAAAGCTAAAAAACATCATCAGGAAACAAGCTATAGAACTGGATTCATGTGGTGGTGGCAATCGTCTAACATAATGTTGGGCATCTAAAATTTGGACCTATCCAAGCTAATCATTTATCTTATGCTGCAGTCTGCTAGAAAAGGAGAGCCTTCAGAAGGCAATTCTTGGGCGATTTGAATTCTTGGTTGCATTACAAATAAAAAAATCCATTTTTTTTTTTCCCTCTGATTTCTTAATGCATTTTCTTTGGAGTCTAACCATGCTGGATGGTTTCTTAAAGGATTGTGAATTCTGCTAATGGATGTAATAACTCTACAAGTGGTTAACCTCAAGGAAGGAATGCCTGTCTTTGTATGCGTTGAGTATGAGCATGTGTTGTCTTCAGGACTGTGGCTGTAATTGTGACCAGATGAATTTGAGTCCTAGAAAACACAACTAGAAGCCTTACAGCTCAGCTCATACATCTGGAGACATTAGGGCTAAATCTTTTCTCCTTGTAGATGGTGAAAGTTTTATCAGGACCTTAAAAAGGGCCAGAAATCCATCTGAAGGTGTCTTTATGGGTAAGATTGCTTCCCAAGTAGGGATTATGGATCCCCTATTGACTTCTGTGTTCAATTTCCACTGTCTTTTAAATGGGCAAATAAGGTGAATGGTGTGGAAGGTCCTGTTTCTTTCAAAACTTAAGGATGTAAAATTTCATAGGTTGAGATTGAAAAACTGAGAAAATGCAGTCTCTGTGGAGATAGCAGGGGACAAGCATCAGGGTTCCAGGATTCCCTTCCTTTCTGAAAAAAGATGCAAATACATTAGTGCCTTAGAGCGAGAATGCACTTTTGAAAGTAATGTCCTGATCATCTGCACTTACCGCACTTCAGTTTGCATCTCAGAGCACATAAACTGATTTTGTTTGGGATAAAACTGAGTCAGAAGAACTCCAGGAGCTTGTTTAATGTACTCTAAGTGCCAATGCAAATTCAGTCTACAGGGTCAGATTGGAGATAATTAGAAGTAAAAGTCGCAAAAGAGTGGCATGAAAGATATGCCTTTAATGCCGAGTATTCCACCCTACAGCTCTGCTACTATTGGTAAGGTTTCACACTGCTTGCTAGTGTAAACTAGGGTATAGCATCTTGACCAACCCGTTACCAATCTTTTAAATGTAACATAATCCTCAGTATATATTTATAGAAAAAATACAAGGGAAAGTATAAACATAGCATAATACTGAAAACGTTAAGAGAAGACATCAATGCATGTGTCCCTTGGATAACTGTAGAAACAAATAGTGCTTTCTTTAATAGAAAATACTCTTAAAGGAAGTAGGTTACTGAAATGTATAGGTTTCTTAAACATCAGTTCTACAGAGATACAGTTGGTGAAAGGGAGCCATAAAATTAAAGAGCTTTTGCCCCCACCCATCCCAAAAATCGTCCAATAGGTACTTTTTTGACAGTAAATATTTCCTAAAATGTTGAAAATATTTTCTCAGCAGTGATATAGTAAGGTTTATCAGTCCACTGCAGTGACACGTATAGAAATATGTGTAAGACTTTCTTAAAGATTACATTTTTATTTATTGGAAGAGGTCATGCTATAGGAGTATCTTGATTAGTTGTGCCATTACTTCACATCAGCACTTGGTGATTTCATCTCATGTTACACAGGGGCATTGATATGAAATGAGAAATAAGTCTCTGAGTAACAAACCACTGCTGAAGTGCCTGTTGTCCATTCTTTGCAGAGTAAGGCCGTTCTGTGTTTGATACTGACAGGGAAGGTGGGATAGACAAATTGCGATCCTACTGATAGGTTTTATTGTATAAAGACTTTGAATATTAAATGTGGTTTTTAAGCTTTGTTGCAGACATTTCCCTCTGGGAAGACAGAACGAAGTGAAACTCCTAGGAAGAGTCCTGAAATAAACAAATAGCCCTAGAAGTAATGAAGGAGGGAACCAAAAAGCAGCATGTGTGTGTAAGTTATTTGGTAATATTAAACACCTTCATAGACGCCCTGTGTGATCAGGACTGTGTGCTGTAGAGTTTGGGGAATTAGACCCCTGGAAGAGAGGAGGACCTACACTAACGCAGCATATCAGTGAAATGGGAAATGGAGTATTGGTGTGTTATTTTTGGCTGTGATTCTGTTGCCTTAATTTAGGTGTGAAAAAGGCATACAAGCCGAAGTTTAGTTGCCATAGTCTTTCTGGAGGGGGATTCACCTCGTTCAAAAATAGATCAGACGAAGGATCCTCTGGAGGTGTTGTGTTCCTTCTATTGACTATAAACAGAGCATCAGGTGACTATCTCATATGTCTAACCGGGTGTCCAGAGTTAAACGAGATGTGATTCATCTTGCTTTATTAAGGTAACTGAACTAAATGTCTTGGCACGATTCCTTTGGCTTGAATCAGAGGACAGAACTGACCGGTATGCTTCAGGATCCTATGAAGGTGCTCTAGGAGTTCAAAACTATCTTAATATTCAAATTGCAGGCAGTGTACTCTCGAGCTGAAATTCAAAGCAGAGCTCTTGGTCCAAGGGCAGCACACCTGCCTGGTGAGCTGGAGGGAAAGGATGTCTTTTTCCTGAGCTGTGTTTCTTGTTTCATTACGCTCTTTTAGGCCGAGTTTTAGTTGGCATTTATAGACATGAATATTTATAGAAACTAATTCTTTCTGTGGGCCCTTGGGTTTGCCAGCTGTGAAATGAAATGAAAGAACTATCTTTAATTTACTTTTGAAAATGGGGGTGGGTATGCTATATAGTAATTTTGTTCTCTTGCTGTCTGAACCAGGGGCCTCTTGTGAACAGAAGGTACCATTTTGCAGAACTGCATGGTGGTTTTGTGGTTGTGTGGGTGATGGAAACACGTGGAAAAAGCACTACTAAGCATTTTTGAAGAGAAAAAGTATTACTAGCTGCATAGCTGACACTTGAGTTGGTCAAGCTCCACAACACAAGGCCAGTTTATTTTCTAGTATAGAAGTTTCAATGGAACAGCTGTAGGGAAGAACTTGGCCTATGAAGTTTAATGATTAGTTGCTGTTTAATTGCTAGCTGCTCCTGAGGACAGAAACTTGCCACCAGAAGAAATGATCCTTTCTGATCCTTGCTATGATATTTCCAGTTCACCAGAGTTCACATATTTACCTGGCTGAAAATTATATCCTGTATATAAAAATTATATATGGTGGAAACATCAGGTGCACGTTCCTAAATCTGATTCCAAATTATAAGGTACATGAGTTCAGCATGAGGAATTAAGATCTCAGCTGATCGGTGCATGGATTTTGGGGGGGGTATTCACTGGCAGTATCTCAGATGCCACTGAGGAGGATAAAACTGAGGTAGAATAGATTGGGCAGATCTGGGCTTTCCCCTCCTAAATAACTCATCTCTGACCTCTGCAATTTAATTGCCCCAAGTCTCTCTGAATGGAGGCAGCTGTGTTACTTTAGCACACTACATGTGTGCTCAGAGTTTGGCACCAGCATTCAATTTTTTTCCAGAAAAGATTGCAAATTCTCCCTATATTCTATCCAGGCTATTGATAGGAATATGCTTGGAGCTAAGACTGATTGAGGGTGGCCACAGACCTTGGGAGCTGCAGCTCTAAACAGCTGCCTTAAGCTCTTCAGTGACACTGAAACAGACACTAACTTTCAAGTGGTAATCCCTTCTTTTCAGGAAGTTTGCCTTGAAAAAACCAAATTCTTCTAATGTTGCTTATTTTCAGTAGTCCGTAACATGCTTTTGTTTGTGTCTGTGTGAATTACGCTGGTGTCAAATTTACAACTCAGCCACAGTGAGTCAAGGCCAGTCTTGGTAATAGAAACAGAGTCCCAGTCTGTTTGTGGGTTGAAAGAAGGAGGTAAATATCTCAAACATTTTAAAATCTACTTGTCTGAATCCCATTTCCAAAACTTGTCCACTAGGTAAGGCAGTCTTTCCCATAGGTTAGCTGGACTTGGCTTCCCCAAAGCTGGCAAGAGAGCTGTAACGCTCCATTAACATTGCTGTGAACTGGTATTTCCACATATCATAACGCTGTGCAGCTGAGACATATCGTGGGCTGAGAAGCAGGATAACTGGTCGCTTATGGCTACGTGAGGTTGGGTGGGAAGGTAGGGTGACCTGACTGCATTATCTTCATTTCCACAGCAGGCTCCACAAGCAGCTGTGCTGTCAAACACGCAGCACTGCTGGTGGTGTTGCCTCAGAGGGACTACATACAAGAGGGTATTCAGATTCCAAACCTTTTAATGAAAGAAGGCCTTGCCGGTGTTATCGGAGTGCCCACCATCCATCTCCATGTCTGCAGTGCTTTATATTGATTTTTCAATGAAGTGAGTGGTCTTCACAAAGTTATTTCTGCTGTTTTCCTGACTAGACTCCAGAGTCTTCAAGGCAACAGTAACCCTGTCTTAAACTTCTGGGGGCTTGGGTGAGAAAGGAGTGTTGGGGTTGGGGGTTTTTTGGTGGTCTTTGGTTTTGTGTTTTGTTGGGTTTTTTTACACTGTTGCTCTACTAAAGCACATGGATGACACAAAACAGGTCATGCATAAACCAGACCTGAAGCCTTCCCTTAAAGAAAACTACCTTTGGGTTACACAATATCTGACAGCACCCAGAAATGTAACATAAATTAAATTCTTGTCTAAAAATTTGGGAGGCAAGATATTGCATTACCCAAGTCTAGCTGAGAGCTGAGCATGTTCATGATTTCACTTGTCTTACCACGTGACTTTCATCTTACTCTTTTAGCTTCTGCATGCTTAATTTGAAAGTGTAGGTAAGTAGAGCATACTTCTAGATGTATAAAATGGCTGGATACCTAATGCAGTTAAACTACATGATTTAATGGTAGAACAAATGTCTGCTATTTGAAACTGAAGACTTAGTTGTCTGAGAAGGAAAGAATAATGAAAAGTCTCACTGTAGGTTTTTCTTTTTTTTTTTTTTTTTTGGAGTATTGGTTTGGTGTAGTCAGCTAAATTATTCTATATCCTCAAAACACGGAATTTTGAAAGATGAAATCACATTCCTATTTCTGCGTGAAAACCAGAGATTTTTTCACGCACCTGTAAATAGCAGTTTGTTTAGTTTTAGATTCTGTGTACCATGTACATATACCTACAGTGCTTGTGTACCACTGGCTGAAGCCAGGCATATGAGGAGCTGCCATCAGAGAAGCTTCTCCAGCAAACAGTTTGGTCTGTGGGGAACCTTCTCCACAGGGTGTCCGCACAGCTCTGTCGGTGTACCCAATATGCAGTGCTCCCTTCTATTCCAGTTTTGACAGTTTACTTTGACAAAATGCCCCAACCATCGAGTGATTAGCTATTGCCCATGCCTTTATTTTTTATTATTCTGTTTTATGCCTCGCAGGTGGATTGGTGCAGTGACTGTTTGAGCCATTCCACTCACTGTGAAACCAGCGACTGTGCCACACTCTGTGGGAACTGATTCATATGAATTTCAATGTATAATACTGTGTATTTGTTAACACTCGGAATGTTTCATAACTGGGCACTTTTGTCAGGTTAAAAGATGAGTATCTCATGGAAGCTATACAATAATGTTGGTATTAACTATTTGATGCTATTGAACATGAGGTGAAACTGGTCCTTCTTCCTGCTGTTGATACTTAGACTTGCAATGGCTCCTCTTGTAGCTTCCTCAGCAAAATACTGAGTGTAATAAAATATGAGTGATTTGCTGTCTTCATATGCCACAGGGGTCCATCTCTCACTGTATACCCCTGCAGCACTTACAGATCTCATGTAGATAGATGGCAACATATCTTGGATTCCTATTCTGGAACACACAAGGTTGCCTGCTGTCTCACAGGCACAGCTAACTACCGAAGCGATAGTACCGTAAAGATGAGCAGCTGCTGCTCGCCGAACCAGATGATGCCAAAGCATTGGTAGTTAGAAAGCAAAGTGTCCTGAACATCATTTTCAGCAAAGGGCTTTACCTCTTTGCACCAGAGGAAAGCAGCCTCTTGTGTTCTGTTCCCTGTGAACTTCCAGAGATGAGTAAGCAACACACAGGAACGAATATTACCTTTACTGTCATCTTATTAACCCTACTCTCTAAGTATGGCCCTGCTAACAGAGATACTACAAAACAGGTTCTTTTTTTTTTCCCCTGAAACATGTTTTAATTTTACTGACACTGCTTATTAGTGTTAGTAAAAACAAAACAAACAAACAAAAACCCAATAAACCCAAAACCCAACAATAAAAAACTGAAGGATTTTCTCACACCTTCTGTTCTACATCGTGCTAGTATACCATGCATTCTTATTTCATGTTTTGACAATTAGACAAATACAGTTAGATACAAATGTATTAGACAATAGTATTGCAAACATAGTGTTCTGTACTGTATGAATTTGACTTGTCAAGGTCTTTGTTTCTACTTCATATATAGTTTTTTGTAATAGTATATAAAATATGGGGTCCCTTTAAATTCAATCTTTGTTCAAGCATGTTTTTTTTCTAGCATTGCTTTTCATTTTCTTGAAACAGGAGTAGTCCTGCTAAACAAATAGCACCATCAAGTCTAATGGGACTATATTTAGAGTATCTAAAATAGAGTGACAACAAATGTGATATTTGTGGGTTGCCCTGAAGGGCTGCAGTGTCCTGGCATAACACTAAATTGCATAATCTCAATTGACTCTCCAGACACTGGAAATGAGGAAAGGCTAGTTGGATCATCAAGGGAATTTTCTGCCAGGGCAGGCTTGTTCCCTGTGATACCTCTTCCAGAGTATCCTTTTTTTGTCTGGCTTTAATCAAGCAGGACTTCCTTAAACTGGGAGACAGACTCACATTTTAATATTGCCTTTATGTATAATCATCAAACAGGATCCCCCTTGTAATGAAAATACCTTTTTTAATTCTTTTTCCTTTGAAAGGTGCTGCTGATACAGCTTAGACGTTATAAAAGATGTTACCTAGAAGTACAGTTATATAGAAGTTATTTTTATATACATAGTTTTAGTTATGTGGAAATACAGAGAAGGCATGAACAGATGGCTTGCTTGCTCAGTGTTCCTAATCTCCCTTTCCAGCCAACATTCAGCACATCTTTGCTTTCTTTCAGGGCTGTATCACTTTCCCAATGGTCCTTGTCTTCCTGATGCTTTCACAGTTTTCTGTGTTTTTTCCCTTACTCTGAATCTGTTCTCCCGTTCTGTGCATACTCGCAGCTCGGCTATATGAATGCCCACCCTTTCTCTAGACAGGGCTTTGTGATCTGTGTTCACCTCTTGCTGTCTTCAGTGATGTCAGGCTGCGCTGACATAGTTGGTTCAAGGATGATTAATTGTAGAATATTATGCTTTTTACATCAGTGAAATAACTTAAAAAACACACCTTGATAATCATCACAACAGCAAGTAAAGTACAATAGCTTTTGGAGGGTTTGGTAAATGGAATACATCTGGCTAGCTTGTCTGTGCACAATTTAGACAAAAACATATGAAAGCATCGATACCAGATATGCAAACCAGGGTGCTCAGTGGGAGCTTTCATCTGAAAAACATGTTCCTTGTATGATTCACTTTTTCGAAAGAAGAAACCAGTTTTTAAACCCAGATCCCTCCCCATACTATGAATTGGAACATCACTTACTGTAGCATTACATTGTGCAGTAGTTGTGACTATTGTAAATTCGCCATCCTGAAACAGAGAAAGTCTGTGACACATGTAATGGTTGGGTGTGGAAGTCTGGGACTGGGGTGCTGCTTTGGAGTTCTGCCTCATGGAGGCCTTGAGAAGACAAGAATGAATGTTAAGGGCTGTGCACCTGCCCTCTCCTAAGGGGATGCTACCAATCTCTCCTCCCTTACTGCATCTAGATTTCTTGTTGCCTACTGTTATTACCAACAGAATTTCACTGAACAAAGGAAAACCACATCTGTAAAGTGGTTCTGAATTAGTCTAGCCCTTGGGAAGTTAAACCCTCAAATCAGTGTTTTGCTTATTTTTTCACCTATTTGGGCAATGCGGACTGGAAAAAAAAATCCCAGATCTTAGAGATGCAAATGTTCTGCTAAACAAATTGGCATGTTGCCTCTTTCCTGTGATCTTTTCCCAGTTTAGTTTTAAAGCACTGTTGCTCTATATAGTAAGAGAAGCATTTGACTGATCTTTGCCTCACATTCTAGTTTGAGTTAGAAGGCTGGCAGTTTGGAAAATTATCCTTCAGTTTTAATGCTATTACATGACTGGAGGCTTCAGTTACACTTTGAATGCATCATGGACCCACAGCAAGCTATATTTAAAGTCCTGAAATGTAGAGCTTCTACTTTCCTGATGTGACTGGGGATGTGAACTATCACTGCTAAACATGTCTGGCATGCGCCCTTGGTTTCTGTCTGTTATACATTACTTCTAATTGTTAAAAAAAAAAAAAAAAAAATTGTTAGATTCTCATTCTTTTTCTGTATTTCTGCTCTTCTGCAGTGCCTTTCTACATTTCTCAAGTTCTTGTGAGTACAAGAAATAGAGGAAGAGGCTGTACAATCTTCCTCCAGTATCAGGGTTTGAATGCCTCTAAACACTATCTTGTTTGACTGGCTCTCATTATGAGATATCCAGAACCCATAAAGTATTTTTAAGGCTTGGCCTTGGCAGAGAGACCATTACCTTCTGAACTGCCTAAATATCCTGGTATTGCCTGCAGAAGAGGATCTTAGGTGTGTTGTCTCTCTCTCTCTGGAAAACAGAGGAACTTCTGTGGTAGATAAATTGTGGTGTAGGGAAAACAGCAGCTGTTGACCTTTGAGATGTTGCCTTGATGCAAATATTCTTGAGGGAGATGCTTATGACTGTCTTACCAATGCATCACCTTCAGGCTCTCTTACTGTCATGAAATGTGAGCTTCTAGCAAAGCTGAGATGTGTATTTGTGGGACATGGTTTTATGTGTAGTGGTTGGGTTCTTGTGGCCTAGAGAAAATAAGGGCATTCCAGGTCACCTCAGCTGTAACACTGCTTTTGCCACTGACTTGCAGTGTGGATTTAGACAGATCATATCTATTGGACTAATGCAGTATAGCCATTAATTAGTGTGGCTGCACTGGGTCCTGTGCTCAGGGAGACCCCCAACTGCTTTTCTGTTATCCAGCGTGCCGGTTGTCTCTAGTCACATTCAGTACCACGCTCTCGCCTCACTTCATCTCTGTCTAAAATTGCCAGAGGACAGTAGTAATGACCTACCTTGTAATGGCACAAAGTGGATTTGACCAGGCTCTGAGGATAGAGCACTATCAAGGGTCTTGTTACCGTTCACTTAGGTGTAATCTGAAATGGGCAAAGCCATGCCTGCTTCCAGAGAGGCTGCAGGATTTTCACAAGGGACGTCCGTTTGGCTCCCTTGGAGCCCTAATTCTTCCTTACATATTGAGAGCTTTCATATAAGTGAGTGTTACATGCACCAGGTAGTGACTGAGCTTCTTAAGCTACATCTGAAGTCATGGAGCTCATGGAATAGCACATAAGGTAAAAGTGGTGTAACTTCTAAAACCTGGTGTTACCAGAGATTTTCTCAGGGCAGTTTACAAGCTGGGGGAGCTGTATACATGGAAAAAATAAAAATGTCAATATTAAGAATACAATAATCAAATAACCAAATATGACTTTATTCCTGTCATCATCTAGGTCATTCACAAGGTAATTTTACCACAGACATTTAGACAAAGGCTGGTGCAATGATTTTTTCAGTAGTAATTGTAAAATACAAATCCAGTTCCTTTATTTCATTGGATTTCTCAAGTTTTGGGGTTTTTTTCCTGTTGTTTATCACTGGGTTTTGTTTTTGCTGTGGCACTGTGAAGTACTTGGGACTTTCTTTTGATGCTTGAGAACAGATTTCCAATTTGGAATTTGTTTATTATTCAGGTCATGATGTGCTGCTGATGGTTAGTGCTTGTTACAGGCCAAGTTGAGAGGAAGACCCATGAGCTCTTTCTCACTTGGAAAGTTGCCCAAGGCAGCAATCATTCCTCAGTTCATGCCACTAGAATTGTTTCGTCTGTACAGGTTTGCCAAACACGTGGTCAAGATAAAATTACATATTTTTCCTTGAGACTTTCCTGGTGTTAGTGAAACTTGATTGTTACAACAAAAACCATGGTCAGAGTCTTTCCTTTTTTACTGTACCTTTGGCTTAGTTTCTTTTTCTGCTATGGGGAAATTAACAGCTTGTCTAGTTGTTTTCTCTTCCATGGTCTCCTACAATAAACCAAATGCAAAGTACAGTAACCAATTAATGTTTAGGTCCCTGGAATTGCAAGGGGATATATAAACAAGAAAAATAGTATCACTGCATGGATTATGGCATTTTTTCAGTGGTGCTACCATGTAAGGCAATATACTTTGGGAGTCTCTAAATTTAGCACAAACTTGCTATTGATACTACATTTGCAAAACAAAACCTGAATTTAAAAATCTCAATTTTTATTCTAGTTTTTTTCTCATTCTGTTTTTCCATGTAACTGTAATCTAGTAACTCTGGGTAGTGGTGATAAAGCCTACTGCAGCATGCATCATATGCATGTAACGTGAAGCAATTGGAGAAATTACCCTTAGTGCTTAAAATTATTAACTGTGCTATGTTGTTTCTTTTGAGCAGACTTGAAATGTACTCAGAAACAATGTTTGATTTTGCTGTCCAAATACATGAGTAATTAAATACTTTGAACGGTATGTTTACAAAACCACTGTTCCCTTAAAGATACTTCTAAAGTGCTATGAACCATTGCTACTGTTGGTGTTTGTATTCACATAGTGCATAGAAGTCCCACCTAAAGTGAGAGCTCATTGTACAAGGTGCTAGGTGAGAGACTTCTGGCACAATTACGTCCCTTGCTCAAATACATGGTTTTGGCTTAGCAAAATTGAGGGAGAAGGATGATATTTCTTTTGCAAAAGCAGAGCTGTACAAAAGGGCAGCTAGTTAAGCATGTCACAAGAAGAAATCGCTATAAACTGTGAATTTACATAGATTTGAAATGAGAGAATGTTTCTAGTTACCAAAACAGTGTTGTCATTTTAGAATGAACCTTCATCAATTTTAACAAGGGATTATGTAATGTGGTTGATCCAAAATATTAGGAGGACTAAACAGACAAGGAGTTTTATTCCAGCTCTATGATCTCTGCCCTTTGGAGAACTGAAAATAACTGCCACCCACTTGTAACTCAGGTTTACATGTCCCACTATGAAACTGTAATGTGAAAAAGGGACACCTGAGCAGAAATTTCAACTTCTTAGATTTTTGTTGTCTCATGGTCAAATCACTGCACTGGAATTGATGGCAAGGATCATTTGGGTCAGCGGGTATAACATCTGCTTTACCTTGTATTTACTGTGTAATAGTAACAAACACATTTTGATTCACATAAATTAGTTCACTTTTATTTTCAACCAGTTCATCACCAAAAGCTTAATGCATATAATAACACAAGTCCAGAAGTAACAAAATCTTAACTGATACAAATCCCATTCATGTAGAAAGGGGTAATCCTGGCCTGGCCTGGGAATATCTTGTTCCAAGAAATGTGTCTCCATCTCCTTTTGCTTGGGCTGTACGGCATAAACTTTTGCTTTAACTGTAGCTCACTTGGAGTATAGAGGATCCATTTGTTCCCTTAGTCCTTGTAGGCTCCGAAATCCATTTCTCTAGGAATAGCTATGGATGTTTGAGAAGTCTAAAGGACAGGGAGGGAAAACTCCAAAAACTGCTTGCAGAACATTTGCAGCAGTGTTTAAATAGTGGGTGCTGATTGCTTTGCTATGGAGAGGATTCGGGTTTATTCACAGTGTCAAATGATTCTTCTGGAGACATGTACCTCTGTAGTAGTTCTGCAAATTGCAGCCTCATTGTGTTAACTGAATGCACAATGGCATTAGTATTGTGCTGCCTTCCTCTCCTTGGTCCACAGTGGGGTTGGCTTAGCTTTTTTTTCTAGGGAGGGTTTTGGAAAATGGTGAGATGAAAAGGAATTTGGGGATGAAGTTGTATCTTTTCCATATAGTCTGCACAGGAATTGGCTGTACATGATTCATAATTCTGTAAGGCGTTTAGGTCAGGGTGTGGGATTGATGCTTTCTTGTGAAAGCTGAGAGAATACAAAATTCCGTCTTTTTTTTTTTTTTTTTTTCATCCTAATATATGAATCCTCAGAGTGCCTCTGTTCTGAGAATCTTTGACACTATGATCTACTCAGACTGACTTTCTTCTCTTTCAGGCTTCTTGTCTAAAAGTTGTGATAACCCTGATAAATCAACACAATCGCCTTTACTTACCAAACTGGGAAGTCTGTAGAAAATTCCGTCTGTGGGGAAGTTGTATAGCTGGAGTATGTGCTTCGTGCTGCACTGCATGATACTCTGATGCTTTTCTGGGCTCATAGTGCTCTCTATCTATTTCAAAGTGTTTTAAGTTTTGCTGTCTGGTACTGAGTGGATTTGGAAAAGTATGCTTGTCGTGGGGCAGTAGGGTAAAAGAGCAAATCCATCTTAAAATAATGGTATAATTCTCCCACATATCTGCACAGCTGAAACAGTCCATTTTCTTTGCCTTCTTTTATGGCTTTTTTCCCATGACATTTAAAAAAAAAAAAAAAAAAAAAAAAGGATCTCTACTGAAGTCTCTGTGCATTAAGGGCAAGATAAATTGTTTTCTTTTTTCATTTCCTGCCGTTTCATGCTTCCGACAGGACTTTACCAGGAGAAAGGCGGAGTCAGTATTCAGTTGTTTGGGAAAAGAAGACTTAGTTACAGATATTTAAACAAGCCCAAAACAAACTGCTTAATTGGTCACACCAGGAAAGCAAGATATCAAGGTCATCCTCTCCTTCCATCATATGGCATCCAAGTGACCCTAAACATCTGATCTTTTTTTTCTCTTGGCTTGCTTCTATGTTTAGCTTTGTAGTTTCTATTAATAGCACCCAAAATGGATGCTGTGTGAGGCAGGCAAAGGTATCATCCTGCCATGGGAGTGGAGGAGAAGGGGTTGGAGCTCAAGTGCAGTTGTTCCCTCAAGTGCAGTTGTTCCTTCATTGTTAGGGAACTGGTTATGTAATGGGGGAAGGATATGCAGGGTGTGGGGTGCCCATAGGCTCTGGAAAGTCTATGGAGAGGGGATCATTCTTCTGGCAAATGGCACTTAACCATCAGAATCCTGGAATCCTTTTCTGTGTTTACAGGAAACTGTACATTTTGTGTTCAGTTCTGCTTGAAAAGATTCATTTTCAGACAATGAACATGGACTCATGAATTCTCTCTGGGTGTCAGGCTGCTTTGTGACTTCCAAACTTTTGAGTTTTCGGCTCCTTCTCACAGCTCTTTTTTGCTGGCCTGCCTTCAGCAGACTAATGACTTTGTGGCCCTGAAGAGAATAATCATATTGGAAGCCATTTAATGATCTACTTTCTGTAGAATGTGCTTAAAGAGTGAATGCATTTAAATATCGGTCTCCTCTTTGGACCTAAATGTTGTTAATGCAGGGTGAAGAGAAGTCTCAGTGAAGTATCTGTTCTTGTACACCAACATGAAGTTTTACCCCAAAAAAAAGTTTAGTTAGGTCAGCGACAGCAGGCCAAGAAATGACACTTAAAGCTCTTTAAAATAGCCAAGTCTGAGCTTTAGTATTTTCAAGTACTTGAATACCATGGCAACAAGAACTTCAATGCTTGAGATAATTGGGGACAGAATTCACAGGCTTTCCTAGGAAGAGGCAATAGTCCTCTGAGAGTTTTGAAGTGGTCTGCAAATCAGAGGCGGTCATGAGTGCTTGTTAGAGAGAATTTCTCTCCCTGGACCTGACCTTTCCAGTTACTAGCCAACAACCAGACCACTTTGAAGTGCCTCATTCCCTCTAGCAGATTCCCAGATCTGTGTGGGGTATATCCTATTGGAGTGCATTCTAATTAATGTTGCCACGTCTGTGAAAACATTTGCTGGACTACAGCAAAATCATGCTTAACTCCAGATAAGATCTAAGATGTTGGGTTTTAAATCTAAAACATGAAGATCCAGCCAAGCAGCAGAGTTGAAAGTGAAACTAGCTGAGGGGCCATCTTTTCATACCCAGACCATGATGAGAATCATGGGCAACTCATTCTGATCCCAGAACCAGCTACATAAATGTTATTTTAGTGAGGCATGCAGCTTACTCCTTGCTCTTGACAGGGATATGACATTATAAGTAGCAAGAAGAGCAAGGACATGCTGACATCTTGGAACTGGGATTAAGTTACATCATAATAAAAATTTGCTAAACCTGGGAGAATCTCCTCATCATTTCTCTTGCTGGAGTTATGAGAGGCATAGCTCCTTGAGTAAGGAATAAAACATTGATTTTGGCAATTGACTGTTTTAACATGAGAATGTTTGAAGACCCTCAGATGCTTTAATCAAGGAGTTGCTCAAGTGTAACCCCCCTCTAGACACAGGTGACATTCCTGTCTCAAAGGTGGCAGTACTTTTGACAGTACTGTGTCTGTGGTACATAAATTGGTTTAACATTCTGTATTATTAAAATGGTGGCACTCATTTCTCCCATTTAGTTTTCTAAAAGACGTAATTTACTCCTTTCTTATCTTAACAGCACTTGAAAGTGCAAAGGAGGTGTTTCCCTCTATTGGCTCATCTTCACCATACCTCTCTGCCATTCTGCTTCCTCCTTGTAATCCCCAAGTGAAGATGAGTAGCATGCTGCAAATATGACGTCGCTGACTAGTGTCATTGCCTCCCACCAGTCTGAGTGGGTGTCCTTCACTGATGACCTGCTTCTCCCTGTTAACCCACGAGGTAAGCTATCTCTGATTTCCTTTGAACCTTGTGAGACTTTGTCTGAATTAGACCAACGGTTGTCATATGGCAACAACAGCATCACAGAACTTGCCTTCTAAGTGGAAGCAGTATGTGCGGAGGTTGAAGTATGTCCTGATACCCCTATGTAATAGGACAATTTGGGCCAAAAATGTAAAATACTCTCCTAATGTGAGATCTGCTTAGCACAGATCTGTTACAGGGTTTGGATCTGTCCTTCGAGATTCAAGGCAGTATCCAACTGACCATGGAGGAAGTCTCACCTATTATAATCAAGTGCAAAACTATGCCTGGTGTTAGTCTAAAAACTGCATTAGGTGAAGGAGAATTTTCTACGTACGTTTAATGGCAAATTTTAGATATTTCAATTTAAAAAAACAGTGAAGTAATGGTGAGTCCTACTAATTTTTCTATTTTGTCTCTATTTTAGGTAGCACTGAGGAGCCTCTGGAGAAATGTTTTTCTTCCTCAGACACCTCCTCGGAAGAGAACCACAATGCAGATGGAGAATTTCAAGACCTCTCCCACACAGAGCTGGAAGATGCAGCTGACCAACCCAAGGTGGCCTCTGCTGTGCTTGGAAACCATGTGTGTCCCAGCGCTGATCTATCATCATCCATCAGTGCTTGGGTTCAGTTTGAGGACGCACCATGGCCCAGTGCTCCATCAACCCACGCACAAGCAGGTGAAGCAAATGCATGAAAAGGTCCATTACAGTAGCATAACAGAATACAGTGAGAGCCTACAGAAATTTTTCCTTGCTCTTTGATTTCTCAAAGGTTGAGCTTTGACTAGTTTGTACTGTATTTTAACATAATTGATGTTATCAGAGTTTCAAAAAGAGCTCATAATTCCACTCTGGGTTGAACTAGTGGTATTTTGTTTTTGTAAAGAAAATGAAAGGCTTCTGTTTATTTGTTGGTTATTCTCAGTTGTAAATACTTCCTGATCCTGGTGATGAGGAAAGAAGGAAGAGCACCCGTAACTGTAAATCTGTAAAACTGAGGTGCTTTACCTCTCTATTATTTAATTTCATGGTTAGGTGATCCTTACTCATACTCATACAGCCATATACTTTTTCAAACAGAGCTGTTGGTTGCTCTGACACCATATTTCCTTCCTAATGTTGTGATGTCCTTGTTGACTGGAAAACACATAAGTGCACCTTCTTATTAAACAAACAAAAAAAATTCTTTGCTAAATAAAGCTAGCCATAACAAAGAGCTACCCATAAAACTAATTTCATGGTGTATTACGTAATTTCTCATCCTTAAAGGGATGTGGCCAGGTCTTAAGGTATGTGCCTAGCAAAAGCACTGCCTCTTGGTTTGTGTTTTCAGTCACAGGGGACACTAGGTTGTAGGCAGAGGTCTAGGATATCCAAAAGAGGTGATCAGAGAAGACTTTGCAAAAGCATTGTGGTTTTGAAGAAGGCACCCATTTGTGCCCCTGTAAAGGCTTGTGCTGAGTGATCCATGCCACTGCGGGGGTATTTACAGACTAAATTTTAGCATCTGACCGAGATTCATGGAGGAGGATGGTTCCCCTGGCAGTCAGATCAGGATGTACTCTATATAATCCTTGCGTGGGAGACTGTTATTCTTTAACTATATAGGAACCCTAAGGAGGTGATGTGGATATTATAAATCCTTATTTATGAGCTAGTCCCACTCCTATTCTGAACCCTGTATTATAAATGACCAGACCAGTGCAGCTGACCAGCCTCTAAAAAGAAGGTCGTGGGCCAGAAGAGGTGACAGCTCTTTGTCTCTGACCCTCTATTCTGTGGGACTTTTGACAGCAAGAGGTAGGATAAACTTCAGCCTTGTTGTTCTCAATTAATTTGCAGGTCACGTATTTCTTCTATGGGCAGCAGCAAAGCTGGAGACTTTGTGTTATAAGCACGATACGCTGACACGCTCAGCGGAAAGCCTGTGGTGACAGCAATTATTCATTTCCAGTAGCAAACAGCCTGCATAAGAACAATAGCAAATAGCCAGATGCGGGGGGAAGGAGTGCAAAGGCCAAGCATAGACAGACAGATCCGTGTGAGAAGGATAGAGATGTTTGAAATCTGTTTCCTGTGCAGGCAGCTGTGAAGAGCAACGTCCTGAAGGCTCATCACCCCCAGCCGCGTTCCTGACAGGGCTCCAGAGCTGTTAGGAAATCATCTGTCTGTCCACGCTGGAGCAGCTGCACAGCTGACTAGATAATTACCCAGACTGATGGCCAGGCTGGCTGGAAACACATTTTGAAAAGGACTTGCGAAGTGGCATTTCCAGAGTGCCGTGAAAGCGGAGAGTATGGGTCCTAGGAGAGAGAGATGCTGTCTTGCTCCGACCTTAGGGCTACAGTATTTTTGCACAGGTTCCCCCAAAAGCAAATCTTTGTCCCAAAGTACTCACAGTCTAACAAAACAGTAATTTAAAGACAACTGC
The DNA here is from genome assembly GCF_047716275.1 of Strix uralensis. Classification (NCBI taxonomy): domain Eukaryota; kingdom Metazoa; phylum Chordata; class Aves; order Strigiformes; family Strigidae; genus Strix; species Strix uralensis. Next base: position 110,460,778 of record NC_133975.1, on the reverse strand, counting down.
CATGTAGTGGTTATTCTATAGGAAATACATTTAAAAGAAAACCAAGGGTAATGCTGGACCCTTGTTGTCCTGAGAAAAGTGAAGACATTATTGGGGGACTGATAGCAAGAAACAGGACTGAAAGCACAGGCAAAGAATTCAGAAGGTGAGAAGAAAGGTCAAAACCTGAAGTACAGAAATGAAAAGCAGCTATTGTGAGCCTCGTAGTGGAAATTATCTTTATTTAGGACATTCTTGTAAACCCTTCATTCTACCAGATTCAGGCAGAGTAAATGCTTGGCAAAATCTTTCTTTCAAAATATTTCTGCTTTTCAGGTTTGTGCATAGATAACTGACAGCTGCCAAATCATGTAGATTTCTCCCTGGTAAGCAGTAACTCTTGAGCAAGGCCACAGAAATATTTAGTCACAGAAATGATGCATTGTGGTGCCTACTTCCCCATTTTCCTTTTGCTGGGAAAAGAAGAAATTTCATTTTTCTCATAGTTACTATCAGGCTAGTCAGACTGATACTGCAAAAGTGAAAAATGAGATTTTTAGGCTCACCCAAATGTTCCTATCACAAATGTTACATAATCTGCAAATGATCACAGCCAGACGGTGACACATTTGCATTTGTTACACAGTGGGCCTCCAGCTCGCAATCTCATATTCTATTGGTGTTAGCTGCACTCTCTCAATAAGGTATTCAGCAAAGCACCAAAATTAGAGCAAGGCAAGATCTGTTACATCATCTGTTCCACACACCCCCCCCAACCCCCACCCCACTCTCAGCTTCTTCCTGAGAGCTTTGTCTGGTTTTAAATGGCTCGAGTAACTTGGACTCCTACTGTGTCCCTTGAGAGGCTATCCCACAGTAAGGCAAATCTCAATTTAACCATTTTGTGCTGTTTTGTCTGAAAATAGGAAGTACATGCAACATGAGATCAACAGCTGAAAACTAGACCAACTGTGATGCTGTCCTAAAATAAGAAAAATCTGAGGTCCTATGTGACAGGAAAGGAAATGATGCTAACAAGGTTGATTGTAATACAGTGTAGGGATCAAGGAATGGATCCTCAAAACATCAGAGAGGAGTGAATGCTTAAAAGGTAAATTTGCATATTTAAAGCAAATCCATTGTATTAGGAACAAACACATCAAGTAAAGTAAAATGCATGTGGAAGGAAATATTTTTCACTTTGGGAAACAATTAGTTGATTTTCAGTATGCTGCCCATGCTACAGGATTTGCATGTTAAGGACAGTTCTGACACTTTCAACGTTGTCAATTCAGTTTTTGAGAAATACCTGCAGCTGAAAGGCTGTGACTCTGCATCTATCGACACTAGAGATCAAACTCCAAATTTCTAGGGAAAAAAACCCTACCTCATTTAGGAATTTGGTTTCAGCACTTCCAGGAATCTGGAGAGCAGCAGGAGCATCTGAAGAAGGACCTAAACATCTGTGGATGTTTACTTTTGCTTGTCTTGATTTTTGAGATTGATAGATAGTTGCTTGGCTCAGCATAGGGGAAAATTTACTAGTTCTGAGGGTTTGTGTTGTGGAACCTAGAACTGTCATTGGTGGAGGTTGACTGTAGTAAGATTTTAAAGAAAATCTGTTGCAGAAAAAGCTGTCTATGGTTACGGTTTTCCAAAGTGCAAGTCTCTTTCTTTACAAAAAACAAATAATTATATTCTTCCAAAGTGACACAACTTATCTGGAATAAAATTAATTTGTCCTTATATAGAAGTATTCTGCAACACTATTCTAGTCAGTTTCCCTCTTAGACAAAAAATATTTCTGGAAAGCACAAAACAAGTTGACAGTATATGAGTTATTAAATCTTATGTGTTTCTAAATTAGCTTATATTTTTCATGTTGCTGTGACTGACTTTAAACAAAAAAAGAAACACTGCAAATCTAAGATCTTTTTATAAAATAATTCCACAATTTCTAGAATTCCAGATATAAAACACACTTAAAAAAACCTTGGCTCTTTTTACCATTTCACATATGGAGCTCAGCTTTTCAGCTTGCCCTCTATGTCCAAATAAAGCACTCTGTCTGTCAAAGCAATTTCAGGTGAAGTTTTAAGGGTGGCTTTTCAGATGCCTCATGCCATGTTTAACAAAAGGGCTGAGAGACAGACTGACAGATTATAATCATATACTTGTCATCCTTTCTCTACAGGCATCAAGCACCAACACAGTGCAGAATTACTTGAGGAAGAAGTGAGGGGTTTTGGTCATGTCACTGTAACACAACTGTCAACATGTGTAATAAGGAGACAGATCTCCTGACTTTCAGCTCCTCATCCGTAGGAATAACTCTACTCAGAAGCAGCTCAGTACCTAGGCTCACAGCTGTACAAATATAAATATATTAGTGCCTGCGGGTAACAGTGCAGCTATATAAAATAAATTTGCACTTCTCAACTGGCAAGGCAGGGAGCACTGTTCGGATATTCCCTCTATGCACAAAGCAAGGTTTCCATAATGAGGTGGTGTCCCACCACACTACTTGGATGGAGTAGAGAGAGATAAATCCTCTTTAACATTAATTTGCTATTTTCTTCCAAAGTATCTGTCATCCTAATAAGGGTTGTTTATGTATTACATGCTGAGAAGAAAACAACTGTGTCAGTAGTTGTTCTGTAACTGCAAGATTTTGAGGTGCATTGAGATCTTGGTTTGAGATTGTTGGTTTAAAAGATAAACATAGATGTACTAACTTAGAAAACAGTTATTATGCTGACATTAAATTAGAATTAGGCTCTACCAGTACACCTTTCTGTCGTTCAAGAAGATTTTTTTACCACATCTTTTTTTTTTTTTTAATTTCCTCACTAGAGTCACCCATTGTTCCTAACATTCGAGTGATACTGTGGACAAAGAGTATACAATACAAAGAGTATACAATACAAATTCACATCCAGTGGATGATGGTTAGGCAGGACTTTCCAGCCTTGCATGTCAAACAGTTAAGTGAGTAGAACAGGATTTTTGGCCTACGTGGAACAGAAATGTTTTGCAGTTTATTCAGATTGGGATACTCCATCCTGCATGTTCAGTAACAAAAGCCATTTATAGTGCACATCAATAGGTCAGTTTCAGCTTATTTTTATACTCCTCCCATGTGGAGCATTCCTGAGATGACAGCTACATTTGAGTGGGTGTTGTGGATAGGGAATGCTTAATTAAATATAATAAAACCATAATAAAACCATTTTATAAAAATCTGTGGTACAATAAAAACTCCACTGTGTTGCACAACACAGATATTCAGATCTTGTTAGCAGTGGCAGAAACATGGAAGCTTCCTGTTCTGAAAAGTCACAGCTTCTGCAATACTTGAACAACAGGAAAACATGAAACTGCCAGCAGTTGTATGGGATCTAAGGCAGACAGCTGAGTAGTGCTGGAGGGTGAGAGTGCCAGGCACTAGTTAAGTTGCTATGTGTTTGTTATAAAATAACTGTGTTGCTGTGGATGTTGGAATTTATATTTATAGTCTCAGTACACTGATAGAGCGTGTCTTTGGAATAGTTGTGAACTTCTGGAAGATTGCCCTGTAAGTCTCTAACTGGTACCTGTTTGTTTTCTGCATCCAGTGTCTCCATCAAAAGCACCCAGCTGGACTTCCCCCTCCTCCAACTCTTCTGAGAGGCAAGCCCATGCCTCAGAGAGCAGCTGGACAACCAACTCAGAGGACACCAGCAGCCCAAGCATTGCTCCCTCCTACACAGATCTGCAGTCAATTAATACTGAGGACTTGACCAGTGGTGGAACGTCTGCAGCAGATTCACCTGGTAAGAGTGAAGCCCTCAAGCTTCCATCTTGATCTTTTTAATGCTACTCAAGCTTACTGCTCAGAAGTGAGCTACAGGAAATAGATCCAAAGCAGAACAAACTCAAGGATTGGGCAGACTAACACTTTGTGCTAGTCCAATTCCCCAGAAATCACCCCTGGATTTGACACAGTCCCAATATGTGCAGACTCCCAAAGTAAGAGCCAAATGCAATTATGTACCTGTTGGTGGACTTGTCTGAGTGAAATGTTGGAGCATTTCTGGTTTTCACATACTGCATCAGCTTACGCTGATCTAAGACTTAATTCTCAGTATATTGTGGGAGAAGCTGGATGCCCTTCCTGAAGTTCTGTGCAGAAATTTTCTTAACTCACCAGTGTATTCAGCTGAGGCAGGTCCAGCTCTGCATGCCCCTCTCTGTTTCAGTTAGTGCCAAGACACAGATCCAGGCTGTTGGATGCATTCTTTGCACTGTGCTTTGCACTATTACTGTAAAGTAATGCAGAGAGAGTCTAGGAGATGACAGAAGGTGGTTCAGTAGCAGATTCTGATCATTTAAGGATCCTTTATCTGACCTTGTAGGGATCTATTTAGATGGCGTCCTGACTGTGGAAAAATGTGCTGCATGGCATTGTAGCTCGTTGCTCCTCAGTTGTACTCTAGATAATCTCTGAAGCAGGAGAAATAAAGCAGAGTGGTGCCACTTGTGTCATGCAGAGTTGGGATAATAACTCCTGAATGACAAAGCAGACTTTCACAGAGCATAGAAAGAGCTGACATGTCAGGACAAAAGGGAAAAAATACACAGCTCTAGGAGGAAGCACCTGTAGTATGTTGGAAGCTGTTCACCCCAAGCTGAGGAAGGTCAGTAGCTACCCAGTTTGGTGATGAAAACTGATTCATGGGTGTCATGATAGCTCTGACATGTGAGGTATTTAACGTGTTTTTTCTCGGGTGGTGAATGTAACAAGATGTGTGAAATAAGATCTGTTTTGGGATAATAGACTTCATAAGCCCCACTGAGGTCATATGTCCCTTCCGTAAGAAAGATATACATATGTCACCTGAAAAGAGTATTATTTGATGGTTCAGTGAAACTGGGTTGGACACCAAGGCAGGTTGATAAACAGCAGCATGGTAGGTACTGTCTGGGTGCTTAAGATAAAGGATTTGTGGAGAAAGTGGTGTTTACTTTGGATAAATAGAGACCTTTATTTCTTCAAATAATACAGTTACCCCAAGTCTGTCTGACAGTTTTTATTTTAGAATACTCTGCTTGTCTGTACCTCTGAATTTGGAAACCACTGGTAGAAAGGTAGAATAAGCATTGTGTGCCAGCTGTTTGGATGCCACTGTGGGCATCAGTTCTGTTCTGATGAGCTCATGTCTATTAGGGTGAGGTGTAAGAGTTTTCATCTGGAGTATGTGTTTTGTTGATTTCGTATAGGTTGCCAAAGGATGGCTATTGTCACTGGGACTGTCTCCACATGAGTAAGGGAAATGAGGGATGCCTCATATATAACTTTTATATATATTAACTCAGTTCATATATAACTTTGCATTATATAGAGAAATGAAAAGCAAAACTGCTGCTGTATATCACTGCATATATCATATGTGATACGTATATCACGTATATAGATATGGAATTATTTGCTGTATATGGCCAAAAGAGAAGCTTTGTATGCAACCTTCTTACTGTTCTTTCTTTCCCAGTCAGTCACAAAATGACATATTTATTAGCAAAACAGGTACAAAATATCATTCCAGTCACCTATGCATTGTAAAAGTAAAAATGTAGGTCATATATGCAAGGATGTGTCATTAGCTAAAACATAAGATACACTGCCTTAGTGGTACTAGAACCTGAAGTAAGAAATACATCGAGTCTTCCTACCAATATATACAGAGTTTGCAGCATGAACAAAGCGCATCTGTTTGTTCCCATTCATGGGATGGCTCAGAGCCCAGCACGTGAGGTGCCTGCTGGCATCAGGCAAGGTTTGTGGAGGTGAGGGAGCTGCTGGCCATGGAACTGTTGTACAGTTCTGGCTGCTTTTCTGTTGTTCACTCCGCCTTCATCCTGCACTCACAGTGCATAAGTGGACAAAAATGCTTGATCACTTTCTTCTTTCCTTCCTCTCTGTCCCTCTCCAGAAATTCGGTTATTCAAACCTGACTGGATTCAAGCATTTGACTTGTGTTTCCCATCTCAAAAGACTGGCTGCATCAGTCTGTAGTGGAGTTTGAAGGCTCCTTCCAGGCAATGAAATAACATGTATTCTTTCCATGAAGGAAAAGAGAGGAATCCTCATGCTCTATGTGATGGTGAAGTCACGTTGACTGTTAGCCACTGTGTTGACTCCAATGTCAAGCTTGATGGAGGGGAAAAAAATGATCAGATTCATTTCACTGTTAAAAATCCCAAGGAAAATAAGAAATCAATTTTTAATCTACTTAATGATGGTAAAGAATTGGGTCTATAAGAGTAGCTTGGGTTTAATACTGTTTCAAGCGAGGAAAACCTGTTGGTGAGAAAAGTGTGAAAAATTCTACTCAGTGGTCAGACACTGAGTAGAATAACTATTTTAGCCATGGTGGATTTTGATTGCCTGAACAGCATAGAAGAGAATCCGGGATACTCTGTTTTGTAATTTCACCACTAGTCTTGAATTTATCCTTCATGCAAAATGCTTAAGCATCAGCTGCCTGTCAAAGTTCGGGACACAGGGTTTTGTGTGGAAGCAGATGAAAGCCTGAGGTAGATCTGACTGCAGGCACACGCAGAGCCGAGTCCCAGCAGTGAGAAGGCACATCTTGGTGTCCAGGGCTGTGGGCTCCAAGCAGGTGAAATTGTCTGAGAGTCAACTTTCTCACAACTGACACAAGATTTGAGTGTAAAACAATTCCATGGGCTTGAGCTTTATCTAGCACATGTGTTTATGTAAGATATGACCTAGAAAGATATCTGAGAAAGATGGTAAAGAGCTGATTGATTCCAACCTGAGAGTTTACCCTCACTACGGGGGGGGGGACTGCAGAAAACCTCCTGTCTGATGGAGTCAGGATAAGCCCAGTGATATCCTGTAAAGGCAGCAGAGTTCACAGCATTGAAGGTAAATATTGCACGAGTAGAGCTGAAAAAGATTATTTGCTTTTCAAACAAAGTGCAGCTAGAAGATGCTGCACTTCATTGCCTGAGCTAGTTTGAACCCTGGCACCAAGAAGCCTTTTATATTATCTTAATCTTTGTCAGCATGGAGGGCTATATTAGCCTGCAGCAGCTAGCAAATAAATTTGGGTCAAGTGATAGCAGACTGCCCATTTAACGTGGGCATGTTTATATGGTTATAACAACTAGCACTTTACAACAGCTGGGGTTTCACAGTGTGCGTGAAGCTGTATTTGGTGCTGGTGAAGTGTCCCGTTGCTTCAGAGCTTCCTGCAGTGCATCACCATGTCACTCAGCTTGAATCAATGAGCATGAAAAGTAGCGGGAACTTTTGACATTTGTGCTGTATTCTGCAAGATAAGTAACACAGGACATCTCTGTTACTGATACAATACAAGTATTTATTCATTCTGAAGCAGATGCCTGTCTCAGCTTTCAAAAAAGGCCAAATATCTACATGTCAGAGGAGCAAGGGAGAGGCCTTCTTGTAGCTATTATTACAGATCTGGAAGAACTGGGATCTTCTGAGGTTGTGCACAAGCACCTCACAGATTGATTTGGATTTCTGCTTTTCACCATTCATCTCTGAAATAATTTTTATTTACATAAAATTAAATATTGACTTGTATACACAAAAATAATTATATATGATCAATACATATATATTTGCCTAGATAATATATATTTGCCTAGATCATGAACTATATATTCCATTATAAATTTAATAGAATATATAATCTATCTGTATTATATAATAATGCTCTGTGTGTGTGTATATATATATAAAAAAAGCTGATTAGCCTTGTAGACATAAGTTCCTTGATAGCTATTTTAGGTGCATTGTTGCTAGTTCTGTTGTTGTTTCTGTTGTGATTTGTATCTCAGGAGAGCTGCAGCTACGCCATGTCTGATGTTTACAGTTCAATTTGCTGACCAGTTGTTCTCTTTGGCATTCTCCTGAAGCTCTGGGACTATTGGGATACTGAGGAAATCGTTGTGTTATTTTCTGAGAACATCTGCGTGTTTGGAGATAGAAGGTTGCATCTGTGACCTAACTGTGATCTAACTGCTCGAAATCCAGAAAGTTAACAAATAGCACAAGGAATTAATTCTGAAAATGTTGTTATTTTCAAAGTAAATTGCATGGTTGAAGGGTATTCTTCTGCTTCTATTTTAAGTCTTGGAGATGACAATTCTGGCAAGCTCAGCCCCAGCTATTTCTTGAAGGTAATGGAGGGCAAGTACTAACTTTTCAAACCTTTTCCCCACACTTTTCTGCAGTAGCTCTCTTACAAATATTTCTTCTGTAACTGTAGCCACCTAGATACTGAGTCCTGATATGATGATTGCAAGAATGGTGTTCTGTAGGTTTCAAACAAGCAACTTTGAACAGATTATACAGCTGTGCAGTGTGTTTACACTGAATGCCAGACACAGGCTACAGGCTCTGAAGATATTCCATGTTAATTACCAGAGCAAGGGGGAAAATAGCATATGCTGATGGTTACCACAGTTATGCTGTGTAACTATTAACCAACTTGTTCTGGTGTCCCAGGCCCAGACACGTGAAAAAATTTGTATGTGAGAGCCTGCCAAAGCCAGCTGGAGAGACTGCAGAGAGGAACATCTAACCCGTGCTTCAAGGAGGAGGGGACTCCAGAGTACCATGAGCAAATAGCAGCTAAAATGTGTTCTTGCACAACTCCCAACCTGTAAGAGCTAAATTCGGCACTGGAGGCAGGGTTTTTTTTTTAATTCCTCATGTCCAATACCAGCCACCAGCTAGCAATTCAGGAGTTTTATATCCTAGTTTTTGTCCTATATTTTTCTCAAGGCATTTCTAAGAATAATGCATTGACAGGGCAGAACTGGGAAGCTAGGTCTCGATAATTCATAGCAGTAGAAAAGTTTTGATCCCAAATTGGATCTATGTACTGGAAATCAGCTTCCCTTCAACACTTCATGGCCGCTTTAAGGAATCCACAGTACCCCAGTGACCTCTGCAGCAGTGTTAAATCCTCGTCCCTGTTTTGCAGTGGGGAAGCCTGCAGCTCAGTTGTGCAGGCTGGACGTAGGTGAAGTAGAAATGGTCTTTGCTGTATAGTCTGACAGTCTTGCTCTCTCTGAAGCAGCTGAAGGTTGCAGGTGTAAGCAGTGGACCAGAGTCACTGTCTCAGTCCCTTCTTATGGCAGGAAGGAAAGGCACAGAAAATGTGTCAGGAGGAAGGGGGAAATGTTAGAATGAGGAAAGAACAGGTACAACAATAAGCAAGAGTTTATTTCTGTCCAGTAGAGAGAATTACAAAATAAGCTTGGTCTGCAGTCATCTAGACCTTAAGGTCAGAAGGGAGAATGTGATATCATTATTATCATCTAATCTGGCTTCCTGCATGTCTCAGGCGAAAGAACCTCACCCAGTCATTTCTGCACCAAAGCCATAACTTCAGTTTGAGATGTGGCATATCCTGAGAAAATATCTCCATAATATTTTTCTAATTAACATCAACTGCAGCAAAATTTGCCCAGTTCATCTATCTCCAATCCTTCAAAACTTCATTTTTAGAAAGGACGGTCCTAGTGGTAACACTTAAAGCAGAATTGAGATGTCACTGAGCTCATCTTTGCCAGCTCTTGTGTCCTCAGCTGGGACTAAATGTAGTCTCCTAACCTCAAAAGGTTCATCTGCCTCATCTGTGCCCTGGAAAATAACACTGATTAGTTATCTTTTCTATTACCCTGCCTCCCAAGGAAGAGTAGTTGAAACTGCTGTAGGACTATCAGATTCTTGCTTTTTCTTCAGGAACAATGAGGAATTTCAGGGTGGAGGAGGAGGGGTATAACATTTCTCTCATAGCAAGAAAGGAGTTAGAAGAAAGCTCAAAAGGGTCTGCTCCTACTAATTCCTACTCGGCTGAGTCTTATCCTACTTACTCCTGTGAATTAATCAGGCCTCCCTTGCTCCTCCACATCCTGAGAACACCAGGTCTAAGACAGGGTAGAGGCAAAGTGTGAGAGAAGAAAGTGGTGACATGAAAGAACTGGTTCTGATTTTTATTATTGCTTAGAAATGTTTTTATTTGAAACATTTTTATTTTTAAAAATACATTAAAATATAGTAATTTTGTTGTTTAATGGAGTGTTTTCTTGCCTGCATGCCAGCATAGAATCAGTTCTGATCTCATTGGTATTGTTGGGCCTGTGCTGCAAACAGCTAAAGGACCATCTCTTAGTTCAGGTGCCGAGTTTTCTCCTCATGGCTATTGTGAAGTGCAGGCTACAGTAACTGGGTTTGTAGCAGGGTTATACTTTGTTATAAAAGAGCTGAGTGCTAAGCCTACATGGCGTTCTTGATGAATTTCACTCTTTCCACACCTCTTCACTGATGGTTTTATATAGTCAGATCAGCTGAAAGGAAAGCAGACAGAATTCCAGCCCCAGTCATGGGATTGACCTGCTGATCTCCCTTTATGTGGGCAATATCCCAAGAGAATAGATGTGGGTAGATGCTTTGTAGTTTATCTCATGCCAGTGAGGCAGACTAGGTGGTATGAAGCCCTCTATTTGTGTTTGTAAGGCTGTGATTCCTCAGCCACAGTGTTTACGTTGGCCCCAGTTGCTCTGTAATGCAGTGCAGAAAGCCACATGCCTATGTGATAAGCCAGAGGTGTTCCATAGGAGATTTTGCAGCTGGGCAGGACATTTCAGTCTGAAGTTTAACTGGAGATGGAACACTTAAGTGCAGCATCTATCTGTGATTGCTGTGTTGAAAGAGGAAAGACTAGATTTGTTTGGAGCAATTCTGCGGGATGCTGAATAGCTGCTGAACTTAAAGCCACTGGGAGGGAAGAGCACCAAGGCATCTCCTGACATCTGGTTCTTTCAAGGTGGAAAACATCAGTGGCAATCTTCAGCGGCGTCATCTTGCCTTTGGCATTCAGTTCCTGGCATCATGCTGCTGTACTGCTGACAGGAGGCAAAAATGGCACTGTAGCAATATAGTAGCAGTGGTGCAGCACTGTCCCAGCTTGATGCTTCACAGTGACGTAGCTGGTGCCCCACAGAGCTGGGTGCATCCCAGGGAACCCAGTTCTGCACATCTCAGACAGCAGTGGGGTTCAGCGCGTGGAGAAATTACCCACCTGAGAACTCGCGTTTTCCACTGTTAATTCTACGTGTCAGAGAAGTAAGTAAGGTTTCAGCAGTAGTACTAATTAACAGGAGCTATAAATAATTTCATGTGCTCTTAATTAGAGATCGCAGTTCTGTGTGGAATTCCCTGTCCAAATATGAAGGGGCTGAATAGAATTGACAGTGTAAAACAGCAGGTGAGAAGGCTGGCAGAAGCAGACTGCAAGAAAGAATGAGAAATTTCATGATGCCCAAATGTATGGATTTGCTTCTTTCTCCCTTACTGTGATACCTAAGAGGCTCAGGGGATCACTGGACTATGTAGCACAGGAATTGGAAAAGTGATGATGAACACCTTTAGGGGATCAGTTATAGAGTCATCTTCTCAAAGAACAGTGTGGGATAAAATGGGAAGCAGGTTTGTTAAAAACAAGAAGAATGTAGGAGTCATTTAAGCAAAACCTTCAGCTCCTATGTTGACAATTTTTTTTTTTGTGCCCACTCAGAAACTTTTTCTGATTCTTTTTAATGTCCATTTTTATTGGAACTTCTGCCTCCTTTATTCTTTTATTCAACCCCCATGTTAGCAGAAAAATGTAACACTTTCTTCTCTTTCAAGCCAGAAATGGACAGAGTTGGATGAGAGTACTGTAGGGAGATTGATGATGTATGTCTTTACTTCAGCATCTCTGTTTTCTAGCTGATCTACCCTTGATCAAACCAAATAATGCTGGAGCACAGATATGACATGAATCTCACATCTTAGAAGCATTTGGTCTTAATTGTCCTTATGTTTGACAGATAAGACTGAAATCTTCGAACAGATATAAACTGGTATTTGCATTATGACCATGCTCGTTACACGAGAGGAAGAGGAGACTTCACGCTACTTTCTTCAATCTGATCTTGATTACCAAGAATGAGAATTGTAATCCTAGATTTTGTGACGTGGATACCAGTCCAATTCGTAAACTTCCTAGTGGTATTGCAGTAAATCTTGTGGAGACCGATTTGAACTAATCACTTAGGTTTCAATTTTTAAAAACTATTTAAAGTGCTCAGCAGCTATTGTGAAGGAGTCCAGATCTCGGTTTGGCACCTAAAATTGCTTCCAAAATACTCAGGTCCCAGCTATTCCTATTATGGCACAGCAGAATTTTCAAACAGCTGCATCTCCGTGTGCTCCTCTCCAAATCTAGCCATTTAGTTTAGTGCCTAAAAGAAGAGTAGACGTCCTGTAGCTCTGTGTCCTGATGCCCATTACAGGCTTTGTACAAGTTATACTGTTTAAGTGCAGACTTTAGTCACCAGTTTATTGAAGCTGCTGTATTTTCATGTGTAGACATTTCAGAGGGCTTTAAAAATCATTCACTTAAGATCATAGGAATGGAAGCTATTTCCCAGGATACTGGTGTAAATGTATTCATGACCATTTCCGATCCATGTGTTCCTGTGCCAATATTGTCTTTCAAATAGCTTTTTGCCCTCTCCAGTGTAAGCCCTATAATATACTTATACAGGGTAATTATATCTCTCTCTGTTTTCATTTGCTAAACTGAATGAGACAAGCTCTTTAGTATTCTGGTTCTCCATTCTTCTCCTCATCTTAGCAAGTCCTTCTCAGCTCATGTTCCTGTTTGAATTAATCTTTCTTGGATGTAGTGACCAAAACTGTGCACAGACTGAGGTCTTGCCATAGCCTGATATCAAGATATTGCTATTTTCTCATCTTCTGGAATTATCTCCTTGATACATCCCAGGATCTTACTTCCTTTTGTGCTAGTGCATCAGGCAAGTACCCCTTCACTATATTCAGATTCACTGTCTATATCCTAGATGACTTTCTCTTATACATAATTGATGCGTTCCTTCGTTATAACAAATGTATCTGTCCTTAAATGCCTGGTTGTGAACTTTATATTGTTTTTAACATTTCATCTCATTTCTGTTATTCCAGTTCTCAAGATGAACCATTCCTTTCAGTATGATGTTCAGAGCTTCCTTTATATAGCCAGTTCCTCTTTATTGTGTATTCAGCAAATACCATTAGCATGTTAATATCTGTGCCATGATCATTATTTAAAAATATGGATAAATATAGTCTTAATCATGTAGTCTTAATCAAGAAATTCTACTTGTAGCTGCTCTAACCTAATATTTCTCTTAAAACTCAATGCTATCTTCCCTTTAGCTTGGTTTTTACTTCTGTCTTAATACTGGTGTCAGTCTCCATTTTAACTCCTTCTCAGGTGGCACCACATTAAATGCTTTTTCTAATACAGACCAATCTTTTTTTTGTCTAGAAAATCTGTTGTCAATGAAATCTGTTTAGGTTTGGCTGGAGCAAACTACCTTTTTTAAAGCTAGCTTCCATCCCCTTTTTTATCTTACACTTTTCACTTTTTCCTTCCGAAGTCTTGCATACTATTGCAGTCAGACTTCAGCCTTGTATTTTCTGAAGTAATTTTTACTCCTTATAAATATAGTTGCTATATATGCTCTTCTCCAGTTGTATGGTACCATCCCCATCTGAACTGATCCCTTTAAAATCCTTGTGATGAAAGCTGTAATTACATATGCCAGTTCTTTCAGAGTTTAGGAAGGGAGCTTATCAGACCTCCTGATCTGAACACTGTAACCTCTCCAAAATGTTTTCTTACCTCATTAATGTTAATTTCCATTTCCACTCCCTCCTTTTGCTTGTCTAGCCTGCCTCCTGTGCCCTTATCACTATGCTCTGCATCATCATTCTTATTAAAGAGCAGTGGCAAAGTATTCATTAGCTTTGGCACAATGTCTAGATGCGTTATTGTTTAATTATCACCACAGTCCCACTTCCTTGCTCTTTATATATGCATATATGTAGTTTACTTTAGCTCCATGTAGCATTACTACCAAAGATTATTTCTGAGAAAGTTAGGGCCATTGAGACCCAGCTTTTCCTGTCGACCTGTGTTGGCTTTATTGAGCTTCTATCTTCAATAAAAGTTTTAGTTGTAGGGGAGAATTAAACAGTGAGACCAAGTAAACAAACAAATATCCCTCATTTTAGTGGCTTAAACATTAGACCAGGGATGAAGCTAAACCTGCTTTGAAAATCAAAATATTAGGGCAGGATCCTTTTCTGTCAGGCTTACGTGCTGATTACTGCATGTTTAACTAAACTAACATTCGGGAGTGAAGGGAAGAGATGAATCTTCAGGAGTGGCACAACCGTATTATCACATACTGTGCATTCTGGTCAGGTGAAGAACGTGAAGAGAGGAGCTGGAGCTGGGCAGGGGTGTCCGATGGTGGGGAGAGGGGCTCTGTGTGGATGAGAGGTCCCAGGGAGCTGTGGATGTGGTCAGGGGTCTCTTTTCACTCTTCCTCCTCTTTTCCCCTCCTTACTGCCTTCTGCTTCACTGTGCCTGTCTCCACAGCATCCCATGCTTGGCTCCTCATAGTGGAGGGTGGGAGCAGGAGAGGATTTGGGGCCAGGGTCTGTCTCCACTGCAGGGAGGGGCAAAGCAAGGTTAAGAAAGACGAGGGGAAGAGCAGAAGCTGGAGGCTTTCTGGTCCTCCTGCTGTTAAGGAATGCTGTGGGAACTGCTGTTGTCAGAAGAACCTCCCACACCCTTGGCAGGACTGGGGCAAGGACCGGAGGGCTGCAGCAGGTAGGAATCAGCTGTTAGAGGCAGAGCAAACAATCTCCATCTGTGGCACAAGGCAGCCAGCAATCTGCCATGCCTGGCAGTCCAGTAGCATTGGCTGCCATTTGCTTTTTGTTTTTCTCTAGATTTACATATGCAGACACAAACATGCACACTGGTACTCGGAAGAGGCATAAACTTGCTGAGCATAGACTGTGAGATTGTGACCTCTGTGGGTGCAACTGCCTATAGGAATCTCCTTGCCAGTTGAAATCTTGGTGTGGATAGCATTTGAGAAGGTAGGTACCAGTAATAGACACCTTTTGGCTCCAGCCCTAGGGTTTGTTGCTCATATTCACAAACACAGGAATTACAAAGTGCACTGTTTCCTGAATCATCCTAAGGCAGATTTTGGAGCAATGGAATATTTTAATGTATGAGCAGCATAAACAGATACATTAACACTTAGATGTCTTCAATGGTCCATACCAGAAGTGAGAAGTGTAGGACAAGAGATCAGTGGTTACTACCAAAGGGTAATTCATAATACAAAAAAAACATGTTGAAATAAGTGTTTCAGCAAGTAGCTGTTTTGATTATTATCTGAAATGCAGATAACGTGTAAGCTTAGACTTGCCACTTTCCCAGGATTCAGGTTATGTTAAAATGTTAAAAATCTTGGTTTTCTGGAGACATGAAGAGGACAGCTCTCCACAGCAACACTGACATGGCTGGAGGAAACAGGGTAGCTCTGAGTGCGTGTTCAGACTGATCTGGTGGATCTGTGAGTCTTTTGAAAAGATGGGGTATATGCCATACTATCAATAACTGCAGACGTCTGATAGTAGTTAAAATAATCTGTACAACTGTCTGTACAACTTTGTCTCTACACAAAGAATAGGTTCCTAGCACAGGCAGCTGCCAAGCTTTAGGCCATTTTCCGTATGCTTTTTTAAATACGTCCTGAATTTAAAATGAATCCTCTTTTTCTGAAAAATTTTTATGTGGTTGCATAATGGTGTGTGTGGTGCTGAGATACACATATTCTTACAAGAAATGTGTGGTAAGAAGAGTGTCAGTTTTGAATGAAGTGGAATAATTTCATGTTCTTGCATGAGCACCAAGAATATTCTTGATTCTGTTCACCAAAACATATAGCCTGGTCCTCCTCCTGAGAAGCCAAATAGCAAATGTTTGTTCAGTGCAAAAAGCACAAAAATTTCACTGTGGTTGTGCCTGCTGTGTTCTGCCTCTGCTAAATGTGCATTTGTATGCTTTGTGGTAGGCATGAGTCTTCGAGAGGGATTGGGATGGAAAGGGAGCACATGTCAGCACACAGGGTATGAAGAGGCACATGGTCCATCCTGCAGAGCAGACAAATGGAGGGTGTTAGTGCATTTGACATGCCAGCTACATGGCTTTGCTGCACTTCAGGGCAGCACAGTGCCATCTCCATCACAGTGAGTTGGCTCTGGAAGTGGGACACAAGGTTGGCCCAGGGTGCTTTGCTGCACCTCCTCTGCAGCAGACCCTTCGCCAGCCAGCCAGAATTAGGATCTGGGTGCAAAAGCTTACACAAAAGAAGTAGGGGGGCTTTACTGGAGTCTTTGCTTTCATGAACCCACCACTCCTCCTCCCCCAGATTGATTTGTTTGTTCAGGCTTGGTTGCCTCCAGCAACACATTATTAGTGTGAACTATGGTGTATCCTGGGAGACCTGCAGGATTCCCTGAAAACCTTTAGAGTTCTTCGCTTTGAGGAGGAAGAGACACAAAGGCATTTCACTCTGTTGACACAGTTGCATGTACATTGTTCCCCTTCTTTGAATGTTGGTGTGTCTCTTTGGCAAATGCTGTAACTGGACTCCACAGTCTTCATCTCTCTTCTCGTCTCAGTCAGTAGAATATACTTTTCTTGGTAAAGCCACCGAGCTGCACTGCTTTAAAGGCTGTATTTGAAACCATACTTAGCTGAGGAGGTTTCAGCAGAGCTGTGCACTTATCTCTGTATGCACAGGTCAGTCCTTTCTGGTGGTAGACTTCAGGCTTCCAGGGTGAATCTGGCCTTAAGGTAAATACAGATTTCATCATTCATGAGCAGCTTTCTGCTTGATTTAGCACAGCTACAAAAGCAGTGAAGACACAGTGACATGGATTAGCAACATGGCTATGTACTTGGGGCTCTGCTAAAACCATACATCTCTGCTAAAATCTGTGCCACTGCAAATTCTTTAGATAAAAACAAGTGTTATGAGAGCAGCCTCCCCATGATGTGGTCAAACCCTACAGGTATGCTTTCCATCTCTGCACCGCTTGAAATTACAGGATTCAATGATTTTCCTCAGAAATGTGCTTCAGCTTCTTTGCTGTTCTGTGTCCTGGGCTTGCAGGGACCAACCTGTATGCCGCAGCATAGTTAAAACATCATGAAAAGTGCTTGATTTCCTGATTAGTTACGTATGTGTCCAGAGATGGACAGCATCAGATGAACTGATCTCCCGTAAAGGTCAAGGCAGGTTAGCTAAGAGAGGTCAGTGCTCCAGTAGTTAAGGCATCAACACCAGATGGCATCTCAATAATGGAGCAGAGTCAGAGGCAAGGCACATGCACGTTCCCATGAGAGTGATGCTGGTGGTAATGGGGGGCTACTGGGAGGACAAGGAGGTTAAGGAAATACAGACAAGTGTGTCTTGAGTGTAATCTACTTTCACCAGGTGGTTCAGTTAGCAAGAGACTTTGATGCTGAAGAGCCGTGCAGTTTCTTCCCTGTGCTCACATTAAGGAGTTTTGCAGGGAAGGACACCAGGCACAGCTGGTTTCTAGGGGCTGTAATGCTGCTGTAAAGCTGGTTTCTAGAGGCTGTAATGCACGCTCCCGGCCGTGGCCCCAGCCCTGCAAGGCTGCCCTGTACCTGTGCAGAGCTGGTTGCTGCCTCCAGCTGAAGCTTCAGCTCTGCCCTCTGTCCCCTGCCAAGATGGTCCCTGCCAGGCAGGGGGCTGGGGTGCTGCTGGGCAAAAGGGTTAGCTCTGCTCTGCTGAGATTGACAGTCCAGCTGCATCCACAGAACAAAACCAGTTTGTCTCGCACATTTGAACAACCCAAACCTGAACTAATGGACAAACAGATGTGAAAGGAGAAGGGTTTTGCCTGAGCCAGTAGCTCCTTGTCTCCTGGATAAAATGAAAAGCAGGTCAGTAGGAATCAACACATCCCCTCATCAGATGGCAGGGAGAGGAGTTGCTCTTGAGAAAAGGCACTTGAGATTAACCTGTTAATTCCTGGAATTTGCTTTCAAGGAGATCTCAAGTCAAACAGCATGGGGCCAGGTCCTTGTCAGGCTTCTCCTCCCAGACCTGGAAACCCAGCTCAGGTGCTTCTTGATTTCTTTTTCCAGGGAAGAAGTGAGGAGGAAGGAAATATGAGGATGGATGTCTAGGCTATACTTTTTCTGCATTTGAATTCTTTCTTGCTATGTTAAGTAGTGAACAGCTTTAATCCACATGCTCCAGCCGGTCCCCTCCTTTACAGAGAAGTTTCAAGGTGGCTCTTGAGCCTCCTGGCTGCCAGTACTTTCTGAAGAGAAAAGGAAGCCAGCCAAGGCTTCCTGGTTAAAGGCAGCTCTGTTTCAGGTACGATAATTGTAAATGATACCACCCCCTTACATGTTCTTGCAGTTTTAAGGAGAAAAAGCTGTTTTTCACTTGCTGATCTTTGTACACTTCCAGAAAGACTTTGTATTCTTTCTCAGAGGTGACTTATTTCACAATACAAATTTTATACTTCAGTTAGTGAAGTCCATGCAGTGCTCTGGCATCATATTGGTTGGAAACTGCTGTATTGTATGTAGATAAAATGATAAGTGAGGTCATTCTTTTCCTTCAGAATTGCCAGCCTTATGCCTTTACTAGATTTTAATAAAGCACTCAGTACATTTCCCGAACAGCCCCGCAGCCTGTCTGTTGTACAAACTGCACTGAAACATCTTAACAAGGCTGGGTAAAACAACTACCTGTGTGGTCTTCATCCAAATTTCTAGTGTTGCCCAGGATTTCTTTTGCTATGTTACATGACTTATATACCTATGATGCAGAAAGATTCTGGGCAGAGATAAAACTTTGCCTTCAGTTGCTGAAATCTCTAAAATCCATCCCCTAGCTCTAAGAAATGCACTTTTACCCGCAAGGTCCCTTTGCCTTTCCTTCACCTCAGGATTTTCTCTTCATGTCCATTTTTCCTCTTCTGTGTGCTGTGTTACTTCTATCCCTTTCCAATTTAAAATAACTTAAATGCTTAAGAAGTGTGATGCAGGCAACTTCAAATTGTTCCTAGTGGGTGAACCTGCTGCATCTTGCCTTCTGGCAGTGAAGGTAAAATGGGTAAAGGGACTGTCATTCCTCTTTACTGGGCAGAAGACCCCTCTGTGTGCAGAATAATTTCTTCTTATTCTGCCTAAGAACTTAAATTGCTGTTCATTGACTGGATAATTACAGTAGCACTGTCGCAAAGTGATGAAGTAATGGTACTCTTTAAGAAAATACGTACCAATTCTAGCAGTAGCTAACGCTATACTGAAGTGCCCTGCAATGTCATTTAAATTTCATCAGTGATGATAATTTTTGCGCCTTACAGGAATCTGAAACGGCAGTGTTTTTCTAGCTGATTTTCTGTATTGTGCTCTAGTATTACTCTTGTATCTGGATTTCTACTGTTGCATAAGAAAAGTGTGTTATCTTTAAAATTCAGTTTTCTGGATGAAGATTTCATGGATATTTTCATTTTTCAAAATTCATTAAATCATTCCCCCACCCCAGAAAAAAACCTGTATTTCCTGTACTCTAACACCATGACTTCTAGTCCCACTGAAATTAGCGTAAATTGAGAAAATGCCACTCAAGGCAGTGAACAAGTTTTGGAGGTAACTGATCACTACACTTAACAGTGTAATCACCTACAGTGCCCCATGCAACATGCTAGAGAGCCACATAATACAGGCAAATTTGCTAGAGTTGCACCAAACCTGTCATATAATGAAAATAAAAGTGTAAAATAAGTTTCTATGCCATTTTTAATCTAATTGCAGAGTAATCATCAGGAGGTAAATATTACTTACTATTTTTCCCCCAAAATTTAAGAACCTAACACTCCCTTCATATTCCTTTAGTTATTTGTTTTAAAAGCCTTCAACTCAGAAAATCACAGCTCTGTTTGGAAAATGCTATATTCTCTATTTTTTCATATAAATGGGGTTGACTTTGCAATGTGTTTAGCAAAGTCAGTTTCCACATTGACTATATGCAACCAAAAGGGAAGATGTTTAAAAAGAGGAAAACACAATGGTGAATATACAGAAATGCTTAAGGTCTTCAAGCTGTATGCTGAATCTGCCAGTATAGTTTATTTTAAAGTAAACTTCAAGTTAACACCTGTACAAAATGGTGAACAAATCATGAAAATGGTGAAAATATGAATTCTGTTGAAAAATAACTGCTAGAATCACTAAGTCAGTGAACTACAGCCACACCCAGGCCCTTGATATCTCACCATCCTCTGTGATGAATGACAGTACTGTTGATAATTCTCTTTATTGCTAGCACTATAAAGATGAAGTCATTTTTAATTCCTGTGATGAGGTAAGATGGTGGGAACAGTGAAGATCCTACAACATAATTTTCTACTCTGTGGTTTCTCCTGCAGAAGTTTGAATACAAAGGCTGCCTTTATCAACTGCATGTTTATTTTCCTCAGCTTCTCATACTTTATAATTTGGCTATGAATTTTAAAGAGCATCAAATGAAGCAGAGACTAGAAATTAGCAACCTTTGTGTCCTATTGAAAGCAGAGCAGCCCCTCCTCCTTAGACACTGCAGAGTTCTTGCTAATGAGGCTGACTGAGCAAGTCTTCATTAAACTTCATGTTGCTGGACTGGAGAATTTATTTGGCCCCATTCAGACCATGACCTGGACAAATCAACCGTGATGCCTCAGATGTGAAAAGCCTTTGTTTGGCTTCTCACGTTCTTAACACAATTAGTAGCTCTGCAGCTCATCTCCTTGGGCAAGGTAGTGTCACGCCATCTCTTAGTGTAACTACTTGGAGCATCCCTTAAGCAATTCAGTAGTGTGTGATTTTAGCAGTGTAACTCCCAATCCCAAGGAAATGAGTGGCAGATGAGGATAAAGCCGGTTACACCCAGTTGTCATAGACACTCTGTGCTGGCAACCTGCTAGGAAATGTAATAGGCCAGAATTTCCTCTAAATCGGTGTAAAGAAACTCAGTTATGCAATATATCTGTCATTAGGGTGACTGAGGCTCTTCTCCACTTCCAAACACTGTGGTCCAGATGTTCGACACCTCTTTTTTTCCACCAGGATTAAGCTACAATAGGTGTGACTTCTGCGTATCATCGCAGACTACACATGAGTCTTTGATTAAAAATCACCTTCCATTTGAAGATAAAGTTATTACAAATATTACCAAGTAAAGCAGACAGCTTTTTGTAATAGTCATTAAAGCCTTAGGAGTTGTTTCACAAATATGTAATTCCTTGAGCATGTTGGAGTTTGCTTTACTCAAGAAGAATGAAAGACCAGAGCTTTAAATTGTATTTCTTCATCATAAATCCTGAGGATGATCCATTTACTTTGGCACCGGTTTTGCTGCTTCTTCAAATTAGGTCTCTGTTCCATTTGGTGTTACTGCACTGGAGGGAGTGGTATGATTTCCATTCATTACAGTCAGGAGTTAAGATTTCAGGTTTCTTTCCCCAGGCGCTAGTTGAAGCCTTTTCCTTTTCTGTGCCTTAAAGTCACAAGGCAGTGGAAGCATACAGCAGGTGAGCCAGTGTGCTCCCTCTTTCTGTGTGTCTATGCATATAATTTTGAACATTTATATATATATATGTGTGTGTGTGTGCATATATACATGCTCTTATTTGTAGGTTCTCGCAGGACATCCAAAAAAAAAAATCTTAAGTCACATTTTTTGTTGGAAAGGATGGATGAGCATTAAATGAGCCCAACTGAGTGGCTGTTGACTCAGACAGGTCTTAATGGTGCTACAAATAATACTCCTGTTCCACCTCTGGCTTTCTGGCCCACCTCCGTCCCTCTCTACACACACAGATCCAGGTCTCCTTGGCCTGCAGCACAGATTGCTTCACAGACCAGGAGAACCATTTTCTGTCAGGTGGCATCCAGCCAGTGTTTAAGGGAAGTAACATTCACACACTCTTCTGAACCAGCCTCATCTTTGAGGGGGCCAGAGCTCCTGCCTGCAACTTGAAGTCAGAGAAGGGCTTGGTTACATGTGATAGGAGATGCATCCGAAGAGATCCATTTCTAACTACAGCAAGGTTGGCATGGATTTGAATGGCAGGCACAGTTAGGACACACTTGAAGGTGAAGGAGGCATCTCTGAGAGTTCTCAGCATGAGAACTGGACCAGCTGGACCAGTGATCTGTGGCCTTTGAACTTCTCTACATACTCGTCTTCTCACAGACCTTAAAACGCTTACTGGCAAAACACTGCTTCAACCATGTGGAAACATGTAACAAGCAGAAACCCATCTGAGACCATGTCTCATATAGCTCCCGGATATTAGTGGGTTTGGCTATTCATATTTTCAGCCATGAGAAGCTGTATTTAGCTCTGACTAGTGTCTGGATTGAACCATGTGTTATATAGCTGAGGATTATCTGGCTTTCAGTTAATCTTTCCTCCCAGTGTATCTTGATGCCATTCATTCCTTATGTGATTTTTTTGCTTTGAATATATCCTGGCCTGAACCATCTTGTCCTGACAGGATGGTACTCCAGAAACCTGTTCTGGGCCACTGAGCTTTAATTTTGCCATCTTTCCTCCCCAGAAAAGGATCCTGGGATGGCTCCTGTTCAGTAGTCACTGATTGCAAGACAAATTATAAACACAAGCTAAATGCAGCTGACAGGATTGTGTTCAGCTGAATTGTACAGGCTAGGCTTAGTTCTTTCTCTCTTTCCCAGGTGCTGCAGGATGAACACAGGCCAGCAGTGACAAGATACTGCTTAAGAGCAAGTCCTTATCTGTTATCTATGCTTTAAATGCCTCAGGAAATAGAGTTGAAACAGACTTTCATCCAGGTTTCATATTTTGTAAGGATGAATATGAATAAAGCCTGGTAAGGTGTGATGAAAAATAGACTTTGTCATGGATGGCTGAGAGAGCTTAGGAACTCTTAAGCAATTTGTTCTGCAATGAGATCCATTAGACTGTCAAACAGGCCCCAGCAGTAAGAGTAAAAGCTCCACTGCTTAGCTATCTATGACAGTCTGCCAAAGTGTCAAACAACAAAAGGACAGTCTTGGAAGGGGTGAACTAGACACCTGACATTGATCAGCTGTTTTTAGGTTTTCTGCAGGGGTTGTTGGAAAAGTTTTGTGACTGTACTGGTTTTGACAGAACTTCCATCAAGGTCCAAGGTGGGGTTTCGACAGCCTGGACATAGACTGGCAATAGCAGGGTGGGTAGGGTCCTTCTCTAGAAGGAAGGACATGAAGTTCAAGCTGAGCTCTTGTGTAAACAAGAATAGAATTGAACCTAGGTTTCCCACAGCCAAGCAGAAAGCCTGAGTCACCAGCCTAACAGACATTTTGGATTGAATTTATCCTTCTGTTTTTTCACAAAGGCTATTGAGATTCTTTGAGGTGTTCAGCTTAGAGATAACAACAGCACTTTAGTACATGCATTTTTTGGAAAGCAGATTTTTTTTCCCCACAAATCTGATTCTACTCCTAATTTGACTTAATTACTGTGCACATTTCAAAAGTTTTTTTATCAGACAAAGGGTCAAGGGACTAATACCACGTGAGGAAAAAACCTCTTTCCTTAGAAACAAGTTTGCTTCAGTATGTCCACGACATCCCAGCACCCCATGCAGTGCTCTGTCGTGGTGGCCAGATTAATTATGGACTTTAATTGGGAACAAGAAACAAAAGAGGGAATCTAGGGGAAGATGACTTCATCTCCCTGCTCATCTTACATCGCTGTTTCACACAAAAAGATCGAGGCAACAGACTGAACAGCAGACAAAATTATCTACATAAAGGTTTCCCTTGGCTGAGGAGAGGAGAGAAAGGATAAAACGAGAAAAGGATCATTGTTCATCTGGAAAGTCACAAGAGCAAGTCTGAGTTCTCATCTTTTCCAGCCAGCATGTTTGTTTAAGCTCTGCACCTTTAAAAGTTTTTGTTCAAGCAGTTTGTCCTTGGGCTAATTTCTCTGTCTCATTCTGCCTTAGCCTCAACTTGCTACAAGCCTGGGAATTTTTAGCCTCTGTGAAACAAAAAGTGCTTTTTCTTACACTGATAGAGAAAGCCTCATCTGCTGTATGAAGCTGTTACAACAAGGTGCAGGAGGGAAGTGAGCAGTGACAGCGTTGCGTAAGGGACAGCTTCATGGTTGGCAGACCTGGGGGTATTAGAAAACAAATGTTCCAGCTCTGCCATTAATTATCTAATTTCAGATGAGTAGTATAGGCTCAAATTTGCAGAGGCCTAGATGGAGAGGCTGGCACAAGGGGGGTGAGTATGTGGCCACTCTTAATTTATTTTTTTTTTTCCTGAGGAGAGACCTCTAACCACTGACCCCCTTGCCCACCAACACTAGTAAGGGGGTTGTGTCTCTTCTGCAAGCTGGCAGGCACCAGCTTTGCTTCATGCTGTTCTGTACCTTTCCCGCCTGAAAGGGTCCTGTAGAACACACTTGTCCCTGCAGTACCTGATCATATAGTCATTCATTCCATCCTCTAATCCCCCCTTCATCATTTAATTCACACGCACCATTAGACCAAAGCTCAAAAGCCATAGCGTGGTCTTTCCTTGTTGATTCTGCACCCTGTCATGCTCCACCATTCAAACCATAAAGCCATTTACCTTCTGCAGTTAATTCAGGGTACTTAAAATTATTTCTATACTGATTTATTTTAATAGTTAAATGTCAAATCAGTAATTTATTTGTAAGCCAGATACTTTCTGGCATGATTTCCAAAAAATTATCTAGATAACCTTGTCTTTAAACAAACTGTTTGTTTTCTTCAGTGTGTCAAAATCCCCAAAACATTTTGTTTCTCCATAGTAACCGCTTTGGGGAAATGAAAAAAACCTGCATAACCCTAGAAATGTCACAATGGAGTGGAAGGATGCTGGCTGTTCCTCAGAGGCACTGACAGATTGTCCCTGTGGTTTTCAGTCTTATATACAAACTGCTCGGGGCAGGGGTGAGGGCAAGGACAGAGATGACATAGACTAGACTGTGACATTTGGGAAGACCTAGAGGTGTATTTGGCAGGTGGAGCACTCTGTGTTGGTGGACCTGGCTCTTTTGTGGGTTGGTTAGGTTTCCTTCTTTCGTTTGGCTTTTATGGGAAGAACTGGCAAAGAATTTCCTGGATTGTTGAAGTCTAATCCCCTGCTATCATAAATGGATGTATATCCTGTTATCACTGTCATAAATTTGTCTTGTTTTGTCTTTAAAAGCAAGATTTTTATACTCTTTATTTTCCTTCTGTAGGACTGCACTAGAATCTCTTATACTTCTGATGATCAGAAACCACCCTCTAATTTCTGTCCTTTAGAGAGAGACATAGGGAAATATTTCCAAGAAGGTGAAAAAGTAGATTAAAAACGACTGACTGACTTCTTTAAAATGTGGGAAGTACTTTGCATTTAAAAGTTACTTCTGTATTTACCCAATCTGGAGTAAAACCAAAACCGTTCACCTGGGGGGACAAAAGAAAATCCCAGTTCTGAAAGCAGCTGGTGTCTGAAGAGTTAAGTGGACACCGTGATTCAGCTGCTGACACAGGGAGCAGCCTGCTTCATTTCTTGCAAGGTGATCAGGTGAAACGTTTTGGGGTTTGGTTTAGTTTTGCCCCCAGGAAGGTAGCATTTAGGCGAAAGAAGAAAAAGAACTTGGGGTTTTTTGTTTGGCAGCGTTTCACGTGAAGTTTCGCTCAGCCTGCCGCTCCCAGCCTTCCTGCCCGTCTCCCACCTCCTGCTTTTCTGGGTGTGCCAGATCTGAACATAACCTGCACATTTTTTCATCCCTCCGCCCTGCCCACCCGGGGCGAGGGGCTGATTGGCAGGCGGCGAGGCACGGCTGCTGCGGCAGGCAGGGCAGGCAGGGCAGGCAGGGCGCGCACCTCCCCGCCCGCTCCCGCGGCCGGCAGCCATGGGCCCGCGCAGGCAGCGGCGGCCGCCCGGACTGACGCGCCAGCGGCTGGCACCGCGAAACTAAAGTTATCCGGGTCGGTGCAGCAAGGAGAGAATCCATTCATCTGAGCGGTCTGGAGTTAGTTTGTTGTGTCGGTGGGAGGAGGAGCGTATAAACTTCACGTAGAAGAAAGGTGCTACGGCAGCGGAGTGCCTGGGGAGGCTGGTGGATGCACGAGAGAGAGAGGAGACTGGAGGAGACGGCTCCGCCCATGAAGTCCAAGGGAACCTCTAACACCATGCTGCTCACTTGGGAAAGTTTTATTTCCACGAAGCGTTTGATGCTGTGAACACTGGTAGGATGAGGCAGAGGGTTGGGTTGACTTTTGGTCCTCCGGTAACAAGTGATTAAAAAGGGGGTTGTAAGTTGTCTGTATACAGCTAAACCGGCGTGTCGTGTCCCCTGCGCCTCACTCGCGGGGCCGGCAGCGCTGGTACAAACGCACCGCGGTGGAAAGCCGAGGAGGATGTGGGGGAGGAGGGCAGTTTGGTTCATGAACTTTTGTGGGAGGTTATTTCTTTTCTGATCACACGGAGGAAAAGTAGGCTGTTTCCTTGTTGATAAAAGCTTCTCTGTAGTATAAGAAGATAAACTGAAACATACAAAAAGAGCTAAATTAATTTTCTCCAAATATTGCTGAAGGGATAATGGAAATCTGTGTCTGTGCCCACGGAGGTGTTCAAGAAAGGGAGGAAGGTTTGGAAGCAGGTTGCGCTTGTGAGATTAACAGCTCTGAGCTGCTCTGTATAGAATTTCAGTGGGTGAGTGAGCAATTCAGATTCGTCAAGTGCTGCATTGTTAGGGGACTTCAGTGTTTTGGCATTTGTTGAAAACACAAGAAATGCATTGCCCTCGTGTACGCAGGAAATAAGTAGCTGGATTTACACATAAGCGTACATTTGGACTTGAGTTATTAAGTGCAAAAAGCAAAATTCACCTAACTATGTTGTGATCTATAAGAAGGGATAATTTAATGCAACCCCTTTTTCCTTCCTCTGTTATTTTTAAACAGCAGTTTGTACTGCAGTGTCATTATGTGTAGGACCATGTACGTCTGAGCACTTTGAGATCAGGTTGTGTGAGGACATTATCACGGCTATGATTATATTTGGCCTCCTGAATAGTGGCCTGTCTTTGTAACTTTTACTTTCTGTTCCTTACAGCCAATTGCAAAATGCTCAATTTGACATCAGCTCTCCATACTTAATCTAGTTACATTCATGTTTATCTGTGAGAGAGCAGCACTCAAATTCATTCAGCTATTTCTAAACTCATCACGCAACAGGGGAGTGAGATGGAGGTACATAAATAACCGTTGATATATTTTTTCCCATGCAGATTAAAAGGTCAGAAAGCTTTAAGCTTCTGGAGCTTCTGTGTATCATAAACCATAGCACATCCCTGACTTAGTTCATGTGATAACTAGAATAGTCTTACCTGTCTAAAGCACTCCCGTGACGTGGGACTTAACTGCGCAGAGTTTTTGGTAAATTGGTTCAATGGTTAATTGCTCTTGCTATTAAAACTCCGTATCTCAATTTCTCCATGTTGCAATTTTTCTTTTATAATTTTCTGTGTAGGTGCTTACAGACTGATTGTTCCTGAATCTCCTGTGGAGCAGATTAAATGGATTGAGCTTTTGTCTTTTGCTGTGTGGTAGGGTTTTTATTCCTTTATAATTGTTGCTGATCTTTTCTGAACCCTCCTCAGTTTTTCTACATCCCTAATTTTCTAAATCCCTGCACAAAAGATCAGGTCATAGTGGTTCACCAGGAACCAAGCCACACAAGTGAAAGGATTTCCCTTCTGCTTCATGTTTCTCGCTTCCTAAATCCTAATATTACATCAGTTCTTTTAGCCTCAGGATTACACCAGAGGTGATAATCATCCAAATTTTTCCGGAATCACTGCTTCTAAAAGGGCCCTCCATCCCATCATGCAGCCCTGCTTCCCTCTGACCCTCCTTACCAAAGTGAAATCCATGCACATTATCCCTAAGTACGTACCATATCCCTAACCCTAAGTACGTACCATTGCATACACCATTCACGGTAAAACACATTTACAGAAGACAGTAAATGAGATGTACAAACTTATTTCCATGTAAAAGTGGCCCCTACTGGCTCAATGTAGCAAGAGAGGCTCCCCTTTGTCTCTTTAGCAAAATTGCTGCTTGCAGAATACAGGAGTTCTGCTTTACGTCTCTTTTATCTGTGGGATCGTGCAGAGTGCGGGCAGCCTAACCAGCCGAGGAGCGTCTTCACTGAGTAGTGAAATCTGCTTGGCATCTGGCCATCCACGGGCAGGCATGGCGAGTCCCTTTCCAGGTGGTCCCTTGCTAGGAAATGAATGAAGTAATGGAGATGAAAAGAATCAACCTGAATGTCCTCCTTCCCAAATTTAAGCCAAACTCCAGAGCTTTTCTGAAGCTGGAAGCTGTTCAGTTGAGCTTAGTTTATTGTCTGTTTTGCAGCTGCCTCAGCATGTACAGGTTCCAGCTGGGACCAGCAGAGAGAATCACTGAAATGTTGTCAGGAATGCTGATCCAGGAGACTTTCTGTCCTGACCTGAAGTTCAGATACTCTCATGAGAGCTCCTGTTCTCAAGAGATTTTCAGTCTGATTTGCAGGCCAGAAAGAGGAAGAAACAGTCAGACTTTGGTGTACTTATATGAATGTATTTTACAAACTGTTGGAGTAGACAGCTGCTGCAGGCAGGATCCTTGTTCCTCCAACCAAATCAAAAAGTAAGTCTGCTTTTGGCTGAATAGGGAATTGCTTTGTCTGCTGGACGTTGTTACCTCCATTTCTGTACCTGGGCATTACAGTGAATAAGAAGGGAAGTAAGAGGATAACCACTGATATTTTTTCTTTTCTTTTTTTCCATCAAAGATCATAAAAAAAGTCTTGCCTATCACAAAAACAACCAGAAGTTTTCAGTTTGGATAGCGAGTCTTGGGTATGGACTCCATAAATCTGCATATTCTAGAGCTGCATGTACACACAGAGATGTGATGCTGAGAGCCAAAAGTTAGTTAAACCATACAGGATTCCAGTAGCTGCCCTCCCGTTAACTCTACCCTGGATTTACAGAGGATAATGCTACCAGTGCTATCTATATTTATTCTTTGTACTTGGGAAGTGTTTGCCACTTCCATTAAATGTCTTGCTAATGGTTCGCACTGTAGCATGCTGTGCAGGAGAAAGGGAGAAAATACGCAGGATTAGTTCTTGCTGTATGTTAAAGTTGCAAAACCACCGCTCAGCATCCCTGATCAGCCAGAGCTTCGCGAAGACGACTCCAGCCCGGGACGCCCCGTGGACGTCCCGTGATTTCTCCGCTATTTCTGGTGGACCCAGAAGGATGCCAGTTGCGTGCACGCTACGTTTTTAACCTGTTTGGTACTTGTTAGTTTGTCCAATAATTAGCGGCAAGGCTTGTCTGTACAAGCAAACGCTGCGGAGGAAGGTGAAAACTCACCTGCACCCACCGCACCAACTGCGCGCCCCGAACCTGGCTCCGCTACCTTCCCCGCCCGCGGGAGACCCCATTTCTCGCCAGCAGAGCAATCCTGCCTCCTTCCCCTTGCTGGCAGCGGGCAAGCAGGGGTTAACGCGTCCTCCACTCATTAATGCCTGCGCGCAGCCCGCGGCCGGGCGGTGGGGCAGCCCCTGGCCTGGGGGCCCTGCCAGTGGCTGTCCCCCGCTGCTATAGCAACGGTTTGGGAATGCCTCTGTCTCGGCCATCCCTGCCTCCACTCAGAATCGCCGGGCTGGCAGACAGTTTCATTGTCTGCCGGACAGTTGTCTTTCCATCAGCTTCCAGCGAAGCAGCCTCTTCCTGAAGACAAAAGGCCTGGCACAAAGAAGAGACTAAACAGGGCTAGAAGTTTAAAGGGGGAAAAAACCCCTCCTTAATTTATGTTTTAACTGTAGAGGAGAGAAGAAAAATAATTCTGGCTTCTCCTAAATGATAGTTCATGAAGGAGGAGAGGGGGTTATAATTAGGTTTTGCTGGGATTCGGTAATTGCTTCCTGATGCCTCATGAAACTGTTTACAAGGAGACTGGCTCACCCGCAGGACTGTGGCACGGTTTTTACCCCGGCATAGTCAGGCTGCTGCCATCTGACAGCTGCTCAGATCCTATAATAAGAGTTGGGTTTCAGTTTGCTTTATGGGTGAACCATTTTTCATATCCCATATCATCAGCAGAGTTGACCCCAAGGAACAGTTTTGTTCAGATCCAGCTCAAGAGAGCTCAAGCACAGATTTTGCCATGCGTCAAGTAGATACCTTGTTTTCTAGGGTTGCCCCCTTATGTTGTGGTGCACAGATGATGGGGAAATTTAGGGAGGAGGATACTGCTGAGTTTAGTAAATACAGGATTTAATCTTGCAAGCTGTCAGCATTTCTAGAACATTAAAATTCTCATTCAAATAAACACACTCCCTTACAGTACAATCTCTTTCCTTGTCCTAAGCAGAAGCAGGCTTTCATTAAGCCAGAGCGAGGGCAGAATTCTCCTTCATGACTTCAAGTGCTCATATGTATGCTCCTTAACAAATCCTACAAGAAATGCCAGTTCATGGGAGATGTTCAGTTCAGAGCTTTCAATAAGGTGCATGTCCTTGTCCACATGACTGGCCTTTTTGTTTCCACCATTTGACCTTGACATGACATAGATGAGCGGTATAAACCTGCAAACTGGGGAGATGCCTCGCAAAGATCAGATTACATCATGTTCCTAGGCCACTTTAGATATTTCTTCTAGACTTGTTAACCTAGTAGAAGTCCACTGACAGTACATTTTCATCTGACATCGATTTCTGATATTTTATCTAAGTACTTTACCCACTGTACCCAAGCAAATCAGTGGGCGAAAAAAATTTCCCCCCAGCCCCCATTTCCTCAGTGTACTGAAACAATTCTGCAATATTATTTCATGAAGAAAAAAATCTCTTTTCCTAGGAAGTGAACAGTGTATTTCTTGAAATGTTAGAATATAATGCTCACTAGTGAACTGAGGCAGTCATTCTCGTCCATAGCAGTGTTGCTCTTAGGCAACTTCTGTCAAATCTCCTCCACCAGTCAGTGCACTATATAATAAGATACTGCTTTAGGGTACTTTAATTACCTGTTAAGCATTGTTGCCCATTCATTTCTGGAATGTCTATTTGATCTGTTTATGGTAATAAATTAATAATTATTTTTTCATTTTATAGTCTGGGTACCTTTCTTTTTCAAGCTTAACGAAGCCTCATATCTTCTTGTCCCCTGTTCCTTGTTTCTCTAATCCCTCTTGATTCCTCTTGGTTCTTTCAGGGCTCTTCTGCAAAAACTCACATGGCCCTTCAGAAAGCCACGCTTTGTTTACAGGGCACAGCAGCTGTGGGGCCCCTGTTGTTTTCCTTCACATTGGTCACATTCTGTGCTCAGCTCTTGTCTCTCAGCTGCCACCAAACCAACTACACAGTTTGGAGATACAGGCATTAAGGTTTCCTATCTCATTGTCCATCTTCTGTGGTTTTTTTCCCTAATCTTGTGCTGCACCCTGAAGACCTGTTAGGTCTCATCCACATTTCATGAATGCAGAAGTTTATTTCTACTTAGCTTTCTGTGGTGTATTTTGTACAGGGATTGCCCTGACACTATCAGAGCCCTGTCCCATCCGGCCCCTGTACCCTGCCTAATTCCTAGTAACTGCTACCCCAGGACAGAAATCTTTAGGATTCCTTGTTCATCACCTTTAAAACTGACAACTTTCTTTGTGTGTGTGTGTATATACACATACATGGCAAGGGGCTTACTAACTGAGATGGCTGACATTTGGGGTCTCTTCTTTAATTCTTTACTACTTTAATGTTTTCCACTCCTTGTTTCTATCTTACAAAGAAAAAGAGATGACTTGGCAAAGCCACTAGATTAATTCCTTCCCCTCTGCACCCCCATCAAAAGAATGGGGAGCATCGTTTGGGGAAGAAGAGGACACAGAGTTCAGACTAGGTGGTGATGGGGGGAGCTAAAACATAACAGTAAGAAAAGAAATCAGTGTGGCTGAGAAGTTATGCAGGACTAGCATGAGGGAATTGGGGCCCTGTATAGCCTGTGTTTTGTTCCCAGGCAGAATCATAGGGAAGATGCCTGCTAGAGATGGGAAGATGGGAAGTTAGAATTTGTGCAGAGAGGAAGGAAGTATGGGTTTCCTCTTCACTTCTCACAACAGAGCGCTGGTGGTAACATCATGAGTTACTTCTTTCCATTCTTCGTGCGTGGATCTCTTTTGGTCAAACTCTCACATTTAACAGTGAGGCCTGTGCCTTTCTGTTCATTGTAATCACACCAGCATGGCCCAAGGGAGAGAGGAAGAAATGGCTTGTTGGATCATTTCTGTTTGGCTGCTTCTGTGGAATGACCCTGAGTAATCCCGTGTACCGTGGTGGCTCCACACACACATACAAAAAGGAAAAACAAAACTCCGAATGACATGAGATAGATAACAGCCCAGTATTTGGTTCTGTTGATTTCCTGCAATTGTGAATAGCTGCACAACAGCTGGGCTTTTATGGTGGGAGCCTGGGCTCAAGGAGAGGCTGCGCCAAGGGAGTCCCAGACCTGGGATGGATGAGTGTGGAAAGGGGGGGAATAGCCTCATCAATCAGAGCAATATGTTGTAAAACAAGCCATTCCCTCATAACAGCCTCCTGGGCTGGTCAGCAGCTGCCTTGAGGTTGGAGATGAGGTGCTGATAGCACCATGGGATGATAACAAGACTCTCAGACTGGGTCAGAGGGCCGTATAGCAGGAGCAGTTAACTAAAATGTATTTTTATGAATACGCTGACAAATTTTCTGTCTTATGCCAACCTTGGGAGTCCTTTCGTTATATGTACTCTGTTAGTTTCCAAAGTTGGCTGAAGTTGTTTTTAGTACAGTTGTGCTAGTCAGACTGACAAAGCAGGCGTGAACTCTGCCCGTGCAGCCGTGCTTTTAGAAACACTCTCCAAGACAGCCCTTGTAACATCACTATAGTTTTCCTGGATGGGCAAAAACTGAGATCAGTGTTACCATAAAGGAGGCTGAAGTTAGGTTCCTACCAGTGGGAATATTTCTTCTTACTGTCCTGTCTTCCTAAGCCATCTTAATCAGCATGTACCCAAAACACATCTTTAAAGGCCTCAGGAGGTGAAAACCAGTAATGCAGCACCCTGGCTCAACTCTGCAACCGCTTTAGCAACAGTGTAATATGGATTTTGAAGACAAAGTTTATTTCCAGAATAAAGTGGTGCCTAGCTGACTGTAGCATGCATGTTCAGTATATATTGGAGCAAGAGTTTGCTTTCCAAGGTCTTGGTAGCTGCTTGGAAACTACAGGGTGTTTCTCTCAGTATTTTTACTCAATGCAGAGCTTTTCTTGTTTGGGATCTGTGAGCAACTTACTTTTGTCATCCCAATTTCTACCTAAGAAAATATTTAGATCTTTCAGGTTCACAGTTAAAATAGCAAGTACAAATAGTCTTCACACCCTTACAGTCCCAGGGTGAGGAGCAACCCCATGGCTCACCTTGCACTCCTGGAAAAACTCACAAATCTCTTCCCATTTTATAAATGTTCTCCAGCCCATCTTACCACTTGAGCTTGATGTCTCAGGCCTTTCTTTGTCCCAGTCCTTGCCATTTATTTGAAGCAAAATCAGGCACAAAATACTTTGTTTTTTCTAAAAAAATAATAGGGATATTTTCTGTATTTTGTTTTTGTATAAGAACATGTCTCCCAGATCATAATTTTTAGTGTTCCAACATTGTGCAAGGCAGATGCATTAAAAAATAACATCATTAATTCATATAGTTTCCATTGAGAGCTGGAGAGATATATTCTTTCTATCTATCATCAGTTTTGCCCCCAATTAATATCAGGCCAGTCTTGGCAGAGGGAACAAGGGCCATACACTCTCTCTCTTTAGAAAAAACAGTATTTGTCATACTTAGATCTTAGGCAAGAGAGTATTGCTGACTGGTACTAGAGGCCTTTTTGGCTTACCTCCAGTATTTTTGATGGAATCCTTCTTGCATGTAAATAATGTGATTAGTGCTCTGTTTCTCACCGTGTGGGACCAACAAACAATAAGAAGCAAATTCCCAGCATTTTTCCTTGCAGTTCACAGCTAGTCCTGTACTTAAGCATCCGATCTTAGATGTTTACTGCAGCTTCTCCACCTTTATATTTGTTCTCATCCAGGTAGGCCTACTTGCAAGCAGCCAGGGCACAAGGAAATTTGTTGACACACATGTGTTATGTTTTGCTCAGCCAAGGGTCACAGCTTCTACTATCTCCAATTATTTTATTCCCTACAGGAGCTCCCTTGCTTATTCCATTTATCCTGCATGGTCCCCAGAAAGCCCACAAGCTTTCACATGGCTTATGATAGCCTATTCATCAAACACACTTGACAACAGCCATTAACACTTTCCATTACATCAGTACTTTTGCTTTGCTACAGAGAGACAACTTGCTGAGCAGAGTGCATAAATTACTAGCTGAAGGTCACATGGACAATGACACAGTTCAGATTAGCACCTAAGCCTTTTGCAGCCCGTTTCTGTGTCATATCCTTTGCATCATGCTATTTCTCAAGCACCTGTAATTATCATTATTTGTTGAGGGTGGGGGTGTTGCGTTGTCAGGTGCATCCTCTGTGATACCTGAATTGGTCAGGCATTACATGCAGATCAGGCTGTCCTTTCTGTTTTCTTACATTATTTTCAGCCAGTCTCCTTCAGTTCTTTGTGTTATGTGTCAAAAATCCCTCCAGGAATTAAAAAAACCCAAATTCACCTACGTATGGCTTTGTTATAGCTCCTCTCACTTTTGCATTGAGCACCTCACCTGTTAATTCATAAAACTTCACTATAGACTGGTGCTCCCATATGCTTTGAGTCAAGAAGGACTGGCCAAACAGGCTACCCTCACATAGTTACATGGTCTTCTCTGCACTTTAGACAGAAAATGTTTGCATAACACGCTACAGGGGGGAAAATATTAGCATAAGCTTCAGGCAAAAGTGGAGCACCCTTAACTTCCATAAATTATAAGTATGTATCACCTGTGTTGTCTATGGAACAAATCTGTCTTTACAGTTCATCAGGTCACTAAATTATTAAAATATGTAAGTGAAGCTGAAGTTAACCACAGAGCCTTACATGAGAAACTGGGAAATGGATCTTTGGGTTTTTTGAAATGACAGCAGTGGCATAACTTGTAAATCATTTTGATATTGCTCAGGGTAAAGGTAGCGTATAAATATGAGATTACCTCTTGCCCAGATAACCTGAGATATGCAGACAAATCTAGCAGACAGGATGTGAGCTGCTGACTTGATATGATATAAAACTTGATCCTGGGAAATGCCTTGGGTGCAGGAATGAGGAAGTTAGTGCTACTATTTTTAAATGTAGTGGGGAGCCAGAAGTGTGGCGATAGTGCATTTTGAAGATGTGAAATAACAGATGACTTGTTTTTTCTCCTCCTTCCCCCATCACTTTTTTCTCTGCAGTATAGAAGTTTAAATTTTTCTCTATCAATATAAATTTTAATTTTGTAACTTTTTACGTCAGTCACCAAGCAAAACACATTCCTTCTTTCCCTGATATACCTTGTCCTGTCTCTTTCTAAATAATGTGCAGAGATGGACATCGGTGTTTATTTTTGTAAGCAGTGAATTGAGCACTGGTGCAGGCTTATTCAACATCGCTATGTACTGACTTGCCTTTTTTTGCTACAGAATCAACACAAGACTGAGCAGATAGTTGGGGTGATGTTGGCTTCAGTCATGCAGGAACTAGGAACATGCCCACCTAGAAACTGGTGATCAGCTAGTTATTTTGTACTGACTACCAAGTTGTCATCAGCTGGTGTTACCATTTATGGTCACTACCAGTACAGTTTCTAACTGATGGACTGGCAATAGCAAACCCAGAGCATTTCAGACATCTAATGCACATGATGGTCTCCTGCCTTCAATTTTCATATGGCTATGGGAACATTTCTCACATTTATTCAACAGAGCCAGACCCCCATGCTTGTGCAATATTGCAGCTGCCTTTTTGGATCCATAACTTGATGCATGAGACCAGAGTGTGTTGGTTTGCAGTCAAAGGTTATGCTGCTTAATGGGACCCCAAATTGTGAGAGGATCCAGTAGCTGGCACATTTCCACCTGCAGTCTGGCACTACAAATGTCAGGCTTATTCTACATGGTACTATCTCAAGCACTGAAGACAAAACTTAAGAGGCCTGCAAACCTCAGTATTTTGTTACCAGTCCATCATATATTGCTTGTAAAATTACAGCATAACGAAGTAGCATATTGTCTGTGTATGAGAGATTTATGTAACTGCTCTTTGCAAAAGAGAGCTTGTTCAATGGATCCTAGTGTCAGCTCCTCCAAGATGGAGTGGGATTGTCTTTGCATTTGTAGGATTGGCTACAGATTTATTCTGCTTGCCAAATATCATTAACTTCTGAAACATCCTGGGCCAGCAGGAACATTTTGCTTTCCTTATTGGCTCTCAGAGTATTTCTTCATGAACTCCATGGTCTCATCTCAGTGTCAGTTCCACTACTGAAGGATATGCTGTATGTACTGCTGATTAAAATCAGAGAGAGAAGCAGACGTCTGGATAGAACCAAAGTCCAAAGTACATTCAGAGGCAAACTGACTTAGCTTCTCTTTGCCAAGGTACTTTTTCAAAGTACATTTCAGGAACTGCTTTTGAAAAATGCCATATGCGTGTCTTCCATTGTTCTCATTTGCTCCTTGTTCTTTCGGATGAAAGATGAAGCAGAAGGATTCATTCTTCTCCAGAGAACCTGTCATTCTTTCATTGATCCCTCTGCTGGAACAGGTTCAGCTTTGTGTTTCCCAGCTCTGCTCTGTCCCCTCACACACAGGCTTTGTCTAGCCTAGCCAAACTGTGTAAGTACTCCAGTGGTAGTAATAATGACTAAGGCTAGGGTGTAGTCATAGTCTTGGTAACCTCTGGACTAAGCACACCTTGCAGAGAACAAAGTTAGATGACATAGTGGTAAAAATACGTCAGTTGTATCTATCCTATAGCCTCAGGGATGGTAACAAAGTTGCTATGTAATGAATCACGTAGGTATGCTTAGTTGCTAAAATGTTTACTTTATGAATATATTATGTTTGTTTAATAGAAATAAGTTCTAAGGAAAAACAGCAGGTTCTAATGCTTTCTCCACCACTTATGTGAGATCTGTTCACAACTGGGCCAAAATTATTCTTAATTATAAAACAATAGTATTGTGTCACATACATATTGTGAATTATTTGAACAGGCATAGTCTTGTCTAAATCTTGTCAAAATCTTGAAGACTTCTTCTAATTATATCAGTCTTAATGTACCACCTTCTGGCCAGCTAATGGAAGCACAGGAAAAACACGTGCTTTCTGGATCTGTGACTCTCAAATGTGTTTAAATCAAAAAGCCTTTCCTGTCATCGTTTTGGGACCCATTCACTACCATTTTTTAACATGTAAAAGAAGAACTGCATTTTTTGTAAGTATGTTACAAGAACAAAACATATTTACTTCAATTTCTTTTTAAAGTAGCCTTCTTTACTGAAAAAAAAAACCTAAAAAACAAAGAAATCTGGGTTTAAGTGATAAACAGTGCTTTTTCTTATCGAGTACCTAATGTCGCCTAGCTATTGCTAGGAGAATTTTATTCCCTTTTAAAGTTCCTTATTGCCTTTAACTTATTACCCCATAATTCCTACCTGATGTGAAGATCTAACAGTTTCTTCCAGACACTAACAACCTTGTCCATGACTTGCATGAACTATGTCTAATTTGGAATCTACTGTTCAGATGATAAATTGGTGTCGATTGGAGACCCAGGCATACAGGCACACAATACTAGGTATTTCAAAGTTATATATCTATCTTTGCTGCACTGTTTTGGTGATGTCTGGATAGGTTGTGTGTTTGTTCTTGACTGTAATTCTGTCTAAGAGTATTAGTACACTAACTTCTAAGTATTTACAGACTAGAACCTAAGTAATATATTTAGAAAGCACATTTTCTGAATATGGGTATCTGCTGTAGGAATCTAATTTACTAGTTTTGTGCATGAGGTGTGTTACAGATACTTGGTTTTGTTTTGAGACTAGTCAGATCCATTCTGATTGCCCAGTCTACTGCACAGTACAGACTGCAGAACATGTAAGAAACTTTTACAAAACTATAGTTAGAGCTGAGAGCAGATGGTGTAGCTGAGATCTGTAGAAGGAAAAGGGGAGTTAACTGTACATAGATATGAGTTGCTGAAATCTTGTTTCAGTTATTCCATACCACATCTGAAATGTTTTTTTTCAAGAGCCAGAGTTTTAACTACTTAATAAATGTGACACAATAAAAATATTGAGTATTTTTAAATTAAGTCCTGCAGGAAAGTTTAAGTTGCAAACTAATTTTGTGATCTTGAACATTTTCTTTACTCAAGGAATAATGACAGGGTTCTGATTGAATTTCAGTCTTTAATTAGTTTCTCCAGCTGAATAAAGATAAACAGGGGAGAGGAAAACAGGTGAGACAAAAAAAGACACTCAAATAACATCATACGTAACTGGTTGCAATGAGACCTCCATCTGCAACTACCACTTCTTATGGGTAGTCTGATACCAGTTTCTCAATGGTTGGGTCAGGCTCGGTTGTTGGGAAGATGTTCTCTTCCCTCTCCAAGCAGCAAGAGGCAGCATGAATGAAGGAGACAGAAGGCAAATAATTCAGGGCAATGAAGCACAGCAAGCACTAGTGCCTGAAATGCGGTAGTCCTACCTTCCCATCAATACGTATGTTTGTGTAGATACAGAATAATAAGAAAATGTCAAAACATCAACGAACAAAGTCCACCAAAACTTCTGGAGTTCTTTAAGAGAGTACATGGAGGACAGTCCTTTTCAGCAGTTTTCTTGCAGTGTGAGGGTGCTGCAATCTAGCTGTGAGAGGCTGAGTCATAATTTGCTTGTATTCCATCTTCAGTTTAGTATCTGCATGATGGCTTACATTTAAAATGAAATATAGCAGTTGGTATAAAGATTAGAGACTCGTGGGGATAAATTAATTGAATGTAGATTAAAGTCATTGTGTTTTAAATAGAACTGGAAGCTCTGTGATATAACTTCTTTGTAACTTCAGATGATTTAACTTCTTTTGACAATTAAACTTCTTTTGGGACTTGTGATGAATTTGCAATAGTTAGCCAAGCAACAGGCATCATATTTTAGTAGTTATTAACCCACTGCTGGGAACAGACTATGTAGTACTGCAGATTTGAGATAAAACTACACGAGGTTTAATCAGGCCGCTGATTTACATGACCTAAATTTAGACACCCAAGTTCAAAGAGATGCAGTGATAGAATATGAAAGCGTATGATGAACTGAAAAGTTATCTAAGGATGAATCCATTCAATATGGTCTGAGAAGCCTGTCAAGTGGGAGGAGAAGGAATAAAAAGGGGAACCATAGAGATCAGGTCTGTGACTTCAGTCTTTCATCTTGCACCTTCTCCTGCTGATTACTTAGTCTGTGGTGATTTTGAAATCTCTCTTAGCTGTGCCATAAAGTCTGAGGTTAAAACCATAACTTTTGTATTAACAGTTCAACACGCTGGAAAACTAAATTGCTGTTAAATTTTTGTATGTGGTGTGTTCAGCAGCAGGAGCAGAGGGCAAGGACTGTGTGAGCAGCATCTCCTCCACACATCACAATCTTGCAGAGACACTCAAAATCCGCAGGAATGCTTACAAACCTATGTCCCAGCCTCTTGGGTGTTGGTGGTCAAGCAAGGGGTTTAGGGTTTTTCAGCCCCTCACCATAATCCTCTTGCAAGGAGGCCTGGTGATTGCCTCTTCTTCTGTCTCCAAAGCCTATTCTGAAGCTCATGGAAAGAAAGTGTCCTGTAGATTGGGAGAGGACATTTCTAGGTATTCCCTTAATGTTGCCATGATAGCCTAGGTACCCAGAAAGCACATGGAGGTAATAATTGTTACCCTCACAGGGATATCCTCTGTGCAAAATAAGCAGGAAGTAACTTCCCATTGACAAGAAGTCTTTTGTGCTTTGAGTTGCAGATTCTTGCAACTGATTTCTGCTGCAGATTCTTGCAACTGATTTCTGAGGGGCTCAGTGTTGGCTACATCAAGGAAGCGAGTACCCCATGGGAAAGTGTGTGTGACCATGTTAACAGTGTGCCTGTACTACAGACTAAAGTGTAAAGTAGAGCTATCTGAATTAAATGTAAATAAATATTTTCAGGTAACAGAAAGAGTCACACCATGAAGCTTTTGAGCTAATTTCTCTCAAGAGGCAAAATAGACAAGTACTCAGAAATTTGAGAATCCAGGCTTTTGCTCAGATCCGTTTCTTAAAGTTGTTGTCTGCCTTTCTTTTTGAAAGGTATGTAACACTCTCAGATCTTCCTACTTCTGTGGCACAGTTTTGGTCATGAACAGTTTGCAAGATCAATGTCCTTTAGCAGCTGGATGGCTGCCTTTCCCCCAGGCAGAAGTAACATGACACTACCTGATGGTTTTGGCCAAAATAGTTTAAATAGAAAAATGAAAAGGTGACACAACAAAGAGAACCAAAGACTTCCTTCTTTGTAGTGAGTCACAAGAAGCCGATCACAGTGAGATGCTCTACATCCATTATAACAATGCTGTTTTCCAGTTTAGCATACTGAAATAATTAACCGTTTTGCTACTGAACACTTGCAAAGCCAACAAAACATTAAGAGGCTTGTGGACCAAAAAAACCCTTACAATGCAGGTTGGCATTTTATTGTTCACTGGGGACTTAAGTTTCCAAATTATTTAATGGCTTGGTAATGATGTTCAGGCATGTATGTAGGAAGGTATGGCCAGTGCTGGTTGCAGGCACCACTTATGTGGGGGAATGAATGCAGAGATGCATAGTTGTGTGGGCAGCCTGAGGCTGCTTGCCCTAGAGCTCACATGTTTCTGGTGTCACTGGGAAAGGAGACAGCTACTGTCCTCTTCACCTCCTTGGTAAATCTGCTCCTGTGTTTTGTAGCTGCCTGGAGCACCTGTCAGGTTGGAATCTGGCAAGGTCAGACAATTAAAAGATATTTTAATTTTACAAAGTAAACACCTATCAAAGTCATTTGCTTAGGAAAGCAAAGTTGGTCAAGAAGGAAAAAACAAGTGCTTTGTTTTGATGCCTCTTCCTTTTTTTATGCAGATCTAGTCTTTCTCAGTCAGGAGTCACTCTGGGTTGAAGACTGTCTGCACCCCATCAGCAAGCTATTGTCTTGATTTATTTTGTTGGAAGGAATTTTAAAAACAGTTATAAAAGCAAGAAGTTCAGCTAGGGAATGGCTTTCTTAAGTGTCCACTCCCAGACCTACTGGGGTGCTCCCAAATTGAAGGACATTCACATTTTAAACTTTATCACCCATGTTCAGGAACTCATCAAAAGTCAAGAAGGGAAAAATCTGAATTGTCTAAGCCATCCAATGATGTCAAGATTTTCACCATGCTGTATTTGCCTTTGCAGCAGAGGTTCCAATATTTCTCTTGGGATACATACACTATTTCATCTAGTTCTCAGGAACTTTCTTTGGATGCTTAACTGCATTAGCATATTGTTATTTTTATCCTCCCTGCTATTAGTCATTCTCTTACAGACAAAGCTAAAAACCTGTTTTTTCTAGAATCACCTCTGTGTTCTTCAAATATTTGTAAACCCATCCATATGGTTCTTTGGCAGCAGAAGAATGTACTTTTGATTTTAGTTTGAAAATGAAAGATTATTTCACTTCCCAGATTTGACACTTCCACATATCAAATCAAATAACAGTTTATTGATTTTTTTCTATAAAATAAAATTATACAAATGATTACATATATGAAACCATCTTCTCTTAATGCTTCTGCTGTATTTCTGGGCATCTGGATCAAAAAAGCAATTCATTTTATAAAACTCGTTCAGTTTAGAAAGAAATTTTTCAGGTGATTTCTGTGTGGTTTTCACATGGACTCTCAGAGGAGGTCTTCTCATCTGCATCTCTCAAACTTACCAGAGATGTTAATACTTTATCTGTGAAATCACATTTAGTTTCTGCAATTCAAAAACTAAGATACAGGAAAGGGGAAAACTATAATTGCAGGCAGGGAAGAGGTGGTCCACTCTTAAGAAACCCTGATCTTAAGAATCCCTGAACACAGGACTTTTAAAAGTCTTAAAAGAAATGGGGAATGTTTTCCCAGAACTACCATAAAAACAGAGACTCTTAATACATCTTTTCATTGTCTTTGCTTTGCTTCAAAGGACTACACGCTTGCTGACCCAAGCACTGGAAAGGCATGAGACAACATAGAAGTGATTGGTGTGAACCTGAGGATCAGAACAACATTGGTTTATTCTTGGTGTTTTTTTCATTACTTTCTTGCTTAGGGTGTGGTTGTGGATGATAATCAGTTGGTTTGTTTTTTTCCCCCACAAATCTATTTATAGTCTTGTGGCAAACTTAGCAGATAAAGGACCTATCACTGTACCCAGTGGTGCAAGCAGTACCAGGGACTGCAGAGAGGCATTGTGCAAAGATGGGAGTGAAATGGCAGGGTAGAGAAGAAAATCTGAGAAATTGAGATAGTGCCACTTCTTTTCAAATACGCTTTGAAATGCATGGATAGTCTGTAAAAGCTGTCTGTTCTTGTTATTTCTTTGTTATTATTGTGGCTTGAAAAACAAATTGGTATCATTCTGCTTCGTATATAATTCTCAATTATAATAACCCTTAGAACTTGCATGATGTGTTTTGTCCTTGGATCAAAAGGTTGGGTGAACTTCCATACAGCTGGGATGAGCAGCCCAGAAAATCAAGTTACCCAAGACATAAGCTAATGGCTGGACATTGGCTGACATGAATATTCCGGATTTCATATTCTAAATGGTAACTGGAGTAAATATTCAAATTGTTGTGGTTGAGGCAGAATGGAAATCAAGCTCATCTTTTTGGGGGAACTGGTGGCAATTTAAATGATTTAAATTGCTGTTGTGGCTAATATTGTAAAATATGCTCACATCACAGGTATACAGCCATACCAAAGTGCTACATTTTACACTCATTTTTCTACTTCTACTGAAGAACAGTGACTTGTGTAAAACATGAGATCTATATATCTGTCAGAAGCAAAAGGCACAAATGCTAGCGCTGCTATATCATATGTAGAGCAAACCCATGGTGCAGCTGCAGAGTATAATTTCATGCTGGCTGCTCATTTTGAGGAGCACTGTGATTCATTAGCCCAGTGGGAAGAAAATGGGAAGAAAACCCTTTAATTTCTGAATTCTGAGAATTTATCCTCATTTTGGAAAATACCTCCTTACCACTGCAACTATCTCCTCCAGAAAGAGCTGGGATTGAAATAGCACAGTATGATGCAGGCTCCTGGGAAGTGTCTTGGCAGAGCTTGAGACTAGGAATATAGCAGTCAAAGGTGTCATGTCCTGACAGAGGATGAGGACAGCTTCCACAATACAAGCCAAAAATATGTTTTTCC
The DNA here is from genome assembly GCF_047716275.1 of Strix uralensis. Classification (NCBI taxonomy): domain Eukaryota; kingdom Metazoa; phylum Chordata; class Aves; order Strigiformes; family Strigidae; genus Strix; species Strix uralensis. The sequence continues at coordinate 110,417,205 of NC_133975.1, read as the reverse complement.
TTATCCTGATGTACATCACTAGATCACAGCTTCTCTGAGGGATTTTTCAGAGACATTCAAGGACTGGCAAACTATTTCCCACTGGGTAAGCCAAAGAGTCTTTTTTCTGAACACATCCTGGGCAAAATGCCACCTAGGCACCTTTTACAGTGCCTTCACCATACTCCTGTGTGCTTTTGTGATAACAGCAAATGCACAGACAAGTATGTGTGGACAGTGGAGAATTGCTCTTCCTCAATGTTCATTCCCTCTCCCTACTGGATTCTTCTCTAGAGCAAAGGGTATGGGGACAGAAAGGGAAAAAATGAGAACAAGAGTGAGAGGGAACAGAACAGGCAAATGACAGAAGACAAGTGGAGAGAAGAAATGCAGCCTGAAAGTTTAGAGAGGGAAGTTTGAAAAAAATCTCTACAATATTTGGGCAGTTTCTTTTTTAGGTCATTATGCTGGAATGAGAGCAATACAATCATTGCTGTCATTCCTTTTGTATTTCTTCCTGCATTCCTTTTCTGTGTTCAACTATCTATTTCTTCACTAATTCTCGACACTCTTCAGCATTTCAGCCAAATCGTTTCACTATCTTTCTTGCCCAGCATATGAATAGGCCTTTCTTGAGCATGCAAACTACTGTGCAGACTGTGGTTTTCTTTTCATGGAGAGAACTAGGTAACTTCAGAATAATTAGCTGAAATTTCCTCCCCTCCCCTCTTTTTTTAAAGACAATTCCTCGTCTCTCCAGGAAGATGAAGAGATAGATATGGAGGCTGTCAACTGGCAGCTGAACAACACCTCCATGAATGGGCATTCATCTACCCCAACCACAGTTCGCTTTCCCAGCTGGGTGACTTTTGATGACAATGAAGTCAGTTTTTCACCGCAGAACCTTTCTCCCTTGAAAACAGACACCCCACCTGCAGAAACACAGACTCCAGATGTTAACTTTAACCTCACTACATCCTTTAAGAAAAGAGAACGTCCTAAAAGCACATTGGGGGACCTCTCCAAAATTCAAAAACTAGATCTCTCCTCCTTAACCAAGTTGCCTTCTGTTGAAACACCACCATGGAGTGCTACTAATCCCTTCCTGGATGAATCTCTGCGAGATGTCCAACCCTCACCCATCAATCCATTCAGTTCATTCTTTGAGGAGCGAGACAGGCGTTCCAAAAGCTCTTCTGTCTCCAGTGCTCCAGGGAAAAGCCAAAGAGACTCTCTCATTATTCTCCATCAGGAGCCTGACACCATCAGTTTCCATGAGGCAAACAAAAGTGTAACCCACACAGATGCTGTAGAGCAGCTCAAGCAACTCCAGATTGGAGACCCAGATCATGTGAGCAGCCCTACCTTGCCTGATGATGACCCCATGATGCCATATGATCTGGATGCAGCCTTATTTAACCTGGCACCAGCTCAGCCAAAGGATGGATGGCCAATGATGCTCAGGATCCCAGAGAAGAAGAATATTATGTCATCCAGGCACTGGGGACCAATATATGTCAAGCTGACTGACAGTGGATATATACAACTTTTTTATGAGAAAGGACTGGAGAAACCTTTTCGGGAATTCAAACTTGAAATCAATCACGAGATTTCAGAGCGCAAACTCCAGAACTATGATGAGAATGGAAGGATACACAGTGTGCGTTTGGACCGCACAACCTACAAGGAGAAAAAGAAGTATCAGCCTAAACCAGCCATTGCTCACACAGCAGAGAGAGAGCAAATTATCAAACTTGGGACTACGGATTATGAAGACTTCCTCAGCTTCATCAGTGCTGTACAAGACACACTGATGAATTTGCCAGCCTCATCAACAGATCTGAGCACAGTGGGACTAAACTATCAAGAAGAGGAAATCACGGTTGATGTCAGGGATGAGTTTCATGGCATCTTGGCCAAAGGAGACAGTGTGATTCTCCAGCACAGTGTGCTGACCCATATCTATGTTCTCAGCTTCCTTTCTGGCCTGGCAGAATGCAGACTGGGCCTTAATGATATCCTGATCAAAGGGAATGAAATAGTTGCAAGGCAGGATATTATGCCCACTACTACCACTAAGTGGATTAAATTATACAGCTGTCGGTTCCATTCATGTGTGGATGAGGATATGTTTAATAACTCCCGTATTATCCTGTTCAACCCCTTGGATGCCTGCCGGTTTGAACTAATGAGATTCAGAACTGTCTTTGCTGAGAAAACTTTGCCTTTTACTCTGAGGACAGCTGCCAGCATCAATGGTGCTGAGGTGGAGGTACAGAGCTGGCTGATGATGTCCACTGGGTTCTCTTCCAACCGTGACCCTTTAACTCAGGTCCCTTGTGAAAACGTGATGATCCGCTACCCAGTGCCAAATGAGTGGGTGAAGAACTTCCGCAGGGAGAGCGTGCTGGGGGAGAAATCTTTGAAAGCCAAGGTGAACAAGGGGGCCACTTTTGGATCAACCAGTCTGTCTGGTTCTGAGCCAGTAATGAGAGTAACTTTGGGAACTGCCAAATATGAGCATGCCTTTAATTCCATCGTGTGGAGGATAAACCGACTGCCTGACAAAAACTCAGGTGAGTGGTGCATACCATCTCTGCAGGAGTAAACTAAGAGGAGTTACGTATTTTGGAAGATAGGGAATACTGTGTTTACATGGTGAGGGATAAATCATCCTCTGTAGGATACCAAAGGACATCAGTTAGTTGCATGAAACATTTATCTGACCGTTCATCACAGTAGTTTTACATATCCTACAAACATTGCTAATGATAAAACCAGGTTTAGGTTTTCCGAATGCAAAAATATGCCTTCTGTCTCTGCTTTAATGAGTACATTATGAGACCTAGGCATCAAACATCTCTGTGTGCTTAGCATTGTTATGGGAAGCAGGGCTTTTTCAGGTAACTCGTAAAGGCAAGATACTATGCTACAGGGCTGAATGACAGGACCAGTTAAATTGCTGTAATTCCAGCACATGTGATTTCTTTTCCCTACAATGCCAAGCATACTGGGCCATTTCAACACATATACCACAACTAGTGCCTATAAAGTATCTGGAATGGGGGTTCTATGAGGACAGAAGATACTGTGCAACCATTAAAAAATAGAAATTTCCAAAAAACAATTTGTGGCTGTTTCTGAAATCAGTGCAGGCAGGTAAACACAGCTTAAACCTGAAGAGAGAATACCAACATAAAACCCACAAGTCTTTGTATTTCTAGTAACATGTTCATAATTAAACATTCTAATAATATGGGCAAGCTACTGTTCCCTTTGGCCATTGCTGCATTGCTGCCAGTTATTCCATTTCCTGCATTTCATCCATGGTGTGCAATAAAGCTAGACAACTTCAATTTATTTTTATTCATAGTGAATTCTCCTTCTTGATTTCTCTGATCTAGACTTAGCTTTTTGCAAATCAGAGGGACTTTTTAATATTAATGCCGTAGTCATGCAGCTGGGTGACTGGGAAGGTTTCTGTATTCAGTGTTCCCTGAAGGAAAGTTCAGTGTTTTACTAGCTTTGGCACTTTCTAAGGACGTATGTTTTTCCTGAGTTTGAGCTATAGTGTCAGCAAAACAGTGATATAAGTCTTCTAATCTTTTGGATCAGATTTCAGCCCAAGGATGCTAGCTTACACCACAGGTGAAGGCTCCATGTTTTCTGCGGTGTGGGACATAAGAAGAGAGAGCTTGGGAATGCAAGAGAAATGCCACAATGAAAAACTAACCTCAGGCTGTTTATGAGCAGTAACATGCTTGTGAGGAAAATCTCACTATGCCATCTGCATGAGCTCTGGGAATGAGATGCTGTGAAATTGGGCCGTCTGTGGCATCTTCTCTCCAAAGATTTCAGTATACGTATAGACATTACAGCTGGGGAAACAAAAGCCTCCAGACTTTAACACAATCACAGAACATGCTGGTAGCAAACCAGGAGAAGAGGCAGAACTCATGACTCTGCTGCCTCATGCAGGGTGATGCTCTTTGCCCATTGCCGCTTTGAGGGAGTTGTTGATCTCTGTCTCTTGTTTCCTTGATCTCTCCCAGTGTGAGGCTTTATTATATATATCCTGTGTCGGGGGGAAATGCATCACAGACTTGGCACTGCTGTTGGAGCCCTGCCACAGAGCATCTATCCATCAGTGTCACGGTGCAGAATGCAGGGCAGTTAGTATTTGTTTACATCCTGAGAGGAAGAGAGTATCCTAACCCCTCTGGTCAGGTCAGATGTAATTTCAGGGAAAGGAAGGGCCTTGCAAGCACTGTCTTGGCCAGGACACATGAGGTATGTGAGAGGGAGGATAACCCAAAGTGATGACAGGGCAGGCCAAGTGTAGCTTAAGTCTGACCTTGCCTCTCAGGGACTATTTACATTTCTTTGTCCCATGGTTTTCCTTACTCAAAGTATATGGCAAACAAAGAGGGATATAAATGGTATTCAAAAGCATTGATTATCGCTCCTTCTTAGATTTGCCTGATGAACCACATACAATTCTGACTATATGATACTGATGTGTGGCCTACCTTGTGCATGCTTGGCTGTATCCAGCCCTACCCACAAGTCATATAATAACTCACCTCCACCTATTTGCAGAAGTCCCTATAAATGATGCAGTTCTCAAGCACTAAGTATAAAAATATTCCCTTGACTCATACTTCATGATCTCTTACTAAGGCACCTGCAACTTGCCCCTAAGAGTGCTCTGGGTCCTCTGTAAATGTCTGGTCTGCTAATGAACTGGTCTTGTGCCTGGGACTCCAGAGCAGGAGAGTGGTAGTGGGATTGCACTGCAGCTGGGGGGAAATGCTGCAGGTGGCCACAGTCTCCAGCTCCACCCTGCCTCCAGAGGCCACACAACCTGTCCACATGACCTGGGGCATATGCATTTCATGACTCCCTCCTGCACACATGCGTATCTGCCAGACCGGTGTGCCTATCAAAGGAGCACATATGTAGTCACACACTATGGGACCCTTCATTCATCCACATCGTGTGCACTGACACATCAGTCCCTTGCAAATGTGATCCCAGGAACTCCAGAGGTCTCCAGGTAGCCACTTGGACCTCTTGTTTTTCACTCCATTCCCTGAATAGACACGGGTGCAGGCTCTGTGTAGGTGTGAGGCGTATGACACCATCAGCCCTGTCTGTGGCCTGCCCTGATGGCCAGTACCACAGCCCTGCAGGGCAGGAGAGCCAGTCACTCGTGAAGCTCACTGCTTGCATTCAGGCTGTAGTATCCTAACACCCAAATTTTTAAGAATTATTTCAGCAGCTTCGCTGTCTTATCCAAATCTTTTCTCTTAGTGCTTTCTAATGGGATGGGGCCCTTTGCATTCTTACTATAGGAACTTGTTAGCAGCACTGTCTGTATTATTTTATATCCAAAGCTTATGACTGGACATTGAAAAGCATATGACAAATGAAGGACCGTGTGTAGTCTGACTATGATTTGACATAAGAAAAAACTATGGACTGGATTATACTGAGCACATTGCTGTAATCCTTTCCAAAACAGCTTGTTAAACTTTATTTCCCTTCTCATATTCACAATTAATATTATCAAAGCAGTTGATAAAGAAAGCTTATTTACAGGCTCTGCAGAGCTTCAGTTGCAGGTGACTGGGCTCCACATCTTTGAGGTTTTTTAATCCAACAGCACAATACTGGGAGAACGTCCAGTCCACATGGTCTTAGATTGTTAGAAAACGTTCTTCCAGCGAAGCAGGGATGTAGCCTCTATGCACAGCCTTGGATCTGGATGTTTGAACTTTGCTCTAGTTTGGCTGTGGATCCCAGGCATGCTGCCTGGCATACTTTCTGTAGTAAATTAAATCCTTTAATCCAAACATGTTGAGACATCAGAATCGTCTGGAACAGATTCCCTCAAATCACGGTAACCCATCCATATATATGAATTATATTATCAGATCCCCGAATGTCAGAATGAACTGTTAATAGCTCAAGGAAACAAGAGATGCAAACCAAAAGCAGCCGGTTGATGAGCAACTGACATCATCACCCTGGACTTGTGTAAAGCATTTGACACTGTCCCTCACGACATCCTTGTCTTTAAATTGGAGAGACATGGGTTTGATGGATGGACCACTCAGTGGATGAGGAATTGGCTGGATAGTCATACTCAAAGTGTGGCAGTCAATGACTCAATGTCCAAGTGGAGAGCAGTGACAAGTCGTGTTCCTCAGAGGTCGGTGTTGGGGCCAGTGTTGTTTAACATCTTTGCTGGTGACATGGGCAGTGGGATTGAGTGCAGCCTCATCAAGTTTGCCGACGACACCAAGCTGCGGTCAACACACTGGAGGGAAGGGATGTGCCATCCAGAGGGACCTGGACAGGCTGGAGAGGTGGGCCTGTGCAAACCTCATGAAGTTCAAGGCCAAGTGCAAGGTCCCACACATGGGTCAAGGCAATCCCATGCACAAATACAGGCTGGGCAATGAGTGATTTAAGAGCAGCCCTGAGGAGAAGGACTTGGGGGTACTAGAGCATGTCCTCTCACAGCCCAGAAAGCCAACTGTATCCTGGGCTGCATCAAGAGAAGTGTGGCCAGCAGGTTGAGGGAGATGATTCTCCCCCTCTACTCTGCTCTTGTGAAACCTCACCTAGAGTACTGTGTCCAGCTCTGGGGCCCACAGCATAAGAAGGACATGGACCTGCTCGAATGGGTCCAGAGGAGGCCACAAAGATGACTGGGGGCTGGAGCACTTCCCCTGTGAGGACAGGCTGAGAGAGTTGGGGTTGTTCAGGCTGGAGAAGAGAAGGCTCTGGGGAGACCTTATAGCGGCCTTCCAGTACTTAATGGGGGCCTACAGGAAAGATGGGGAGGGACTCTTTATCAGGGAGTGTAGTGATAGGATGAGGGGTAACAGTTTTAAACTGAAAGAGGGTAGATTTAGATTGGATATAAGGAAGAAATTCTTTACTGTGAGGGTGGTGAGGCACTGGAACAGGTTGCCCAGAGAGGCTGTGGATGCCCCGTCCCTGGAAGTGTTCAAGGCCAGGCTGGACGGGGCTTTGAGCAACCTGGTCTGGTGGGAGGTGTCCCTGCCCATGGCAGGGGGGGTTGTAACTAGGTGATCTTTAAGGTCCCTTTCAACCCAAATCATTCTATGATTCTATATCTATCCCTTCTGATTTTACTAAAAAGTGTACCTGTCCATTAGAGAAAGAACTCCGAATGAGCCTGTTGAACAAACAGAAAGTCTGTAAAAGTTGTGCCTTGTGTGCCTCACACTCGGGACACAAATGAACACTGATGTGCTTCGTATTTTTGCTGTAGCTTCGGTGGAGGAGTTGCTTTCTTAGTGAGTTCACATTAATGAGTACCACGCTGAGCTGGTTTAAATTAATAACTTCCATATTTGAGTGTTGTGCATGGTCTTTTTTGTTAGTGAGTACTCCTAGAAGAAATTAAATTATTGAAAAATAGTTTTGTTAATTGCATTGCATGTTTTTTGTTTTTGTTATTTTCCCTTTTATTTCTCTCCCCCCCCTTTTTTTTTTTTTGAGCCTGTGAATATCCACCAACATTCAGGTGTGTTAGAAGAGTGGTTGCTGGTTCCATGTGTCCAGTTGAGATTGTGAAGAATTTAAAAGTTCAGATCTCCAAAGCACCTGTCACACAGTGTGCTCAAGCCCAGTTAAACACTTTCCAGTGTTACCTTCACATGTGTCCATCCCAACAGCACATGAGCACATGCCAGCTCAGGAGTGTAGTGGCATAAGCTGAACATTCTGTAGCTGTGGATGTGGCTTGCACCAGAGCACGGAGCCACCTCTCCTGGGCTGCTGTGGGCCTCCACTGCAACCCAGGCAGTCTGAAGGAGAGAGCAACCCATGGCAAACTAGAGGAGAGGAAGATCATAGCAAAGCAGATGAGCAGGATGAATTATAATGAGGAGTCCTCTGAGACTGGTACAGAGTGAGGAGAGAGATATGAACTTATGGGGAGCCTGAGACTGGGAGTTGGTTGCCATTACTGAGTGCTGAACACAGAATTTTTGAGCCAGGAGTGACTCATTTTTAGGCATCTTCATAATGCAATACCAGAGAGCAGTGATTCCCAGGTATGTGCAGCAGCACCCGAATGTCCCATGGCAGAGGCTGAAGTGCGCTGCCACCACAAGCATGCCCACCAGAGCCAAGCTCAAGAACTGACCAGAAGCAAAAGCCCTGCGGTGCTGGAGGGCACAATGATCGCCCCAAGAGCATGTGGGGCTGCTGCTAGGCCATGGTGGGTGGTCTTGAAGGTCTGCTGTGTGCCACTGCTTTTTATCCAGAAAAAGTGCGTTCCAGGTATGAAAAGCTGGGAAGCACTGTCAGAGAGATCCCAGCTCACTCTAGAACCAGGGCAATCAAGTCAGCACTCTGCTTGGGATAATAAATTCTGATGAAAAGCAGGTGATGTATTTTAATGCTTGCAGAACTCAAGCTTTTATATCTGCTTCATATAGCACCCACACATTCATAACTTGGCTCCAGCTGTGGTGCTGCGTATCTCTGCAGTACCTGCTGAACTGCATAGCCTCTTGTTGGATTTGCTGCACAGACATAAGTCTATAAACCTTCCAGTTGTGAGAAGACTCTGGCTAGACTGTTTGGAAATATGCGCCTGACTCTAGATGAAATTTTGACCCGGACTTACATTGAGCTCAAATTTTTTTCCAACTCTATTTCAGAGGTTAAGTGGGATGTTGAAATCCCTAAACCCTTTAAAGACTGCCCAATTTTATCCTACTGGGGCAAGTAGTATAATCTCACAGCTTGCTTTTAAAGCTTCAGCTCAACAAGGCTGACTTTTGGACTAAGCTCTGGATGAGGAGCTTACTTTCTTTTCAAGGCCCAGGCTTGCAAGTCCTTTGCAGTTGGTGTTTTCCTCCTCTTCCCAGAGGGAGCTTCTGGACATTCCCCACCCTGTTCTTTTTACTCTGCGTGCCTTCCTCCTTCCTTATCTCTGTCCTCTACACTCACTGAGCTGTGATGGAGAACTTTCCCAATCATCAAGTAGTCAGAAATTCTAAATCCTATAATAGTGTCAGACAAGGATTCCGTTCATTTATTTTTATACATTACTTTCATTTACACATACTTAGATAATAGGATCCCTTCAATCAGAAAGTCCAAGGTGTCTTTGAAGGCTCTCATCCTCATTTTGCAGGCAGAGAAACTGAGGCACAGACCTTAAATTACTTGCTCAAGAGCTTAGGGAATTGGCAGCAATCAGAAATAAAACCAACCTAGCTTAACTAGCAGTCCCTACTTTGATTTTTAACATCACTGCTGTCCAGCAAAAAAAAGAGGAAAAACTAGTAACAGAGGTTATCATTTACAGATGACAGAGCTAAACATGATTACTTCCTCACCTTGCCATCTTTAATGACTAGCCACCTTTTCATGGGTTACAGTAAACAATAAGCAATTATTTCCAAGCTGTGCACAAATTTGCTTTTTTGAAACCAGGAAAGTTGTTTCATAGAATCATAGAATGATTTGAGTTGGAAGGGACCTTAAAGATCACCTAGTTCAAACCCCCCCTGCCATGGGCCGGGACACCTCCCACTAGACCAGGTTGCTCAAAGCCCCGTCCAGCCTGGCCTTGAACACTTCCAGGGATGGGGCATCCACAGCCTCTCTGGGCAACCTGTTCCAGTGCCTCACCACCCTCACAGTAAAGAATTTCTTCCTTATATCCAATCTAAATCTACCCTCTTTCAGTTTAAAACTGTTACCCCTCATCCTATCACTACACTCCCTGATAAAGAGTCCCTCCCCATCTTTCCTGTAGGCCCCCTTTAAGTACTGGAAGGCCGCTATAAGGTCTCCCCAGAGCCTTCCCTTCTCCAGCCTGAACAACCCCAACTCTCTCAGCCTGTCCTCACAGGGGAAGTGCTCCAGCCCCCCAGTCATCTTTGTGGCCTCCTCTGGACCCATTCGAGCAGGTCCATGTCCTTCTTATGCTGTGGGCCTCAGAGCTGAACACAGTACTCCAGGTGGGGTCTCACAAGAGCAGAGTAGAGGGGGAGAATCACTTCCCTCAACCTGCTGGCCACACTTCTCTTGATGCAGCCCAGCATTTAACCTTATCCACTATATTTTCTTTTGCTAAAACTGCGGACAACGGTTTCAAATAAACGTGAAATATCTGCCAAATCCCACCTTTCCTTACTTTCAATACATGACATTTCAGAAGGATGTGCCACAATGTACTTGGTGTGTTACATACACTGGGGGAATCAGAAGAGGGGAGATGCCTTTACCCTACTGTGCTTGATTTACATCTTGTCTTTTCACCCACTAAAAGCAAACTAGAGTGATTGGCAGTCCTTTTTGCAGTTTGTTTAATTCCTCTGGAGACTCCAACAGCATTGAAATAGGTAATATACTGTCACTTGTTATGAACTAGTTCACGCAGGCAGATTCTCAGTTTCTCGCAGTTTCATGATGTTGCTTCCTCCTAGATGTTGTGGGTTTTGATCCATCCAACACAACTTTCATATCTGTTTGCTCTCTTTTTCCAGCTTCTGGCCATCCTCACTGCTTCTTCTGTCACCTAGAGCTTGGCTCTGACCGGGAAGTGCCTTCCAGTTTTGTCCGCTATGTAGATGTGGAATTTGACATGCCCACCACTTCTGCATCCAAAGCCACTGTTCGGTCCATCTCTGTTGAGGACAAGACCGATGTGAGGAAGTGGGTCAACTATTCAGCACACTACAGTTACAAGGTAAAACTGAGCATGTGGCTGTCACCATGGTTACTTTTCATACTTTGTTGTCCTGAAAAGTGTGAACAGACAAAATACCATGGGCGGATGAGGTGGGAATTTGGCACGTGCCAGGCTCTGTGCAGTAGCTACCTGTGTGCAGCCTATTGATTCATGGCAAACAAGCAGTGTATTATCCCTCAGCGAAGATGGAGTAAACTTGCTTGCAGTTGCTTTGTGGAAGCAACACACAGCCAGCTGCTGGGGATTAGCTGATACAGTAAGAGTGTGAACAGGGAGTTTTGCTGCTCTTCATCACAGCTACAGTGGGAGTGCTACAGCGGGAGTGCTACAGCAGACAAAAGGATCACATTATTTCTCTGCTTCAATATTTCTTCTTCCTGCCTTCCCTAAGAAGAGGAGCAGATGGGAAAATACACTATACATATACCTGCCAAGAATCTCAGTATGCCAAAATTTGCATGTTAGCTGATCACTCAGCAGAGAAATCAGCATCCTACCTGCCTTCTTTAAGAGCAATAATGAGAGATACTGAAAAGATTCTCATGGCAAATATTTTTAATGGTAATTATAATGACATTTTTAGTAGTCTCTTAAATTCCCTGGAGATAGTATTTGATCTTCCTAAGTATCCCTTTTAAGAATTAAACATGGGATTATCCCTGAGTTTTTGGACGTGTTGAATCAGTCTTTAGAGTTTAAAATTGAGTCTGGCTGTCAATTTTGCTGTCACTTAGGAAGCCACCTGTCCTCTGCAGATTTGGTTCTAGGTTTGCTTTCAAAGTACAGCTGGGGATGGTAGTGTATACAAAATCATGTGATACTGGTTCTCTGCATGACATTATCTCTTCTGGATATGATGTCATAACACTGTTGAATCATAAAACTCTTTGGATTAGACTGAAAACACTTACAGTAAACGAAATCCAGCTTTCCCTCCCTCCCTGTGTTCTCTTCACAACCCTCTCAGTGTACCAAGAGTTTCTTCACCTGAGGAGGACACGAACCACCACTAAGGAAGATTTTTGTATCTTCCATTTCCCTTTCTCATTACAAACATTCTCCCTCTTTTTCCTCTGCCAGGTCGAAATAGAGCAGAAAAGAAGCTTGAATGAGGATCTGAAGGGAGAAGATACTGCAAATGTTAATGAATGTGCTATGCAGTGAAGGAAGATCAGTCTGCAAGTCCCGGGAGGGGTGGTCAAATTAACAGACCTGGAAGAAAGGATTTGCAGGGGTTTGATGTTTTTCTTTTGAAAAGTATGGAGTACTACTTTTAAAATAATGCTCTGAAGAGTATTATTTTTCCTTGTGATGATCTGTCCTTTGAGAAGAAGCTCATCATTGGTTTGTTTGAAGCGGACCCGTGGACTTTTTCTGGAACGATTTAAATACAGTTGGGGAATAGACAGAATGACTCGTATTACAGTCAAGCTTGCCTTTTCTGCCTCTTCACCATCTAGGTTCTGCAGTGAAGTACGGTCTGGCCACCATCACAGCCAAACCAGAAAGCAGCCTTTATCTCACTTACAATCTTGCCCTCCTGTGTTAAGCATTTTTATTGTATGCCTGTTGGTTTGGTCATTGGCAGATTCACTTCCTTCTGAACTGCCAGATAAAACCCAGGGAGCATCAAGTGAAAAATTATGAAAAATCTCATTTCTGAAGTGGTCAACAGAGTGAAAACCCTGAGCATCATTCTGGAAAATCAACAAACTCTGCATCCTAAACATAGTAAATGGCCAAGCAGATGAACTACGGACAGGACAGCTAATCATGTAGCTGTTCTTCTCTTCACCCCTTCCTGTCTCATCCCCTAAACAACATGTCATTGTGCTCATTTTCCTGGGCTCTGCACAAGCTACAAGAAAGCCTCTACAATTTCTTAAAATTTGTATTTGTTTGTCTGGGCTGTTCTGTTGTCTTGATGGAACAGGGAATGTGTGTTACAATAGAGGTGATACAGGAGGGACTTCGCTAAGATTAGATCATTCCTGCCTAGAAAGATATTTAAGGAAAAAACATTGGGGTTTGGTTTGGGGGTTGGTTTTTTTAATATGTTTTCTTCGATGGGTAATGTGGGTGGTTATTGAAAATGTCAGAACACAATTATTTTAATAGACAATGTTGTTTGCCTTCCTGAAAATCGTTGGAAGTCTGTCCAGCACAATATTACTTTCATGTTCTATCTTGAACCTACAATATAAGTAACTTGTATCTTTATAAAACCTCCACTAACTGGGACCCAAAATCTCTTTTTAGACATTAACAACAAGCTTCCATCATGGAGACTTTTTTTATCTCTACTTAGATGAAAGAAACAGCAAGTCTTAAAACTTCTTTCTAAATAAAAATGCAGAAAGCGAAAGTCACTCATTCATATATATTTTTAGAGAAAACAGTGTTCAAAGAACCCATTTTTGTAGTTGTTTCCATGGCTTATATAATATTTTGTCTCAAGGTAATTTTAAATTATTAGATCATTTATCTTTGGAAAGGTTACTGCTGACTTTGAAATCCCACATTTGGAAAGCCTTGACAATGTAATTTAAAATCATAGTGAATTAAAATGAAAGCTTTTTTATAAATTTATAAATTTATTTTATTTTACATCTCATATAACAGAAAATTAATACACTTTCAACTTACTACTTTCACTGTGACTCCTATAAAAATCACTACAATGTTAAAACCCCAAATAAAACATGAGATTAATTACACTGAGTCTAAAACTGGTAGTGGTAGAATTTAAAACAAATTATAGGGAACTTATAAATGCCTTTTTATATGCACCTAAATTTCAGGTCTATGTCAACTTAGTGATATCTATTTACACAGGTACACCACTATAAATAAGTAAAGTCTCAGTCCTTCTAGGACTTCTTAATAAGCATGTAATACTCTATTGCAGGGAGTCCTACTGAAGCCCAGGTTGCTCCTGGGAACACACCAGTCAGTACTAAGCATTTGCAACATCTCTCTGTAAATGGATGAATGCTATTAACTTTTATGAAGCATTTTGAGATCAGTGGATTAAAATTACCAATAAAGTGCAAAGAATTATTATTTATGAAATGGTAATTTGTATAGGTTGTGAAATATCTGAGAGCATGAGGCTGAATTCGTGACTGATTCTCAGCTCTGTTACAGGCTGGCTGTGATGAGTTGCATGGCAACTCCTCTCTACAAAATTCACTCTTTTCAAAGGCATTCAAAGAACTTCTGGGTGTTTTTCCTGTTTTTCACTGCAGCTCCTAGTGTACAGTTTCTGAAAAGGACCAGCAAGAAATCCAACAAAACCAAGCTGTGAAAGAGTGCTGAGATGTTGCTGAGGAAGTGTGGGAATGTTTTGTGAAAGAAACAGTTGGGAGATCTCCTACTCTGATCTGTACGCTCAGTGTCTGAATTTTTGCTTTTTGACCTCCGGCCTTTGAAAACACAAATAAGTAATAGCAAATAAACAAAATTATATTGTACTCCTTAAAGAGGGTAGAAAATCAAAGTAATATCACTCTCCATCTCTGTTGAATTCTTAAACTATTCAGTCTGTATCATACTTCAGCCACAGAATATTTCATGCCCCAAACATTGAAAGATGAACATATCGGAGGTTTCTGGATTTACTTAATTTCTCTACCTTTTCATCACTGATTTTTTTTTTTATTCAAAGTTAATGAATGAAAGAAAGATTATGAGCCTGACTCTGATCTCTCTTATGTAGTTAGTTGTATGACAGAAGTAACTCTTCCAATCCTCATGAAGTTATGCAGGCAAAACTGGAAAAGCATTATGATTTACAGAGAAGCTATTTTAATCCATTCTGATCTCTGGAGAATATTTTTCTGATGTACCTGCCACTGAATTTTCAGGAGTTTAGGATGAACACCTTGGCCAGAGTTTCAGAAGCTCTTATTTCCTGTTGAAGCACCAGAGTAAGTAGTTTGATTTTTCAAAAAAGCACTAACAATCAAAATCTTCAGAAAATCTAGTGTTGATATCACCAGGTGTCACCACTGAATTCTTTTTTCAGTCCAGCACCATTACGAGCCCTGAGCATTTGAACACTGGGATCCTAAGTGCCCTTTTAGAGGCTTCCACTGTTCTTGTGTGATTAAAAAGTGCCAATTTTTTAGTGTTAGATACTGTCATGTATGAACTTTATGTACATGAACCATATGTTCTTCACTCATAGGGGTGCAGTAGTAATTTGGACAAGCTGTTAATGGGAGTGAGGGGAAGAGAGCTGAGAAGCTTGTCAGTTTTAGAGTAGCAGAAAATATTTAGATACAAGCTATGCCTGTAGTAGGGATGGATTTTATTATTTTTTATCTTGGGGAAGAATTTATTTGAATAGTTTCAGTTTAATACTCCTTTTGAGAAAGATATAATCACTGTCCTTTGGTTTATTTGAAAGCTTTGTAGTACTCAAACACTCCGTGCAGGAAATGTGCCTTCAAGGTAAGCATACATTTAGTCCCCGAAGCTATTCCCACTTTCAGCCTTCTTTCTATTTCTCATTATGGTTTTGTTTCATTTTTGTACTGTGGTACGACTTGAGGTATTGCAGGGAATTTTGCCTAGAAAAATAAACTGTCTTTGATGTAAAGACGTAAAGATGAACAACATCTCTGGGCAGCTGAGTTTATTTTAGTAAATGCCTCTTACATTTATTAACTATGGACACTTTGCTAGCAAAGGAAAATTGGTAAATTCTGCTGAGAAGTAGTTTAACTGACTGATGTTATTTTTGTCCTTTTATTTAGACTCAAATTTAGTCATCCTATGAAGGAGACAGATTTTAGGTTCTTTATTGTAGCAGTATCATAAGAAACATTGCAGAAATTTTTCTGGTGGGTTGCTGGCTGACATATTTACTTGAGAGGACATCCAAGACCTGTTGGTCTATCTGTCCACGTGACTTAGTAGCCGCTAAAATTCCCTCTTAATCATTCACCTCCCAGGATAGAGAGCAGCTGCATGCTAAAGAGTGTACAAAGGTGTACAAAGTTCAGCCTGGAGGTACTTACTCTGCTGCTTGCATGAAATTCTCAGTAATTTCCTTGGCCCTTGAATGCGCACAAGCTAATCAAGCCCTTGATAGGTCACCTCTGTTCCAGAGGGTGAAAAATTCCTTTCAGTGACTCTTAGCAGCTCATGTTTATAGCTGTATTCATCTCCAGAACTAGCCAGCGTAAGAATTTGGACCACACAGAGATCACTTATGGGTGAAGTACTTACCCTCTTCTGCCACTAAAATTAAATCTATATCATGAGTTGCCTGAGATACGATATTTTGTGTGGTAACAGGCATAGCTGTTCGTAGCCTTCCTGTTTTGTTCAGCCACCCACCCACTCACACATCCATCCATCCATCCATCCATCCATCCATCCATCCATCCATCCATCCTCCCATCCGTCCTGCCCTCCCTCCCTCTCTCCTGTACTTGCAATTCATTCTTTGCACTATTGACATTGATTGGTTTGATGATTATTTTGTAACATGTTCCTACCTTTTTGGTTTGTAAAATAAGAAAGTCTATACACTGGCTAACTTTGTAGAAGTGGTTTATTTTTTTTTCTTTTTATTTTATCCATTGAAATGGGATCTCATGTTTGTTTGAACTATGGGAAAACTTAAATAAATGTTAAGATGAAACAGCATATCCACATTTTCATTGTGAAATTGAAGTTGTATGTGTTGTATATTCTGATAAGTCAGAAGTCTTGAATTCAGAAGAGAAAAAGGGAGTGTTTTGAATGGCATAAAGAAGGACATAAATTAGAAGTAGTGGGACTATATACAGAAAAGAGATTATTTCATTTGATCATCCAGACTGAACAATAGACTGCAAAGGAAATGGAGCAGGCCTAGAGCTTGAGCCACATAAGAGAGGGTGGAACAGTGCTGATATAATTCTAACATTTGAATGAAGCCATCTGAAACAAAGTAATTGAGAATTGAAGCTTCTGTTTAGTGAGTCTCTTCTGCTTCTGTTCCCTGACTGCTAAAGCCAGGACTACATGCGAGGGCAGTGTCTTCCTGTGATCAGAACATCTGTTTGCAAAGCAAGTGTAAGGATAAGGTCTAAACTATTTACAGAGTCCTCTGCTATGATTCTGTGTTCTTTCAAACTTGAGTAAGCCATGTATCATTTCATACATCCTTTTACTTCTCTCACAGTCACTGAGACCAGTTGCAGTCTGCTGTTTTTCTCAAGAGCACTCCCTGAATCAGACTGAAGAGCTGGGCAGTCTCGTTGACCAAAGAAAATCAGATACCCATCATAAGGGCTGCTCAGATTATTGCTCTGAGCTCAGCACGTTCTCCATAGTATGCCTCAGTACAACTGACAGTAAATCAATCATTTTATGGTATAAGAAAATGGAGGTACACAGGGAACAATGCCTCATTGTTACGACCCGGACTGAAAAGACATCAAATGACCAGTTAAAATGTTTGATTTGCGATAGAAACAATCTTGGAAAAGGATAGTAAGCTATGTGGCCTCTTATTGATAAGTCTATAAGAAAGAAGGGAAGGGAAGGGAAGGGAAGGGAAGGGAAGGGAAGGGAAGGGAAGGGAAGGGAAGGGAAGGGAAGGGAAGGGAAGGGAAGGGAAGGGAAGGGAAGGGAAGGGAAGGGAAGGGAAGGGAAGGGAAGGGAAGGGAAGGGAAGGGAAGGGAAGGGAAGGGAAGGGAAGGGACAAACAAGGAAAAAGAAAAAAAAAAGAAAATAGAAAAAAAGAAAAAGAAAATAAAAGAAAAAATAAAAGAAAAAATAAAAGAAAAGAGAAAAGAAAAGAAAAGAAAAGAAAAGAAAAGAAAAGAAAAGAAAAGAAAAGAAAAGAAAAGAAAAGAAAAGAAAAGAAAAGAAAAGAAAAGAAAAGAAAAGAAAAGAGAAAAGAAAAGGAAAAGAGAAAAGAAAAGGAGAAAAGAAGGAAAAAAAGAGAAGAGAAAAAAGGAAGGGAGAGAAAGAGAGTTAAAGAATCCAGATCACCACCCCAGGTTCCAGCGTTGTCTCAGGTCTGGTAATCTTGGGTGGTGGGCGAACACTCAGCAATGTTTTCTGTGGGTTTGTAAAGTTCGTCTTATCGGCTGATTTGCATACTAGACAAAGAGAGGCAGGTTTTCCACAAACTCATTTGCATGAGAGGCAAGGAAAAGGCAGAGCATGGGTCTTGCCCATACATTGAGGGGGGACGGGGTGCATTAACCATTTCGTTCAACTGAGTTGGTGGTTGCAATTTCCCCCTGCCACCTTTACCTTTCCCCAAGTTACTGCCGGTTTTGGCTGACTTCATGCTTCTCGGGCAATCATCCAGCCTTTGGCTCCTTCTGGGGCAGATGTTCCCCTCTTAACAATCTTTTAGCTCTTCTTCAAGGGTATAGTGGCTAACAATGCCTGCATCGTTTATACAAAGTATCAAACTTACAAATAGAGCCAATGTTTAGCAGTCCTCCTTAGAAGATCAATGCAGCAAACAGTTCAATGAATGTTTGAGGCATTAATGACTTCAGTTCCTCATACTCATGTTCATTATTCAAGAATAAATCAGGTCAGCCAGAAGAAAGACGGAAAGTTAAATTGAAAGATTCAGGGGCTGTTAGTAATAGCAGTTTATTCACTGTGATTCAGATACTCAGGGACATCTGGAAATGATACTATCAAATTGGGAACATAGGGTTATATTAACCATGATAGCCTGATAATATGCAAAATGGTTTTAAAAAGAGTTCTAGAAAAAGCTGAAAGTTTGAAACAAGAGAGCTCAGAGTACCTTGTCAACAGTGCAGTCCTTCAATACAAGTCAAAATAACACCCTACAAGAGATGGAGAAGTCAGAGTGCAATGTGTACCCAAACAAAAGACAGCACTAGAGTGAGATAGCACAATTTGGAGAGAAAAAGACACCACAGTTTTCTTTCAGTGCTCTTAGTTGCCATGATTGCCCTTACCATCTAATCCAGACATGTTATAAATTTATGAGTAGAAGAAAAGCTGCTGAAGGTCAGCTGAGGTAAAGCAAAAGATAGAGAAGCAGCCCATTGTTCCAGCTTAGGTGCAGGTCTGTGACCCAGCGTGTGTCTGAAACATGAAGTGTACCAGTCCCAGAAAAAGATCCTGTCCTTTTGGTCACAGTATTAGAAGCCTGACAGCAACTGCCATATACAAAAAAGTAGTTGGAATTGTACTTTAAACACCAGCTATTAAAGGTGTCTTTCTCAACCCTGAATAATGAGAGAGCAAAGCCTGATGGAGAGGAGCGACTATACCACCGCCTGCAGCTGCACTGGGGTGCTAAAACTAGCAGCCACATGCTGGGGTTCAGGGGGTGTGGGCAGACTGGTCCTTCCCTGTTTGGGGGTTTCCCTTATGGAGAACAGAAATGGAGAGCTCTACTCTACCCCTCTGTATGGAAGCAAAGAAATTCATTAGGGCATGGTCAGTTCAGCAATTGTATTAATACAGAGAGTACTCAGATTAAAAGTGAATGAAATGGGAAAACCTCCTGTCAGTGCATGGATGCAGGCAGAACTGTAGTGGAGTTCTGGCTTCTGGTCATGAGAAACAAAAGCAAAATTGCAGACAGTTTTCAACTAAGAGATTAATAGAGTTCAACCACTACAACATCCTCTGTCCCTACCTCCCTTTGAGGAAAATCTTGCTTAAATTGCACTGCATCAGTCAGCAGGTTTTTGGGGGTTTTTTTTCCCCCTGAGCTGTTATAGGTACTATTTGCCTAGGAGGAAGAAATATCCCTGGCAGTCAGGAACTGACAGGTGTTGTGAGAGGAACAACCAGGGGAGTGCAGGTGGCAAAATAGAATACGCTTTAGTTACAATCTCAACTGAGAAAAATGTGTGCTAATACCTCATGAAGCCCCATGACAAGTCAGGAACTACGCAAAAAATGTGACTTGGGGAGTCCCAGTCTACAAACACTGATCCTGGGAACAACGGAAAAAATGCTCAGTAAAAAAATGAATATGAATATGAATATGATGAAAGATTGGCATGTTTGTGAACAAATAGAATTGGATTTGGAACTGAACCACATTGTCAAAATCAGCTCTCGAATTGTACGGGGCCAGAGGATCTAAAGGACACAGGATGATGAAAGTGTGAGTTGACTGGCATTTCTGCTAGGTAAATTGTGGTTTGTGGTATGGGGCCTACCTGGAGAGGTGAACTACAGATTGGAATGCTAAGGTGTTTAGCTGTGTGCTCAGGCTCCCTAGTTTTGCCGGACCTAAGGAACTGTTGCTCTCTAGTGGTAACTGCAAGCTGTGAGGTCTGAACTGCAAGCTGCCTGGACTACTGACCTGCTGCATCAGGCAGACTCAATGAAACACACGTCTCATTGGTTTTCAGGACTGTGAACACCATGCAGAATTTGTTGGCACACTGAAAACCACTTAGATCTCAAAACTGAGTGTAAGAGTTGTCTACCTCCACTGATTCCATGTTTAGCTGAGAAAAGGCCAACAGACATTAATTTTTCAGTGGTGTCGACTGCTCTTTTCACCCAAGTAGTCCTTACCTGCCTGCACAGTCATGCACAGATTCAGTTTAAATTTACATCCATCAAACACTTTAAATACCTCCAACAGAAAATGCTGTAAGAGGACAATTTTTAACTATTAAAAACCAAAAGCATACATGCGTGTTGTATAGGCACGTATAGGCCTATACAATTAAGCATTGTATGATGGAAAGAACAGTAATTTGACCTCTTTATTTTCCATCCACTCTTTAGAAGACAGACACCCCCCACTGCCCCGAGGTACACCAGTGGGGCTAGGTTCGAGTCTGGGCAGCCAAGCCCACTACTCCCATCTGGTAAACCCCCATGCAGCTGCTGCCTCATTCTGGAAGTACCAAAATTCCCAGAAGCTTTCATAAATTTGCGTGAAAGATGTCTACATACACCTACTGTTCTTGTGTGTGCCTCAAACTACCACAGTCCTAGATGATTTTCAAGCCAAGCGTTCTCCTACCTTCCCTCTTCGGAGGATTCTGATCTGCTGCCATGCTTAGCATGAGCATTGCTATAAACCTGCTCAGTGGTCAGAGCCCTGCACTGCGGGTAAGCAAACGAGTTTTGGCTCCCTTTCTCCTCCTTGTTTGAGGCTACCTAGAGGGCCAGGACAGAGGTGGAGACAGTTCAAGACTGAAAAGAGGGACTGAAGATTTCAAGGGTTTAGAGTACTGACTGAGTTTGCCAATCCTTGACTGTAGTTTCTGAAATGATGTTGAGTAAATCCTGGAAATAGTCCTTGGAGCAGGAACTTGACACTAGACTTGCCCTCTCTCTCCAGACAAGTATCTTTCTCTGCTGAGCTCATTGAACCTGGAAGGACTGCTGCTCAGTGAAAGTACTTTATAGGATAAGTAATAGCACCATTTGATGATAGTGCCTTATCTGTCTGCTGAGGGGCTATGGAAATACAAGTGTTTAAATATATCTTTGTGTGTATTTTATAAGAAGTAATTTGTTGTAAAAAAGTCTCCTTCCTGAAACAAAATTATCCTTCTCTATTAGAGCTTTGCAAGAATACAACTATATGCTTTTAAAATAAATCCCTTACAACATGGGGACAGTTCTCCTTCCCAGCACTCACAAAAAGCACATGAAAATCACCTTCAATCTGTCCTGAAGTAATTTCTTACCTAATTTTAAGGTTTAACATTTACTATGCATTATGAACCTACTTTTACAGAAGTTACAGCCAACAGTCATTGCTCTTAATGAGTGCTACTGGACGATTTTAGCACAAAGAGAAATTTTGAAAATATATTTCTCTGATTTGTTTTCTGCTGGGGTTACTACGCTGGCATAGGAGTTCTGCCTCCCTCTTGTGGCTACATCTTTCACTTTCGATTTGGAAAAGAAACATTTACAGTGCAGCCACAGTCAGAGTTCATGACAGCTACCTTCCTGATAGAAGCCTCCTCCTCAAATTTGCTAGAAAAGCCCCATTCTGTTGGGAATCTCCCATACAAAAATTCTCTGCCTAAGAGGGAGATTCTTCTTCATGTTCATGTGGGAACAACTGAACATGTTTGATAAAATCAGTGGTAATTCATGCTGGTTACATTTTGTAATTGATTCTGAATGTTCAGATTTGAGTCAACCAAATGTACGACCTCCACCTAGGAGTTATTAAGGTACACTCCAAGTGATGTGATATTTTCAAGTAGTGCTGGAAAGTCTAGGCAATTACCTTTGGAGTTAACTGTTTTGATGCCATGAACCTGCAAAAACTCACGGCCTATACATTTTAGGATATTACTTTGTCTTCTCCTGTCACCTTACATTTAAAAATCACATAGTTCTTTTCAAACATTATGAAATTAAGCCACCTGACGACCTAACTGAAATAAAAGACTGTACCTCTCGGATTATAAGAAAGCTAAGATAGCATTAAATCACTGCCTTGGAATGATAGAGCCCCAGCTGAATGCAGATCTAACTTCCCTCCACTGTTTCCCTAACCCAGAAGAACATCTTCCCCCTTTGAGGTCCTTAGCAGACTTACAGCATTTGTAGCATGATTTACCTTGAATGTCTCTGCTTCGTGCCCTTGTATTCTTCATTCCTTAACAATTTACATCATTCCTTAACAATTTACACTGATATCAATATAGTACATTGCCTGCTGCAATGTTCAGAAAGACATGTGAATTGTGTCTTGAAAGCCATAGCTGGAAACTGCACAGGATAGACCTGGAAATTTATAGCAGAGGTCTACAGTAATGGAAAGAGAATAAGCTGCACAGCTTAAACACTACTGCTGGCTTTTTTGCTTTGTAACATCTAAAAGAAAGTGACTCCGTAGTTCTGCACCACTGCTACTTGGTCACATCCTCCAGCCTCATCTCCAATTTCAGCTGGCTTTGGCAGCAGGGCAAGGGACTCGCTTTGACCACTCATACGTTTATGTAACAGTCTGGGTGATGTGGATAGAGATACCATCACTTTGGCTTTGAAGGTACTCTCATCTGCTTCACCTTAGATGATTCCCATCAGCACCTCCTTGGCAGGTGGCCAGTGAAAACATTCACCTGAGCTGAGCCCAGCCCTGTGCAGACTCTGCCAGGGGCTGGCTGCAACAGCTAGAACTTCTTGGGAAAAATCACCCCTGGTGCCTACAAACCACATCCAATAAAGGCGGTGTTTGGCCCTCGCCCTATAACCATTAATGCTGCATCTGCATCTGGCCAGATGGGTCAGAGCATGGATCAGTCCTTCCAGCACAAATGCAGCTGACTGAAAATTCTATAAACTGAAAGTGCTGTCTTCTGCTCATCACATGCTCTGCCTATACCATAAAACGGGTTGCAAGGAAAATTTCAGGTATAGTGGGTGTGATGGGATGCCTCACTAGAAATGTTTTCTTTCAACAGAGATAGAGACGTGCTGACTACTAATCTGCTTAGAGTCGGTCTACGGGAGAAATGAGATGGCTGATGACAGTAGGTCATATTGCAAAGCTGGGAAGATTTGTAGTGGAAGATGATGCTTAAGATGGAAAAACAATTTTTCATCTAAAGCAGCAAGGCAGGGAGTAGGAACAAGCAGCTGAGGGAAAATGTGAGCTCCAGTCTGTGCATGCAACTTCACATTTTTTTTACATTTGCAGCTGTCAAAATCTTGGTATGCCGAAGACCCCCAGGTTACACATCCTTTCGCATGAAGACTCCAGCAGAGAGGAGCTCTGGAAATGGGTCACAGGTTAGAAATGGCAATAAATGTCTAGGGTCCTACAGCTCCATTACAGGATGAGTTGGGCTGGCTCATTCCTGCTGTTTTCCTTTCTCTCAAAGCCCAGGACTCCGACTGCCCAGCAGTCCTCACACTAGTACAACTTTGCCAGTTAGGTAATTAGCCCCAGCATGGGAACTGCACATCAACCACTCCTAAACCACAGGTTGGCCACAACTGAGTTCATGTTCACCGTTCCTCACTGGGAAGGCTGAACACAGCCAAAACTGAACTGGAGCTATTTTCTGCAAATTCCACCCAGTCCTGTGAAAAACAACCCTAGGACTCATCTAGGTAAAAAAAAAAAAAAAAAAAAAAAAAAGGCAAAGATTCGTCTTGTCTGCCTGACGCCTTTCATGCTGGGTCCCAGAGGGGACATATGATCACCTCTGAATAGGCTGTAAAGTGTAGGGCACACCCATGGTTTTTCCATGAAAGCTGTAGCCTCTTTGGCCGTAAAGCAGCTCTGTGTGATCCTCAGCAAGTCAGAAGCTTGCATGGTTTGCGAGGCCACTCACTTGGGCACAGAGGGACAGACATACTCAGTGGGAGGCAGTGAGCATCCGAAGTGGAGCAAACCTGCCTTGCACGAAGGCATTTTTAGTTTATGGAGACGTGAACGTGCAGCCACGGGACAAACTACCGGGTAAAGTACACCACAGCATATCCCTGCGTGGCGGTGGCTGCCTGTGTGCAGTCTCCCACCCTGCCAGCTCTGTGAGGGAAGCCGAGGCTGCACAAACATGCATGCACTCCCAAAGGAATCACAGGGTTATCATGGACACAGACCAACACCATGCCATAGTTACATGCTGCATATCTGTATTCTGGCACAGTCTAGGGTGGTTACTTTATCCTAAGTCATGACGTGGAGTCTGAGGTACGTAAGGCTTGTGAAGCCACACTGTAAATCACTCCGTGCAAATATAAATATTTCACTCTCCGATGCCTGTATAAATCAGGAATAACTTTGCTGAAGTGAATTCAGTTTTGCCGTGGACCTTCGCACATCATAGCTGCTGGCTGGAATGTATGGTAGTAATCAGTAAAAACATTTATCACCATGCTAGATAAAGCTTTGCTTTAGATCCATAATGTAGGACATTGCATGTAGAGAGAACCTAATTGGTATTTTAAGTGCAGATTTTTTGTTACCTGACTTCTTTGTTGCTCGGCTTCATGGATCAGAGCCAGCAATATTTTGGCTGTTGTCAGAACCTCATCACAGCTGAGTAGCTGTGATTCATAACAGTCACAGTCCAAGTGATTAATGTTACTACTTAAAAAGCACTTAAGCAAGGTAGTACCGACAGAATGTGTAACTTGAAGGTACTCCTTTAGCTCACGCCCTTGCAGAGACGCTCTAGCCTTCAGAATTTTAGGGGCTTTTTTTAGCTATTTAAGAATCAGTACTCTGTATTCAAATTATGTTTCAGTCTGCAGAGACCTAAGCATTAGGCCAAATATGTACATACATGTGAAAAATAAACGGGTGGTCTCTGCCCTAAGACCAGTAATCTTCCTACTACAAGCATTATAGCTTGCTTACAGCAAGTGGGGTGTGCATTTTAGTAATGGCCAATTCTTCTGCAATAAAAGGAAGCCTGGAGACTTTTCTACATGACAAAGCATTTGGCAACAATGTTGTTTTGAAGCATTTCCTCCTCTGGTCACTTATTTCTACTCCTGTCAGCTCTTTCAGTCGGACTAACGTGTCTTTTGTGGGGCTGCTCTATGAACCAGATCAGGAAACTGATCCAGGTTAAATATTAGCCAGCACAGGAAAAAAAAAAAAAAAAAAATGGCACAGCAAGGAACTGGCACAACTGCAAAAGCAGAGCGTGGTGGCACAGGGACGGAACGAGCACACAGTGGTATGGGAAGGAAGTGCGAATGCCTGAAACCCTCATTATCGCTGAATGCTTGGGGGTCGTGGGAACGGCGGGGTCAGTGTCTCAATTAAGTTTTGCCTTTACGAAATAAGTGTAGTTTTGTCAACCAGAGACATGAAAGAAACAATCTCTAATCCACAAATCTATGACAGCAGAAACCTCTGCTAAGGTGTAAAAAAACACAGCACATGGCAACAGCCTGGAAAAAAGCTTGTTACCTCTTCCAGCTGTAACCGATCATTTACTAGACACAGCTGTTACAAAGACCATGGGGCAGCTGTGTGAAGTGATATTTTGAGGGATGGGCTGAGGGAGGCTGAGTCAATTCCCTAAGTAGAGTTGGCACATGTGGTCCTAGAAAAGGAATAGTTTTGCAAAATCTGACATGGCATGTGTGTATAAAACAGAGAGGGAACTGTGATTCTGCTAGAGAAGTCGTAGCGTTGAGAGGAAAAGGTCTATCAGTTAGTAGCAGCTTTAGAAGAAAGTCTTCTGGTGGGTGTACAGGCCTCTGGGTTTTTTTGGTGTTCGTCTTTGAAGGCCTGGGAGGTCTGTTGGAGATATATGGGGACAGAAGGAGTTACAGTAACGAAACAACTGTAGTAGCTGGTCACCTGCTAACGTAGTCTTCTGTGAAGATGTAACTTATTTTGTTTGGAGAAGGGAAGATGGTTTTCTAGTGTTGGTAGGTATGTGGCTTTGAGTGTGTAAGTAAGTGCATAGTTTTGTTGTCCTGTTTAGACATGCCCTAATGAGAAAGGTGTATATACAAGTTGTTTTCAAACAACTACAGGCATTCTAACAGTAAAGTGTCTTAGTCTATATTAAAGAAAAATTCTTTGTGTTTCCTACTTTGCTTGAGTAAGCACTTGGTAAGAGCAGAGCAAGCCTGAGACTCTAAAGGTCTAATCATGAAATAAAAGCTTAATGCGTAGCAAGCTTTTCTGAAGGCTTTGCCTGCTCTAGCAGTTCAAGCTGAGAATTGCTGAAACATTAATGTCTGCCCTCTGAAAGGTCACTAGAGACAAACCACATTGCTCTAGGATGACAAGGTTTGGTTCTCTGTGGTCTCTTAGGAGGACAGTTGAATTGTGCATATATTAGACCCTTAAAACTAGTGTTAGTGTGCTTTGGTAAAGCCTATTGTTGTGCTTCAGATTCTAGGTGTGAGAGTAAATCCACCTAGAAAAACAGAGATGCCTTGGAATAAGGGTGATGGGAGCTATTTCATTCCATTTCTGCCTTGTGTAAAAATCTGGGGGCGGGGGGGTGTGGAAATCTAGTGCTGAAGGCAGGAGGGATACATTTACTGGCTTTTGTTTCCAGCTACTAGATCATGGCGAGCAGGCTGTTAGATATATTTTTTTATATACCTTTTAATTAAAGAATGTTTATACAATACCTGAACACTGTTTGAAACTACTATCACATAAACTCCATTCATTATGCGTCAGGATCTCTTCTGACTCTTGAGGGCTGGTTGCATCCAGAAAAGCTTTGGTATTGCCATGGCTGTTGTTAACTTCTGCCTGTGCACAAAGTTTTGGATTCTGGCTTGAGCCACTCACTATTTTTTTCTGAGCTCTGTAGGGACACTTTAAAAAAACGAATACAACCAAAAAACCCAAACAAACACACTTTCTCAAATTTTATTTAAGGTAATATTATTTCTTTGGTACAGTGAATGGAAGCAGCAAGAGCAAGAAAAACATAGAGGTGAACATAAGCTCTAAACTCACACTGTGTGAGCATAACTTCAGGCAGCTTTTCCCCTGTAAACATTTTCTAGACTGACTTGGTTCTGTGTATGCTCCTGTCTTATCCTTTTAACTCATGCTGTTGCAATTTAAAGTTAAATGTGTATCTCCTCACTCTTCTGGAAAACTGTTGTTTCGGAGATTGGGTCAGAAAGTTTACTTCATTGACTAATAATAATACTATGTCTCCAAAGCCTTCTGAAAAGTGTTCACTGGCTTAGCTTGTTTTTAAGGAAAGAGTGTAATATACTGGGTGAAAATTGTATGCTGTCTTTACGCCCACAGTGGGAGACTTCGCCAGCACAACTACAGTAGCAGATTGGTAATGTGGACAAGACTTAAGATGACAAATCTGGAAGGTGTGCTGATGGTAAGCACTCTTGTAACATAGTTAAGATCAATTTTTGTTTTCCTTGCATAGTTCTCCGGGGGGGAGGGTAACCAGCTGATATCATCACACTTAACAAGCTTTTCTGTTGTTTCAGTAACTAAGAAATTATAAACCATTGTGTCAGTAATACCCCATACTAGGTACTCTGTGCTTTGCTGTATGATCAGAAATGTTTTCAAAGGATAACGAGGGCATGCTGATATTGATCGGGTACCAATTTCTCCAGGTGCAGGAGATGAAGCATACTCAGGGTCTGCTCTTGGGAGGCAGAAGAGTAGCTTCAGGTGTGATCTTCAGTGGCAATCACTGGTACTTAACTTCTTTGAGTTTCTAGATTCAAGTGTGTCCCATTCCTCCTCCCATTAGCAAATACTTATACATCAGTTATCCCTTTGCAGAATATCTTCTTGAAAGATACACTGTGAAGAACAACGCATTAGTACTTGCTAAGAACTTTAGAATGGAAGTGCAATCAACTTAAAAATCATACTGAAGAAAATTTATTTCTTCCTTCCCTCCCCAAGCTTCCTACTAACAAGTTCAAAAATCTCTCTTCTAAAACATGTAGTTCTCTGATGGACCACAAAGGAGATGAACTAAAAACATCTCCATATCCTAGACCCTTTATATTACCTTAGCAAGACACTGTTGCAGTAGTAAGTCACTTGCTCTGCTGAGAAGCAAGGGATGCTTCTGGTACTAACAGGAGAGAATCATCCAGGGCACTTGAAGCAGGCTGTATGCCTCTGAGTACAAAGTGTTGGCTATAAAAAATGATTTGTCTTAGTCTTAAATATTTGGTAGAAAAAGAATTATAATCGTGACTAGGATTGAGTGGTAACTTATTTATTTCCTCCTCTAGCACATCAAGGATCAGCTTTTGATCTTGCACAAAAATGTGCTTTTCCCTACGCTATCCCGTATTTGGCACAATTTTTGCAGTGAAGAAGAAAGTTTACCGAAATGTCTTTGCTCTGGGTATAGTGTCCATCATCACCATGGAGTTCTAGTCTAGATAGTACAATGGCTAAAATAGAAGTGTCCAGCCAACAGTAAAGCTGACATTATTGCTAAACCTGGTAAAGCCCCCCCAAGTTGTCAGTGGTAGAAACCTTGGGGAGAAAGAAGACAGGATAACACACAAAATTAATATGATTCATGCCTGACTGGCAAACAAAGGAGACTGCTGGCAGATAAAGACAGTTAACTATAAAAGTAATGCTGTTAGGTAGCTTATGCCTACTGATGCTATCCAGATTATCAGTTTCTGCTGCACTGTACATAAACATGTACATTATTCCAGTCTAAGAAAATGCTAAATGAAGTAGAATCCCCTAACATTGATACAGCAGGCAGCTGTGATGCTGGGGAAAAATAAGGTGAACACACTTCAAGCAGCTAACTTGCTCATTCTCCCAAAGCAGCAGCTGAATTGTCATGAGTTAGATGGCCCATTAATCTGACTCAATGGAGCATTTCTCATGAGGGCTTGATTTTTGTTCACAACAGTATTCTTTAGAGGTACTCAGGGGAGTTTGCAGTACTGCACTGCATCTTGATATTGGTGCCTGAGAAATTGTGATAGGGCTATGCACACAGGTCTTACCTTCTGGGAAGACAGTCTGCTGAACTACGGAAAGGAGTGTGATACCAGACTGAGCCATTACTGCTATCATGCCCATATGTTAATTTTTTTAATTATTCAGTAAGTCACTTTGAAACACAGGGAGGGGGTTCCAGGGAAGGAAATTGTAGCTACCCAGTGCCTCGTGTTGAAAAAAGGAAGGGTATGAATGGCAATCTGATTCCTTCCTGGTGGCATGCCAGTCACTTCAGCAGTTTCACTTCACAGTGAAGTACAAACTCTCTGTGACAGATTACTACCAAGCACCTCAAACAATGCCAATTCATCTGCCCATGAATTATGGCTTCTGAGGGGGCAGAACCTCTTCAGTCCTGCTAGTTCTGCTACACAGGGGGAAAACGCCTGCAAGAAGGTGGAGTTTGACAGCTGAGAATAGTATAACTTTGTAAACTAAGCTATTCTTGGCCAGGGCTCCAGCAGTATGCACAGTCAACAGTGGTTTCATCAGCTGGCCCACTGTACACCAGTCATGTCCCTATACAAAGTCTGCTCTCCAGAAGGGAAGGAGGTGTACATATGAGATTTAGAGGAATGGGAAGGGAAGGTCTCCCGTACCCACTAAAAAACTCCTTCTCATCAAAAGATACCAGGTGGGAGTTTCTAAACTTGTTACTTGGGCTCGTTAATAGGTAAGACTTTAGTCTGAAGGTAACAAAACAGATGTAGTCTGCACTGCAGTATTGGTTGAAGAAACATAACCTGCTATGCCTTGTGTATGCTCAGTCAAAATTCAGTGTTATTTTTCTGCTCATGAGTGGAACTTACACAGGCGACTTACTGGTGGAGATCTAAGGGATGAGTGGAGTGAAGGTAACATTGGTTAAGTTCGATGGAACAATACTCATAGTTGAGAAGATCTTCCTGTATTATGGGTCTCTCACAGGTTGCCATAGAGAAAGGGGATAAAGAATGGAAGAGAAGGCAATAAAGAGGGGGAAATGTAAGTTAAGCCAGCTGGCAGGGCTCTGACAACTTCTTGCACAGCTGGGAGTTCCTATTGCCACCTGTTCTGTGAGGAACTGCTAAAAGCAGCAGTGTTGCAAATCAGTGAGCACCCGTGGGCCAGGGAGACCCTGATGGATGGTGTCAGTCATTTCTTAGATTTTGCTGCCTCTCTCTTCCTGATCAGCTCTGGACTCAGTTACTAATGTAGGTGGTGGCACAGGGCCCAGAAACGCCCTGGGGCCTGTGGCTTACAGCACTGGACCCTCGGCCCGTGGGGCCTTGGGCCTGCGAGGGAAGGCACCGATGCTGACCGGGCCAGGCAGGGCTTAAGACCCCCTTCCTGTGTGCCAGGAAGAGCCGTTTCTGCCCTGCAGTTTTCGATTGTCACGGAGCAACGCTGAGGTGCGTTAACGTCTCCCGAGCCGGGCGCCGACTGTGCCCGGCAGGACGGGCCGGCGCAGATCCAGCCGTCTCCCCCGTAAAGGCTGTCGCCGCCTGCGAGCCCGCGCTCTGCCCCCGCCCGGGGCCGCCGATGGCCTGGCGCCGGCGGGCCGAGGCGACCCTCACAGCCCCGCCCCACCGCTGCCCGCCGCGCGGGCGCCATGGCGTCACACGCGGGGAGGGGCGGGGCGGGGCTCCGGCGCCGCGGGCCGAGGCCAGGCAGAGACTTCCGCCTCGGTAGGGCCGGCCGCGCGGGAGGCCCGGTGCGCGGCCTCCGCAGCTACTTCCGCCTCAGTAGGTGTCATGGCGGCGGGGCGGGCGCCTCACGTGACGGCGCCGGGCCCGGCGCGGTCTCGCGCGCAGCTCTCGCGGTGCCGCGCCGCCCCCCCCGCCCGCGTCCCCCTCTCGCCCTGGCCGCTCGCGCAGCTGCTCGGCTCTCGCTATATAAACGGGCGAAGCGGGCAGAGCGGGCGGCTGGCGGCGGCGGCTGCAGCCCCAGGGCCGGCGAACGAGGCCGGGCCAGGCCGCGGGGCTGCCCGTGAGCCGGGGCGGGACGCGCGGGCTCTGGGGGGACGCAGCCGGGCAGGTTTATTGTTTTAGGGGCGACTCCCCCCCCCGCGGTTGGGGGCGTCCCGGGGGGCTCGGGACATGGCGAGCTCGACTAACACAAACCCCGTGGTAAGGACCGGGTCGGGGGGCGAGGGGGGCCCCGGGGGCAGCGCGGGCGGGGGGGGCCGGCGGGGCCCGCCGCCCCCTCCCCCGCACTCCCTTCCCTCCCGCCGCCCGCCTCGAGCGGTCCCGGCCCCCTCCCCCCGGCGGGAAGGGGCGGCGGGGGGCGCGGGGCAGCCTCACCCCCGCGGCGGGGAGCCAACTTGTGGCGCCCGGCGCCGGCCGCCTCGGCGGCGGGGAGAGAGCGGAGCCGGGGGCGGCGGGAGAGGGGCAGCGGGAGCGGGGGCGCGGGGCGGCGGCCCGGGGGCGGCGCGGCCCGGCCCGGTCCGGCGGGCGGCGGAGCCCCGCGAGGGAGAGGCCGGGGCTGCGCCGCCGCCGCCCGCGGGCTGGGGGTCCGGCGGGGAGGGGAGGGCGGGCGGGCGGGCGGGGGGCGCCGCCGCCGGAGGGAGCCGCCCGGGGAAGGGGCGAGAGCCGGAGCGAGCGGCGGGGGAGCGCGGGCGCTGCCGCCCGCCCCGCCGCCGTCCCGGGGCGAGGGGAAGCGGTGCCCGAGCCAGGTTTCGGTTTTGTGGTGTCGGTGGCGGCGAAGCCCGCCCGGGCTCCGCTGGAGCCATTTTATGTTGCTTTATAAGGAGACGATGGTTGAAAAGCACTTATCCCAGCCCGGCCGGATCGGCTAAGCCGGGCGAAAGCCCTCAGCTCCTCTCCGGCGAGCGAGGCAGTATTTATTTTAAAAAGAGAGAAAAAAAAACCCAACCCAACCCTCTCCCCCCCTGTTCCCTTCTCGTGCTTTCTGCACCTTGGCGGGTGGCTGGCTGCTGCACTTGTACTCACAGAGGTTTGCAACAAGCAGTCACACAAACCTGCGCGGCCACCGAGCCCCCCCGGCCGCCGCTCTCCTCTCCGCTCCTCTCCCCCTTGCGCGCCCCCCGGCCGCGACCCCCGCCCCGAAGCGCTGGAGGAGACAAACCGGCGTCCCGGCGGCGGGCTCGGCCCCCTTGTTTGTGGCTCTCAGATCCATCATGGCTTCCCCCTGCCTTTCTGCCTCCCTGCTCCTTGTGTTCCTCCTCCCTGTGGCTGCCCTGTTTATATAGAGCTATTGCCGCTCTCTAATATAGACTCTGCTAGGATGGGAAGGTGCTTTCCAGCCCCACGTCACCGCCTCTCCATTTAAACACCACATCAGCCTTTAAATAGGGAGCGAGCCGCGGAGCGCGGGCTGGGAGGTGCATGCGTCCGCGGCGGAGGCTGCAGACGGGCGGCTTGTCCCTCGGATCCGATCGGGCTTTCGCCGGGTTTCCCTTCCCTTGCCTCCGCGCCGCCCGCCGCCGCCGGCCTGCGGATCGGTGGTGCTTTCTGCCGGCGGGGGCGGGGGGGGCGTCTCCTAGCCGGTGTAAATGGACATTCCCTTGCTTTTACGCCGTGCACAAAGACAGTTTTCATCCTCTCCTGCATTTGAAAACTGTTCACCTTTTTCTTTTTTTTTTTTTTCTCTGTTTTTTTGTTCCGTTTTTTGTTTTGTGTGGTTTTTTTTTTTTGTCTCTAGCATACAGCTAGTGCACGGTCCTGTGCTCCCATAAGCTCTTCGAAATAGTTTTTCTGCTGGGTGGGGAAAGCAGAGTTTAAACAGTTCTTACCCAGTACGTCAAGGAGAGATGTGGTACTTATTTTATGGCGCTTTGCCAAGGTCTGACCACAGCTGTTGCCCTAAAAGTAATGTTAATATTAAAGTTTTGTCTATGGGTCATGGGCCACAGATACTACTCAGTGATTTCTGTGTGTTTCTGCTGACGAAAGTATACAAATATTTTATTACAGGCTAAGCAGAGCAAACATTTTAGAATTTTCACTAATATTTGGTTTAATTACAATATTTGGTATACTGTAAAACAGCATACAAAAGAAAATGCAAAGCATCCTAGTTTTCCTTTCCAAATCTGAAATTTTACAGACCTGCCTGTGGGTTAGGGTCATGCAATTGCAAAGCAGCATGGTTGCTTTGAGATTTTGTCAGTTGTTGTATCAGAAGATTTTAGAAAAGTAGTCATCCATTACATTCAAGGCAGTTACTAAGTAGGATGCGTATTAAATGTGTGTAATCTGAATCTGTTAGTTGTCCTTCTGTTTATAAACTTCTGGCTTTATTTTTTGATTGCAAGAAAAGGATCTATTTCTGTACAGTAGACTAGAGCTTTTGCTTCTCTTTTTTCATCTAGTACTGAATAGCAATACATATATATATTGAATAATCTCCAGAGTACCTGTAAATATCTTTGTTTCAACAGTTTACTAAGACTTTATTTCTTTTGGCTGTATTTCTGTACTGGCATAACTTCCATAAAGTTGGAAGTTGTCTGTGTTTGAACATTGTGTTCGGAATAGCAAAAGCCAACCTTAAAATGAGCCTGCTTCAAACACATATTCTTTAGGCTAATTTTCAATTAAGTAGTAAAACTTTGCAACAGTGCATGGTCAACTTTGTCAAATTCAGGTCTTGATCAGTAGCAAGGATCAAGATGTTCACCCTAGGTTTACCGAAGATGAATAGGAACATTTTGAAATACTGCAACCAGGTGATAGCTTTAGGAAGCTAGACTTTGAGCCTAATATGTCAATAGTATCATGTCAGCATCTGATTGGATCTGAATTGCTAGAAGTCCGTCCTTCCTAACAAGGGACAAATATAAGACATTAACAGTTATATGCAGTATAGGTTTTATAGGTGGCAGAGGTAATTTATTTGTAAAAGTCCACAACAACATAAAAAAAGCTCAAATTGTAATGCTGACAATGTAGATTGTGTTGCTTGTTTTTACACACTTCTTTGACGTAATTGTGACTAAAACTAGTTACCTTTACAGTGTGCTCCTCAAACTGTCGTAGAGCTAGCTTCCAGCTGGAACTGCATAGACAGGAGAAAGATTAGTGGCATTTCAGGGATAACTGCAGAAGCAACCAGGAACAAATTGCTGTCAAGCGCATGAAGCGTGCCGTGGTGTATCTTGCCATAATGTGGTGGTTATTGAAAATCCAAACTGCTGAAATCCCAAGTGTTGTGATAATAATTACAAAGAGATGCTGTTTTTGTACCCTTGAAACTGAAGGAATGTAGGAAGTGTAAGCCCCCAAAGGCATGTGGCATTTCTTAAAATAGCTTGCTGGTTGCTCCTCGGATTTGGAGTGTGTGTGCGTATGTAGCAGTCTCACCATACTCGGAGTTTTCTTTACAAGATGCACAGAGAAAGTGAAATATAATCATTTCCTTATGTTCCCAGAGGGGTAAGTGCTAGATTTCAAATCTTTTCTATGTGTTTGTGGTTGTATCTAATAAATCAGGAATTTTAATTGTTGTCTTTAATCTATAGCAAGTGTTTGGAATAGTGTTTATTGAAGAGTGATTTGAGTATTTTACTCTTAAAAGAACTTGAAGTTTACTGCAATGTACTCTTTATGAGGGAGGCACTTTAATATAAACCAGATGAAAGCATGATTATTTTAATAGCAATCTTTATAAAGTTTCCATTATGTTCTCATTGCTTTCTCTGACTGAATGTGGAAATTTATTGAAAGGCTTAACTCACCTGCTATCACATCTTTAGGCTTGTTTAGTAATTGTATGCCCATGCTTATTTTTTGAGGAGGCAGTGTATGCTTACTTAATTTTGTCATTCAACTTCAGAGTCTTAGATGGTTTGTGTAAACAGCTTGAGCATCATATAAATAATGCTTAAAGGCAACACTTAGTGAATATCTAAAACAATACAGTGTGCTTTCTTTTAAAGACCAGGGCTTAAGGCTGTTTTGTAATTTTACTGGATTTGCCTCTGTTGAGGTAGGAAGAGAGCATTTTGTGATACTTTTCAAAATTCCACTATGAAATTGAAGCCTTGCTGCTCCCACTGTGGAAGGTGTTGTATCCACCTGGGCTGGATGTTCAGTAGGAGCATATACAAGAGAATATTTTCAACCAGACAGGATTTTTCTGAGTATTACATAAACACATATACGTAAAATCAGACAGACGCTGTTTCATTATATGTGTGCAGATACTGTGTTCTCTGTTCCCTTCTTCTAATCGTACAGCCATGAGTGTATCATATATTGTGAAACTGTGTGATTAGAACATCGTCCAAAATTCTGACCCATCTTTAGATCCAGTGTTCTTAGCGGCTCATGCAGAGAGATACGCATGCGTACAAACTGCTTGTGGGTTCCTTAACCTGTGTTGCACTAGGCTCACTGCACCCCTGTGGTGCTGTTGTCTTTTGGGGGGCTTAGCCGCTTGCTTGGGCTGTTGGAAGTTGTGCAGAAGGGCACTGTGTCAATAGCAGAGCGGACATCTATACTCTTAACCTGCCTTCCTGCTCTCTTGCTAAACTCTTGCTGGACTCTAGAAACCAGTATCCCGCTGTTTGAATTTGCTTTGTCCCTGACTACACAGGGTAAAAAAGGAAACATTCCCAAGCAGACTGTTGGGCTGTAGGGCCAATTTGTTATATCTGAACGTTGATATTTTTTCCTAGGGCTTTATAGACTGAGGAGGCTTTGTGAATAAACCTTAGAAAAATGCCTGTCTCTGGAGATAGGTGGAAATTATTAGAGCCTGTTTGTGTAAAATCTGTTTTATTAGAAAGGTGGACCTAATAGATGATTTAAGGAGAGGAAGATTTAAGGAGAAAATGCAATCTCCACCCTTAAGGAAAGTAACTCACATGCCTGAGGTTAAGCATGTTTATTTGAAGAATGTGGTTTTGGCATTAAGAAACAGATGCTTTTTGTACTATAAGGAACAATACGTGGAATAGGTTAAGTAGCATTTCTGTGCTGGTTGAATTGCATAAGCTTTATGCAATTTGTTTAATTACAGAAATAATAGGACTTAATGTTACTTAAGTAGAATGTCTTTTTGCATCTGCTATGAATTGAATCTACGTGGAAAAATAATCCTGTTAATGGTGCTTGGTATCTAAGTTACAAGGCAGATTTAAAATACTGGTGCTCAAGAGTAGTCTGGCTTTGAAAGTCTGTTTCAAATGTCTCTGTAAGCACAGTTAATGTTGTACTTGAAGCCTGGATATGTGAGCATGCAGTATTGTTTTGAAAGAAAAAAGTCTGCAAGTAGTTTGGTATGTTTTGTTTCTTTTGGGGAAGTTAAGTTTTGGACATAGATGCTGTGAAGGTAGTTTTCAAGGATGGCAATTTACCTTGGTACTTGAGGCCAGAAATTTATTTGGAGTGACAGGTAACAACATAAGGACGAATTCTAACATTTCAGCTACTTGATTTGCAGCAGCATGTTTTAAAGCTGAAAAGTGTCAAGCTGATGAAATGTAAAATGAAGGAAAAAACCAAGAGTGCTCATAGCATGCCATTTGCCAAAATACTGATGTGTGGTCGATAACAGAGTGGTATGTTGGGTTTTGTTGAGGGTTTTTTTGCTTTTTTTTTTTCCTTTTTTTTTTTTCTTCCCTTTTTGTTGTTGTTTGGTTGATTGTTTTTTTGGTAAGAAAAATCACTTGAGTATGCCCCAATGCAGAGTTTGTTTTAAACACTAAGGACATAATGCACTAAGCAGCCATCCAACTACTTCATTCTTAGTTCCAGGCTTCCAAATAGGTTCTTTTCTCCCCTTGTAATATCAATGCATTTCTTTTGGGTTGTTTTGGGTTTTTTTTAACATTTAAAAGCAAAGTTATTCAACTTTTTTTGTGCTTACTGGCCACTCTGCTTTTTCCTGGACTAGTAAATCATGTGCTGCTATTCCCCCTCCATTATTCCATAATTTAGGCATAACAATTCCATAACGTGTGCAATATAATCTTTAGCATATCTGTAACAAATTCAACACTTCTGTGATGTTTTAAGCAACTGCATATGCATAAAATAAATATTTCAAGTGTATGCAGGACATTTGTGTAGTTCCAGCACTGCTGGACTAACTGCATGTGTTTGGTGGAGGTTTTCTGCGTGTGTATTGGAGGCACAGCACTCCTGGGGTGCCGAACCCACCGCATGAGTACAGGATGATTGTTTTGCATTTATGCAACAAATCTGATGTGTCTGGCATCATTTGGGATTCATTACTTAAGGAAGTTGCAGGACGGGGTAGAGGACGATACTAGCTTACATAAAGTTGTAGCTACTTCCAGATCAATTTAAAAATGGTCTACCCCCAGACCAAGGAACAGCCAATGAAGTGTATATGATCACAGGCTGCAGATTGATCAACCCTAATTTAGAGGTCATAGTGCCACCTTGCAATTAGCACAGATATTTAATCCCAGCCAACATGTCGTTGATGTTCATACGCATGTAGAAAGGTCCAAGCTGTACTGTTTAAAAGGTACAGCATGTGCATAGTACAATTATCATATGGTCCTATGAATTACATTTTGTGCTTTAATTGATAAGGTTAAGTATTTATGTTCTCTTTTAAAAATTGTACCTGCATTTTAAAATTTACAAAATGGGTGAGGTTGGAAGGGCCTCTGGAGGTCATCTTGCAACCCTGCTGCACAAGCAGGGCTACCGAGAGCCAGTTGCCTGGGACTATGTCCAGATGGCTTTCGAGCATCTCCAGAGCCAGACACTCCACAACCTTTGGGCAACCTAAAGTAAATTGACAATTCACTTGATCCTTGCCAGTTTAGGCATGAAATCAGTGTAATAGAGTAATAATGTATTTGTAGTGTTCCCCCCTGAAAAATTTCTAATGTAAAAACATGAGTACTGATTGAAAACAGAAGCCTGTCTAGCCTAATATCCTGTCTTCAGTAGTTTCTGTAAACAGATGTGTAAGGAAGAACAGGGCATTCACATGAATGCTTTCAGTTTTTTGAGCCTTCAACGTTTTTCAGCTCGAGATCATTCTGAACCATATTTAATTCCTGTTGAACTAGCAAGCACTAACAAGTTTATTTTCTTTGTATTTATCTAACATCCTTTTGAACTTCTACCGTTCTTTGACATTTTTTGCACACATGCAGATATTTTTGCATATTCAATATGTATATTGGCCAGCAGGAAACAAATTTACTGAATGGAAAACAATCTCCTTTTCTCTGTTTTGAATTACACTCCTTGTGGCTTGAAAAGTCTTGTTGCCATAGTTGTGTCACAAAAGATAGCAAACAGTCCCTTCCCCTTTCACTTCGTTTGAGCTGTTCTTACTGATTAATGCCTCCTTGGATATTTTACTCACTTGGAAACATGCAGTATATTCTGTAATGCAGATTTCAGAGGGTTTTTGTGGGGGGAAATCTTATTTTATTGTTAACATGATAAATTTCTTTCAAAACGATGCTGACTAGTTGTTTTTTTTTAAAAGCCTAAGTTGTACAGGTCTGTAATTGAAGATGTTATCAATGATGTCAGAGAAGTTTTTCTGGATGAAGGAGTGGATGAACAAGTTCTTATGGAACTCAAAACAGTAAGTTGCAGGTTGAAAGTTGTTTTTAATAGACCAATACAGCAGTTGGTTTTCGGATCTGCTTACAATTGTACACAGCAAAAATACTAATTTTTCAGTTAGCTAAGCACTGTATCAATCTGCGTATCTACAGCCCCATGTTATTTGAATTGCATTGCTGTATAGAGAGATATGCTCACCTTGTTTACTTTCCCCAGTCTGGTTTGTCAAACTTGACATGAACTAACAGCAGGCATCCAAATTCACAATGTTATTTCGGTCCTCAGAAAGTTGTATCTTTAAAAAAGAAAGGGGAGAATATGTTTATCTTAGAGGCAGACAATTCTTAAGGTTTCTCTGCAGGAAAAAAACACCTGCTCTGCTTGATGTTTTTGTATTTCTGAAGAAAAGTTACATTGTCAGATGTTTGCATGTATGGTTTGTGGTTTGCAGAAGTATTGTTTTTGGGAGGTGGTACATAATAAACTGCATTGTGTGCATCACACTTTTCTGGAGCTCTCAGATTCAGAATTGTGTTACGTACAGTGGCTGTGAACTTTTACCAGTGGTCCAAACGAAAGGCAGGATGTTGACCTGAGCTCTAATGGGTCTCCTATGGCTTTCTTCAAATTTTTCCTGAGCAAAAGAAGCCCTTCAAAAGGGAAGAGAAAAGGCAGAAGAAGGAAAAAAAAAAAAGAGGAAATGAAGAAAAATGAAACTGGGAAAGTAGGTGCCTGCTTATCTCAGCTGTTGGATAAGGACTTCTTCAGAAAGCGGGACATCCCACACTCTTAGTATTTATGAAGTATTAAAAAATGGATAGAGTGGGAAAAGAATTTTGAGTTTGGCTAGACAGACTTTGTTCCATGACACCATGACCTGGCTTGGTGCAAATGGAGTGAGCGCTATAAGAAAAGCAACTTGGTGTTTGTGTCGCAGATGTGTTCTGCAAATGATGTCAGAAAAGATTGAATGAGGAGACAAGAAGGAAAATGAAGTATTGAAGAGGTTGGCTTAGGGAGCCCTAAGTAGGATGTGAAATCAGGAGTCCTGGTTGCTTGTAGTCTTTTTGACTCTGATGTATTATGGAATACTTGCATTGCTGTCTTTTTGCAAGAGCTGCTTTTTTTGCATCTGTGGCTTTTCTTGGGAGACTTGTCAGCTGACATCAAGAAGTGAAGGGCTGGAGAAGTTCCATTTGATACTGTGGTAGAAACCATGTAAATGCTTGTACAGAGGCATTATCTTAGGTATACTGGTAGTTTCTGTTGAAGTATGTTACAAAGCAGTAGCCTTCAAGCAACTTTTATTGAAGAGTTCTAAGAAGAAATGGCTTGAAGAAAGCTGTAATAAAGAATTATTTTCGTGATTAAAGAGGTAAGAAAGGAAGAATGTAGAGAAGTGAAAACTTGAAGGCTAATTTAAAGTTACCAGTTTATTAATGCTTCTATTAGGGTTGTTACGAATCTTCCACACCTAGAAGAAAGAAAGAATGTTAAAACTTAAGCTTGGACTGACAGTTCTTAAGGGATATTTAATTTCTCTTCTTAAAACATATTACCTCTGTGGAGTTATCTCTTCAGTCTGTATTTGCCTAAAGGCTTTTTGGCCAGTAGACTGCACGAGATAAACAGTGAAAACAAATTTGATTTTTGGGGTACTGTCTTTATATAGTAACAAATCTTGTTGAGTAAAAATCATACACAGAGATTTCTCTTTCCTTTTCCAAACTAGCTGTGGGAGAACAAGCTGATGCAGTCCAAGGCTGTAGATGGCTTCCATTCAGAAGAGCAGCAGCTTTTGTTGCAGGTGCAACAGCAGCAACAGCAGCAGCAGCAACAGCAGCATCATCACCACCACCATCATACACAACCTCAGCCACAGCAGACTGTGCAGCAGCAGTCTCAGCCACAACAGGTCCTTATTCCAGCATCTCAGCAAGGTCAGACTTACTCTTTCATCTCTCTGGCAAAAGACTGAAGTTAGACCAACTTAGCATATTCTACATCTAGGGCAGGGTGTTTATCTGATGGGTAACTTTGTGTCTTTATGTTAAACTTTGTCTCTACTTGCCTCTATTTAACAGGTCAACAGAGCTGTCTTAGTGAAAAATAACT
This sequence comes from Strix uralensis, assembly GCF_047716275.1. Lineage (NCBI taxonomy): Eukaryota > Metazoa > Chordata > Aves > Strigiformes > Strigidae > Strix > Strix uralensis. Next base: position 110,376,452 of record NC_133975.1, on the reverse strand, counting down.
TGGTATTTATGTTAGTCATATTCTTCAGAAGATTTTGGAAAGGCTGAATTCTTCTCTTCTATATAACCTATGTTTTCAGAATACATGACTTTCGGATTCTATTAAAAACCCATTAGCAGCTCTGTAACTTCAAACCAATATACATATGCAGTCGACAATTTAGTCATGAGATAGTGATGTCATTAGGAGCAAATTAATTTAAAAATACATTGTTTAGCATAAGTGGATGCTAGGGCATGAAAACCACTTGTGTAACAGTCTTGAGTATATATATAGGAGATGGTTTTTCATGTTAAGCAAGTTTCAAGTGAAAAGCATAATGTCTGGGTATTTTTGTGGTCTTAAAAGATTGCACACTGTGTAGGTGTGGGTGTTCAAGCCATAACAGTATTGTTTCTTGTAATTATTGTCTTGTGTATTCTCCATTAATAATTTAAGGAAAACATTTTCACCAATTACAATTTAATTTGAAAACTAAGATAAATACTACTGGATTTTACTGCATATATGCTGTGTAAACAAATCTGCCACCTGTGAAATGCTTGAGTTGAGTTTTCAGTGTGCTGTTAAAATTGCAGTATAAAATGTTTGTGGTAGTCAGTCGCAGACTACAGTCTTTTTATCAGATTTCATGGATCAGAACCTGTGTTGTTATAGGCACAAAAGATAGCTATGAGTTGATCTCCTCCCCCTCCCAAGCCCCCCCCAACCCCAACCACCATATATTCAAAACAGAAGAGAACTAGAGTGACAATATCCTGAAGCTGGGGCTTTTTTTTCCTTGGTGGTGGGGTTTTTTTTTTGGGGGGGGGGGGGGGGGGGGGGGGGCGGGGGTGTTTGGTTTGTTGTTTTTTTTTTTTTTACGTTTTTTTTTCTTCTCATAGTACTTAGGTAGCTTCAAGCAATCCAAGTGTCTCAGTTTAACTTACAGTCAGCAGAGCCTGGAAAGTATACTCACCAAGACCTCTAGTGGCTCCTTAGCTGAATAGCTGTGACTACTGGCCAGGTTTCCTTCCACTAATATGGAGGTCACTGTTCTCCTGTTTGTGTCTTAGGGTAGAATAAGATCCTGCCTATAGTAATACACTTAAAACTGATTTATTGTTGCCTAGTGTTGTGGCTTATGACAAAATGACAGTGTGGAGTCTAAATGGAATTAGGATATCAAAGCACTTTAATCACAGACATGCAGTTTTATGAACTACTTGACTTCCATGTTCCATGGGGGAGATGGTGTAGTAGTTCCTTGCACGACCTTGCACGAGTTCACGCAGGCAGGGTGAGCAGACAGGGCGCAGTCCATCTCCTAGGTCTAGAACTTATCTGAGCTAGTTTGATCTTATCGTCCTCCACGAGTAGACTGAGCCATGGTCTCCACTCAGGTCAAAACCACCACCAGAAAGAACGTGGCAACCCAGACGGAGCTGTCACGCAAACATGTAGCGGTCCAGGTCCCGGGCTGCAGGGAGTGCCTGAGCCTGTCAATCCTGCCAGAGGGCAGCAGTGACACCACCTGTGTGCTCTGTGATCATCTGGATGACCTGCTCAGCCTGGTGGCAGATCTCAGAGGTTGAAAGATTAAGAAGCATTAGGGAGTGCGAAAGGGAAATTGATTGGTGGAGTAACACGTTAGCACCCCTGAAGCATCAGGAGCAAATGGAAGCTCCAAAAGAGGCAGGTAATCCCTCACCCTCTTGCTGCCAGGCAGAAGGAGGGGATCTAAGAGATGGGGGAGGCTGGAAACAGGTCCCTGCTCAGGGAGGCAGGAAACTCCTCTCCCAATCTCCTTCATGTTCCATGGTGTCCCTTCACAACAGATACGGGGCCTTGGAACTTCTGAATGAAGTAGAGAAGGACAAAGAAAATGAGTCAAACAAGGAGGAATACCAAGGTCCACCAAGGTCGGGTTGCTCTAGACCAGGTATTAAAACCAGTTCTAAAAAGAACCCCAGAAGAGTCATTGTAGTGGGTGACTCCATTCTGAGGGGTGTTGAAGGCCCAATATGCAGACCGGACCCTTTTCATAGGGAAGTCTGCTGCCTCCCTGGGGCCTGGGTGAAGGACCTCACAGAAAAACTCCCTGCTCTAGTGTGACCCAAGGGCTGCTACCCTCTTGGTTTTTCAGGTAGGTAGCGACGATATTACCAGGAGAAGTCCTAAAGCAATGAAGAGAGATTTCAGGGCCTTGGGGAAACTGGATAAGGGGTCGGGGGCACAAATTGTGTTGTCCTCCATCCCTTCAGTTGGGGGGATGGATGAAGAAGAATACAGGAGAAGTCAACAGATGAACTTGTGGCTCCAAGACGGGTGTTACCGTCAGGGCTTTGGCTTTTTCAATCATGGGTTAGTATACAGGACGCCAGACCTTTTGGCATCAGATGGGATGCACCTGTCCCAGAGGGAGAAAAGGATCTTGGGGTAGGAGTTAGCTGGGCTCGTTGAGAGAGCTTTAAACTAGATTTGAAGGGGGAAGGGGGGAAAACATCAGCCCATCTGAAGTGCATGTATACCAATGCACACAGCATGGGTAACAAACAGGAGGAGCTTGAAGGCATGATACAACAGGAAAATTATGATGTAGTGGCTGTCACAGAAACATGGTGGGATGTCTCCCATGACTGGAGTGTGCCAGTTGATGGCTACAAGCTCTTTAGAAGGGACAGACAAGGAAGGAGAGGCAGTGGGGTGGTGCTGTATGTTAGGGACTGTTACAATTGCTTCAAACACAAGTATAGTGAAGACAGGGTGGAGTGTCTTTGTGTTAGAATCAGGGGGAAGGCCAACAGGGCAGATGTCATAGTGGGAGTCTGTTATAGGCCACCCAACCAGGACAGAGAAGTGGATGAAATGTTCTATAGGCACTTAGGAGAAATCTCACAATTGCTTGCCCTTGTTCTTGTGGGAGACTTTAACTTCCCAGACATCTGCTGGAAATACAACACAGCAGAGCAGGACCAGTCCTGGAGATTCCTGGAATGTGTGGGAGATAACTTCCTGACACAGCTGGTGAGTGAGCCGACCAGAGAAGGTGCCCTGCTAGACCTCCTCTTTGTGAACAGAGAAGGACCAGTCCAGTGGATGATGTGGCAGTTGGAGGCTGACTAGGGCACAGCGATCATGAAGTAATAAAGTTCTCTCTTTTTAGAGAGGCCAGGAAAGGGGGAAGCAGAACTGACATCCTGGACTTCCAAAGAGCTGACTTTGACTTGTTTAGGCAACTGCTTGACAGGATCCCTTGGGAGATGGTCCTAAAGGGTACAGGGGTCCAGGAAGGCTGGGCACTCTTCAAGAAGGACGTCTTAATGGCTCAGGAACAGGCTGTCCCCAGGTGCTGTAAGAGAAGCCGGCAGCAGAGAAGGCCACCCTGGCTAAACAGGGAGCTTTGGCTGCAACTCACATAGAAAAGAAGAGTTTATGGCCTTTGGAAGAGGGGCTAGCCACTCACAATGATTACAAAGATGCTGTGAGGCTATGCAGGGCAGAAATCAGGAGGTCTAAAGCCCAGCTAGAAATTAATCTGGCTTCAGCAGTCAAAGATAACAAGAAATGTTTCTATAAGTATGTGAGCAGCAAAAGAAAGACCAGGGAGAGCTTCCATTCCCTGCTAGACACAGGAGGAAACATGGCAACGAGTGATGAGGAAAAGGCTGAGGTGCTTAATGCCTTCTTTGCCTCAGTCTTTAATAACAAGACTAGTTGTACTGAGGGAATCCAGCCTCCTCAGCCAGAAGACAGAGACTGGGAGAACGACCCCCCCACAATCCAGGAGGAGATAGTCAGTGACCTACTGCATCACATAGACACACACAAGTCTATGGGACCGGATGGGATAAACCCGAGGGTGCTGAAGGAGCTGGCTGGGGTGCTCGCCAAGCCGCTTTCCATCATTTATCAGCAGTCCTGGCTGACCGGGGAGGTCCCGACAGATTGGAAATTGGCCAATGTGATGCCCATCTATAGGAAGGGTCGGAAGGATGATCCAGGAAATTACAGGCCTGTCAGCTTGACTTCGGTGCCCAGGAAGCTGATGGAGCAGCTCATCCTGAGTACCATCATACAACACATATGGGACAACCAGATGATCAGGCCCAGTCAGCATGGGTTTATGAAAGGCAGGTCCTGCTTGACAAACCTGATCTCCTTGTACGACAGGGTGACCTGCTTATTGGATGAGGGAGAGGCTGTGGATGTTGTCTACCTTGACTTTAGTAAGGCCTTTGACACCATTTCCCACAGCATTCTCCTGGTGAAACTGGCTGCTTGTGGCTTGGATGGGCACACACTTTGCTGGGTAAAAAACTGTCTGGATGGCCGGGCCCAAAGAGTTGTGGTGAACGGAGTTAAATCCAGTTGGTGGCCAGTCACAAGTGGTGTCCCCCAGGGCTCGGTTTTGGGGCCACTCCTGTTTAACATCTTTATTGATGATCTAGACGAGGGGATGGAGTGCACCCTCAGTAAGTTTGCAGATGACACCAAGTTGGGTGGGAGTGTTGATCTGCTGGAGGGTAGGGAGGCTCTGCAGAGAGACCTGGACAGGCTGGAACGATGGGCCAAGGCCAACTGTAGGAGCTTCAATAAGGCCAAATGCCGGGTGCTGCACTTGGGCCACAACAACCCCCAGCAGCGCTACAGGCTGGGGGAGGAGTGGCTGGAGAGCTGCCAGTCAGAGAGGGACCTGGGGGTGTTGATTGACAGCCAGCTGAACATGAGCCAGCAGTGTGCCCAGGTGGCCAAGAAGGCCAATGGCATCCTGGCTTGCATCAGAAATAGCGTGGCCAGCAGGGACAGGGAAGTGATCTTAGCCCTGTACTCAGCACTGGTGAGGCCGCACCTCGATTACTGTGTTCAGTTTTGGGCCCCTCACTACAAAAAGGACATTGAATTACTCGAGCGTGTCCAAAGAAGGGCAACGAAGCTGGTGAAGGGTCTGGAACACATGTCGTAGGAGGAGCGGCTGAGGGAACTGGGGTTGTTTAGTCTGGGGAAGAGGAGGCTGAGGGGAGACCTCATCGCCCTCTACAACTACCTGAAAGGAGGTTGCAGAGAGCTGGGGATGAGCCTCTTTAACCAAGTTACAAGCGATAGGACAAGAGGTAATGGCCTCAAGTTGCACCAGGGAAGGTTCAGACTGGATATTAGGAAGCATTTCTTTACAGAACGGGTTATTAGGTGTTGGAATGGGCTGTGCAGGGTAGTGGTGGAGTCCCCATCCCTGGAGGTGTTTAAGAGTCAGGTTGACATAGTGCTTAGGGATATGGTGTCGTTGAGAACGGTCAATATTGGACTGGATATATTGGTCAATGGTTGGACTGGATGATCTTCAAGGTCTTTTCCAACCTAGTTGATTCTCTGATTCTGTGACCTGGTGCAGTCACAGAGAGAGATCAGAATGATCGGTGTGGTGATTCCTGCTGTCCTGTGTGTGGTCCTGGCACAAAGTCACGAGATTTCCTTGGGCTCTTCTGTCCTCCCTGGGTTCCCTGAAAATTGGAGCGATGACCTCAGATCTTGGTGCAAGGTTGTGGGGCTTCCCTTCCCAGAATCTCTTCCAGAAACTCAGTTATCCCCACTATTCTTAAGTGTCATTAGTGATAGGATTGGATGGAGAATACTTTGTCGATGATTAGTTTGTTCAGATTGCTCTGTCATTTTTCAATTCACTGTCACTGATATTAGCACTGGCAACCTGCTTGTTCCATAGGCTTCGACACTTTTGCACTTCTAGACAATGAACAGGTTGTTTGCAGAGTTTAGCTATCTATTCCCTTTAGCACACAAAAACTATTTTATTGTTCGGGACAGGAGGTTGATCATATTTCATCTGCTTCTGCTACATTAGAAAGACAGTGAAAATCATGAGCTTATGCTGACAGCTGTGTTAATTAGACCTAACTCAAGCTAACTGCTGCATCCTGTTAATAATATACTCTTCATCTTGCAGTGATCCTTGTTTAAGTCTGTTTTAAGAGTTAACCACTGTCAGTTGATGATTTTGGAGAACTCTGTTACTGGACAACAGCACGTTTATCAATATTTCACTAATACCTTCAATTTCAGAAATGTATTTTAAATCTTGCTTTACCTAGGGTCAGAATAGGTAACTGAAGTGCTTGAAATAAGATCTGTAAAGCCAGAATAGCCATATTGCCTCTCAGAGCTGCTGTTGTATATTGTCCTGAGGGTGAAACTTAATATTATCAGAGGCTGCTCAGTAGGTGTTTTTGTTACGAAGCTCAGCTGATGTTTGGGTGGTGTTCTTTCTAAGTTATTTTGGCTTGGATGTTATTTTGGGCAGACTGCTTAGTTTTCATGAAATACTGTTTTTCTGTTTGTAGCACCTCAGCAGCAGGTTATTGTGCCAGATTCCAAGCTGATACCGCACATGAATGCATCAGGCATGGTAAGAAAAGCAGAAGTTTATACATGCATACACTGTCATTATGTAAGTTGTTTTAGTAAACGCAATATAGTAAACAGTAAACACAGATCTGATATTAGTCATCAGATGCTTAAAAGTAATTTAGAGCACACTGTCTGCCATCTTTCTGAGTTTTGCTGCTGCACTGACAATCTAGGAACAGTAATGCAGGATGTTAGTTTTGATAACAAATCTAGGGTTTATTCTGATCCTCTGCCTTTAAATATGTTTAACCAAAACTTTTTTTTAATCAGAAATTGAAGTACTGTTGGTATGAATCTGCTTGATGATATGCTTGTCATATACCGACAGAACACTATTAACTGCTGCAAGCATAGTGTATTTGCTAGATGCAGGAAAAAACGTTAACCACTCTGAAACTCAAGCTTATCTCAAATGAGAAATTTTTTAGCCGTTCACATCAATTCTTTTCTGGTCACATTTGATTCACTAATTTTGTAATAGCGCATAAAACTGAGTCTGGTCATTTACACTTTTCTTGCAGCTTTTATCTCTAGAGGTTAATTTTGGTTATCTTATCTTGCTTTAAACTCACGCCCTGGCTTAATTTAAAATAAAAAATTGCTTGCAGAGTGATGAAAACAACAGCTAATACAAGTTAAATATGTGTATTAAGACCAGAATTCATTACATTCTTACCACTTCTATGGTAAAAGCACATGAAACAGTTTCGTGATCAAAGCTGCAGCAGCTTGCTTAGCCTTCACTTCCCCATTACTTGCTGACTTTACTGTAGAAGAGAACTTGAACTTCCGTACTCAAATAGCATGATTTACCAAGAGGCCGAGAGCACATGAACATCTACCTTTTTCTTATGTGTTTTACAACCATTTCAGTGTGATTTGTAACTTCCCAAGTCCAACTGTTAAAACTTTTTTTTTTCTGTCATTCAATTAGATCTTGTTGATGGATATTGCAAAAATGAGTATGCCATGCTTTTAAAACTCTGCCGCTGTCAAAATGCGGATGAATTGTATACTGCAGAAGACTGCTGTTCAGTAAATAGTTACAGAATCCATTTGGAATTAGTGTGTGTTAGAAACGTTTAAGTTGGTACTAAAGAGTGGATCTGACAGACCTTGAGTATCTTGGAAGGCAGAGCATAACGAGAGTTTATTCATCGGCCTTTGTCTGGGACATGAGGATGCAGACAAGCACTTTTCAGTTTTGCTTGGCAATCTTTTAATTTTTACAGTTGTAACTACTATATTGACAGGTCAATATGGAGAGATCATATTTCTTATAAACAGGAAGTGTGCACTCTACGTAGTAATAAAGTTTAAATCCTTTCACTAGCAAAGAGTAAATAGACATTGTTCCTTTATAGAGAGGAAAGGGAGGCTTTTCCATAGGCAGCTGAAGTTAGACCCTTGAAATGAAGAGGCCTCTGGAGAAGTCCATATCTGCGAGTTAAGGACTTAATGCAGATTTTTGTGTTTGGAGCTCCCATAATTGTGTTGGAATTCAGTTTCCTTGTAATTTCAAATCATTACCCATTGAGTGTCTTCAGCTTTATCTTCTAACCAGCTGTCTTGGGAGAAAAAATTAGTCATTCTGTGAACAGTCAGTACACTGTATGCGTACACTCACTCAGAAGAGCTGCGTTATGCGGGACTTGAAATACAAATCATTTACAGTATGAAGAAAAGTGCAAACCTGATTACTACTCCTTGTGAAAACAAGACAGGAGAACATGATCATTGCTTCAGTACCTTATGTTTCTTCTGATTTGTAGGCCCATATCTTTAGCTGCTTTGAAAAAGTGTAAGTAAAATTGCCACATGAGCAATGCAGTGTTGTGCTCTATTAGTAGATCAACAGAGAAGGCAGAGGAGAAAAAAAAACCTGCTGAGCTTACAGCTAAACCAAGAAACCACATGGAGCTGGGTTAAGGTCATGCTTAGTGATTGTTGCTTCAGTCTTCTTGCTATTAAGGAGGAGGAAAATACTTTTTATATGTAGTATAATGTACAGTTGATTTAATGCCTGCATTTCAATAGCTGCAGAAATTTGTGTGCAAACACTGTCAACAGCAATAAAAGGGTATGTATTTTCAGGCAGTATGTTGTGAGATGAAACACTGGCCATAATGTCTGTGGTTAAAAACCTTTTCTTGTATTTCAGAGTGCTGCAGCCACTGCAGCTACATTGGCTCTCCCTGCTGGCGTTACTCCTGTTCAGCAGATACTTACAAATTCAGGTAACCATCTTGGGATCAAACAGTGGTTCTGAGGGTGCTTGGGAGGGAGAAATTCTGGGTTTTACTCCCTGCTATGTATTGTTAAAAAGCAGAACCTGGGAATCCACCTTTACAAAGTAGTGCCATCTCTTCACTGGACTCCTGGACTCTTTTGCTCACTGACTTGCTAGTCTTATGAACCTTGTGGTGCTGACCTAACAGCGATGTGGGTTAGATCCTGTGCAAGTTTTCCCCACTTTTTAGAGAAGCGCATGAAGCAAGAAGACAGGTGTTGCTGTTCCCCCACTTTACATATTTCTGAGCTTTGTGATACATGGTCTGAGCACGGATACTAGACGGGTTATAAAAAAAGCAGGGTCCCTTCATCTGTGACTTCAGATGAGGAATGTCTTAAGGTTTCTTGTACCTGCTGAGCTCACACAGTGGAATTTCTGATTTTGCTGGCAATGCTAATTTTATTTTAGATTTATCATTTTTAAATGCTGTCATGTTGTACCTTTAAAATATAATTAAATGTTACTTTTATGAACATCATGTCTGATGCTTCATGTAGTTTTGTATTATGCTGATTTTATAAGCTTGATTCTAGATCTATTTAACATGGAGAGTAAAGGAAGACCTGAGAAAGCTCATTTTCTAGAATCAGTTGCTGCTTTTGCCAGAGTAATCCATCTAGTCTGCTCAGAATCACGTGGGACTTAACCTCCCTGCTTTAAACATTTGAAAGTTTTATGGTTATATAGTTGAAATAAAATTTAAATGTGTAGCTGTTCTAGAAATTAAAATTTTCCCAATTTTTAAGGAAGCATATCTTCTATTTGTCATAGCATAGAATAACCTATGACTCACATATTTTACAGTCATAATTTTTTTTCTTAAACAAGGGGCTAGGGCAGTCCCGTCTTTGAGTTATACTTAGTTATTTTAGTAAATAGGGCTTTGCATTTTGCTGTGGAGGGTGGACAGGAAATAAAATCAGTCTGAGGGAAATGTATGAAGTTCAGGATTATCTAATTTAATTTCTCTTCCATCTTTCTGATGAGAAATGTGAAAAACTAATGTTGGAATATATCTTAGGTCTTGCTTTTCAGAGTTGGAGGCCGCCCCTGAAGGGTGTGTGAGTCGTAGATGTATTTTGTGAAGAAAGGTATAAAATGATAAAGCTATAGGGATAATAAAAGAAGATTGGGTACAGGCATTATGGGAACAGAAAGGAGAGGTGGATAATAAGTGTAAGGATAGATTTTTCAAAAAGACAACCGCACAATAATATTGCAAAGAAAGTTACACAAAAAGGAATTTCCTGTACTGTGGTAATCAGGGAAAGGAAAGGACATCATCTGACAAGACCCTGGAAATACCACAGTGTTAGCAGTGGATAGAATTTTTGTGGTATTGAATACCTGTATTCCTATTTTGGTATATGTTCATTTGTCTTTTTATCTGTAAAATCTATCTTCTGAAACATGAGGTACGGTCATAAGTGGGAGCTAATATTTAAAATACTGTCTGGTGTTAAAGGATTAGACTTTGGGTTGCATATGTAAAATTATTTTTGGATTGCATACCTCATGATAGTATTTAGATGGTAAACAACCCTGCTAGTTCTTTGTTTCTGACACAGCTGCAATAGCATAGTATTTTTTCACTGGTGAAAGTGAAACATAAATGCTCTTCTTTGTCATCAGTGTTCTTCCAGAAAACAAGCTTCTAAACTAAGAAAATTTTAAAAGTTCATTTCTACATTTGATTAATTCGATATTTATTTTATTACAGGCCAGATCCTCCAAGTAGTTAGAACTGCAAATGGAGCTCAGTATATCATTCAACCACAGCAGTCAGTTGTTCTACAGCAGCAGGTCATACCACAAATGCAGCCTGGTGGAGTACAAGCACCTGTTATACAGCAGGTAAAGAAAAATTTTTGAGTATACTTGAAAGAAAAAACATGATAATAATTACTAAAGAGGCTTGCATTTCTGTGAGCAAATTGAAATAGAACACAAAAGTCAGAAATGATATATTTTAAAAAAAATGTGTTAAGTGTGTTTCTTAAAAATGAACAATTTTGAAATGTCATTTTCAATGTCACTTTTATTCTTGCCAAATTCTGAGTGGCTGCAGTTTAAAATTTCTTTTGTGCATCCCCTAATGACAGTTATGTGCATAATCCTAGTCTCCATCCTTTAAAAAATGTGTTTATCAGTTAAAATGATTCTGTGTCACCTAACACATAGAAGAAAATACCTAAAACAAACACACCCCCCACCTTGGTTATTCTGGTAGTGAACACAGTATGTTTTATGAGGATTTTTGATCAGCTACAAGGTCAACTGTGTGACCAGACTGTGTGAGCATTGAATTTAGCATTGTGTCACAGTTCTGCAGTTTAAGCATGAATAACAATTTGTAGAGAGTTTGAAGTTAAATGTTTTATGGAGAAGGTTTAAAAATAATCTTTTACTTGAATTTAAACATTCTGTTGTGCTTGGAACTCGGGTGTGGTGTTAATGGTGGTGTTTTAGTATGGAAAGACAGTAGGTTTTCTTAGATTTAGCAATGCAAAATGCAGAAAATGAACACCAAGTAGTGAAGGAAGGTATGTTATTGGTGATTAAATTATCTATCTGATATAGGTGGAATATTTGTAACTCTTGTTTCTCTAATTAGTGTAAGTCAGATTGATATGCTTTAATTGTTTTCTGTAAGTGATGTGGTAGTGTATTGTGTTAGCAGCCACAGTACTTGCAATGATATTCTATCAGGTTTTGGCTCCTATCCCTGGAGGGATTTCCCAGCAGACGGGAGTGATTATTCAGCCTCAGCAGATCCTGTTTACAGGAAATAAAACACAAGTCATACCTACAACAGTGGCTGCCCCTACACCAGCTCAAGCACAGATTCCTGCAGCTGGTCAGCAGCAACCACAACAACAGCAGGCACAACCACAAGCACCACTTGTCCTCCAAGTTGATGGAGCAGGGGACACATCGTCTGAAGAAGAAGAAGATGAGGAAGAAGACTATGATGATGATGAAGAGGAAGACAAAGAAAAAGATGGGGGTGAAGATGGCCAAGTTGAAGAGGTAAACTTATTATTTCAGAAGACTGGAGCATGCTTCTGTTTCATTTTAATTTTTTTGCAATATTTGAAAGAAAACTATATGCTTCAAGTAATATTATATTCCAGTAACTTTGAGAATATAACTTTTATTCTTGTACTCCAAGTTCTTTATTTTCCATATTGAAATTGTGGAAACTGTATTAGCAAAGCACCTTGAAATGCATGTGGGGAAGGCGGGGGTCACAGCAAAAACTGTTAATTGTTGTGAATGTCCTTTTAAAAACTTCAGCAGTAATATTTCTGATGTTATGGAGAGGTCAGCCATGAAATTATGAAACCTTCATAAGCAAACAGAAATAGGCAGCTTCAGTTGGGACTGAGTGCATACAAAAGCAAGGTGTTAGGAAGATTGACAGAAAGGAGAGCCTATATTTAGTTCACTGAGCCAACCGATGGGTGTGGTCTGACCTGTATCTCACTGATGATTCTGTTGCTTTCTGTTACACTAGAACACGCCTGAGAACTCAAATTTGATTATAAAGTACCTTCTAGAAACATTAGACCTTGATTTAATGAAATCAGGAGATAGGACTTGTTGCATTCTTAATTTAGACTCTTGAGCTGGCTTGGTTTTGGACTCGAGCCACTGGTTCTTACTAAGTTTTTGTGTATTGCACCAAAAAGGCCCATTTAATAAGGAATTGAAAAAAAAAAAAGTGGGGGGGAGACGGGTACTAATAAGTTAAAAGGACTGTTATTTCAGTCTCTGACAGGGAACTTGGAACTCCCTAAAATGCGTTTTGAACTGTCAGATCACTTCCACAGTTCTCTGCAGCCTTTCCAATTTTAAGATTCCATTTAAAATGCCACTCTGAGGAGCATATATAGCATTTCACAGTCTGTATCACTCATGCAGTATATGCAGGTAAAACTTTTATAAAGGGGTTAAATCAGATTTTTCTGTAGTACATCTACAGTGGTGTCTAACAGTATTTATTTAGTTAAAACTTACTGGTTGGGTTCACGTCACCTTTCCATTATATTGATTGGCACAGATGTCAGTTTGGATGTTTTAATAGTTACCTTAAGTATAGGTCATCATGCTTAAATATTAATTGTTCTTTAATAGTGCCTTAATGCTAGCATTTCTGTGGAAATTTTTTTATAAGCCAAGACTTTCTTATCAGCATGCCAGAGATCTACTGTTATTTTTGCTACCTTTGTTCATCAGCAGCTACATAATGAGTGGACCAGTTCCTTAAAGCTTTTGAAGTCACTTAAATATAGCATTACTTTGGAAGGAATTAGGACTTCTAGTACACCTTTTTCTTCTCTCACTAGCATCTCCCCCGTTTAGCTTATACATTTGGGAGTAGGTGGGAAGATGAAGATTATACTGAAGACTTCAGAAAAGTTGTTTTGTGTTTATTGAAGGTTGTTTTAGCTTTTGAAATGTTTGTTATTTAAATGAGATTAAAAAACCCCCGAAATTTCTGCTGGAACAGGGTGTGAGCAGGAAGAGGAAAAAAATGTAAGTAATTTTTAAGGGACATGTAAATACATTCTAGAAGGTCTGGAGAAGTTATTTTGTATGTATCTATGCAAGATCATCTTAAAGCATCTTTTTTTCCCCTCCTGTAAAAACTTTTTGCATGTTCTCTGTGTGGTACATCAAATGTGAATAAGTCATGGAGTTTCTATTTTTAATGGCACACAGGGAGTGATGTGACTAACTTTCCACTGCTTAGATGCTTTAGAAAAATTAAAATCTGCATAATGATAAATTTTTTTCTAAAGACAAGTTGCAAGCACCAGAACATTTACAGTAGAGGAGCAAGAATGGTTGTGGTGACAAAAGGCTGCAGTGTCCGGGATCTGGCCTGGACACTGAAGTTCCAGACTAAAATTGGTAAGGACATCTTCTCAGGATGGAGGGCAGGAAGAAAGTGTATGTGCATCAGCCCTCCGCTGGAAAGCCTGATATTCCCCACCTTAAATGCATTTTATGTCCTGTAGTTCATAGGCAAGCCTCATGTGAGTAATCAAAGCAACAGCTTTGATCTTACTAAACAACATAACTTTTTGCACGTGTTTCTTTCAGGAGCCTCTTAACAGTGAAGATGATGTGAGTGATGAGGAAGGACAAGAACTGTTCGATACGGAAAATGTTGTTGTGTGCCAGTATGATAAGGTAATCTCTACAGAACAGAATCCAAGAATTCTACTTTCTCTGTTCTTCTTCCTATCAAGTCATAATTTTTAAGTAACATCTTTGTAACTGTTAAGTACAGGTAGATCTGCAAAGGTTATAATGTGAATGGTAATGTAAGAATTAGCTATTGTTTGTTTTCAAAACAGGTTTGTGTAACATGTTTTTTCTAAACTTGGCAATGAGTAAAATTCAGAAAAATACGGCTGCGTTTTCTTTTTCTTCATCGTGTCTTCTTGTGACCTTTAACAAAAGGTCAGTCCTCTGGGCTCAGGAGAAGTGAACTATTGTAAGTCAGTTTGTACATTTACTGTGTCCATGAGTGGAAGTAGTCATTATGATTTAGTCTTGTGGAAAACTTTCTTGGTCACTAAAAAGATCTCCTCTTGATGATAGAATAGATATCAGAAGAGAAGGTTCTTTCTGTGCTATGCATCACTGAAATGATGATGTGGAATGCTTTTGCTTATTTTGCTTTAAATTCTGCTGAACTGTCTTGCCTCCTCTATAATGACTAATTTCTTCTTGCATATTTGCCTGGGGATATGCAAGGATTCATCTATGTCTGGAGTTGTTTTACGTTTGTCTAGAAGATATCAGGCAGCTTTTTACTGAGGTAGTATGCGGAAAGATTATTCAGTGTGGATTTTCTTTCTTTTCCTTTACTAGATTAATTGGACTACGATGAATAAGGATTATTTTTAAAGCAGAAAAAAGTTGTAAGCTTGTTGAATAAAAACTCCTACATTGCGAATGGCTTGGTTAGAAAATCTTCAGTTATGCCCAGACTGCTTAGACTTGTCATCAGATTCAACAGAATTTAAGATAGAGGAAAGTGGTACCAGTATCTACATCCTAGCCATCTGTCTCCTCCAGACTGTAATACAAAACTGTTAGTTTCAAGGCAGTTTGTGAGGCTAGTGAGGGACCTCAGAATAGCAGTCAGAAAAGCTTGTTGGGAGCTGCTAAAGCTGAGCAACAGGAACTCCTTTGAAATCCTCCCCCTCTTAAAAGTTAAGAATGTGAACTCACTCGGGAACAGTGTCCATCGTTAACCTCTAGTATCACTTGCTCTGAAAGGACTTCATCACTTACCCAGCAATCATTGTTCAGTTTGTCTCTATACAGGATCAGGTCAGCCGTTCTGAGCAGAGTTCCCTCTTGCACAGTGTCCTGCATCAGCTCATGGTGGGTGCCTCTGGAACAATGAGACAAGGGCAGACAGGTAGTGATGCTCATGTAGAGCATTTTACCATCCTTCTGTGAATTGTCTCTTGAGGGAGACAGATAGTGACTTTGTAGCAAATGGCCAGCAGAGGGTTTTTTTCTTAATATGTCAGAATTTAATTTGATTATTTTTTTGAATCCTTGTAAACTTTGCCTTATAAGAAGTTTCATAAATGAATTATGTGCGTGTGGAGAATTACATAATTTTTAACCCATTGGTTTCATATGATACCTCCTAGTTCTTTATTTAGAGGAGTGTTTCCTCTGCTTTCTTAGTGCCTTTTATGATACTGCAGACCATTGTAATCCTCCTCAGTCACCTCTTTGAAATCAGAGCTACACTTCGCTTGATTGTTATTTGTACAGCTGTCCAAACACTTGATTATTCTTACTTTCATTCTCCAGATCTGTTTTATTCTTCTGTATCTTACTTGATACAGGTGGATAAGCTTGAGGGAGGATCAGAGCTATTCACAACACAGGTGAACCTTCAATTTAGTGTGGTGTAGGAATGTTCTGCAATAGGTCATGTGTGCTTTTGACCCCACTGAACACAGAGCTGATGTTCTCACAGAAAAGTCCTAGAACATTGCGTTCGCATTCCTGACTTGCAATTGTCAACTCAAACCCATCATTTTTTCTATCCATGTGTTGTGGTTTAACCCCAGCTGGCAACTAAGCATCACACAGCCTCTCGTTGTAAGTTGGAATTGTTTTTTCCATGTTACTACCTTCATATACTTGAATGCCACCATTGTTTTATTACACAATGAGTTAGGGTAGTAACATCGTTCTGCAGCTCTTCAGTAACTGTTCCTTTGTATCATCACTGATGTTTTGTCATTTTCCAGATGATTAGTGAATTCTTAAACCATGCAGACTTCAGCCAGCATAAATCTCTTCTGGAATGATCTCATTTCACTGTAAAAACAGTCATCTTACCCTTGTTTTCCCATCTTAATTCAGTTGTTTATTCTTCTGGGGACCTTCCTTCTTACCTCATGGCAGCTCAGATGCTTCTGATGAGGGATTTTTGTTGAATGCCATTTGGAAGGGCAAATAGAATATATAAGCCAGACCTTTCCATGTTCATTTATTTGCTGTTGTCACTGACTTTTTAGCTTAAAGGCAGCACAGACCAAACAATAGTACTAATAATTGATCGAGTGCTGTAGTCATATCTGTTCTGGTATTACTTTACTGTTTGTTTCTACAGCCCTAATAGTAGATGATGAGACTTCCTGTCCTTGATGGAAATTGAAAAATTGGGATGGCTTTCCTTGTTAAGCATTTTGTAAAATTTTCTTAACTTTTCCTTGGATCCCCTAATTATATTTTTATGTTTTATCTGCAAAAGTTTTAAATTAAACATAAGAACATAAATATACTTAAAGACTCTTCTAGTGGATTTATTGACTACTTAGTACTCCTGGGAAAATGTTTATCTTGCATAGTTGCTGTTAGTTCTAGTGATACTTTCTAACTTAAGCCCTGTACGCTGTGTTGAAGCAAGAAAAGGATTGTGTTTTTTGGGTTCCTGGTTTAGCATCTTCATGAAGTAGGACTCGACTGTTCAGTGCTGCACGTTGATGTTTACTCAGTAGGCATAAGATAACTGAAGTCTTCCAATACTACAACTGTTTGTGGCCCTCGTATCTCCTCTGATCTCCTTCACCGCATTGGTCAACCTGCTTTCTGTAGCCAGGTAGTATTTGGGAATGGGCATGAAGAGAGAAGAGTTACTTCTGTATGGAATATTTTTTTAAAGAGAATATGAATAGAACTGTTGTTTTATTCTTTATCTTCTCCTGTGTCAACAGGAATATCCATTATAACCTGAAGATCCATTATGTCACAAGCTTCTGTAATATGGACGCCTTGGGGACCAAAAATGGAATGAATGTTGTCTTCTCTTTTTTTTTTTTTTTTCCCTTTTCCTCTCCTCGTATTTCTTGGGTTGTTGCAAATAGCTGGACTGATCTCTCAGCTTAATCTTAAAAATTTCTTTTAAACAAAGTCTTAAAAGGGCCAATATTTTAACTGGGAAGCCTATAGATTAAAGTTGAAGCTTCATGCCATCCCCAATACTGGAGATGTTACTTTTCTCACTTGACACTTTATAATGAGAATTGGAATGTAAATCATATACAATGACTCACTATTGAGAAGAAATCAGAGAATATAAGATTAGAACATGTATCAGCTTGTGCATTTTGTACTGTAGAGGTTTTCAGACTGAAAATCTTGTAAATAATCCACTTGTCTTTTAATCTGATCTTAATTTATGGAAACCCAGAGTCAAACTCTAATATTAGAAGTAGAAAGTTGAATAGGCCTCCTATCTATCTATACATAACATAATCCAACTAGTTTTCATGCAGAATGGAGTTTAGACAAGAGATGCAAATAATAAAACTTAGTGTTTGAATCTTTAAGGGCTGGTTTAAAACATTAGTCTTTCTGCTACAGTGGTTGAAATGGGGATTTCTGGCTTTCAAGTGGAGTTTCACATATGAAAGATAATTTAATCAGTTAAAGCAGCACAGGAGGATATATCTTTCTTTTTCCTTTTCAACCACCTCTAAAAATGCTTTGGATTTTGGAATGCCTCTGTGCTTGCATGGTTATATGACAGTTGCTGTCCCTGGTTTAAACAATGAAAACAGAAAATACTTCTATGTATAGAAATAGTTTTTGTTTTTCATAGCTAAATACAGAGTTGATTTTCAAGGTATTTGTAGTAATTTAGTAATGTATGTCTAATAGTTACTTTTACTTTTCCTTGCCCTTATAATTTACTTACGCATTATTACCTATTTCTGATGCAGAGTAATAGTTTAATTTTTTTCCCTGTTTTCAGATTCATAGAAGTAAAAATAAATGGAAATTTCATCTCAAAGATGGCATCATGAATCTTAACGGAAGAGATTATGTATTTTCCAAAGCCATTGGGGATGCAGAATGGTGAAGTTTTAAAAGACAAAACAAAACAAAAAACTCCCTGTAAAAGGAAAAAAAAATCAAAAGCAGGAAAGGTTGAGACTTGGATGTATACTCCAGTCAAAATGTGTATCTGCACATCAGAAATAATAAGCAAAAGTATTGGAACAAAGGTAAAATGTGGCAACAAAGACACTACTTCAGATGAGCAAGCCATGGACTGTAGCAGCTATAGCATTGTCTGGGAGCTGGTTTTGTGTGTTAGGAATACCTTAATTATCAATTCTACATACAGGTACCTACAGCTGGTATTTAGCATGTAAGGCTTTGTTCCCCCTTCCCTTCCCCCCCCCCCCCCCCCCATTTTCCTTGATTTAAGATTTTAAAATACTTCTTCCACTGATTGAAGGAACTCTTCCCTTTGATAGATTATTAATCTGAAAATGCTTATTGTGTGTACAAATCTTTGCTTTGAACACTTCCTTTTGGTAGTGAGGATGGTCAGAATGTTACTTAAACTGCGTGCAAGCTTTGTACAGAAGGGTAAGAATTAAGGTGTTAAATTTTAAATAACTTGTATAAGGAAAATATTTTTAATTCTGATATGCTCATTAATTATTATATCTATTTGTTGTTTTCAATTCAGTTTCCCATAAACAGGTGGTTGTTCCTAGCAGTTACAAAGTGGTAAAATGATCATTTATACTTCAAAATTATTTTAATTTCATGTAAGTGATACCTTTTATTTAGGGCTGTATTTTTTAAATACTAAGCACCTGTAGCTCCCCCTGCCCTAAAAGTCAGATTGCTTAACTTGTTAATTATATTCTTGCTGTTTGGTGATGGTTCAGCATCACTGCACTGAAACGAATAATACAGGTTGCATTGATTTTTAAAAAAGGCTTTGGAGACCTTTGGAGTCAAATGTGTTAGGTAATGGCATAATAGATGCATTCCTTCACCTGCTTACTACATATGTAGTCCAGACATCCACAAATAATTCAACAGACCACAAGAATGACTAAATTTTTAATACAGAAAATCACATAAAAATTCTAACATCCTGGCTGCAACTCTGTTAATCAAGGATCTGCTTTACTAGAAAGTATAGCCATAAGTTATCTGCAACAGTTAATCTCTCTAAAGTTTCCAGGTGGCATGTAATTTCATGAAGAGAGCTGCACAGCTTTGAGAACACAGATTTTGTTAGAGTATCTTTAGACTGTCTTGGTAACAGAAATCAAGTGGTCGGATGCACTAAACCTTGTGTAGTCACTTTTTCACTGCCTTTTCCAGAGGTGTGGTTTTGTGGTGGGTTTTGGGGTGGTTTTTGTGAAAAGCAACAACGTTGCTCCCCCCTCCTTCCCTTCCTCTCCTGAGAAGTGAACACCTCTTCTTCATGCATACCTTGCAAACCCTGCTTTCAGAAATGCAGTTACTTTTGAATGAGGAGAGGGAATGGGCATTATACTTCAGAAACTGTTGAGGAAGGAATGCTCATGTGGCTCACCATTTCAGAAAAATTCTATGTTTCATTGGGTGCTTGGAAAGATGATGAAAAAAGGACACAGTGAAGATAATTTTAACTAAATTGGGGAAGACTTTCAGAAGCAGACATTTGAACCATGATTTCTGACCTTTTTTTGCTTGAGAATGAAACTTTTAATCATTATTTAACAAAGTCACAAGTGTATTTTAGCAGTATAGACCAACTGCTCTAATTTTCATTCTCTCTGATTTACTTGCCTCCAAGTGCATTCATAGTCTCGGTAGTACACAGAAAACTCAAAACACATTGTAAAGAGAGGTTTTTTTGCTGTGATTTTATACACCTGTGCTCTCATTGATACAGACTTAAACTGCCTGTAGACTATATCTAGAGCCATATGGTTAGCCATCTACATACATAAGCTTTATGAAAAGTTAATTGATGTTTCTTCTAATTCATTCTTAAGTAATGGAGTCCTCAGAGTGCATTTTTGGCTTGGGGCTTCAAGGTATCACAAACTCATTGGTGTTTGCTTTCTTCTGAACAAAGCAGATATTTTATTTTTATTTTTTTACCATTGTTGACGCTTCCGTGTACAACTGCAATGAATTAATAATGTACCAACTAATTCCTTCCCTCACTTTTTCCATATTTGTTACCAGTAAGTCTTAAGTGGTAGACTTCAGAAAAATTCCCATAAGTCTGCACAACCAAACTAATAAAAGGAAAAAAAAATCTCTTTAGGTATAGATTCCTGTTTATACTACTGGAACCCAGATTACTTGTACAAGGCTTTGTTTTTGTACATCTTAGTGATTTTTTTTTCACCCACACACATATACTAGAAGCTGCATAGCCTTTTTATTTATTTTTAAGGAATAGCAAAACTTTAAAGGTAACTTAAGCTTAGCCTGTTCTGAAGGATGATAGAAGCTTTCTGAACTTGCACAGTCTCTTGCAAGCTAATTGTATGGTATGCTTTTCAGATAAGAAGTTTTGTCTTCGAATACAAATACCTGTGAAGTTTTTGGAAAGCCAGTCAAACATGAACATACCAAACTGTGCTCTTATTGCTACATCAAGTGTTCCTTTTTTTAAATCAAAAAGCATGTTTAAATTTCATTTTATTGTAGCAGCTTGCTGTAAGAATGTAGTTTGCTTAATTTTATTATTGTACTTGAATTTTTAATAATGGTTTTAACAATGTAACTGAACAGACCATTTCATTAGGTTCCAAAGAAACCATTCCTTTCAGAGGCCAAGGGATTCCCATGTTCGTAGTTCATAAATGATTTCTCTGCCCCCCAGCCCCCACCTTGGAAATAGCTGTTTGTTTTTGTTGTTGGTTTTTTTTTCCCCCCATTTAAATAGTTCAGTATTATGGAAGCAATTAATGATTTCAAGAGGGCTTATGTTAAAATTTGCACAGATAATGGAGCACCTTTTTATGATGGAAGAAAATGGGAAAGGATAACTTCATAATTATAACCATGATGGCTGATGGAAACTTGTAGAACAGCTGGGCAAAATTCTGAATCTTGTGCCTTTTCAGTTTGCAGAATATCTGTTTTGCCAGTATGACAATACTTCTTTTTGATTCCTGAGAGGGTAAATTTCCTGCAGTGCTTCAACTTCAATCAGAAAATCAACTTTTTTGCTCTAATTCTGTTGGGTTTTAGTGTGTGCAATCATTTTAAAACATCTAAGTTGAAAACAATTTGAAATATGTTTTCTGTTGAGATAATAGAGAATTTAGTCACATAAGGGATTTTATGTTGGACTATTTAAATAAAATATGTTTTTATTCCCCCTCACTTGCTGGTTAGTGACAAGATTTCTTTGAGGCTTCATACTCCTTATTCCTGCATTGTACTCACAAGTTGCATTTGAACATCATTCAGTTTCCTAAACATGATTTAAAGTAATAATTGTGGTCTGAGTTTATTTCCAATAATATGATATGTGATTCTGAAGCACAGTTTCTAGAAAAGAACAAAGAACATGTTGTGTCATGTAACAGATTTTTTTATAAATGTTTTTTCTATTTCTGCTGCACAATTAGGAGTGTTAAAGTAAACTTCATTGAGTCTGTGAAAATAATTCCACTGCTTAACAGCAGTAATTGTGTCACCATGTAACACTACCAGAGTAAAATTTCTTAATTCCATGAAGGAGTTAGAGACCGTGTTAACTAAAGTTAATTTTGATTCAGTCTCTTCAATTTGTAAAAGCTCCTTTAAAAACAATAAAGCCCCCCAAATTTTTCCCCAAAGCAAAAGCTTCCTAATAGAATGCAATAAGATGTCCAGGAAGTGAACGGTGGTTTTAGGATAATGCACACTGGATTGATACTGGGCTGCCTTACACAGCATCGTGGGGTTTACTGTGTGCCACCCCACCCACACACCCCCGACTGAAATTAGAGTTCTTTTCAGATTTTGAGATTAGTGACTATACAAGATGAAGAAACTTCCATATTGTTTTGTATTGGTGTCTGGCATCTTAAGTCTTGTTTTCCCATTGCTGTGATTGGTTGGGAAATGTGTAAAAACCAGTCCATTGGTTTCCCTGTTGTCTACTTTTTTCAGGCAGTTCATGCAGTGTGTCTTTTAATTATTATCTGGTGGATTAGATTGTGGAACAAAAGGAGCTTTTTTTGACAGGAAGAACTATGTTGGGTTAGCTATATGTACAGTCATCCAATGAGACATGTCCCAGAGTGCATAGGGTACCAATAGATTATGGAGTGGGGGAATATCCTTTTTTGCTGTTCTGAGCTACTATTGTCAACTGCTGTTGTACATATACTGTTATGTGTAAGGGGGTAAATATATTTATTATGTTTGTAAAATTCATTCTGTACAATTGCAGATCAAGGTTGCTCCTCTGTGATATACAGGATATTATGTTTCAAAGGCCATGCTTGGAATACAATTAGAGAACTTAGTATTTTGATGTACTAAGACCTATTTTAAGTTTAATATTTTGCCTTTGCAAAAACTTTAATTAAAGATGTTATTTAAAAATGTTTGCCACTTCATTTACTATCTTGCATGCGCATTTGTTTAATACATGAAGTTTAATGACTATTACATAATAACACTGAAGATTATGAATTTATTTCCATCACACGCAGGTAACTTCACTGTCACCTAGTTATTGAATTTGCCTTGCTGACTTTCCCTTTGACATCATCACAACGTTATAAAAAAGTTCACATTTTAATCTTAAGGCCAGACTTCCATATTTATTTAAGAATTTGCTCCCTATGGTAACTTGAGACTTAGGTGTTGAGGCAAGATTGATTAAGAACTTGGTGTGCCATCTGGATGTTAGTCCTGTAAATGGAAATGCAAGATAATATCGAGAAATAAAATACACAGTTCTTGGATGATAGCTGGTTGATTTTAAAGGTTTCATCTTCATCAGTGAAACTGATTTAACAGAACTGCTTTCTAGTGTAAGCAGGTGACATCTTTTTAGTTCCTGGCTAGAAGCAGTATCTTGAGACATGACATGCTTTATTTTTAAACCTAAATTTTGAATGTGAAATTCTATACATCATTAGAAAGAATGTAAACTGTAGGCTGTACTGCCTGTATGGAGGGCTGTATTTTGGAATGCGATGATTTTGAAGTAATCTTTTAGCTGTAGTGTTATAAAGGTATAGGAAACAAAGAATCTATAGAGTGGTATTTTTTTCCTAATTCTTAAGAGGTTTTTTTCCCTAATAGTTTTGTAGCCCTCCAGCCCTTGACACTTGGGCAAGTATTAAAAAAACAGTACTGCTTTTCCCATAAAATTTGCCATACTTGTTATCTTGAAAAGGATTTGGAGATGAGTCTGGATAAATAACTATCAGAAATTATGATGTTTTACCAAAAAAGATAATTGCTGTCAGAGCTTGCATACTGTGTAAGAAAAAAGCGGCTTGGAAAAATGGTCTGTTGTTCTGGCCAAAATATGTTCAAAAGGACCCTAAAAAAGGAGGGAAAGCAGAATGCTGACAAATTCATAGCAAGCTCAAGTTAAAACCCAAAAAAAAGCTGGATGTCATCCCTGTAAGGAAGGATGAGAACATTATAATTGTGAATGTTAATTGTACTCTCAGCTGTGCATGAGCAAAGTATTTCAAAGATATTTTTTGGCCAAAATCAAATATAGTTAAAAATACCTTATTTTTTTTTCCTATTAGTTTGAGTTCTTTATGGCTTTATTTATTTTAGTTGCAGAGGTATGAGAGAATAAGAATCTTGGGATATTGCATAGCTTTCAGTATATCCCCATTTAGTTTCAACTACACATCATTCCTTACAACTTGTCTTAAACTGTATCAACTTTGGAGTTCCTGTTTTCTTTTGGTTTTTCTATCCCGGACTGTAAAATACTCTGTTAAAGACTGAAGGTCTTGCCACTTGTTTTCAGAGCAGACTCCTGTTACTCTTTTTTCAGACTTATTTTTTCACCAGTAATGGGATTATGCCAAAACCACTCTAATCCTTTCAGATGTAATGACATCAAAATGAACTGCAGTTCAGCTACTTTTGACCTTTAGTGTGGATACATAACATTCAAAAAATTGGTTTTATGACAATTTTTTTCTTTAAAGACTTTCCCAATTATTTTTGTGTGAAATGCCTGTGCAGTTCCATCTTTTTACATAGTATAAATGTGCATGTCCTTGTGTGACCTGAAAGAGGGTTATCTGAAATAATGAGGTAATATGGAAACATAAATAATTGCAAATAGCACTTTGCATTACAAATGATACTGAATTGCCTATTCACGTCCATAAGTCAAAAGCCTCTCTCCGAAGATGGATATTGGTGAGCTGGTATTTTAAAATGCCTAAGACACATAGCTGGATGTATTTGGTTTACACTTTGTTGTTTTTATTTTCATTTTTTAGTTGTTTTGTAAACAAAAAGTTACCGAAATTGAAAACAGCAAGTGTTTAATTTTTGTAAGTATATTTCTGTAACAAATCCTAAACAAAGATTATCATTAAATTATAAAAGAAAAAAAAAATCTTTGTAATGCAAAAAATTTGTTCTTTGTGGATGTGTGATTCTGTCAAGGTCGAAATGCTTTTCCTTTGCTAGAGGTACCAAATGAAGCAGAACTGCGCTGCAGCCAAGCCCTCTAGATGTGTGGAACAGAAGCTACGTTTGAATCCCAAGAGAGTTGGGATGCTGCTTTACAAGTGCCAGAGTTGGCAGGATTTAATGCCAAGGTAAAGAAAACCCCTTTCTAGCTGGTGATGGAGAAAATGGTTTGTACTAGCATAACAAGGAAGGCAGTCTTTTCTGCCAAACCACCCGGCTTCCTGATATTTCCAAAGGCTTATTCCCATTTCTCCTAGGAATCCTGCTGCAAGGTCCCTGCAGATAGGGCTCCTCCTGCGTCCTGCTATACCAACAGCTGAGGATTTTGAACAGACCTTTGCCCTTGGAGGAGCAACTGACTAACTTCAGGTGCGCTGTCCGGATTCAACAGGTAACGTATTCTGGGGAACATATAGTGTTCTGGGGAGTACAGCATGTCTAAAAAGGATGTATCACACAATTTACCCTGTGGAAAATCTGCTTGTAGGTTTTGTTCTGTCTTGCCTTTTTTTCCAGAAAACCTGAATTTTTGCAGGATGGAAACTCTTCTGAGTTTACCTTGTTCGAGCTTTTAACAAAGACAAAGCATTAGTGCTGGGAATAATATTTCTGACATACTATTTTTTGTGGACTAAATGTGTCTGTCGATTTTAATAAGTAGTTTTAATCTTAAAACATTAAAGCAGCATCTAGGAAAATTCTGTGTTTGTGTAGAGAGTTGACAAATGGCTTGGTAAGTGTGATGGTAATACCAATGTTAAAAATTCATTAGCTAAAGAAGAAATGTATTCACAGCACAGACACTTCTGCACATATCACTTAAGTTTGTTTTGGGAGGGGAAAGAGGGGAAGTGGAGCAGTTCTTAATTTTAGCAGATCAAGTTGCTGTCAATGTTTATTCACAATGTCTTTTGGCTTTCATTTTCTCTTCTAAATCATTGTCATATCCTTAAACAGTTTTGTAATTTATCCCTGAGATTGCTGTATATATGCTGCCATGTAGCTTAAATAACTTTAGATAATAGGTGGAAAATGTAAAGTACTTCATCAAACAGAGCATGGGATTTCTTCCATAGGAGAGAAAGGAGATGTCAAGAGAATCTGGAAGGAGGAAACTGAGAGAGCACAGAGGATAAAGATAAGGTATCCAGCATTTAAAAAAAAAAAAAGAGTGCAAACATATTTAAGTCGCCAGAAAAGAAGTGTATGTAAGGAATAAAAAAAAACCCTGATATTTTTTTTTCCTGGACTTTTCATGGGAAGGTGCATCTGTCAGTGCGTTGGCCACCCTACCTAATTGCCTTTTACCAAAATACATGTCTTGCTACTTCATACTGACATACTATTGCTGGGTTTAATTGCAAATCTGTAGCTGGCTGAAAAAAGAGTTGATCTGTTGTTTCCACAGCTCCCTCTAGGCAGCAGCAGTAATCCACATATGATTTAGGGAATTCTTTCACTCCAGTCAAACTGAAAGTAGCATTGTACATGCAGCCCAAACACAGCCTTTATGCTGCTTGGTATTTTGGTGCTATTGTGCATATGCCAGTCAGCAACAAGCTGTGGAGAAGACAGACATTCAGACAGTGTCTCAGAATTTGCAGTGAGAAGTTTGTTACAACCCATGTTACTGCTTGGATTTGATTTGTTGCAGCTTTGCCTTCACAGAAGACAGGGAGTGCTGTTATTTTTTCTTCACTTCTCAAAGAAAAGCCGCTGTCATTTCAGCTGAAACTGTTCTGCTGTAAGACAGCCAGCATGGGTTTGGCAGTCTAGCCAGTTACCAGTCTCAGTGTTTGCAACAGAGAGTCTCTTCTTGCTAGCAAAGTAGGTCTTATAAAAAGTATCACAGTATATATGTAAGTAACAATCCAACAATTCCAATCACTTCATAATGACTGAGCTCTTAGATATGTGTTGTGAATGAAGCTTACGTTCACAACAGATTTAATTCCTTAAAAGAAGAAAAATAGAGAACCTAGAGGAGACTCGTCATCACAGCTATGTAGTGAATAGCTGAGAACCAAAATGAGTGGCGGCTCCTCTTCTAAATAATTAATAAAGCTTCATGAGCTTTGATTAATTCAACTGAATTAATTCAACTGAACTGCACAGATGTGCAACAGTAAAGATACAACCTCAGATAACCATACATACAAGGTTTGGCATTGTATGTAATCAGAACAGCACAGAAAGCTCCTACCCAAAACAGTAGGGTAGGATTCAAGTTGATTCATATTAATCCTGCAGAAGTTAAGCTCTTGGAAGGAGTAAGTCCAGGATGGCCCGATGGGGTCCAAGTCCTGGGCTACAGTTGATGAGACTTTTCCATGTTTTAGAATAGTTACGCAGTATTTTCAGGGTGGAAAATAAGGACAGACAGTTACAAAAATCACAAATTTCCACAGGATTGGTATCCTGTCTGAGAACCTGGTAATTTGACGTAGTGTGGTAATTCATACCAGTGTGTGTGCATGGGAGGGCAGGTGTGGGATGGGTTAGGAAGTTAGAACTGACAGGTTCTGCTGATGAACTCTCTGCGTATTGACCTCATAGACCCTCCATTTGTTCACTTTCACATCATGGTTTCTAGTCACACAAAAATAAGTCAGGTCAGATGGAAGTGACTAAACAGATCAAAAGTATTTCAGCTTTATGCAGATGTGTTATTGAACCAGTGTGAATTCTAAGTTGATGATGCTGTCAGAATCTCTCCGTGTGCGTCACTAAGACCTCTTAACCATCTTCTGTTCCGGGGCATGATGATGGCCCTTCAACACCTTGTGCCTTAGCCCACAAAACCTACATCAAAGTGCAGTATAATGTCATGTGTTTTCAGAATCCCTACCGAGGAGGAGGGGAGTACATAACAGAAAGGCATGATATCTAACTAATTTTGTGTCTGACCCTGTCCAATTTTAACTGCAACGCAGAAGCCATTTGATTACTGAGTGGTTTTAGAGTAAGGATGCCTGGCATCTCTTAGAAATACAATACAGATTATGCTGCTGTTACTCATCAGCCTGCCCAAACAGCCTGGAAGGAAGGGATTGGTTAATTTTAACACATAAACATAGGAGGTCTGCTGAAATCAAACTTCATTTTTTAGGGAATTTTTTTGGTACAGATTTTCCAAAGGTTATACTGTGAGCATTAATATTTAAATTATCTAGCAAGAAAGGAAACAAAAGTACATTTATTTTATGTTAATAAACTAAAATGCTATGGTAGTGATTTGAAATTTACTTTTTATTACTCATGCTATTTTCAGATTCCAGGATACCATAGCAGTGTGTGCTTCATTTTGACTATAGCTAACCTGTTGCAGATGTTGTCATCTAGAACAGATGCCTACTCAGTCAGAAAAACCCCACATCTCTCTGTAGGCAGAGAGAGAGAGGACTAGCAGAGGTCATCTATAGCCAGTTTAAAATAAATTGCTGAGAGAAAGTCCCAAGTCCTCATAACGAAGGCTCCAGCTTGACTTTGCAGCTTTTTTCTACAGTGTCCAAGAATGAAAAAGTCCTTCATAGCATATATATTACCACCAAATTATGCAAATAGAATCACAGAAGTTTATGTAGAGAAAATAATGGCATTCTCTGCCACCCCGAAACAGGATTTTCTATTCTCCAATCTGAAATCTCAGAGCTACCTGAAGCTCTGAAGAGTGGTTACATTGGCTCTTTCCATTTCTCTGCAGGGTTTTGAGAGAAGGCAGCTAGCCTCTGCCCTTTCACTTGAGCCATGCAGTCAAATCCATTGAGGTACTGCTGTGAACAGGGGATATGCTCCTCTTCACTCAGCTGGATTTTTTTATCTACACGGGCTCTGTGGTCAGGCCTACGGAAGGAAGGTGCAGTTGAAGCTGTCTTTGCAGTCTGAATAGGGGAACTGCTTGAACACAAGAAGAGTGGCTGCCATGGCACAGACCGAAAGTCGATCTGTGCCAGAATACTGACTGTGATAGCTGCTAACAGTGTGTGGTGAGTGAAGCATAAAAGAATAGGCAAGCGTGTGTGATACACTTCCCAAGTACTCCATGCCATCTGCCATGAATTCGCAGCTCAGAAGCATCCTGAGACAGAAAGGTTTTGTGCGTTTTTTATCTTTCTGCAGATTTCCCTTCCATGGATTCTCAGTCTTTCCATAAACCCATGTAAGCTTTATTACCCACAGCAGCCTTTGACAAGAAGTTAAGTAACTCAGCTACTCCAGCCTGCGCATGACTTTATCGAGCTTTGACATCTTCCTTCCAGTCTGAGGGATTCTACTTAGTGATTCCTTAGCTGTAACTCCAATCCTTTCATTCTCCTTGCTGCTTTAGTCAGGATCTTTACTAATTCTATTATATTGTTTTTCTGTTGCAGAGATAAGAGCTACATTATTCAAGGTGCAGATTTATACAGTGATCTAATAATTACTGGTTTTATGTTCTGATCCTTTCCCAATAATATAATTTGATCTGCTTTTTTGATGTCCAGGAAGCATAAGCTAGTATCTTCACAGACTTATCTACTGTACTCCTAAGATCTTGTTTGTGAATTGGGGTTGTCAGCTCAGAGCACATCATTTAAGATGTCAGTTTGTCTTTTCTACCACATGTATCACTTTATCTACACTGAATTCCTCTTGCCAGTCATTCAGTCTTAAGAAGTCTTCCTACAGTTCTTCATAGCCTTCATATTCATATGCTCTGAATATCTTAATATTACGGCATACTTCATTATCTTACTGTTCACTCCTTTTTCTAGGTCCCTTGTGCACATACTGAACAGCATAGGCCTCCTAGAAAGACCTGTTTATTCCTTGTCACTTGTTGGCCTGTTGGATTTTCTTCTTGCCTTTAAGCTTAATTGTCCTAGCTGATGCCAGTTAGCATCTACAACTGCGAAGAGCTTTCCTTGCACCCTAAAGCTTCATGTGGGAGGGAAGCAGAATTACAGGCAGTGGCAAGGTGCAGAGATACTGAAGTCAGCTGAGTTTTCTGGGACAGGGAGAGTATGTCAAGAGTTAACTGATATTTGAGCACTTTGATAGTTTTCAGCAGTGGGAGTGTCCCTCACGTGTTTTTTTCCAGGTAATGCAAAGATCCATATAGCAAAGATAACAACTTTTTTTCCCCCCACTGATGAGAATTACTGAACATAAAATTTGGCAGAATAAATTTTGGCAAATGTGGGACAAGGCATTTGGTCTGAGGGAAGACCTAGTACGAGGGAGGGAGGGATATTCTGTAAGGTTGCATATGGGCAGATTAATTCTGAGAATTCCTGCAGCAGAGTCTCTCCACCACACAAACTTCTTACTGTGCAAGTGTTTTTTTGTATTCAATTCTTAGTCACTGTGGCTGTCACATATGCGTTAGGTTTAGAGAGGAGAATGGAGAAGATCAGATTTCAGATTCAGTCTTTTGAAGAGGACCTGGTGGCTCTTAGGTGATTCTTCAGATTATCTTGGATGTAATTAATGATGGTTTTGGAACCCCAGAGCTCAGCAGTACTATTACTGTTCCTTTCTATCCTTGCTGCACTGTCCGAGATGGTTATTTAGGACATCCCTTTCTGAGATAGTGGTGGGGAAAAACCCAAAACCTCTGTCAAACTGTGTGGTGTGGTCAGTCTTTTTGGCTGTGGGCCAGCCAAGGAGAACGATGAAGTTGAGTGCAAGAGAAATAATATTAACTTCTTTTATAGGAAAAATATTTTAAAACATTCAGAAAAAACTTGCGGTGAGCCTCTTACAATTTCAAACAAAACATTTTATTCCAATGTTCTGCATTATTTCTGAAGTATTCTAGAGAGAAAATATGTACTGAATGCCAGAAATAATACATCTTGCTGAGGCATATTTAAAATAGCAAGTATTATGTAAGGGTATACACAAAACTAAAAATGGCTGAAGGGATTGATCAGAGCAGAAATGGAAGAGAATATCTTTAGAATACAAACATTTACAAGAAAAAGACTGGCAAATAAATTATTTGAAGTCTTTTGTCTGGATCTTTCCAATAGCTTTTTAAATATTTTTTACACAAGAAGGAATATGCAAGACATAAACCAGAAATATCAAACTTTGTTCATAAAGACAGTATCACAGAATTCTTTTAAGAGACAAAAAATCTATGCAGTGATGGGAGATAAAATTTTACTAATGTGTAAATATCTCTGTCATCCATTAGTGACAGCAAACAGCTATATTAATTCAAAAGCATACTGCAGTCAGTCCAACACACCACATCTTTTCAGTGTCCTACTGGTTTCCATGGAACAAATATTCTGGTTTGTTTTAAGGTAAAAAGAGGTCTGAAATAAGTGATCCATGTTACTTTTAAAAGCACTTTTAAAATAAATGTTGATTTAGTCTTTCCTCTCTTTCTGAAAAAGAATATGAGTCAAGCTTGGATTTTCTTTTCCATGGGTACACTAGTATCTATGAAGTCTGTAACATAAATGTACAGTTTGTCCATTAGAACTTGATTGTCTTAGCTGCTACTGAGATACTAAATAAAGGCACTCAGGAAACTTTTTCTCCCTCTAATGATTATTCCAGTATCAGAAGGGTGACAGAACCTGGGGGCGGAGGTTGCATCTCAACATAACACATTTTGTGTGGAACTCTCAGACATGGCCAGAGCATTCCAAATGCAGCCATTTCAAGAATAGGAAATTTTGCTGATCTGCACACTTAAGAAGCTACCTTTATGTTTCTGATTAACACTGGGTGAGTCCAGATCACAGAAGAGGAGGTCATAAATTTTTATATGCATGTTTTTCAGCAGTTTTGGTTTCAAAGTTTGGTGACAATCAAAAATGGATGTATGCCCCTCCTCAAAATAACCAGCTAAATTAATCTATAATGCAATATTTTAGATTTTTAATGGCATTAACAATGACAGAATCGTCTTTTTTTTTTTGTTTTATGAGATCATCTCATAGAGTTGGTGAATCTAGGCCCTTGTTCCTGCTCACTGAAGCAGCCTTCATTTATAATCAGGAATACGGAATCAGATTGAGTTTGAATTGGAGTATGTACATGGTATTTGCAATTATGCAATTTCCAGCAGTTTGAAGGGCTCTACAATTACGTTTTTTCTGGTTCAATTCTTTGTGGTGTATGGATGAACTGAGTACAGCCAAACTTGATCTTGATCTGGCCCCATCTAGCAGCAGGTGTGTCAGAAGAATGCTTTAGTGGTTCACTGGAGCAAAAGACTGCGGGTTGTTCCTTGTATCTGACCTTGGATTTCCTTAAGCACAGTGTGGAGAGTGTGTCTAAGCTACAGACAGACTACGCCCAACCAGAAGCTAACTGTGTGGTTTATGTAGTTGTACTGCAGACATTACAAAAGTCAGATAACAGATCTCACTACAAGATGGAGAGATGTTCTTAAAACGTGTTGGAGGAGCTAGCAGTTAGCCTTCAATTCAGTAAGGGAAGGACTTGCAGTAATCTGAAGTCACAATCCACTCCCTTTGTCTTAAGTGTAGATTTAAGGCAGCTCAACATAGCAGGTGCTGAAAGGAGTCACTCTAGCCCTGTAAGAGAGGGGTAAGTAGGACTAGCAGTAGTGGTGAGGAACCAGTAGTGACAGGGTGTTCAAAGTAATAAACATTAAACAGTACTGGAGTCAGGTAAAGAATGGATAATTGGGAGAAAATTTAGTACAATATTAAGTTTCAGCTGTCAAAAAAATATAAACATCATTAACTTGACTGGGTAGAATGGTCTTCAAAACAAATTCAAACTAAACCATCTTCTAAGTAGGTTTATCAAAAACTGAGAGAGTGATAGGGAAATTTTGCAGCACACAAAGACAAATGCCCTAATGTTTCTTACCTGTTACTTTATGAACAGCCACAAAATCAGTGACATTTGCCTTTTACCTCTATAAAGGCAATAAGAAGAGGCTTCTTTTCCTACCTCACCCAACTAAACCAAGAACTGCAAACAAAAGACTAGCTTTGTTTTAGGTCAGGATGGCAGAAACAGAAGGGATTTGTTGCGTTTTAGGCCCTGATGGATGTTTTAGAAATTTGCAATTAGAAAACCAATTGAACCTTTTGCCACATAGGCAGTTGGCATTTGAGAACTCCAGCCTTTGATTTTTTTTTTTTTTTTTTAAACTTCGTTTTAATGATAAAACTTTGTGTCCTTTTTTTAGTCATACAGGTACCCCCAAGTTTTATGCTTGGTCTCCTGCTTCCTTAGATTTTTTAGAGGAGAGTATATTTCATATTTTCTGAGTTTGTATGTATTAATTTTCCTATTTAGATAGAGCATTCACATCTACTTCCAGCATTACCATCAGAACAGTATCTTTTGTCCTGCACTGATTGCGACCGTGAGACAAGAGGTTCAGATGAGTGACTTGGCTAAAAGAAGACCACCAAAGGTACTTTCAGACATCACAAAGGCTAAGGGAAGAAGGATATGAAGAATATGTTATCTTCTCACTCGATTCACTGTATGCACAACCGCCTCTTGTCCAGATTGTGGCTGTGATACTTTGAGATGTTATAGTTCGGTTTGCTTGTATTCTTCCACGAGAATTTGGTTCTGCATTGTCACGGCAGGAAGGTAATCATTGGCTGGGTCTTGAATACTTGTAAGGATCTGACCTATCCCTCGGCTGATTCTCTGCCCGTAAGAGCCACTGCTGGTTTTGGCTGAGATTGTCTGACCTCTGTAGACTTGAGCCTGATGCTCACATATACCAAACTTGCTTAGCAGGATAAACACATCTCTTCGGAAAGCTTTGGTGAAAATAGCGTAAAGAAAGGGGTTGGCACAAGAATTGAGTGGGTAGAAGAGTACCAGCAAAATCTTGGAATTGGTGACAGTTATCAAAGGTTTGTTCATAATGGCAGATAAAGCATGGAAAGCGATGGGAGCCATGCACAGAAAGTCAGTGAAAATCAACACAGCCATCCGCTTGGCAATTTTGGTGTCTTTGTCCCCTGACTTGTACTGAGGGTTTCGCACAGTTACATAGATTTTTATGTAGCAGGCACAAATGATGACAAAAGCAATAATGTTACATATTAAAACAAAGACAACGTAGGCTTCAGCCACCGGTGTTTCAGTGTCCATGGGCAAGCAGATGCTGACTTTGCTATAGCTGCTGACGCCAACCAGTGGCAAAAGGGCAAGAAGAAAGCACGAGAGCCACCCTCCCAGCATGATAACCAGGGCATGCCGGAGGCGAATCTTTCGATCTGGGCGCATGGCAAAAGTGATGGCATACCAGCGCTCCAGCGTGATCACAGTCAGTGTGTACACAGAAAGTTCACTAGCAAAGACCGTGAAAAAGCCAGCTGTGTTGCAGCCAGGCCCAGTCTGCCACTCTATAGCGTGGTTATAGTACTCTGACCTGGTGTAGAGATCCACTGAAGCAATCAGGAGGAGGTATAACCCCATGCAAAAATCAGCAAAGGCCAAGTTACACATCAGAAAGCGTGGTACAGTCAGTTTATAATGGCTGGTGAGAAGGATGAAAAGGACGAAAACGTTACCTAGGATGGCCAGCAGGTTCACAAACCACACCACAATCCTCAGAAATTGATATCCCATTATATCCTCACAAGGATTAAACTCATCAGGCTCTGGAGTGCATATTACGTCTTCATTACCTCCGCAGACAGGATAGTCATAATGACTGTCAAAGGTCTGGATGTCTTCCATTTGAGGGTTCTTGAGCTCTTGGCCAAACCCAAGATTTCCTTCTCCGTGCTCTTCCAAAAAAATGTAATAATGGGAATTTTCATGAGAATTCATGAACTTGGTGTTTTTATCATACACAGTATCTGTATAGTCTGTGTATTCTTCTGCATAATCTTTGTAAAGTGGACCTCTGAGAGCTTTGACTGATCTTCTCTTACGAAAGCTGTGACTGCCACTCTGGTTACATGTCAGGTACTCCAGGATTCTGAAAGAGTAGAGGGTGAAATCACTGCTGGCATTTACAGTCCAACCAGAGTGTAGCAAGTAAAGAAAACACTTCAAAAGCAAATCACCGTGAATGAAAATGTAGCTATAAAAAGGTGATAGGATGTATTTCTGTTAACAGAACATATAGTGAACAATAAGCTTGAGCATTTCTGGGCTTTTTTTAAAACTATATTTTTCCCTTCTCTGTTGCTATTAGCTATCCCCAGTAATAATTTGGCTTGTTCAACATCCATAATCCCTTTTCCTTCTTGGAAATCTACATTCTTAGTAGGTAACAAGACTTTTATCTACTGTTTATAATTTCTTAGGTAATACACACAGTATTACTTTCCTTTTCATTTTTGCTCACAAATCAATTTCTCCCTGAACTTCCATCATTTTAATTTCTGCTCTGTATTTTCTGTGGGTGCTTTACAGCTAACTAGCAGTGTAGTGGTTGGGAATCCTATACCTCATGGTGTGATGTATCTGTATTTTTAGTTGAAAATTGTTCATACTTTTTAGTAGGAAAAAATTGCAATTTAGCATCCAATTTTTTGATCACTGTGATCCACTGTCACATAACCTTTAGCATTTCTCATTTTCAGGTGTGTAGAATTAGAGATTGCTTACAATTTGAGATTGCATACAATTCAGTCTGAGAAATTCTCATCTCTACTAATAGAAATGCAAATACTTGTTTCTTTCAGTCATTAGGTTGTGCTGGGTTCTTTCTGCACATTCTTCCTGTCCAGGTTTTGAATCTGTCCGCTCTGTTTTATTTCTGTCCTCACTTTCCCAGTTTATTGCAATTGTGAATGTTACTGCTTTGTGAGTTTATTATTGAATAATTCAAATACTTATCATAGCATATTTTTAATATACTATGCATTCCAACCACAAATACTGCAATACTGAAGACTGGGGTTGCCTTCCTTAATCAGGGACTGGTCTGGATAAGAATTCTCTAAACCTTATTAAACTTTGGAGAAATTTACAGTGGATTTGCACTCTGCAGTAAAATTTTGCTGCTTATAAAAGTCAGTCATCCTCCCTCTCTACCTCTCCCCAGCAGATGAGTCTCTGTGTTGCATCAGGACATCTATAAATGTATTTTTTTCTTTCCAAAAGCTATCCACATCTGTTCTGATGGGAGGCTGGAAATCCTGCTAAAATGGATTTTGAAATAAACGGTCTACAAGGTTATTACAGAATCATTTATTCTGAGCTTTTCAGTTAGAAAACATATGATACATGAGACTGTAACCCCTCCAAAACTTCTTTTTCCAGGCCTTGCTACAGCACATTCTGTCTTACAGCACATTACCCTTTTTTTTGCCCTTAATTCTGGGCTCAACAAAAGGAGGAGCTGTTGCAAAAGGTCCTACAAATTGTTATGACAAAAATTCTTTTTTGTCAGTTTGATATTGTAATGTCTAATTCAAAGAATGTCCTCTCTACCTAGAAAGAATGTCACGAAAGTGTCATTAGATGTAATTTTATGTTAATAGTAAAACATTGTTTTCACTTACATACTTTAAAATTGAATGTAAGTTAGTGAAACTCACCCGCTCGTTTTTTTCCAGCTCTTGAAAGCACAGCAGTGACTTGGATATGATAGGTCAGCTCGCATTAGCTGAAGAAATATCTTTACAGCTGGTAATTTCTTTAAAGTCCATGTATTTTTGGCCATTAGTTCTTTAAGGCTTTCCAGTCCTTTGGCTGGAAGGTTAGCAATGGCTGTTCTGGAGACATCACTAGGTAAAGGAAGAAAAAGACCAATGTCAGAATACCCAGCAACTGGATCATAATTTTTTCAGGTTCTTGCAGTAATTTAGGAGTTTCATATAATTCTACAGCAAAAATCAAATCCAGAGGAGGTGGGGATTTCATATCACTTTGCTAGGTTCTGATATCATTCAAATTCAAGTAGGATATGATTTCCTCCTGTGATTTTTCTCTGTTTTAAAGCTCTTTAATGTCTCGTAGTGCAGAATATGAATGATTAAGAAACACCAGGACTTTTAAAATTACACCTTTAAAGCCAACTAGATACAAATGCATATGCAAACACAAAGTTTTAAAAATTCTTTAAAGAAATCACATCTTCCATTGAAAGAACTATTTTTCTTTAGACCTCTTTAGACTTGTCTTAATCTATCGGGATACTTCAAAAGAAAGCATTGTAATTACTAAAACAATGTTCTTCATAAACTGAAATTAAAATCTTCTATCTCAGTCCATCCTGAAACTCTCAGAAAATTTAGTGTATGTTTGCTGCTTTCTATTTCTCTGGTACTGAGTCTACCTCAGCAGATATGTTGCACAGTTTGTGGAATAGGTGTATTTCCTTTAGAACTGCTGGGTGAATGTCATCTGGTCCTGCTAGTGTTTTCCACTCTTTTTTTTTTTTTTTTTTTTGCTTTGCTTTGCTTTGTCCCCAAACCTCTTCTACTGACATTTGAAGTCAAGATGTTTTCTCAGAGTTATACTCTGTAAAGAATGAACCTGTAAAAAAGGTTCTAGTGTAGGAACATTGTTTAAGCACTTTCATCGTGAACACCCTAATAATAAATAATAGATAATTAAACTTTTTCTATGCATTGTTTCCCAAGAGTGCTGTTCTTATCCCTCTACAAGTCTCACCCACTGGCTGGTTTCTTGCACCTAAAAGAAAATTTTTACTAATTTAATGCTTTAAACAAATTGCTTCTAAAACACTTGGTTTTGCTCTGCCTTTTTTAAAATTTTGATATGCTTGTATTTGTTTTTAAGTTGAGTTAGAAATTGTCTCCCCTTTCTGTAAGCGGAATTTTTTACTTCTGATAGCTTTTTTGCTATCATACATATTTGAATATGTCACAATTAGTTGATTTCAACCATATAAACCTTTTTGTTCTTCTGGAGTCTTTTTTGATAGGTAGTATATGTTTCTACCTAGCCCCTGAATTGGCTCTTAGAAGAGTCTGAATGCTGCCTGCTATAATTTTATCTTTTAAAGAATCACAGAATAGTTGAGCTTCGAGATCATCCAGTTTGACCTCACAGGGTCACCTGGAGCAGGTTGATCAGGACTGTGTCCTGTTGACTTCTCAGTATCTCCAGTTTTGGAGACTCCACAGCCTCTCTAGGCAACATGTTTCAGCATTTGACCACCCTCACAGTAAAGAAGTTTTTTCTTATGTTGAAATGGACTTTTCTGTATTTCAGTTTGTGCCTGTTGCCTCTTATCCTGTCACTGGACACCACTGAGGAGGCCCTGGCACCATCTAGTTCCCTCCCCCCCCTTCAAGTATTTATACACATTGAAGAGATTCCCTTGGCTCTTCTCCAGACTAAACATTCCCAACTTTCTCAGCCTATTCTACTATGACAGATGCTCCAGTCCCTTATTCAATTTAGTGGCCTGCTCCTTTTTGTTTTTCACTAATTTCCTCATTTTACAGAGCTCTCCTTCTGAAGCAAAACATCTTGGTAAACTAGATCTTGGACTAGATCTTACCAAGACAAGGCTGGCCTTTCAGCAACCCCCATGGGTCTCCATCAAGTCCTCATGGTGGTGGCAGCTACCTGCAGGAAGGGAACATGGTTAAATGCTGTGTGATGGGAGCTGCTAAGACTTTTTGGAAGGGAAGTGGCACCTTACAAACTCTTGGGAATTCTTTGAAGATGTTCTGGCACAAGCATATGGAGAAAGATGATCCTGGTTGTACAGTGAATTGGGATTTCTGAAAAGCCTTGACAAAATCAGATATCAAAGGCCGTTGAGATAACTAATCTGTTATGTGACAAGGGGAATGGCTCTCCTGGATTAATTTAAAAAGAGTGCGGGAATAGCCTGGGAATGGATGTTAAGTTTTCATGCCAGAGGAAGAATGGGACATGAACTGGCATCTGAATATACACTTCATTGCAGCAGAGTCCCATGGAGGCTAGGCTAGCACTGATAGTACTGAAATACTCACAAAGAGTCTGGAAAGAGAATGAAAGTAGCTGCCACAAAGCTTGTTTCTGACACAAAATAATACAAGGTAATGAAAGCTATATCTTGACTGTCTAAAGAAGCAGAAGGATCCTGCAATAATAAATGACTGAGCGGTAAAATAGTTGACATGATTCAATACTGATGAATGTAAAGTGCATTTAGGAAAGAGCAGTCTTAACTGTACATGGATGACAGGGGATTTAATTTACCTAGCATTCTGGAAAGATCTTGGAGTCCTCTCTGCAAATGTCAGGTCAGTGCTATTTAGTAATGTTGAAGGGAAATAGAATGCTAAGAATGTCTAGGAAAGAAATAGAAAATAGAACAGAAAAACTTCACTTTATAAATCTGACTGCATCTTAAATACTACATACAGTTTTATAAAGAGCACGGAAAGCTACAGCAAGGATAATTAAAATTATCACATTTTTTATATATGAAGTAATAAGGAGTAGGTAAGGACTTTTCTCTTGGGAAAAGCTAGGACTGGAAGAAGTAGTAGACTATAAACACTATGCATACTGTAAAGAAGGTGATTGGGAATGGTTATTCACTCTTGTGAGACGAGTTTTGGAACAGCTAAGAACGCAAGTCAAGAGACTTAAAAGTGAGAAAAGGTATAATCTTTTCACAAAATTGCATCATTAAATTGTGAAAGTCAGTGCCATGGTTCATTGTGCAGGCCAAATAACAAGGTAACAAGGACAATACCCCTTTGCGTTTTGGTTTTATTCACAGTTGTGTCCTGTTCCCATCAGAAATGACTGGGTCAGGAGGAACATCCTGGGGGACAAGGGCTTGTGCCTTGGAAACAGCCACAGAGAGGAGCCTCTCCAGGGCCCTGGGTGTGCAGGGGAGGGAGCTGAGGCTCCTGGAGAGCTGCAAGCAGAAGAGAGCAGCCAGCCCAGGCCTCAGGTGGTGGAAATAATTTCTCACACAGCAGAGGGGGTGTGCAAAGTCAGTGGCAACTCAAAGAGTGTTACCAAGTGACATTAAAAAGTCTGGAGGAAAGATCTGTTCAGTGAGAAGAAAGGGCTTGGAAGAGTTAGTTATAAGACTACGTCATTTCTGTTCTATCTTACTAAATCCTTTGAAGTCTTTGATGCGTGTGTATATGGATGTGTATTTAAGCAGTTAGGTATTGCAGTTTTTATTTTCAGAAACTCTGTTTTAAACTGGCGGGTTGGGGAGAAGATATCGGCACAGCTGCCTTAAAGTTCTAGTTGATTTAGGATTATTCCTGTTGCAGGGCTAACAATAGGTGGTTGGTCCCATCCATGGGCATATTAAGCACAATGGCTCAGAAGTTTGGAAGTTCCAAAATCCCCTGTTTGGGAAGTCCCTAAACTGCTGGTATGGTGTCTTCCACCAAGAGATCTTGTGACCTCTCTGTACTGCTGCTATTGTAAATGGAAAAGCCTCCTGGGAGTCTGGTGAATTTGTCTCTCAGCGGAAGATAACTTCTTAGTTACCCTACCAGGGCCCACGCTTTGTTAGCCAGAGGAAAGTGGGATTGACAGGAATTCTTTTTTACCTTACAAATCCAGTCTTGATGATTATCTATTCAGATTCACAATCTACTTCAAGCAGCATAGCAGCTGTCTTCAAACTAGAAAGCGTAGGATTGAAAAGTCTTTAAATAATAATTAATAATCTTCAGAGCAATGTGAGTCCAAGTAGTTGGAGTTTGCCAGACTGTAGTATCTGTGTCTGCATTCATACAGAAGACACATTTTCCTAAATGATTTCTTTGTCATTGTACGATCAGTCTTGATTTTGGGCTGCTCAGAAAAATGGGAACTGACTGCAGTTATGTCAGCCTCATTAATATCTAATAAATTGATAACTAAGATGTTGTTTAAACACAGCAGTGTTTACATTGCGCAGAAGAGCGTCTTGCTATTACTGCTAAGCTATAGCTGGCACATTTAAACACAAGAGAATGGGCAAGTGGTCTGGTACACTTGTTAAGAGGATCTGTCTCGAAGTGACTATAAAAGAGGTTAGGCAGGAAATTGATAAAATGAATGATAATGAATCACAAGGACTGGATGGTTTTCACCAAAGAGTTCTAAAGCAGCTCAAGGAGGAAGTAGTTGAATTGGTAAAAGAGGTGTGTAACCTCCCACTTAGACCTGTGCAGGAAGGCAGCAAATGAGCCACCAACTAATATGATATACCTGGGGGAAGTCAGCATGTTAAAGGGCTTTTGTAAAAAATAAGTCCTACCTTATAAACCTCTCTGAGTGTTGTGATTAAGATCTGCTGAGAGTCTCGTGGGACTTCCACAAGGCCTTTGACAAACCCCCACAAAGGTTGATATGGAAACCAGGCAGCCACAGTCCTTATGGGAGACATCAAATGTTTGGGGTTATGGTAAAGTTATAGTAAAATTCACTTCTAGGCTAGATCCAGACCAGACTTTAGCATTTAAGTAGCCATGGTCTAGAGCTCACTCATGGACTGGAAGTGGTCTGTCTGCGGTAGCATAGAGCTCTATGCTGTGGAGCGTAACAGCAACCAAAGTGCACTCAACCAATTTTAACATTGTGGCTTGTTAGCTGTTTTGTTTTTTCCTCACATGCTTTCTTACAAATCTCATGACATTTCTAGGCTGTTGCTTACCTTACATGAAATATACATGTTAGATTGAATGTTGTAGAGACATTGGAGAGCTTCAAATGAATGTAGAAGTAAAACATAGCTTATGATTTAAGAGATGTTGTTTTCTGAATCAACTGTATATATGATACAAGTGTTAAATGGGTATTTAGCTGCTCAGATACGATTTTTTTTTTCTGGGTTATTTTTGGTCTAATTCTTTGCTGTTTTTACGAAGTTAGAAGTTCAGAACTAGATATAAGGGATAATAGCTTTTGTTAGTAATCTTTTTTCACAGCTGGAAACACACAATTATATGAAATCTAGCAATAATGAGAATTTAAAAGACAGATAGTTGAGAAAATGAGATTGAGTGCATCATAGTACCATTGGGAATTTTTACCTAATTATATACAGATTACTGAGTACTGCAATACTACAATAGTTAAAAAAGCATAAAATATATAATAGATGGGCTTAGACTACAGATATTATTTATACCTACTGAAAGATTATTTTAAATCTGCAAATCTGCATTGTTTGATTAGCAGAATGCAGAGTGCTCCTGTTGCTCAAAGACTTGCTTGTGCCCAGTGGCAGGAACAGAATGGAACCTCCTAAGGTAGGAGCCATTCTTAGATTGGGAAATGATGCTTTAAAGAGCACTTCTGCTTTCTAAAGATAATTAATTACTCATATGTATCTTGTGCGACAGTTAGTAATGTTTTTAATTTGGACTGTATGTTTCGCAAAACCTAATTGAATAATGAGCCTGATTGTATTTTTGTTGCACTCTGTTGAACTTGTCCTCTAGGTGCATTTAGTAAATCAAACCCACTGAGTTGCTGAATCCTAGCCAAGATCTCATTTTCAGGTGAAGAGCGATGTACTGTCATTATATTGTTAAAATAGTTTTCTAAAGAGAACAGTCTATGTATACACCCACATACATCTGAATAGCCAGCAGTGACAAAGGAGTCAGAATTATTGGCATCTGTTCTCCTCTATTCAGTGATCACAACTCCCTGCTGCCTCTGCAATTGTACACTGCAAATTAAAAAAAAAAAAAACTCATTTTTTAATACCTACTTACATATACCATCTAATGAGGTGATCTGAGAGCGTGGCCAAACTCACACAACATACATATAGCCAGGCACAATTCTTTGTAGTTAAATCTTTCTCATTGCTTTCCTTTAAAACCAAAATGGAAGAAAATTAGCCCATTAGGGTAGATTCAAGGTTGGTGTTTCAGCCTTTAAGTTGCTGTTGCTGCTGAAATCCTGATTGGAAAAAATACTTCATAAATGTTCCTTTTTTCTTTTTTTCTTTTTTTTTTTCCTTCATACTGCTCCTACTGTAAGCAATGCCATTCGTTGCCCCAGAAAGAGGCACATTTATCTTCTGGCAATAGTTTTCCATAGAGTTAATTTTCAAGAGGAAACAGTATTGTAAGTAGAACTTTCCTTTTGAGGAAGACCCAATGTCCACAAATTCCTGTGCCAGCTAACAACAGCTAGATGCCTGAACTAAAAATGACTTAACAAATTATTTATTAAAATAAGCCAAGTTGTTTACACTACCCAAGGGGGATATGGAAGGGCTGTATTGCTCAGACTTCTTAGCCTATTATGCAAGTTAACAAATCTCTGGTCTCTTTATAATTTTAGTCTTGATGATACAGCAGTGGGTGTGTAATAAAGCACCAATCACAAACACATTTCTCTGTCCTGTGGGAGATGATAATGGTCATTGATGTGACATAACAATAAATCGTAGGGTTCCACTCAATTTTCATTCATTTTGACTTCAGCTTTCTTAAGGTAGTGCATAGATGGGAGTTTCAGAAACGATTTTGTTCCTGTTAAAATAATTCTAGCTCCTGAAGGTCAACTGAGATCTGTTCAGGTGGAAGGTTTCTGCTATAAATTGTTGCTGGAAGATAACCTCGTTTTATAACAAACCTTTCCTACATCACAAATGCAGAATAATTCCTTGTTATCCATGTGTAACAGAAGTCCCTAAAGCTGCTATTAAAATTACATGAAAATTAAATTCAAAATTAATAATATGTTGCACCCTTCTGTACTGGTTTTGACTGACACAGAGTTAAATTTCTTCATGGTAGCTTGTATGGGGCTATGTTTTGGATTTGTGAATGAAAACAGTGCTGATGACACAGGGACGTTTTAGTTCCTGCTGAGCAGTGCTTACACAGTGCTTATACAGGCCTTTTCTGCTTCTCACACCACCCCACCAGCAAGTAGGTTGGGTATGCACAAGGAGTTGGAAGGGGACACAACCAGGACAGCTGACCCCAACCAGACCATATCACATCATGCTCAGCAATAATAACTGGGTGGAAGTTTGCCAGGGCTGCCATTGCTCAGGGACTGGCTGGGCATCAGTTGGTTGGTGGTGAGCAATCGTTTTTGTTGCATCACTTGTTTTTCTTGGGTTTGTTTTGTTTTTCCCCCCCTCTTTGTTGCGCTTTTTCCCCCCATCCTTTTTTTAATTATTGAATTGTCTTTATCTTAACCCATGAGTTTTCTCACTTCTACCCTTCCAATTCTCTACCCCATCCCACTGGGCGTGGGGGTGAGCAAGCAGCTTGCATGGAGCAGAGCTGCAGGCCAAGGTTAAACCAAAACACCTTCCTAAGACCTTTAGCTCAGGACTAGCAAATCAAGGGATCATGATGTGAAATACTATGACTTTTTAAATCACTGTTGATTTACTGTTGTTTACATGCTGTTTTATGCCTTCTGCCTTTGAGAAGCAATACCTCTCTCTGTAATGTTACTATAGTACCACATCTTCCTTTAATTATAAATACTGCTAGGACTATTGTTAGCCATGGGTTTATATCATTCCAATGGGAGATGGATAACTGGCTGTTTAGACTGCAAATGTAAAACACATCCTGAGATCGAGAATCAGTGGCATCTGGGCTAGCACAATG
Source organism: Strix uralensis (assembly GCF_047716275.1). Lineage (NCBI taxonomy): Eukaryota > Metazoa > Chordata > Aves > Strigiformes > Strigidae > Strix > Strix uralensis. Next base: position 110,332,301 of record NC_133975.1, on the reverse strand, counting down.
ATTATAGAAGATTAGAAAAATTTCGAGTCATTTGAGAAATCTAACTTGAAAACACAGAATGAGAAGGAAGTTCTTTACAGTTTACATATACATGGCCTAGGAAGTTATCTCTAGCCCCTAAACCAAGAGGTTTCGTGTAGCTCACACACCTTAAAGCTAGTCCTTGCAGAGTGAGCTTACCTGGCAGCAATATTATAGCATATGATTACCCCACAGCCCTTTGCAGCATGTCATTACTTGTTCACCTGTCTAGTATAACAACAACACTAATGCTTTACATTCCCACAATAATTCCCAAGAGTCAAAACCTGTGCTGCTGCAAGCTCTCACCTCCCTTACACTTAAGATCACAAGTGTTTTGTCTTCTGCCATCAAGAACCATCTTGCTACCTGTAGCTTCAGAGGGAAGATGTGCAGTGAGCTGTACAAGACCCCAAACATAACAGGAAAGTGCTCTTTGCTTTGAGACTGTGCACTTATTGTGACAAAGTAGTATCCTAATGGAAATACGGTGTCCAGGTAAAGTTACGTCAGTTGAAAAATGTCTTTATGGCCAGGAACAAAATGAGAAAGGGCTTCGCTGGTGCCATGTAGAATACTGAGAAAAAGGCCTTATTAGCGAAATACTAATAAAAAAGGCTTACTCAGCACCAACTCAGCCTCTGTTTCAGTTCTCCAACAGTGACCATCTTAGTTCAGGGATGGGTGGCCTGAGCCCTCCTGAAAGCAGAAGCAGTGAAAATGAAGGCAATCCAGCTAGCCAGGAGGAAGAGGAGCAACAGGCACCACAAAGGGTCCCTGAGCGGGAGGTTTAACAGCCCCTTTGTGAGCTTTTTCAGGTTTCCCTCCAGAACACCCTCTTCTGCTCTGCATAGATGGCCAGTTCTCCTCTTGGTTGTGGATCAGGGCCTTGACTGTGTTCTTCTTACCCAGAATGTATAACTTTTTTGAGATATGGTCAGAAAACACTGCTATTTCAGGATCTGGCCACTCATGGCAACTGAGGTTTATCCTTCAGGTGATTCAGTGATAAGAAGAAAAAGAAAACAAGCATGTTAGTCTGTGACAGTATCTTGAGGGACACAGTGCGGTGTATTACTGCCTTTACCTATTCTTCTCGTACATGCCTGCATCCCAAGGACTTTGCAACTTCAAATGAAGAGGCCTGGACTAATTTCCTCCCTTTACAGACCCTCTGGAGAGAAGCATTGGGTGGGATGACCCACCAGCTGGCAGCTATTGTGGCCAGACTTGAGGTGAGAAGGTCATAACATCCCTATTGACCTATGTAGTCCTGCAGCAGCCTTTTGCAGAGGGAAGGGGAGTGAAAGCAGTGAGTGAAGGGGAGGAAGAGCTGGCCTGCATGTCCTTGGGAGGATGACATTGCTGCTTCCCAACTCCCTCTTTCTGAGCTGCTCCGAAATGGGGTAGCTGCTGCATCAGGTGTCACTGGGAAAGTGAGGATGACTTTAGGAAACAGACAGAAAGTTACCCCAGTGTGACAGGAGCATTTTGGCATGATTTGCTGTTGAAATGACTGAGTGTTATGGACTCCTCCAATGTCACTTAAGGTATCTGCTTCAGAAGTATGACTCCATGAATGGTCTGTGCCTCTCCCCTCAAGCTGGTGAAAGAAAACCTGATACTCCCCAGAGCTGATCTTGGACCCTGTTCCAAAGACTCTGATAATAACTTCAGTAGACCTTGTGGTAGTGATGTGGAGGAATGATGTGGCCTTGAAAGATGGAGTCTCAGCCAGATCTTCCTCTTCACCCCACAAAACACAGTAATTTAGATGACTGAGCCGAAGACAAGCTACTATTCACACACAGGCCTTGCAATGCATGTAACTTGAGATGCAGGGGACAGAGAGAACCAGGGATTTGATGATGACCTTGCCATCAAAGGTCTGTTGCAGCTTTGCACAGCAGGGACACAACTCTTTGCGTGAAGTGGTTATGACCAATACAACTTCTACGTTGCTGGTAGCCAGCCTGATTTTCTGGAGTTGGAAAGATTCTGGGAGAAAAATAATGTCTTCTGCACCTTCTTGTTATTGTGGCTAGATACTAGGATTCCTTCCGTGAACAGTACACCATTATTCTGATATAAATGCTGTTTTTCTGAACAGCAGAAACTAAAACTGATTCTTACATGGAGTGAGCACTGCTGGCACCATCTGGTTTTGCAGTGGAGGAAGGAATCCCACTTTCAACACTTCAGTTCTTCCTGTGATCAGTCCTATGCACTGTTACATGCTAGATGATTTGAGTCAGGGTATATGATTCTTCTTAAAGTTTTTTGTTTCATTCTGTATTGCTATTCCTAATTTTAGTGAAGGTTCTTTGGAGGACTATAAGATCAGACTGGAAGCCACATTACATGAGAAAGAAGAAAGGACAGCACCAGAAGGAACTTTATTCTGTCTAAAATTATTTTTTCATCTCTGTTTCAATTTCCTTTACACGTGTGCTACCAGCATCCTTAGTTTGTATTACAATTACACTACAATTGTACAGTCATAGGACAGATTGTAATACAGTGTCTTTCAGAAGAAAAATTGGTAGGATCAGTATTTCTAATGTAAGATGCAAGCATTTCTTAAATCAGTTCCCTAAAGCACAGCTTTTGTTGCTGATATTCTTTTTGTAAACATGCCATTCCCATCCCTGCTGCTCTGCTGCTAATAACGGTTGGAAAGAAAGTGCACCCTAAAATAGTATTACTTTTAAAGCTTTCTCTACTTTATTTTCTTCTACTCACAGTAGAGTTGGCCCACTGTTCACTCCCAGAAATGCATCATCATTGATAACTTCCAGGTATTTGTTCTTGTGCAGATAGCTGCAGAAACAAACAAAACACAGTGATTTGGAAATAGTTATCCATAGGTTAAAGACGACGATCTTCAGTTTACTTGCCTGAACAGATTTACAAAAGCAATATGGATAAGGGCCATCCTGTCCCAACAACATATTGAAGCATAATCAGTTACTTCATTTTCTGTGTACCCAAGGAACAAAATAAGGGCTTGCTGTTTTGAAAATAAATTTCTCAGCAAATAATAAATAAATTAGCAAAATACATTATCTTTGCTCCAAATTCTTTTTCTCTCTGTCATGCACATAAAGATGCATACACACTGTATCTTCAGGTAAATATGTGTGAGGATAAGGTGAAACAGATTGTTTTGCTTTCATCAGAATGAGGTATGGGGAATTACATGATACTTACAGGAACACATCATGAACAAACATAAAAACAATTCCCTCCTTGAGTTCAATAATAAAAGTTCTAAATGCTTTAAAATCTTCATAGCCAAGTAGAGGCTCCTACATACAGGTCAACAGTTAAGAAGTTTTGTTATAAGAAGAGCAAGAGAGGGAGTGAGAAGGAGGATAAATCTGAAGGAAAAAATAATATAAAACTTACGTAAACAAAAAAATTTAAAAATTCTAAAGTCTTGGGAGAACCTTGAACACTTTCCTGAAATATGGATTGTTGCAAATTTCTCCTATCATTACATGATTGATGTAATCAAGGACCAACATTAATTCCCATCACTCTGGAAACTGACATATATGAAAGTGTGGATTCAGGAAGTAGGGAAGTTACAGAGTTGAGTTAAAGGTGCGTGATTAAAGACAGGCAGTGCAAGGCTACTGAACACTCTTTAAGTATTAACATGACCCAACTGGAACTATCAATGTTAAATTCAGTTCTGTGGTTTTAGTTTTAAAATAAATGATCTAGAATGAATCTTGATTTTTTTTTTTTTTTTTTTGTAGCTGGATTCCTGTTTACCATGGTCTGCAACTGTTGTTTGAGAAACTTATAAATACATGAATTATTATTGCAGGTTGTTCAGTCAAATTGCTTTAGAGAGACTATGCATTTCTGTCCAAGACTCTTGTTCTCAATGGCCTAATAGAATTTATGGTTTTTGTGGAAAGACTTGGGAGAAATAATCGGCTTCAGTAGTTCCACAATTGCAGATGTACAAAGAGCTTAAATTAAAAAAACCTGCAGGAGCAGAAGAAACACAAGTATCCAGCTTTTCTGCCAGTGTCACAGTGGATGTATGGCACTGAGCACATTTTCTGACATTCTGTGAGGAGCAGATATACACAGAATGTGATGAAATGGAAAAATAAGCATTATTTTTATGCATGCAGTGCCAGCTTGTGTGTATTAGTTGGGTCTATTTGACGCAGAGTTAGTTTAAAAATGTGGTTTTGGAACAATTGTCCAGCTAAAAAGTACTTAAACATAACAGGTATGTTAACTTCCTTGACGAGGTGGTTCCTCCTGGTTAGCCAGTAGGGAGAAGGATGAGGACTGTGGTTATAAGCAGCTGGATCTCCTAAACACATAGACAGGAGTATGCTGAATTAGCTGAGCAATGAAAAGAGACTGAAGATTTGGTTGTGATATATACATATGTACATATATATGTGTGGGTGTATGTATATGTATACAAGGATACTACTGTGATAATTCTTTCCCTAAGCCTGCAATTAAACCCTAGGTGGTGTTTTTACTTAGTTCAATCAACTTCTGTCACAAAGTTTACAAGAGAAATAGCTTGCAGGCATCAAACCTAGTCATGCCTTTTAACTTAATTTAAATGGAAATTGAAATCTTGTGGTGAGATTAAGACTCATTTACCAAATATAGTAGTCCCTGGAGGAGGAAGGAGGACCATCTAGCTCTCTTGGCTGAGGGGGCACTACATAAGCAAGGAGACAAAACTGTCCAAGCATTTTGTTTCTGTATTATGATGAGAAGGATCCTCTGACAGAAGTTTGAACCAAGGCAGCAAAGGAGATGGGACAGCTGCAGGACTGTGCTTCAGGACAGAAATGCAATGCAACCCATTAAGGAGGAGAACACAGAAAATTGCCACGGGAAGTTGTCAAGGTATGTTCCCCTTGATGAAATGATGGCAAAATGATCAATGCTATAAAGGCCCTGAAGGACCATGGTGCCTAGGCAGAAGAGACTTGTGGCGCCTGTAACTATCCCATTTATAAATTTTATTAATTTCTGTATAGTGGAAAAGGTAAAGTCTAATGGCCCCAGTAGTAAACCACAGATTAAAGCATGAGGCTGCAGTCTAGGAGCAACAACAGGGTCCATACACTGCAATATTATAGGTAGTTCAGGTCCAGCAGAAGCAAGAACAGGAACTCATAGTGACATAAGTATGAAAACAGTGGGTGACCCAGGCCCAACAACTACAAGCATCAGGATTGCTTGACATTTCACCAACAAGGGCGCAGGGCTGGTGGAGGCCTTGTAATGCAAGAAGGAAAATAAAGATGACTGCAGATGATGAGTGTATAGCATTGCTCAAGAGAAGATGATGTAGTCCTCAGTTGAACTAAGGGACTGAAACTTTGCAAGGATTGCAGACAGACTAGACTACCTTATGGAGGTCGTGTTTCACAGGGTAGACAAAAGCAGAGATGATGAGGTCATCAGAAGAAGAAATGGAAGAAAACCAACAATATTGCCCAAGTGAAGTCAGGTCACATTGCTCAGAATTTAAACATAATTATCTTAAAAAGAGGAATTTCATAAAATTTCAGAGTGTAGCTGGCACAGAAATGATAAGATGCCCAGGCCAGTCCTATTAAGGAAATTAAATGAAATGAAAGGAGAAAGAATTTGATACTACTGATGCAGATAGTAATACCTTAAGCAGAGAGGGATGTTTGGTACTATAACTGTTATAAACATTTTAAAGCTAGCTTGTGATGTAGCTAGGAAGGCAAAAAATACGATAGAAAGGTTGTCACAACAGATTTCAGAGGGTGTCCATGAAGTTGCTGTGAGCTGTGCCCATTGTGCCAGTTAGAGGCAAAGATACAAAGGTCAAACCTTTTGTAATTGTTAAGTTCTGCAACAAAAACACTATTTGAGGTGGTGGCTGTGGAGGTAATTGAATTGACTCAGAAAAGTGCAAAAGGCCACTATTTTATCTTTGTGCTGGAAGAATCTTTCAAATTCAGATCACTGAAGTAGGGCTTAGCTGTAAAATTGTTTCTTGGTGTAGAAAAAAATCAAGTAAAGATTTTAATCCTGTCCTGATTGAAGTCATTGGCAAATTTGCCATAACATTCACTGGATATAAGCTCGTATTCATTGCCATAGTGAGAAATGAGAAATAAATGCACCTCAGCTGAGTTACACAACACAAAGTCTTAGGGAGCCAAGCCAGAATAACACTTCTGGCATGTTATTCATTGGACATTACCCATGCCTAAAGCCTTGTTTCTTACAGAGGAAAATAGCTTACTTCATCTTCTCAGCTATTGTTGTTTGAAATAAGCTTTCATTCTTTAGAAGTAGATGGCATTCTAATATCACCTCACATTTGTCTTAGAATTCTGAGAACTGATTTTTGTATTCTGTAAATGATAATCTAGTCACTTTTGTTGTGAGCTTTTCAGTTTGCAAATTTCCTCATGATTTTGCCTGCAAATCTAATACAAAAATTAAAACCAGAACAAGAGCTAAGAATTAATCCAAGATTTCAACATCTTGGTTGTAGTTTTGAAGGACACAAAAACCTGCCTGACCTAGTAAAACCTGTCTGCTTTAGTACCTAGGCATTATTATATAGCCAGATAAGTGCTTGTCCAATTTTGAAATATTTTCCCCTGATATTTGAACACCATAGTGTGTTCATAAACCTGAAATATAATAGTTTATATATGCGTTAAAAATCTTCAAACTTACAAATAGAAACAGCCAGCTAGGGACTTTGGGGAAGTTCATAACATCTGCTACCAAGGAGGGGCTGCAGTTTCAGCTGCCAGTTTTCACATAGATGAGTCAGGCCCATCAAAATGTAAAATTTCCTGATGCTAATTGATTTCATTTGTTTAAGCCCTTTTAACTTGATAGGTACCTCTTTTAAATGGAAAGAATAAGACTTTGGTAAATATATACTTTGACAAAGAAATTTTATGTGTAGCCAGTATAGCTCCTTCTGAGAGTATTTTTAATCCTGTTGTTAATGACAGCTAAATGGTATAGAATGTAATTTAAAAACACTGCAGAAAGAACACCACAACAGTGGTACCCATGTGTCTAAACAAATGTTGGAAGTCTTAGAAATCACATGGGTGAAGTAGAATATCTATCATCAGTCGAGACACTAGAATAATAGTCATTTTGGAAAGCTGGGGGAAGGCAATCAGATAGACATGAATACCACAGTGCAAAGTATGCAGGAAACTGGAGTAGTAAATGCTGAATCTGCACCAGGATATGCTGGTGGTTTCACAGTGCTATTATAAGTAAAGGAAGGCTATTTTTTTCTTTTTTTAATCAAATCAGATCAGTAAACTCACTATGCTAGTAACTAATACAGAGTATCTATGGACTGAAGATCAAGGGGTATGTGGGGAAAATAGTGCATTAAGTGTCACCCCCACCAAAAAATAACATGACTGCAGTATGCTGAGCAGGATCTTCTGAGGACGTGAAACAGTAAAAAGGCATTTCAGCAGCTAGGTAAAACAGGACAATGTCATGTCAGGGCATGACAGAGATACTGAGTATTCAGGCATCATCGATGCATGCTTCATAAAGCAACAGGTTAGAGAGTCCACATGAGGAAAAGCAACTTTTGATCTCTGCTTGAATGGCATGCATGCTCTGTTTCAAAATGTTATAAAGTCTGTTTTATAAGAGCAACCACCAGGTACTGATATTCACCAACTCTGTAGGACCAAAAAAGCCAAAAAGTACACCACAGCTGTAGTCTTCAGAAAGGAGACGATATACATATATATGAGAAAACTTCCGTAAAAATAAACAAAAGCGTGAAAGTTAAATTTTTGAGGGCATTCTTGGAGCTCTTTAGGGACACCATTTTGGAGATACAGAGCAAATGTGAAAAGCATGAGATGGCAAAAGAAAAACAAAATCCTGAATATTCAAAATCTTCAACTGAGATGAAAAACTGAAAAATGCTGAAAGGTCTAAGACATTTTTACAAAATATTTTTACCAAAAGTGTATTTTCTTCTAGGTGTAAAGGATATGAATGAAAAATGCTGACCAGCTACTTCAACTAACATATAGTTCCACATACCTTTCTTTTTTTCAGTGTAGAATATTGCTATTTGTCTTCTTCCATAGTCCAAGGTCATTCATGCCATCCCCCATATTGTAGCTGGACACACCTTTCTCGGTATTTTTTGTTTTAAACTGGATTATTTCACTGACAAGGTTTTAGTGCAGTCCCTCAACCCAATTTTATCAGCACAGGGAGTGATGGAATAAGAATGAACAGCCAGATTAGGGAAAAAGGGTTTTGCAAAATTTTCTTTCAAAGGATCACTTAGTTAAAAACCAAGTTACCAAAGTTCCTAGTTGGAATGCATTACTTGCTTATGGAATTTTGTATTATTTGATAGTATCTGCTTGCTTGCTTTCAGCTTCTGATTTTAAAATGAGGCAGCAGAGTTTAACAAACAAGGTGAAAAATAATATGTTGGCCACACATCTAAGTATCACCACTACAGTATTAAATGAGCCCTGGACATGTAACATGTTAATGTATCTATGTTGTATTATGAAATTAAGGTTAAAGAGAGGGAGAACAGGCAAAAGAGATGCTTTGGTAAATGAACAGTATTAAGGATTCATCATATGTTTTTTCTACAGCATTGTTTATCTTGACTCTGAGCTAACACAGGCATTATAAGTGATCCCTCAGAGTGTATACCAAAGTAAATATATTCTTTTGGAGTTTATTTCTGTAATTAGATTTTGAGATTGCACACTTTCCATTTCAGTAATTTAGACAGCTCTGTAAAAGCTCATCACAAATATATTTTGCCATTCACTGGCATACATTTTAAAAAAATCTTCTTTCCTCACCAGTTTCCTTAGAGAAATAAATATTGGTGCAGGAACACCACTTTGCAGAAGTCTTCAGGAGTGACACAGTTCATGGACCTTAATGATGTGTTAGAACGAGGGATTCAAGTTTCAGATGAACGCTGTTCAGTATAAGTGTCATTCGGCCCTTCATTCCTGGTTCTTTACTTCCCTGCCTTTATAAAACATATACAGCGATATTGTGGTTTGCTATAAAACACAGATCCTTGTTGGATGAGAAGAATTATTAGGTAGTGCCATTATTCAGTATGATAACGGAAAGCATTTATGTATGATTCAACACCTAGATCTGCATTGATTGTTTTGACCTCCTTGAACTACATAGGTCTTTTAATACTGCAAGAGTGGTAGAAAGGCACACTGCATGGTAGAAGGTAGCCTCTGAGATTCCCAAAATGTCTTCTGATTTGTGAATGGAACATGAAGTCTTTGAATGATTTGTCAAAAATGAATTATTGTTTTTGACTGGTTTCGTTTTTAACTTGTTTTCTTCCTCGAGGTCATCATTCAAAACCCATTAAAATTTCTTTCCTTCACTCATTTTATCTTAGTTTCTTTTTGCTCCTTCCTAGTTTCATCATGTCCAAAGGACCTTGGATCAGACCCAGAGGAAAACAGGTACTTTCTTTGCTGTACAGTGGTAGATAAACAGGAGTTCAAATTAGAAATGTCAGAATACAGAAAATGAAATGTTTGTCTTTTGCATTAACTTAATGCTGCTGCTAGAAACAACGAATCTCCAAGCTTGCAATTAGGAAAATTATACCTTATCTTGACATATGGTAACCAAACTACTTCAGAAAATTAGTTTAGAAATTTCAGTGCAGATTATCAAATAGATAAAGGCTTTACCACTGATGTTCAGCTCCTTAGTTTGCCTTGTAAATCTAGAGTGGTGCTTTGCTCCAAGTAAATGTCATATGATTTAATTAGGAGAAAACTGTTTGTTGTAATAGCTCATTTTTACTGCTGGTAGATAAAGCCCTGAAAGTAAGCCTGGGTTTAGTTTTGGTTTTTTGGTTTTTTTTTTTTTTTTTTAATTTGCTTAACTACTGCATCATAGCCAGTTTCTAGAAAGATTTCACTTAGAATCATAGAATCATGGAATATCAGGTTGGAAAGGACCTGTAAGGATCATCAAGTCCAACTCCCAGCTCCTCACAGGACTACCTGAAACTAAACCATGTGACTAAGAGCATCATCCATATGCTCCTTGAACTCTGACAGGCTTGGTGCCATGACTGCTTCCCTGGGAAGCCTGTTTCAGTGACCAACCACCCTCTCAGTGAAGAACCTTCTCCTAATGTCCAATCTGAACTTCACCCGATGCAGCTTCATTGCATTTTCTCATGTCCTATGGCTGGTCACCAGAGAGAGGAGATCAGCACCTCCCCCTCCTCTGCCCCCCTCGAGGAAGTTGTAGACTGTGATGAGGTCACCCCTCAGCCTTCTCCAAGCTGAACAAACCAAGTGATCTCAGCTGCTCCTTGTAAGTCTTGCCTTTGAGGCCTTTCACCATCTTGGTCGCCCTCCTCTGAACACACTGTAATAGTTTGATGTCTTTCTTAAGGTGCACCCAAAGCTGCATGCAGTACTCGAGGTGGGGCTGCACCAGTGCAGCTTAGAGTGGGACAATCACCTCCCTTGACGGGCTATCTATGATGTGCTTGATGCACCTCAGGACACGGTTGGCCTTTTTGGCTGCCAGGGCACACTGGTGACTCGTAATCAACTTGCCATCAACCCAAGCCCCCAGATCTCTTTCTGTGGGGCTGCTCTTCAGCCTCTCATCCTCCAATTTGTATGTATAACCAGGATTACCCTGTCCCAGGTGGAGAACCCAGCACTTGCTCCTGTTAAATTTCATATGGTTGGTGATTGTCCAGCTCTCGAGTCTATCCAGATCTCTCTGTAAGGCCCTCCACGCTTGAGGCTTTAAAGAATACTGAAATACCTTTAAAGAACACTAATTACAAACTTCTTCTGAAAGTAAGCAAGCAGTATTTGCAGACTACCATGTCTTTTCTGTTTCTCTACGTCCACTCAGCCCAATAAAGAAAATGGTTAGGACTCCGGATCTTCTAAAACTACATTTCACTTTATTCTTTAATAATAAGGAAAATTCCAAAGAGGCCAGAAGCAATTGCACTGGCACACTATCAGAGAAGCAAAAAATTCCTACAAAATAATCTCCAATCTGGTTTCATCAAACTGTAAGAAATGGAAGAGCCATCACAGTTCATGTATTAGCTAAGACTTAGAAAGGTTTTAAGTATTGCATGTACAGCTTAGAGGGATTCAGTCAAGACACTGGATTTATTTTGCCCTATTTTACATCTTGCGATTTCTGTGGACACTAGTGCAAACTCTGTGGCATCATGAAAAACTTTCTTTCTCATATGAACGTTCAAAGTAACTGAACTAATGTGAATAAAATAAGACCTATCCCAGACCTTTAATTTAACTACAACCTTTCAAAATTTAAGAATTCTAGCTAGCTGTTAAGGAAAAAAAAGGCAGTTTGGAAAGATTAAGACCATGTGAAGGATGCTCTTACAGAATTCAAGACCAATTTAAAATACTGAGAATAATCATATCTATCCTCATGCCTCTCTGGTCAAATTTAAGAGCTCATGATGAAAAAATCTCTTTACTCGTGAGACTGCCAGGCAGATTCTTCAGTCAGGCCTCTGTAGGACCAGAGTAAGCTCTGCCAAAGTGAATGGGGCCTCTGGAATTGAGATTTGTTCTGTGTTAATGATTGAGGCAGATAATTTTGGGTATGGTGTAAAAAGGATTTTCCCTCACTAAGTATTAGTTTTCCGGAAACTACAATAAGAAGGTGAAGGGAAAGCTGAAATGGTTGCTTCATTCTTTTGAGATGCCCATCTCTCATTTCTAGTGCAAGTGACTTACTCTGAATTGCTTCCAACACCTTATGCCACTCTTTTTTTTTGCAGGTAAGAGATTTTTGTGAAAGGGCTGCTACCATTATCAGTACTACACTTCCTAAAATAAACTCTCTTATAAGTAAAACAAAAGTAAAACTTTACTTATAAGTAAAAAAAAAGCATAATTATCTTCCAAATCGTCTTAGAAATGTTACTGATCGAAAGAAATTTTATTGTAGCTTCAAACCAGAACAAAATTCATATTGGAATTAACCTGCCATGATTTTATTTCTGAACTATAAATATACATACCAAGTGAAAGCTCACTGCAAAAGACATTAACTGCTGATATTTTTATTGCTGGCTGAAATTAATACCTTCTCTTTGCTCCTTAAAAATAATTACAGTAAGATATGTAATTGAGAGCCTCCAACAAGCATAGAGTATTTATGTATTTTTTTTACTGAAAGAAGAGAATGATCTGGTACTTACATAGCATCCAGATTCGTCCCATTAAAAGCATGGCCTTGGATGCTAGTAAAACCATTATTGTAGAGTTTGCTGCAAGGAAAAAAAAAAAAAAAGGGTCTTTTGGGTTGCTTCAATACCTGAATATCTAACATCTTATGTATCATTTTCATGTCAAGAGCACATTTATGGATGGGTTAATTTTAATCTCTTGAAGCAGCAATTATAGTGCAAGGTCAAACAGGTGCCCAGCAGCATTCTTGAGTGTAGTTGAATCAAGAATACCATGTGGCAGGTGTGCCATCTTTTACTTCTTTTTACAGCAAAGATAGAACTAGACTAAAACATTTTGCTATAACTTTCCCACCTTCAAACTAAAAGAAATAAAATTCTGCTAGGACTGATTAAGGAAGGCTAAAGGAACTAATACCTAGCAAAATAGGTATGATTTCACTATCAGGCCTGCCTGAATTTTTAGAATTAATTCTTTTGCTGCCTTAGAGTAAAAGGATTTTTTAAAAAGAATTTCTTTAGAATTCATTCTTTTGCATTCTACTGCTCTTCTTCCTACTTCAGGTCATAACTCATTACAATAATTTTCACTTCCCTCAGCCCTTTCTTGTGGCTCACACTGAGTCTGACTTGCATAACTGAATTTTATTTAACAGTTTCCCTTCAAATATGACTCTTCTGATGTTTCTCACCCATTAGTTTTCATGGTATGTGCCACTTAGGCTACAAAAAAGTTAGACACAGTTCTAACCATGCTGTCACTTTACGGAAGGAGAACTCTGCCAACTTTTCCCTTTAATTTTCTCCAATATAACCATTCACTGGCATTAGGGTTATACAAAAGCAAAACCACTTTGGTCAAGCCAGTTTAAAGAAAAGGCAGCAGGCCTTATTCAAATCACTGACAAAGTAAATTTATGCAAACTAGATTATGGATACTACCTGTCTGTATTTTTCTCTCTTACAAACTACTAGAGAGTAGAACAGAGATTTTTTAATTTATTTTTTAACATTATACCATATGCTTGAGAGAGGTAATTGCCTGTGACTTAAATTCAAAGAACTTACAGAGTTAGAGATTCATTACAAAGCCCATGGAAAGCATTTGCAGGCACTGAAGTCATGAAAGGATTGTCTGCAATTTCGCTGAAAAAGGAGACAAAACATCACAATCAAACATATGCCCAACAGAGCTTCTCCAGAACAGTTTTATTATTAATTGTTCTCTGCCTTGATAATAAATAAAAGTGTAGAATAACTTGTTTAGTTATATCTAAGGCCAGAAGATACATGTGGGATGATTAAGAATCAAACATGTTCCAGCATCCAGGAAGTGAGCTGTGAGGTAGATGGGTTTTATAGTCCTGGTGAAGTGTGTCAGCATGTGTGTTTACTGTAGTTAACAGCACAGACAGGTCCCTTGTCTCTAAGCCAGAGAATTAGCAAAGTAAATAGTGCTGCAGTATCGACTGAGCCAGCCCAAGTGACTTTAAAGCTGAGATCCTGCTCTCTAGCTAGGCTCAGATAAAACATCAGATAATATGTTATTCAGGACAGAGGCATTTCACGTTACAGAACTGCATCTAGCACAAGTGAAATAACTTATGTGATCTAACCTAAGGATTCTTCTCAAGTCTTGTCCAAATGAGTGTTTTGCTAGCTGTCATTTCTTAAATACTTTTTTACTCCCACTCTGCAGTCTTAATAAATGCTATATATCTTCAGAACAAAACTCTGTTGTGACAAAAGGGACAAACTAAAGAGATTTACTATGACTAAACTGGAGAAAAGAGAGAGGAAAAAGCTGGTAGAAACAAAGGGCAAAATGTCTGATTGTCCTTTTTCTGCTTTTTCCTGAATCGTATTAGAGTCTGGAAACCAAAATGGTCTGCAAATTTTTTTTTTTCTTCAGTTTGTGGATTAGATGTGGTCCAGTAAGGCCACACCGTAACGTCCATGTGCCTAGAAGTCCTAACAATTGCCCATGTGACAGGAACAATTTAATTCCTTTTCTGTGCTAGATATGTGCATATATATGTGCTAACACTGAACTGTACTACAACCATTTTCAATCCAAGTAGTTTTCACTGGTAGGTGGTTTCCTATTTTGTTATTTTGGTTAGACATTTTTCAGATTGGTTCACTTTTCTAAACAAATATTTATTTGTAAGTTGTTTGACCTCAAAGGCCAATAGTGATATAATGAATGTTTTTTTTCCCAGGTATACCTTATTCATAATTTAGAAACCTATTATTCTTCAAGAGCAGGGGTTTTTTTCCTGATGAAAGAAACAAAAAGGCTATCTTTCATCAAATAACAATGTTTAGAAATACCTCCCTTGAAAGTGCAGGTCTACTCTTTAAAAAGTCTTTAGCATATAAGTCCCATGTTTATTTTTTGTTAGTGATCTTTATAAAAAATTTTCAAGGTAGCAGTAAAATAATTTTTTGCTCTCTGCCACTTTGAAAGTCACTGAGTTGGTTGGAAGCAAGGATACAGATGGTTGTATAAACTGCTTGTTTCATCTAGCCTATTTAATTCTTGGTTCTCTCTACTTAGTAAATGTAGTGTTTAATTTACAATCTCATAGAGCTTAATCTAAGCTAAAGCCCTTTTGGTCTTTGAGGAACTCCCTAGTAGCTCTTAAGATGTAGGTGTATCCCACTGAGAGCTCTGACTAACTCAGTTTTCAATCTCAGAGGCCTACAGCCAAAGCAAACATAGCAGCTCCAGGTTATGGAGCATGAGTTAGCACAAGGCTTACCTCTAGTCTCAGAAGATCCTTGGGAGGGAAGATCTCATTGCTCACTACAGGTCTAGACTTTTTAGCAAAACAACCAGCATTTCTACATTGCTCTGAGGTTCATCTTGCAGACCATGAATGCAGTGGGGACTGACCATTCTTGACTAAGAATGTGCCTTAGCAGCACTGACACAATGTCTGGAGTAGACCATCAATCATGTCTTTGCAAGTCATCTTCTGGCATAATACTTACAATTTTTATAGCCTTTTACCTAGCCCATCCAGCAGTCAAGCCTCTTCCAGCTGAACACTGCTACAATATAAGATTATTAATTCCTCTCTAGGACTAAATAGGGACCAAGATACTTTTACCTTGTGTCAGCCTGCAAGTCTTCATCTGAGCTGTTCTTCCTCCTTGGCTTGATTACAACCGAGAATTTGAACTTAAATTGCAGATTAGGGCACAAAGATGGATGTCATCTTTGCTTTCTGGATACTAAGAAACACCTGATTTTTTTACAGCAGAACTCTTTGTTTCTGAAACACCTTTAAGTATAATAATGGGAAACCTCCCTGCCCCCCTTTGTGTTCCTATTCTCTTCAAGAAATTGTTCTGTAATTTGCTTCAAGCCATATTAAAAAAAAAAAAGGGGTGGGGTGTGTCTTTAAGTCAGTTAAAGTAAATGGGTTTTAAGGTGTGAGAAAGGAAGAAGGTCTTAGTCTTATGTAGGAGAGCCTCATCTGAACAAACCCAACTAAATTAGCAAAGCTTGCTAGTAGGACAATTCTTTCCAGCTGAGGACTTTAGTTAATGGCAGATGACTCCACCTAGAAGGTCTAGCTCAAAAGGCAGCAAGTGTCAGTCTTGGTGCTTTGGTCCTTCAGTGGGACTATAGACTTGTACTTGAAATGTGACCTTACAGGTAAGGTTCCGCAAGGGCATTTAGGCAAAGTGTGCGTTCATAGAAGCTTATGTTGTCAGTCTAAAAGAGCATGCAACTCATTCAAGTACTATGAAAAAAGGGTGAGTGACAGAAGGGAGATGGGTAGTCCTCCTTCTTAAAGACATGCTGTGCCAGCCTGAACTGATCTCACTACTAAGGCTGTCATGAAACTAAGGTGCTCCTGGTTTAGTGACTTAAGAGGTCTAATTTATTTCTCAGCTTTGGTGATTTGCTTTTTAAGCTCCTTTTCTGTTTTCTTTATTAAAACATTAATAAATGAAGCAACGTATTTTGGAGAAAATAAGTCTTCATCAAAATCTTCCTAAAAATGTGAGCTCAGCCAATGTTGAGCTTTTTAAAGGTGTAATGATGAACAGTTGCTCTCAAGATTGTCCAGTTCTACTGCTCTTGAGCCTTCTGTGCTCAGGGTGGGGGTCAGAAGAAAGAAGGCAGATAGCCAACAGAGGCTATGATTCAACAATATAGGATCTCAGCAAAGAGTAGTATCAGAAAATGTGCAATATAAGCTCACCATGTCAGCACAAATTTGTTAGAAGAATGTTGATGGGATGACTTCATATTAGCAGGCTGTATGTCAGATTAGGTCTTGTGTGTCACACTATTCTGACTTCAGACTAATTCAGGTATTGCACTGCCATTAGAAAACCAAAATAAAAGCAAAAGGCCTGTAGAAGTTTGTGTATCATGTGCTTTGGCTAATTCAAGAGAATTGTGCTTCTGTGTCCATGTTTCTCATACAGGTCAAATGTATAGTGCTAGGTGACCTGGCATTTTCTAGATTTGGTACTAATAATCATTGAAATATAGCTTGAGGAAAAGTGCTTTGTCAAACTTATTTGATATTTTTCTCCAAGCCAGAAACCTTCACTATAGGTTTTCTTGGGGTCTGAGGATGGCAGTATTCTAACTAGCTGTGAGGACACTTACAGTAAAAAGTTCACATCAGAGGAGTTGATTTTGGTGAGGTCTGGAAATGCTTTGAGTCCGGTATTAAAAATACCACTGAAAGAGAGAAGAAACAGAAAGAATTACATGTACTGGATCACTGAACAACAACAAACAATGTATTTGTATAATTCAATAGCACAGGACAGTTATTTCATCCTCTTTATTGTCAATCAATTCATTTATAATCAACTGTTGAAAATATACGGATGTAAGAACAATTAAAAAAATCAAAGTACCAGATTTAGGATAAATTATAGAATCTAAAAAATGGGAACACAGAATAATAAGACAGCTAAGCAGATCTGCAAAGGGAAGTAGCCTGTGAAGTGGATAGGGAGAAAAAAAATTATAACTCTGGATTCACTTGATAGATTAAGGCTGCTTCAGGCAAGTCTGGACCCCCAAATCCTCTATCTTTCATTGAGGCTAAGAGCTGTTCAAATAGCCCTAAAAAGGAAAACTGCCTTCAAATATGAATGCAGTTAATGCTCCTTATTTCTGAAATCCTAGTGGAAATAACTTAAGAAAATATAGTTCTCAACTTTTGAAATAAAATTTTTTGGACTACTTTCTTTTACACACACACACAAACACACACGCCTTTCTAGAGTCTTCCAAACATTACTCAAAATCACAGAAGTTATTCTCTTTCTCATCTCTCTTTCCTATGATATAATTCTAGAATTTCATGGTTTGGTTACTCTCTGCTGCTCTTTAGAAACTTCATAGGAATACAGAGAATTCTTCAGGATTTCTTTTTTCCATAGAGGTCATGTGAAATCACATGTCTGTAGATGGGCTTGTCACATTTAGCTGACAAGTATGGTTTAAAACCCTGCATAACTCTCTAGTAAATATGAAAGATGTGTGTATTTCTGGGGTGTCTCTTCTTCCCACTATTCCCTACAAAAATATTGTAAGACAGCACTTGTCATAAGAAGAAAACTAACTGTGGAATTTTGCCAAGGAAACGTTAGTGTTTTCCAGGGATTTAATGGATAAGAATAATAGCAAAATTACTGATGAATTTGTGAACATGTTTTCCTTTCTCGCAAAAGTAGTCAAAGTTTCAACCCCTACTCTAGCTGGCTTTCTGACATTAAAATAGAGCAACAGGGAAAAACATTGCAATCAGTTCCAAAATGAAATGCAAAGAAACAAAACTGCTATAGTGTAAAGAGTCATCTGTGAGGCATAAGTGCCAACTTGTTACAGGTGCTAAATACTTACAGGTATTTCAAAAGTGGGAGGTTCTTAAAGGCATCTGGATCTATGTAATCCAAGTTTCTAAGATTTCGAATTTCACTGTAAAAAAAGGAGGAACATTACTACATCGATCATTAATATTTAATTATTTATCATAACAGAAATCAGCAATGTTAAAATGAAATTCCGGGGATCCAATTCCTGCAATGAGCTTTTGTATTAGCTAGCACTAGCTCAAGACTGCTATGCATTCTGAGCAATCTTAAAATGATGAGTTATAATCTGGATAGATGCAGTCCTGGAGACTGGCTATTTTAAGCAATGGTGGAAGAAGCACCTGAGATTTGATTATGGATCCTTTGTCTGCATGGTCCTAAAATCAGAGCAATAGCCTGTGGTAATGGCTATTACTTTGAACATGGTGAGAGTTTTGTGTCTGCAAAGTTGACTAAAAAGAAGAAAAGTTAAACAAAACTTTCAGTACTGATGGGCACATGCTTCGCTGGGTAAAAAACTGGCTGGATGGCCGGGCCCAAAGAGTTGTGGTGAACGGAGTTAAATCCAGTTGGTGGCCAGTCACGAGTGGTGTCCCCCAGGGCTTGGTTTTGGGGCCACTCCTGTTTAACATCTTTATTGATGATCTAGACGAGGATCGAGTGCACCCTCAGTAAGTTTGCAGATGACACCAAGTTGGGTGAGAGTGTTGATCGGCTCGAGGGTAGGGAGGCTCTGCAGAGAGACCTGGACAGGCTGGAGCAATGGGCCAAGGCCAACTGTAGGAGCTTCAATAAGGCCAAATGCCGGGTGCTGCACTTTGGCCACAACAACCCCCAGCAGCGCTACAGGCTGGGGGAGGAGTGGCTGGAGAGCTGCCAGTCAGAGAGGGACCTGGGGGTGTTGATTGACAGCCGGCTGAACATGAGCCAGCAGTGTGCCCAGGTGGCCAAGAAGGCCAATGGCATCCTGGCTTGTATCAGAAATAGCGTGGCCAGCAGGGACAGGGAAGTGATCTTACCCCTGTACTCGGCACTGGTGAGGCCGCACCTCGATTACTGTGTTCAGTTTTGGGCCCCTCACTACAAAAAGGACATTGAATTACTCGAGCGTGTCCAGAGAAGGGCAACGAAGCTGGTGAAGGGCCTGAAGCACATGTCGTACGAGGAGTGGCCAAGGGAACTGGGGTTATTTAGTCTGGAGAAGAGGAGGCTGAGGGGAGACCTCATCACCCTCTACAGCTACCTGAAAGGAGGTTGCAGAGAGCTGGGGATGAGCCTCTTTAACCAAGTAACAAGTGATAGGCCAAGAGGTAATGGCCTCAAGTTGCACCAGGGAAGGTTCAGACTGGATATTAGGAAGCATTTCTTTACAGAACGGGTTGTTAGGTGTTGGAATGGGCTGCCCAGGGCAGTGGTGGAGTCCCCATCCCTGGAGGTGTTTAAGAGTCACATTGACATAGCACTTAGGGATATGATGTAGTTGGTAACTGTCAGTGTTAGGTTAATGGTTGGACTAGATGATCTTCAAGGTCTTTTCCAACCTAGATGATTCTGTGATTTTTGTATAATTATCCTATCAATTTATAACCATCTATTTAGCTTATAATTTTATGTCCTATTTTTTTTGTTACTTCCTTCTTGTCTCTAACAGTATTTTGTATTTTTTTTCCTGTCACTTATACAGAACTCATCAGTAAATCCAAAAGATAGCTCAGGTCACTTAAAGTAACTCCCTTCTGAGATGTTAAATGGAGACACCATTCACTGTATAGCCATGTCCAGCAGTATAGAGGATAGTGTATGTCTTTGCTTTATACTGATGCAAAATATAACAGACTTCATTCCTTACATTTTCTGTCCACAGTTATGTCTTTAAGTACTTCTACCTGCGTGACAGCTTGGTCTGCAGGTGGCTTTTTAGGCTGCACATGTTGAAGAACCAGCCTGACACTGATCATGACAATGGCCATGCTGGGTGCTTTCTGAAGTAGGTGTGTTGGTGAGGCTGTTGCCCCTCCAGCCATCATGATCATTGCCTGGCATCATGACTCTGCCTCATTTTTCTGAAATGTTTTCTCTGCCCTTAATGCAGTTTTCCTCAATCTTTGTCATTCCTCTTTTTTTTTTTTTTCAGCAGATTTCTTTCTCTTCTAACAACAGTCGGCAGTCTGGCTGCACCAATCACACTGTGCCAAAATTCCCTGTCTAGACTCAGTAGACCTACCAAAATTTAATCTTCTATGAAAGAACCCAGCCATACCCACCCCCATCACATGCACACTTTTCCTTGCCTGGCCTCTTTACTGTTGCCAGAAGGGGACAGCCCTTTTTGCATGTTTGCTTCTGTTTCTTTACCCTAAACCAGCTCCAGACACTGGTCTTATTACTCTGCGGGAACAATTCTCAGCCTTTCTTATATAGAAAGAAAAGTGCCTGTCTTCCTCCTGAGACTAGCTGTGGAGCAGTGGGCTGGGGGAAGCACTTCTTGCTACTTATATAGAGAAATTTGATGAAGATGACAGGTATAGATGGCATGGTGGTGCAGGTTTTGTGGGTGATGTTCTGGTCTGAAGTCAGTCCAAAAAGTGGTGCTACTGGGCAGAGACTTGATGGGAAGAAACCAGTAGTATTTAATTTACCATGCCCTAACAGTGCCAAGTAACCTACACAATATAGGTATCAGGAAGTTCAGTTTTAAGGATACCTCTGCCACTGGAATAATGTTTACAGGATAAAATCAACCCAGCCAAGTTCTCTGAGAAATAAAAGTGGGAAAAGAGACATAAGACAGTAGATAAATCAGTATGTAGATACAGGTACCAAGACTTCAGTCTCTCTATATACTGTTGTACTGACAACACAGTTCTGTTCCTACCTTTCAAGTCTTTGGTTTTTACTCTGTTTACTCCAGCATTGCAGGGAGACAAGGATTCACCTTTTACTTGTGTGTTAAACTGATGTAATTAATAGCTATACTACTGCTATATTCACAGTGCTGTATTCAAATATTCATGTCTGTTAGCTAATTTGAACAGTATGGTTTCTGTATTTAAAAGAAATCTCAGTGTCAGTCTCTTGCTTCTCTCAAATTATTTTGTTAGTTATGTAGCTATCACACTCCCAACAGTGGAATTTTGTCCATAAACTTTAACTGACATGTTTTTTCCATCACTGACTACATTTAAAATGCTGGACTCATGAGCTTCCTGGCCAGATATTCTTTTGTTGTGGACCAAACATATTCCAGGGAAAGACAGTGTTCAGATCAACCTTCTGCCTGGAAAATGGGTAGTGCATTGGAGTACCATAGACTCATCACGTTTTTGCTATTTGCTATTCATAGTATTCTGCATAAATGATTTGGATGAGGGTACTGAAAGTAAGAATTCAAAATCTGCAGATGGTACTAAAATTGAAAGCACAAAATAATGCAATGAGATTCAATCAGATTTTGATTTATTAAGTAACTGGGCCATGAGAGGACATGTGCTGTTTAACAAAGGCAAAAGAAAAACTAATTAATCTGGGAATAAAAGATTTAAAATTGCCAGATGAGACAGTTGGCACAGTAATCAGAGAAAAACTTAAATAATATGAATGAGGAAATCATTATGATTCAACTGAACACTGGGGAAAGGTTTATGTCCCTGCTGTTTGATTTCCTTGAATTGGTAATGCTGTGATTAGGAAAGACTTATGTTTTAATATATACTGTATTTATATTTGCATTTCATCCTGTACTTTGTATTACAGAGGTTTCTTAAGCCCAAAAGGAAGAAAACGGCCCATTGTGGCAGGTACTACAGAAATTAACAGCAGACAGCCAGTTGCTTAGAAGTGTTGAGTCAAAAGAGATGAGAAAGAAGATGAGAGAGATATAAAAAGGTAAAAGGTGATTTGACCAAAGTGAATGCTATGCTTAAGAAAAAAATCAGGAGAAAAATCCAAATTTCCCTACTTCTAATGTGCCTCTTGCACTTGACTGGCTGAATATGTGGCCTCTCATTTCATATGCATGAAAAAGAGAAAGATCTTCAAATTCGGTTCCATTCATGAACTGTGCTGCTGTCCTTGTTTTGCACACTCAAACATCATTATCTCAAGAGTACTGGAAGGAATCCCCCCCTAAAATCACAGATTTAAAGGGTGTCAATAGCTCCATCAATATTAGAGCCTATGAAGTTAAGCCCCTAAGGAGAAAAGGTACTTGAATAGTTCTGATCTCATCAGTTAACAGGATAGTGATAAACAAACTGGATTTCACAATTTCTTTTAATCAGTCATGAGTAATATACTCACAGTTACCTAAATGTTATATGATAATAATTTCCAAATTGTAATCAAGAGTGCTGTGGTATAAGAATTACTTCCAAAGGATCAAAAAAACTAGGAAAAGCAAGTTGATTATTGATAGATTCATTAGACAGGGTTTGCCCTTTTATCAGCAAGCTTTTCTGAATTAGTGAATTGAAAAGATTGAAACCCACTGATTTAGAAAGTTAGTTTCCTTTGAAAAGGAGCTCTAGGAAAACTATTAGTTTTAGCTGCCTAAAATGCAGATAAAGCCAAAGAATATACTTAAAAATGTCTAGTAGTCTAGTTACCAGGTATCTAAGTGTCTATGAGAGCTGATTTTAAGTCACTTTTGAAATGGAACTTTGACAGACTCTATAAATACAAATTAATCTCAGCATACAGTGCTTAAATTCTGCACCCAACAGCAATGTAACAATTCAGAGATCTTCTGGGAATGAAGTTGCAGATGTGCAGAGGAAGTCACTTACTGATATAAAGTCCTGTGTCAAGACTTACAAATAACTATGAACTTAGTTCTGTTACAAAGATATAAATATTTAGTTCCAAATCCAAATTAATCTAAAGATGAAATGATTAATAAGAACTATTCAAATATTAGTCTAATGAATTAATCGAGACATAAATTCATGAGATAACTTCTAGAAAGATTAATAAGCTACTTAACATCCTATATGAATTTAGTAACATTAAAGAAAAGCACAAACTTTTGCATATTTAAGTGGCTTCTAAATTTCATTTGAAACATCTTTCATACCTGCCTTGCAATATTGACACGACCTTGAGTTTGTTCAAGACCAGAATCCATAAATTGCAAATCTGGCCATAGAGTCTCAATATAATCGTGTTATGCTGAGACACCAATGAAGACTTAGGATATCCAGATCAGCAGTTCTGAAACGTTTTAAATCAGCCCTTTTTTTCTCTTGTAATAACTTGAGACCCCTCTCTACCTTCTTAGACTTACTTTGCCTATAGCTTCCTTGGCTTCTCTCACTTGATATATATACTTCCATGTTTTATTGTCCACCTACAGCCAAACTATCCATGTAATTTCATCTGCATGCACTTGTCAAGCCTTTGCACTGCTGGCTCGAGCTCCCAACAGTCTATTCCCTACCTCCAGACTACAGCTTTTAACAAGGTTTTTTTCTGCACAGCACTCGTCCCAGTGCCCTGAAATTCACTGCAGGTATACAGCAGTCCCCCCAGATCTCTTCAATCTCCCTCTCCAGTTGCTTCTCAGATATTTCCATCAAACCACCTCTCCTTTCTGCAGTGCCATATCCCACGACCTGGCTCCATGAGCTGTCCAGGAAAAGTGCAGCGCTGTCCCAGTGCTGGTGGAGCTGCCCTGGCCCTTGGCTCCAGCTCACCACAGCTCACTGCAGAGATGGAGAGCAGTCTCCCACCAGCTATCCAAATGGTGTCACATATAAGAGAACAAGCCACTTGAACCATAACCTTTGGCACTGTTCCCAAATGCTGAGAGGGCTTTTCATGTGGTTGTATAAGAGAAAAGAGCTTTTGGAGTGAGGAGGAGAGATCAGAGGAGAGTGAGCAGAGACAGAGAGAAGAGGAAAAGAAAGAGTGAATTTTTCTGGGGTTCCTTCTACAGGAATGTTTTCCTGAGAAACTAATTACAAAAGCTTTTTATTCAGTGTAATGCTACCAAGCTACAGCTCTACTAGTAAGACAACTACACAGAAACACTGACTGCTAATTAGACATTTTCACAATTATATCTAGAAAAAAATAAACACTTATGCCATTGTATGGGAGAGACAGTTCTGAATTTGTAAACATGTTAAGTTTGTCTCACAGACATACTTAAAAAAAAGTAAAGACAAAAAGAAGGAACAAGAAACCATTGTGAGACCAATTTAACACAATTGGGGAAAAAAAAAAAAAGCACAAAGTCTTGGACCTGATTTTCATCTTCATAGAGTGGGAATTTTGCCATTAATTACAATGAAAATGAGATCTGGCTCAGTAAAATATGGCAGGTGATCAGTATCCTTAGTTTGCAGAAGTTGCTCGGCACTTGACAGGCACAGGTTCATAAAAATATGACCTATGCTTAAAGAGAACTGGGGTCTGGAAGGAACAGAAAGTCAGGACAGAGGTGCATGAACTGAATAAGGACCAAGAAAACAGAATGCTGAAGATCAAATCTGAAGCACAGTAACAGGCTTGGCAGACAGGAATGATGAAGAACACAGGATGCCTATTCACATAACACTTGATTCAAGCCAAGGCAATTAGTTCTTCCTTTCCACAAACACTAAATTTTCCCCTAAGAAGTTCTTATGTTTAAAAAAAAAATGTTTTTAAAATGAAACTGTGAGTATAAGTTTAAATTAGGGTAAAAAGATTATTTACATAAAACTGCACTTTATGAAAAGTCCATGAAAAACAACCTGTGAATATGAAACACTGAGAAATGACCATTAGAGTAACTTCAACCTCCTTTAAAATACCCTATGATAATCTTTACCCAGTATTATTTTAGCAATAATACTTTGAAAATACTATGCAAGTGGAGAACTTTAAACAAATGCATAGCACAACATATACATTTGTCCCTGAATAATCTTGTTGTTTGGAAAGTAAATCAAACCCAACAACAGTAAGTGTTAACAAATCAGAGGAGTTCTGGAAGCAATTCAGAAAAAAGGTCAGATTTATAAATTGCTTTCTTTTACAGCTTATATTCAGCTGCCTAATTTGCCAGATGCCTGGATACTCCCTGATTAAATAATACATGTGCCTTACTTCCAAACAGATTTTAAAAACTTGGTAAGCACTTTTGAGTGGTAGAGGTAGCCCTTCTTAGTGGGATATCTGCAAAGGTTTGGGGTTTGCCTATAGCTTTTGTGAGTAGAGTTCTAGTGTCTTGTCCTGAGTAGTACTTTTGGCTCTTGCACAGAAAAAAAAAAAAAAAAGTATATCTTGTATATCTTTGTACAGTTTCTTTTTTGGTAGTGCCTTATGAGAAATATAAGGGGTCTCACATTCCCACAACCCTTATATAGCAGATCAGGAAAGCACCTCCCCACCCTGCCTGCCCTCCAGCCTGCACCATAGGTGATGTGAGTGTAGGTACCCGTGAGCTCTGCTGATTCCTGCCCAGGCCTGCAGCTTTCCAGTCATGGACAGCACATCCAGACCTGGGATCCGGCACGGGTGTGATAATGCAGATTTCAGACCTTGCTGGTGTGCTCTGGCCTGACTTCAGGGGGGGCCGTGACAGAGACATACTTATGGCAAGAGGCACTGGCTGTCCTCCCAGGTAGGAATAGAAATGTGCTTTGGGGGTGGTTAGAGACTGGAGGAGGACAAGAGAAAAGGCTTCTACTCATAATCCTCTCCAATCCTTTAGATAGTAGAAAGTAATGCAAATTAGGCAGTGCTACAGAGCACATCACAAGAATGAGTGCCTTTTGTAACTGCCCTAGTGCATCATTTGGTGAGGACTGGTCAGAACAAAAAGGTATAAAAACACTTCTCACGAGTCTTTGTCCATAACATTCTCATTCCGTTTAATAACCAGATAAACCCTCTTCATTTTACTAGCGCACATCCAGAATGATTACTTATTATTCTTCACGTCTGCTGCTAGTGCCATTTTACTCTGTTTTACTTTATTCCTGGTGCTTATATTACTGTTTCACACTTACCTTCAGTAATTTGACAGAAGTAATTCTTAGTTGCCAGTTTATTTCAACTTGCCATCAAGCTCACAATATAGTCCCACATATTTTTCGCTATGGTTTCTTACACTTCATGGAAGGATACAGAAGAGCAAGGGAACCAAAAAGATGAAGGGAAAGAAAGCACAAGCCAAAAAAGAGACTGAATCCACATTAGAGAGAAAGGAAATGGGAAAAAGAATATTTAGCTACAAAGGAGACAAGAATGACAACTCAAACATCAACATGTATGTTTTTTCCACACATCCCCAAATTTATTTTATCACCATATTCATTTATTTAATTACAGTACTTACATATGAGTGACTTTACTTAAACTGTTGAAGGAATGGGCCTCCAAACTCTGAAGTGTTTCATCTATGGAGATGTAGCTAAACACGAGCAAACAGAAAAAGAAACAAGTCTCAGACCTTGGCAAGTCATGGCTACTGCCCGTCATGCCACTTTATTTTTCCTCTCATTTTTTTTCTCATCCAGCTGCCATGACACTGCCAGACACACAGACAGTGTCTGAGGGAGGAACTTTTAACAGGATTTTGATTTTGACTGGTGCCTTAGATGCAAACTACACTGCAGTATACAGTTAAATCAAAAAAACACAGTAGTGCTATTAAGCAATGAAAGCAAACATCCATATTTCACATTTCAGAATCATATTTCTTCCCTTTTCCCCACTTAAGATCACCTTGGAGTTCTCTAAGAGGATGTAGCCTGCAGGTAAATTAGCATATTTCTCTATATTGAAGAATTAAAAAGGAAGGAAAGAAACAAAGATGGTCCTTGGGCCATCACTGCAACAACTGTTGCAATTTCTGTAGAGAGAAACAGAACATCAGAGCAACTGATGCTTTGATATTGCTGAGGAAAAAAACTTGGTGTAACATGAATTTAGAGGGAAACTGTAACCATACAGTGAATGTTGTAAAGGATGTAAGGAGCAATGTGGGTCAGACTCAACACCACACAGCAAACTTAAGAAATATTTGCACACAGTTTAGACTGAGTAGCATTTGTACTGCTAGTGATCTACTGAGCGTGATGAGAGCGTGAGCTCTGTAGAGTCTCTCCACCATCATTAGGAGGATGATAATACTGGAACTACTGTTAAAGGCTTTGAAGTGTGAATAAAGTTGCAGTACAACTAACTAGTGCTGATTTTCAAAGTAACTAACTGACTTACTGCTATTTGGGTTAAGTTACCTGCTTCTGTCTTTCAAAATATCTCTTAGTTTTAACATTTATTAATGCTGGAATAGCATTTAAAAGATGTATTCCTGTATTTTATTTACTTTTCTAATTATATTTTATATCATATTTCTAACCTATAGATCTTTTAATATAATTGGAATGCCTTGTATATTCTTTATTATTAATATAAGAATATTTAAGTACTATCTTTAGATACTCTTGATCAAAGTTACTGACTCAGTTTTTAATATTCTACATGGTTACACATACCCTGAGCAACTTGATCATTGTTTTAAATGCACAAAATTAAATTGACTAGAAGGGTCTTAGACATCAATTTTAGATGTTAAAATCAAATAAAATGTAATAATAAGGAGACTGTATCATATGCCTTTCCTCTTTTTTAATCAGTAGACCTGCAAAGACCTAGAATCATGCTTAAGAAATATCCAGTTGGTATTTTACATCAATTCTAATTGTGTTCTGTTCCTTAAACAAAACAGGGAAGATTTTAAACATTCTTTCATTTTTTTCCAATGACAGTGTTAAAAGTAATAATAGTAAATAACAAATTAAAATATGATCATTTAACCCAGGAGGGCTTTTTAATACAATCAATTATGGATCAGATTTTTATTTTTTGTGGAAATTTTAAAGAAGATAAATCTTTATATCTTTCAATGGATATTAAAAAATATTTTAAATGTTTTAAAACATTTGAAAGAATACATTGTGACCAGCGCATGCTCTAACAATCAGCGGATGACTAATACCACTAACTGTTCCAAGGGAATTTATGTCCTCTCCAGACTGGAGCTAAAAGCATATTACCTGAACTAATTTTAACTCTTCCAAGAGTTTTATGAGATTTACTTTTATTGGTCACTTTGGAGATGAATTCAACAGTGTTTGAAAACATACCAGAAAAGTAACTAGTAGAGGTTGTATGACCAACAGATCTTTTTCTACAGTAATATTGCTTTTACAAATCTACTTGCCTCTTCCAAAAGGAAGGAAGGTAGTAAAAGAGGAATACAATGAAGAAAGTATTTCCAGTCTGTACCTCTGTGACTGAGTATTGCAGAGTTAGATGTTTATGTGAGATGCTTTAATTTTGTTTTCCTGTAAGCAATAAATGTCTATTGCCCAGGAAATTGAAGCTTCAGTAAAAGAAAATTAATTATTCAATTTTAACAGACCCTACATTTTAAAATACCAAAACATAGGTTATGCCAGTAGCACATTAAAAAAAAAAAGTTATTCTATGTAGGAAACAGCTATATACAGATGAGCTTGACAGAAAATGAAATTAAACACGAACAAACATTGCATCCTCATGCTGGGACTAGGAATTAGAGAATACTTTTTGTGTGCTCCATGATCAAAATGGGTCACCTCATATCAGGCAGGCAAGTGCTTTTCTCTCACATACGAGAAGAGGCAGAAGAGCAGCAACAGGGATGCCTCCTCCCCTCCCTCACCCCTACAGCCACCATCTCCCTTCCCACCATGCTGCATGTCGCATTCACTATACTGCCTGGCTTGGAGCTGATTGAGTTACAGTTTTATATCTTTCCACTGTGGGACAGAAGTGGGAAGGAAACAGCTTATTTTCTTTGCATGTTGACCTACACTTTTCTGCTTCATAAGCATCTGTATTTGTCTACATTAATTAAACCAGAGGGAAATGAGTAGTTTTATTTGCTTTAGTGTCACCTAGATAAACACTGAAAACCCACACAAACACATTCAAAATCTCCTCTGACAGGAATGTCAAACAGAAACATACATTAATGGTGCATAAACATTTGCTTCCAAGTGTTGAGAGTGCCTCCAAAAACCTTTGGGCTCTGGCTAATGAACACATACTACAACACGTTAAATGCAAGAAATAAAAATAATAGCTATCAGAACTGGGAGGAGTCGCATCAGAAGAAGAGGGAAAGCTCTTTAAATTCCTGTTTTGAAGGTGTGTTACAATTTAGCACCTCCTCTCCCTACCAGCTGTGTTTGATCTGCAGGATTTCAAAATGCCTTCAACACCCATCACGGGTACAGTCATAGCTTAAACAACAAATGCACAGCTTCGGAGAAAGTCTGTTTGAAGATAACGCTTTAATCACCATTGCCCATTCAGAAAGAGCCTGAGAACGCAGGATTTAAAACAGATTGTCACGTGGCAGTAGCCATAAGGCCCTCTCCCTGCCCTTATTTTCTTCCTTCTCCCTCTGTCTACCTTTCTTCACTTCTTTCCAGCCTCAGCATCCCCTGTGTTGCTGTACTGCTGCCCACTGGCTGCCTTTGTTCTCTGCTGCTGATGGAGGGCAGCTCTGTGACGTATGGGGTATTTCACAAGAGGAAAACCAGGAGCATCTAAGGCAATCGAAGCCCTGAGTTGGGCGAGCACAGGGGAGAGGGGAGGTGTGGGAGCACTGCAGCGCAGATGCGCACTAGGTGCAGGGAGTTGTGTGGTGGCACTGGCTGTGGGACAGCAGTGTGCACCAGTGTGAAAAGGCACTGTGTTGTACAGAGGAAAACAGTGCACAGAGGGGCTGCTGCACAATGCAGGAATGCCACTTTGCATGGAGAAGCTGGGGAGAAAACTGCTCAGAGAGCTACAGGTCAGGTGTGAGGTATTCATGAATGTGACCCCAAAGCATCATTCTGAGCCTGGGAAAAAGGTTCCTTATCCTTGACCTTAAAAATACTGAATGTTCAACCTGTCTTAAGTCAGTAGGAAATACCAGGTGAAGCCCTTCTATCAAGATCTAATGTATTTGCAACTTGAAGGATGTAAACCAGATATTTCTCTTGCATCTGCATACCTTATAAAGCCTTTTTTTTTTTTTTTCTTTTCAGTGCACTGATGCATTTCTGACAGGAATTACCTTTGCACTTGAGCATTTCATTGAATTGCTTTTTGTTTCATTCCTGTGACAAAGCAGCACAGGGAAACAATCTCTACTTCTAGCTATCAAGAGTACATAGATATGCATTCATTTAAGAGAAACAGTAGTTCTAAAATTTTTGTTCAAACAAGGTTCATAAAGAGGACAACTAAATTTTCTATTCAGTACAGAGGAAAAAAAGGTTTATTTGTGGAAATTATATAGTAGAAACCACACAGCAAAACAAAGTGGAACAGTAAACACAGTCTCTATCACCCTACTGAAACTTCAGAACATTTTCTAGATGAATTTACAAAGCAAGGAATGATCTGGTAATTTTCATTACTGTTGGAAATTCTGGGCTGGGAGAGGCAAATGGTACATTAGAGGCCAAGACATACGCACTAGAGCAGTTAAAATACGGGTACTGGTTCCTTAACCCAAAATTTATATCAAGAAGGTGGGAGTTCATGATTTGTAGTAGTAGTAGTAATGCTATAAGAAAAATCCAGAAAGGCATTGACACTATTGAAAGTTAAACCACTGTCTAGTCTTCACAGGCTTTTTAAAATTAACAAGAGAAATGTGGTAATCCAGAAGGCATTACACAGCAGGAGAGTGTAACACTACCACATCAGATCATGATTTTAAGTAGGTTACGGCTATATTCAACTGTATTTATGCTATTTTTCTACACATAAATGTGGAGTAGGGGGAAAGTAACACATATTCAGATATTTTCTTTAAAGAATAATTTGGGGGAGATGTTGACATTTGTTTTCCCAGGTAGCCTTGAAATCACGAACCAAATAAACTGACATGGATGCCAACATATTATCTTGAGATGTGTCAAAAGCACCTATTCATCTCATTCAAGGCCATAAGTTCATTGTAATGTTGACCTTCCTCTTCAACTGAAATGTGATCAAAGCATGCAACAGAGTGTTACTACCAAACAGCACAGGCAAAAGATTGTCATTGTCTCAGTAATGCCCATGGAGAGTGACTAGGTGGCTAAGTGTCCTTAACCTACAAGGTCACCAAGGGATCTACAGACAGGCAGTGTGAATACCCCCTCCTGACCTCTGCTGACATGGCAGTTAGGAAGATTTGGTGTAACAGCCTTTTGGCCACTAGAAGTTTTTGGAGGCTAGGCATCTTTAGAGAAGGGTTCACTGAATTCTTCAGATGAACACCTGTGGTTTTACAAATTCATAAATATTACAATGTGATAATTTTAAAATCTGAAAAGCATCTAAGCAATGGATTATGTGTCACAAAGCCACAGAAGAGTTGACATCCTTCTACATTTAATAAAATTTTAATAAAAATTTAATAATATTTGATAAAGTTTATCAGGTTTATATATGATACTATACATCATATGAGGGACATCCCACCTCCCCACCCCCACCCCCAACAGTACACGATCTATCTGATTAAACTGAGATGGTAAATGAGGGAGCATGCAGATATTCAAGAAGAATTACTTATAAGAATTTTAGAAAGTCATTACTTCAATACATCTGGATGAAATTATAAAATATAATTAGGCAGACCTCCATGTCCCCTCAAAATACTGTTTCATGAATTCTTAAACAGTAGTCCATCTCAGCCATTCAGCCAAAGCTCAGCTGGAGTTGAAACAAGAAGATCTCCCGTTGCTACATTAGTAAGAAAAGGCTGAACAAGAAAAATGTGGGCCTCTTGCTGAATGAGGTGGTTTATTTAGTTAACAGTGGACACAGACAAAGCTGAACACCAGGCTGGATAAAGCCCAGAGCAATCTGGTTGGACCTTATATTTGGCTCAACTTTGAGCAGGTGATGGTTTAGAGGCCTCCTGAGGTCCCTTCTAAATTACGTGACTCCCTCATTCTAGGGAATGAATTGGGAGATGGAAGAGAAGTTCCCTTCATCAAATAGCCATGCACAGGATGATAGATTATGGGTGTCATGGTTCAAGCCCAGAGGGAAACTGAGCACCATGCAGTCTCTCACTCACTCCTCCCGCAGGAATGTGGAGGAGAAAATACAACAAAAGGCTCCGCGATTGAGACAAGGACAGGCAGGGATGTTTCACCCATTATACTCACGGGCAAAAGACAGACTCCATTATGGAAGAAAGAACACCAATTTAATTTGAACACCACCACCACCACTAATTTACCAGTCAAACAGAGTAGGACAGTGAGAAATACAGCCACACCTTAAAAACACCCTCCCCCCATGCCTCCCTTCTTCCTGGGCTAAGTTTTGCTCCTGATTTCTCTGCCTCCTTCCTTCCAGCAGCACAGAGGGGCAGGGGTGGAGGTTGTGGTCAGTTCATCACCCGTTGTCTCTGTCGTTCCTTCCTTCTCAGGGGGAGGACTCCTCACACTCTTCCTCTGCTCCAGTGTGGGGTCCCTCTCACAGGAGACAGTCCTCCACGAGCTTTCTTCAACGTGAGTCCTTCACATGGGCTGCAGCTCTTCACAAACTGCTCCAGAGTGGGTCCTTCCCACATGTTGCAGTCCTCCAAACTGCTCCAGTGCAAGCTTCCCTCAGAGTTCTGGCCTTCTTCGGGTACAGCCATCTGCTCCACGGGCTGCAGGTCAGCATCTACTCCACTGTTGACCTCCATGGGCTGCAGGAGTACAGCCTGCCCTCTCACCACAGGCTGCAGGGGAGTCTGCTCCAGCACACCTCCGCCCTCCTCCTCCTCTTCTTCAACTGACCTCAGTGTTTGCAGAGGTTTCACCCTCACAACCACTCTTCCTCTCAGGTTGCCCTTCTTAAACATCACTAACTGGCTCAGCCTTGGCCAGAAGTGGGTCTGACTTGGAGCCAGGGGAGTTTCTAGAAGCTTCTCCCAGGAGTCACCTCCGTAGCCCTCCTCGCCACACACAAACCCAACACAGTGAGCCAGCCAGCAAGAAGAAGGAGAAAAGCTGGGACAACTTCATCTCAAGACTGCTGACATCAATGAGCAGTGCAGTGCAAGGGTAGCCACTTTCAATGGGACAAATGATGTGAGGCAAATAGGTAGAGGCTGCTGGTTGTGCATTTACGGATTGTATCCATGCATCTGTTTACACAATGGAAGTCCCTCTCACATTACACAAATAGTAAAGCTTTGGTGCAAGTCCATCCCTAGTCTAGAAACGCCACAGGGTCTCCAGTGAAATGAGTTACAAATCATGCTGGGAGCTGGAAACAGATTTTTAGCCAGGACCAGCAATAGGATATGTTCATTTGTTATGAATGAAACCATTTCTCATATTTTGTGAACTTCAAAAAACCAAAAAAGTTTTATAGCCTTATTTATCACATCTACCTCAATAAAGTTGTGCTTTTATCCAAAAATGCCTAGTATGCCTTCTTATAGCTGGTTCAGGTTATATATAAACAATGTGATGATTACCTGCAGTTCTAAAATATAAGTGGTAAGGTAGCAAAGGTACAAGAATATTTTACTTTCAGAAGATTTTACACACAAAGACAGAATTTTGGAGAAGGAAAGTGATTTTTGAATAAAAGAGCTAAAAGTATAATATCAGAAACAGAACTTACATCCTAGAGATGTTGGGGAGATTGGAAAAAGCGTCACTTGGAATTGTTCTTAGATGAGTCTCCATAAACCTCCTGTAGAAATAAAAGTTTGGCAGTTAATACCCTTTGGTAAGTACCAGTTAACATTAAAAAGTCCTACACAGCTCCATCTCTGCTTCAGTATTTCTATTCTTATCTTCCCTTTTCCCAACATTTCCATCTTTACCTTATTTCTATTCCTGTTTCATTATGTGGCTTGGTTTGCTTGGTGTGCTCCCTCAATCTAAAATACAGCCTTCTGCATTGTCTCTCCTAGGAACTCAGCATTCAGTGGTGATGATGGGCCTTCTAAAACTCCAGAGCATAACCAGCAAACATATTTGCCCATTGAAGTAAACAAAGTATTAAGGGTATAAGCATTCTTTTAATCATTTCAGGCTCCACAAAGATATGCCATGTCTTATTCCAAGCAAGAAATTCAAGTATACCAGCCAAAATTGAATTAGAACAATTGCATACTACCTCCACAGAATTCTCCATATACATTTTAATAAATATAACATTCTTCCTCCCTAAACCTCTGATGTGGGGATGGCATGTACATCGTTATTTTTTAGCTTCAGCCCAATTAAAGCTGCACTTCAGGAGAGAATATAATTATGTATCTTACCCATCTGCAGGAGGTTTCAGAAAAACAGGCAATATCTAAGGGAGATACTTATCAACAGTCAAGTTATTAACACAATGAATCTCTAGCAGGCTGACTCCTCCAAAAAAGGAGTAAATGCTTTGGAAAATTAGTCTATAATGTCTGTTAAACTTACAGTTACAACCTGTAATTGCTGGATGAACTAGTCTTTAGTTTTCCAGTATACCTGGAATACACTTACATAATTTATAGTCAATGAATAGTCTGAAGAATAATCAAGAACAAATGATAAACTTTTCCCATAGCTGCTGTTTAAGAACAGTTCAATAGAAAAGAAATAAACAAATTAAAATGATTTACTAATTCTGTTTTCTGTTTCATAATGTGAAGTATCTGATCACAATAATTATATTTGATTTACACAGACAAAAATCACCTTAAGATTTATCAAGCTTCTGGAACTTGCATACAAGAAATAAAAATAGTTGTAGAAATTCTTAAAACTTCTATCCTGAGTCAAAATGTTAAGATTTTTTACCCCCCCACCCCATCCCACTGGGGGTGTGTGTGTGAGTGACTGCGTGGTTGCTTAGCTGATGGCTGGGGTTAAACCACGACACAAGGTAAAAGTAATAATAATAGAAGTAAAAAACAATTTCACAAAAATATTCCACTAATAAAATTAGAAAAATAGGAGAAAAGTTTTGCTCTTACATATGAAGCACTACTAACTCTTCATACGGATTATAGTTCTTGACTATCCATTTAACAGCCCTCTATTTTAATGTTAAGCAAAGCCATAATTACACCTCAGAAGCCAGGAGTTCCTCACTTCCATTTGTGCATTTAAGTCAGAATTGCAGCATAGCTGATTTATTTCTTTGAATGTTAAATACAGTTAGAG
The DNA here is from genome assembly GCF_047716275.1 of Strix uralensis. Taxonomy (NCBI): domain Eukaryota; kingdom Metazoa; phylum Chordata; class Aves; order Strigiformes; family Strigidae; genus Strix; species Strix uralensis. The sequence goes on along the minus strand of NC_133975.1, from coordinate 110,296,970 downwards.
ATAGACTAGTACCGAGGAGTTACATCAAAATTCAAATAAAACTGTTTATAATTGTTGTTCTCTTTCCACTGCACATATGTACAATAGAATCTGGCCTATGACTTACAAAAGTCAGTTTTCAGTGTATAAGGAGGTTAAACTGAAATCTTTGATAGGCATTTCATTTCTTACATGTGACCATTTTCAAACATTTAAAATTAGTGAATATCAGAAGTACCTAGCATCTAGAAACATCAAGGGATTTTCCATTTGAGAGCTACAGGCAATCTGTGTGTACATGTAACTGCCACAGCCTCTGCCTACTTGCAGTTGACTGTTTCATTTCTATTAGTCTTGTGTTAGAGCAAAAAAAAAATCCAGGGGAAAATGTAGGAGACGTATACATCCACTTCAATCAACCTATTCATCTGATAACTAGCACTAAGAGTGTGCACTATGTAGCCAAAATACTATTAGAGTGAGAACTTACAGACATAGTTGTGACAGAGTACGCGGAAATCTAAGGATAAATCATTTCTATTGCTCTCTGCCTTACTGGGTAAATAACGTGGAAGCTTTATTTCTCATTGCTGATGAATCCTGACTCAATGCTGATGTTCTTACAATAGCCTGAAGGCATATGTAATATATTATCTAACACCTTACACTAAACACATTTATAAAAAGCACTGGCCTTTTAAAAAGATTTTTACAACTGCATTTAGCTACAAGCCTGTCAAGAGTTTGGGGTCTGTTGTGGGCTTCTTGGGTGTTGGTTTGTTTCCCAAGCATGAGACTGTTCATCAAGACAGGGCAGCAGCAGAAAGGTGTCCTTCCTATCTGTCACCTGTGAGAGATTGGTGGGAGGGAGCATTCCTTCTCTGAACAACACTGACCATGACTACTTCTCCCTGTCATTCTCTGGTACCCTATACCAAGCCCAGATCAGGCTAAACAGCCATGTCTATCACCTGAGTTCTCAGAGCAGAAAAAAAAACCAGAACAGTGCGCTAAATGAAGAAGCTAAACGCTTAGCTGCAGTGTTGCAGAGATGGGCACAACTGCATGAGGACTCTGATGGTAGATTTAACTGGCATAGTCAGACCTTGTTCATTTGCTAGATGTTGGCAGAAGTGGCTGGACACTTTGGGTGTTCACTTCTTAGGTCTTCTTCATGTACAGCCCAGTAGATTAATATGAAATTAAATCAACAGTGACTTATATTGGTAAACTGGTCAGGGTGATGGAAAAGTGAAACACATTCCTTTCAGCCTTTTCTGACAGAACAGTACCAGAAGAAATGGTAAAAATAGATTCTAAAGTGACTGGACAGATTAATGGAATAAAAACGCATCTGGGCATACAAAATACAGATTCTCACGTTCAGAAAGTGCATGAACCACAAACTATTATTGGGAGAGTATTCCAGGACAGTGTCACTGCATGTTTGTCTTACTCATATACTCTTCATGGGGCATACTTTACTGGTCACAGCTGCAGGCAGGAGACTGGGACAGATGGAGCTTTGGCATGATCCCCCACAGCCACTCCTCTGTACTTATATATGCAACCAACTGGGCACAGGGAGCTCTGTAAGCATTGCAAGGTTCAGTGTTAAAGAACTCTTATCCCAGTTCATTCTTAATTAATCCTATGAAATGTACAGGTGGTGGGTGTTAAACATTTCTAAACAGACACACTGTAATGATTACTTGTGGGAGTTTTCCTTTTTTCCCCTTTCTGGTTTTCCTCCATCTTAACAGCAGCAGTTTTGCAGAGCTTTGACATCAATTCCAGTAAACTGAGCCTTTTATTTGCTGTCTTCCTTCCCCTCCTCTGATTTCACCTATGCTTTCTTTTCATTAAGGTTCATACCATATATAAATATGACCTTCATATTATATGTAAATGTTGTGTTTCAGCAAAATCTAATATAACTTCAACTGTGACTACGCATAATAGATATGTTATGAGGATTTAGTAAGAAGGTAGTACAGACTGCAGTGATCAGGCACAGGGCTGGTCAAACATACTGACCAGCCCCATTTCTTATGTAAACAACCCCTTTTACACCTGTTTCTATTTTTTCTTCCTTTGTTCCCTGTGATTCCCTTCCCCTGCACATTGCCTCATCAGTATGCATAATTCCACCAATCCCCCGACCTAATCCAGGCCCCCAGGTCTGCATCCTTATCAGTTGCGAAGTCCAGGTTGGTGTCTCTTTGAAGTGATGCCTGCAGTTTCTTGATAGCCCATCAGTTAGTGTGACTGACCAGGTTGGTTTCTTGTTATTTTGCCATTCTTGTCATTCTTGTTTCTCTGTGAGCTCTGTATCTCTGGATGCTTTATTTATTGCCTCCCTTTTCCTTAGTATTCCATTTGACAAAGTCATTGATCAGATAATCTTAGGAGAGCAGACACACTCTTTCCACAAACTCTTACAGGTAACTTGTGTGATTGCTCTGCATAATATAACAACACAGAATGATTTTTAAAATACTTTTAAACTTTGCATGTCTGAATCCCTCAAACAAAAAAGAACCCCTGGTTTTCAAGCTCCTTTATTTCACCAAGCAATTACACCCCCCATTCCCCCCCCCCTCCCCAAAAATACATATTGTAATGCAAATGGATACATTTGCCTAGCTATAAATATTAAACCGTTCACTTAAGCTATTTATTCCAATGTCTATTAGATTATTTCAACATTCATGCTGCATTAGATTTCCTAAATCTGCTTTGGGAAGAAAGCTATATAAAGTATGCAGCACTTAGTTTAAAGTACCAATTATTATATACACTAGATTTTATCCCAGAGTCTTACACTTTTTCTTTACACTTGATGATTTCAGTGCATAACAGCCTACTAAAGAACTCCACCTCACATACAATTTGGAAAACTAGTCTCTTCTCTTGGATGAATTCAAGGCTTGATGGTTCTTCCCCTTTACTATCTCTTGGACTTTGAATCTACTCCTTGGATCTCGATGGTTGCATCATCCCTTCTCACAGACCACTGCTGTGACCAGGCTCGCAGAAATCGTCTGTAACAAGGGACCTGACCTCATGCTCCAGTAAACAGCAGAGAAGGAAACCCTTCTCGCTCAATTGCAGCCTGTCCGCAGTAATCTCTGCAGCCACTTCAAAGCCCTAAATAAGGAAGCAAAAAGCATCTAGTTGACCATGCCAGCACTGAGAGGGCATTATCTTTTAGCAGGAGTTGAAGGCAAATAGTCAGTGAAAAACCCAAGTGAAACCAACATTCTCCTCAAATATGAACAGTTTCACATTTTTATATTAATATATAAATATATGTCTAACCATATATGCATGATTTTAAAAACATCCTCAGGAGTATCTGTGATATTACTTCAGTAAGATATATTAGGGAAGTAAATATATATTTTACATACTTAGTCTCTTCATTTTAAAACATTATTTAAATGTCTCTCTACAAAGCATAATAAATGGGGACCATCCAAAGAATTTCAGATTAAAATTACATGAGTTATAATTTGAATCATGGCAACAATATCTACAAGTATTTTAATGAACTATTCTCCACAAAGACAGGGAAAAGAAATTGACCATATGTGAAACAAAGTAAGAAATTTTACATATTAATTTCATCTTTCTGAGAAAGTTATAACAATGACCTTTCAGCTTTTATATAGGAGAATAACTATGACAGCTAAGATAATGACCAGGTAAACAACTATTAACTTCTGGTTTTTTATATTCAACTAAACCCAACACAAACTAAACAAATTTAAAAATATTACTTTAAAAAAATTATTCTGAAATAAATGCACTGTAGTCTTTCAGTGGTGCAAAAATAGCTATAAAAAGGCATTTCACATAACGAAATGCATGCTGAGCTTACCAGAAGACGATTACCACCTAGTGTCTAATGCTAGTATTACCAACATGGTAGGAGCGAGGGAAAGACAAGCACAGCAAGCTAACTCTAAAAGTAGAAAATCACTTCTGAATTTGCTAGAAGACTACATAGCTACTTTCCCACAATTAACCAGCAGTCCAAAAGAATAACACAAAGCATATGTCAAAACTTGCCTAACCCTAAGAAATTAAAGAAATACTAGAGCGTTTCAAAATGAAAGCGTGCAGGTCGGCATTTGGACAATGCTTTATTGAAAGTAAGTTCTTGGTGCGTTATAACATATCCTCTTCCTACGTACTGAGGTGCATATGGACACTGTCAGACTGACAGGCAAGAATTCAGTTTGGTTACTTGCTAACATATCACAAACAGAAAACACCAATCCATAATGCTGGAGCTTATTCTTGCTCAATTTGTGATCACCCACTGCTTCTTGCTGAATTTGAGTAAAAAATGAAGACTTTACAGGAGACACTGGCTCTACTGAATGTTGCCTTCCATTTACCAGCAAAACAGCTAATTACCAGCAAACCAGCTAGTGTCTTTAATAGATTTTCAGAACTGTTAGTGCTGAAGAAAGTATGCCATTTAAATACCTACAAGGCAGAGGTATTTAACCCTAAACAGCTGAGATACAGAGAACTGCAAAAAAAAAGGTAAGGAAGGATCCTGTGAGGAACATCACTAATACAGAGAACTGCTGAAAGACACTGGCTGAGAAGGTAAAAACAAAATCAGTACCACTAAAATCTAAAGAAAAAACAAATACAAAAATAGTGGCTTAATGTTTTGCTTAGCATACATTTCAATGCTAAAGAAAGGTGGCCATACAAAATGCAAATAGCAAGAAGTATTTCTAGGGGGTCAGAATAAGATGATCACAATGAAGGTAACACTTAAATATGCATTTGTAAATTTCTGTGGAAGATTTAATTAAAATAATACCCTTACAATGACACAGTTGTATAGCCCAAGAAATGGCAAGAGATAAGTCCTAATTTTAAAGTTGCATTTTAAATATGTGACTCAGTAAAATCCTGAACTGGATATGTCACTAAATCACTTGCCCTCTGTTTTCCAAATTTGTTTTTCAAATACAAAATATTCTCTCAGAAAAAGCAGCAAAGGCCAATATAGTTTAAAGAATCTAAAGGAAAATATTGGGATTTAAATGGTGACAAGTCACACTTCAACTTACAACAAATTAAAACTGTTTTTTCTAAATATCATACACAACTGCCCTGCATAGTGGTAAGGTCTTTTTAAAGCCTTTCTGTTTAACATTTGAAGGATACAAATTATTTTCTCCATTGATGTTTGCCTTGATGTATAAACATTAAGACTATTATAGGTCAACTGTTTTAAATATTTTCTCCTTATTCAAGGCAAAATTGAATAGACACTAAAGTGAAAAGCCGCCAAATTACTAAGTGAAATATTGAACTAAAAAAAACCCACCTCTAAAAATAAGTAACTTTTTTGTTTTGGGAAATATGTTTCCAAGCCCTACAAACATACCCATAAAATGAGTTCTGAACAAAACTGGGAACTACCTTTGAAATTTTCATTTCATATCAGTTTCAGATATCACTCACATTCCTCAAAGAAAATTGTTAATACACTTTGCGGTACACAGGGTACCTGCAAACCCAGTGTATAACTGCTGTTTCTCATCAAATAAAGAGAGTAGAAGTCAAATCCATGATGAGACATCACATGCAAATATCAAACACAGACATGCAGCCTATTCATTGGCCACATTTCTCACAACTGGAAGATTGTTCCTTGACCTTTGGCAATACCTGAATATTCTGTAGGTTATCATAAGAAATGCCTACACTTTAAAAAAAAAAAAAAAAAAAAGAGTTTTCATTGCAATTAGTTAATTTTCCAAACAACACTGAGTTGTTTTAATTTGTAAAAGTATTTAACTATTTCTGAAGCCAAAACGAGATTTGAGCTTTCTTAAAATAATTAATTACTTTTCTACCAAACACCATTATACTTACCAAATCCCTTAAAATATGTTATCAGTTGTCTTTCAGGTAATCATTTAAATAATTTTATGCACATGCTGCAACATAAAATGCTTCCAAAATACTGCATTTTACAAAAAAGTGTACTTTTAAAATTTCCTTTCAAACCTCATGCATGTTATTATATTTACCTACATATTTTGCTTGAAAAAGCATGGTATTACTTCTGTAATCCTGCTGTTGACATACAAAATCCTGCATGTTGACATACACTCGCTCCAAGAAACTAGTGTGTTATCCTCTCAGTTAAAGTGAAATGTTAAAGTGAAATTATTTGTTCATAACCACAATGCTGAGTCATAGAAAAAACTGTTCTAAGCGTTCTTGGAGTTATTTACAAAATATGCACTGCTTTATTGTACACACACAAAACAACCCACTGAAGTGACCAGATGAAAAACAGGCAAGAGTGACAGTATGGGACCAGAGAGACTACTGAAGATCAAAATATTATTTTTTGAACACTGGATACAATTTTCTTCATTGCTTACCAGTCATTGTATCAGTAGCATTTCTTGTACATTTGTAACATCTAAAATTCTTGTGCCATGGCACTGAAACCCAGCCAGCACTGGGAACTGTACAAGCACAACCCAGAAAGCCATTCCCATTCCCAGTAGAAGCAAGCCTTACTTGAGTATGCTTTAACTACACACATAGCTTGCTCAACAGAAAAGCAGAGGGACTGCAAGTAGTTCTTCTGTAGATGATAAGAAAAGGTTCACTTCAATGAGAAAACCACACATTGTCATAAAAGACACTGGTGATATGGCAGTAGAAACTAATTTGTATCTTTTCCTTGTCTGGGGACATGACTAGTTATGACCACCTTAATAACAAAAAAGTGTTTTACACCAGAGCTACAAGCCTCTATTTTAGAAGAGTATTTTGACAGTTGTTTAAAAGACTGATTCTGTAAGTGTTACAGCCCACTGAATCTTGAATTGCTACTGCAGTCAGTTTTCATTACATTGTTTTTTTTGACATTAAATTTCCAACCCATTACACTTCAGAAGCACACAACAGCCTTCTCCTGAATTGAGAGAGCTTACTGATATAACTAGAAAAGGAAAGAAAAAGCTTAAATATTACAAAATACTGTAACTACTAAGCAATTGTTTACAGTGTATATTGCAAAAAGTCTGTTTTCTGTTGGTATCAGTTAAGAAGTCTTTTTATGTATTTGCAAAATCAATAAATGTTTGATATTTTTCATAACATGGGTTTACAGAATCTCAAAAGAGTCTAAAAAAGGTGATTATATTTGGAAAATTGGACCATTTCAGGAAGTGGTTTAAAAAAATCTACCTTCATCATCAGCTGTGATGGAATAATTTCACATGTAGATAGACTATTGTCAAACACTGATCTGCCAAAACAGGGATGGGTTGTATGCAGTATAATCTCAGTTCCTCAAAAATTTCAAACATGCCTTTGTATTCTGCTGGGCTTAGCCCTTGCACATTCTCATGTTCACAGGAAACATATTAAAGAACCTCGAAAAAACTAACTGATATAGTTGTGAAGCTGCTAATAGTATAGCAGCTTGTTAGCCACACTTAGGCGTCTCTTAAACAGTAGCCAAAATTTTAGAGAATAGAAAAAGTATCTTGTTTTACTCAAGAATTAAAATGGTCCCATTTGCAAACGGTCCATTTTGTGGCAAACAACTTCAATTCTGTTCAAGATTCTGCAATACAGACAGTGCCCTAATACCTTATCCAAGGCAATGGGAAACAATGATACCCAGAATTTTGCAAAATCCAATGCTACCGACTCAGGCAGAAGCAATGATAACACCTACAGTAAATTCATTACAGTTTAAACCTCAACATAGATAATGAGCTGCTGACACATGCTGAAATAATACTAGTTGTCTTTTGATCTCAAGAAAGTGAGTGTGATCTGTCTGGATCCAAAGAAAGCATTATAGAGCAATTCTACAGAAATATTTTCAACTTGTTTTGAAATAAAAACAAAGGTACCAAACCATACAACAATTACCTCTAGTATATCCCCATTTGACAAAACCCAATGTTTTAAATGGCAATCTTTAAGAAGTGTTGTGTCACACAACACAGAAAGTTTGAGCTATTTTCCTCTCACAGATAAGGAGATAGAGATAAATGTAGATTGAAGACCCAGTAGAGGTAACTGAAATGAAGCCTATCACTACAACCTAGCATGTTAACTGTATAATTATGTATCATTCAGGAAAGAGTTGAACTACCTCTATGGCACAATATGAAAACTTTTCATGCTGTCTTTCAGCCACAGGTAGTAAGACAGACCATAAAGAGATTGTCTCTGCTCTGATCTCTTCTGCCTCTTACTCCTTTTATTTCTTTCTTCTATACCTTTCAGTGGATTGCTAGATTTCCCTGTTTAATGTCGTTAGCATTGCAATCTTCTATTTTTCTATAGAAATAGTGCAGATTTCTCTTCTGGTTTTGCCCCTTAGCCCTGGTATCCAAGAGAGAGTCCCATGGGTGAAAGAATATTTCATGTCTAGGTATTTTTCTGACAACTACTAATAAAAATAATACTTTCCTAAAAACACTGGCATACTTTCAGTATGATTGATTCTAAAGGTCTTATCAGTCTCAGCTCACACCTAAATGTTCTTGAAAGATCCTAATGATTTATTCTGGTTAACTAATTCTGGGCAAATCTACCTGGCAGTATGTGGTGCCTTTGCCAGCCACCCTTCCAAACAGCCCACCCCCTGGCTCCATCTGCACTAGAGGAGCACATACTCCGCATATGATAGAGGCTGTGTTTCTGAAATACCAAGCTAAGGGTCTATAAACGACTGCAAAGAAAGTTCCAACGGGACTGTGAAATTTCAGAAAACAGCAGTCTGAAGAGGTGCACTTCCTACAGAGAAAGAGAGTAAGAACAGGCTGTAATTGCTGGCTACTATTGTTTCTAAGCAGAGGACCACTAAGTGCCTATAATTGCTGCCAGCTGCTCAGCAGAGGTCAAAAAGGCAAACTGAATGTTAGTAATTATTAAGAAAGGAATATAGAACAGAATAAAGAAAAATGTTTTACCACTGGTCGTGTATATAGCACCTGCAAAAGTATGTTCAAAGGTACAGAATGACTTGCCTACAAAAAATAACTAACTAGCAGCCACCAGCCTGTGTTTCACCAGATCCTCCTTTTTGCCTTAACGGAAGATGCGCATGATGTTTGCCTTTTTCAGACATCAACCTCCCTTGGTCACCATGACCTTTCAAAGGTGATAGAGTGGCCTCACAGTGACATCGACCAGCTCCCTCATCACCCTTAGGTGCATCCCATTTGGTCCCATATATTTCTGTAAGTCCAATACACTTTAGTGTTTCTTTAGTCTATCTTCTACTGCAGGTAAGACTCCATTCCCTCAGGCTTTACTACAAGGCAAAGTGACCTGGGAGGCCTGAGAGCAGATGAAAAAAAAACCAACCAGTGCACAGAAGGCACTGAGGCCTTTTTCATATCCTTTGTCACTAGGTTCCTTGCCTCCCTGAGCAGTGGGTCAACAGTTTCCTTGGTTTTCCTTTTGCTGACCATGCACTTTCAGAAGTCCCTTTTGTTACCCTTCACATCCCTTGCTAGTTTCAGCTCCAGCTGAACTTTGGCTCTCCTAATTTGATACCTGTGTATAAGACTATTCATATCCTGTGCCTGGGTATCTGCTTTTGGTCGATGTTCAGGACAGGATCTTGGGTGAGATGGAGCTTTCTTTATGACCCAGTACAATAATTATCAAGTTTTTATGCTCCAGGACATTCCAAAGAGTTAGTACACACACTTGTCCCCCAGGAACTAATGAAGTAAGCTGCTTTCAACTCAGACCCATTAGTCACAAAGGAAATGCCCACCAAAATAGTTTAAAAGACTTCATGTTTAAAAATGCAGTTTTCTCCTTACCCATTTAATTAGGGAGTTTCCACAAATGGTAATATAAACTAGGACTATATGAAATATAATTTTCCTGCAGAACTTCTCTGAGTGGTGAAATTCCTCTCCCTTCCTCCACAAGGATTGATGCAATTCGGGCAAAGGGGAAGTCTCTGTCACAACAAGAGAGGTGAACAGAGGTTTAAAAAATGAAACTTTAACATAGCTATTTGAAACATAATTCTATTCCTTCTTGGTAAGTAAATTCAGTTAAAAGAAAAAAAATTATTCAAGGACTTCTTCAGAAGCTATCTCCATTACAATGTTTTGTCATACCTGAACACGCCTGCATGCATTCAACCAAGGCTGTGGCAGTCCTGATGGCAATTTTGAAATTCATGTAGCCCAGAAGAAAAGGTTTTCTCCTGATATAATTCTGAACACATTTATCTATACTGATTGCAAAATCACAACTCTGAGCAACATTACATTTTTTCTGGTGGTCAGGAAGAAAATTTGTACCATAGATTCATAAGAGGAGAATCTTCACCCTTTCCAACAAAATTATGTCTTCTTTTTCTACCTAGCCTTTCTTTTTTGCCATATGCATACGATTACAGCATTTTTTCAACTTTTTTGTGTTAATTTTCTTGATTTCTGTATGAGTCAGACATACGGATTAAAAAGTTGTTGCAGCCCAGAGGCCATTCTCCCAGACTGTGAAAATGTTTCAGTAGATCCTATTCGCACAACAGACCACTTGAACCATGTCCCTTTAAATAAATCTTTGTATGTTTATTTGGAGTAAGGAGGGAATTTGATTGGAATCTGACTAGCTGAGCAGTGACTATAGATCAGCACGATTTAGTTAATAATTTTCTTTACATTTTGAATGTAAATTAAGAAATTTCCTGCTATTCCATTTGAACAAAAAAGTAACATCTGGTTTTATGAGACAAAGAAAGTCTGAGATCATATGTGACAGAAAGGAAACAGGCTTTAAAAATCTCAGAGGTCTTATAAACAGCCAGAGATACTTTAAAATTCAAAAAGATCTTTGAAACCTAATTTTTTTGTACATATGACAAACATTAAAGAAACATTCATCACAATACATTAAGATTCACCAAAGGTCTTTAAGAAATAAAATTATACAGGAAGTTACTTCAAAACTGCTCGAATTTCTACTGAAAACACACAGAAACAGTAATTTTGGTTTCATATTTGATTAGCTTAAATGTCTTTCATTTATAAATTACAATAGTGACAGAGCTCTACCTTAGGAAAAACACAACCTTGTTCCAGAAATGTGCATATATTATATATATTATATGCACAGCTTTCTACTGTCCTACAGATACCCATGTTTGTCTGTGTCTATCTGCAGTCCTACATTACTTGTAGAGGCAAGAACAATCTATGTCCTGTCCTTGTACAATGCCCACAGTTGTAGGGGTTTGGTCCACAAATGACAGTAATACAGACAATGAATGAAATAATGAATGTAATTTGGTTGATTTTTCCTATTTGAGGAATGTAAGGAATGAGCTGGTGTTGACTTGTGATGATGACAATGAGGGTTAAACACAGGTAAGTATGAGAAGCGCAACTGGTATGCAAATGGATGTTCAAAACGTAACCTCTTAGAGGGGATCCAGAACGGTACTAAAAATCCAGTGGCAGCCTTTCAAAGACTTTTCTTCTGCCCGTCAGATTTTCTAAAATCATCCGTGAAGGATGAGAGAAACTAACAAATGCTGGTATAGAAACCTGTTCAGCATCCATGATATTTTTATTAACAGTAACAAAAGCTATGGTGTATCAGCTGGTATTTCAGACTGTACAACACTTCGGGTCTAGAATCTTAGATAAATTGCCAAAGACAGTGCACATGGTACTGCAATACTGTGATAAGGCTGATAATATACAAGTAAATAGATTTAAGTTTTTAGAACACATTCAGAAGTTTTTAAGGTAATACGTTTATTTGTATCTTTACTTGGACCTTCCTTAAGAAATAGTTTTCACTGTTACTTTCCAGCATGTATAAATATTTATGTAAGGATTTTACATATTAAAAATAAGTTTATGCAATTATCTCCTCCCAAGGGAGACATTTCAATATACAAGGAAAATTTAGTTCTTCCTTAGGGGGGAAAAAAAAAAGTCTAATTCATTTCCAAGATTGTGACAGTTTGTATAATACACCTCAAATAAATTATTGGTTAAAAATAGGAAACAAAGGAGAAGAGTAAATGAGGTTCCCCAGGGATCCGGGTAAGAACTTAGGCTGTTTAATATACATTCATAAATGACCTGGAAAAAGGGGGTGAACAGTAAGATAACAATGTTTACTCATGCTAGGAAGTTATTAAGGTAGTAATGCTAAGAGCTGACTGAAGAATTTCAGAAGGCTCTTATAGGACTGAGTGGCTAGAAAACAAAATGGTAAATGAAATCTGGTGCCAATCGATGTAAGGGGGGAAACCTTACATAGATACATTTATTAAAAATTACAGTTTCTGAGCTCTTCATTTTCACTCAGGAGTAGATTTTGGCACTGTGTTAGATCTTGGCATTAGTTCCATGAAAATATGGAGTGCTTAGGAACAGTCAAAAAAAACCCCAAACCAAACAAATCAAATATTAGAAAATACTGGTAAAGGAATAGATAATGTACTTTTGCCACTGTATCAAATTTAGGGTTTGTCTGTACCTTGAATACTTTGTAGAGCACTGGTATTGTCACTTGGAGTAGAATATTTACTTAGAAATGTAAGAAATACAAAGAAAGCAAGAAGGATGATCAAATGTATGCAATGGTTTCCACAAAAGATACTGGGTAGCCCAGAACCCTTCAATCTGTCTGAGAAATGGCTGAATTGAGACATAATAGAGGTCTACACATCAGGAAAGGCAGAAGATGGGATTGACTGTTTGCTCCTTCTTCAAAAACAAGAACAAAATGACATATATATGAAGCTAGAGGGAGACAAGTTCAGGAAGTTAAAAAAACCCCACACAAACCCACCAAAACCAGAAGAGAAGTGCTTCTTCATGCAACAGGAAGTGGACCTGTGAAATTCCTTGTCAAAAGACATTGTGGATATAAGCTCAAGGCAAAACTAGATGTGCAACTGAAAGAGAGATCCACTGGTAATTAAAAAATGGGAAAAAAAATATATTCATGAACAGTCCCAGGAAATTCCTTCAGCTGAAAATGGTGAGAAGCTGGAAAAATATTAAGGGAGTATCACATGTGCTTGGCCTGTTCTTACCCTTCCAGTCTGTCTGTGGTCCCTCTCAGATATAAAGTACTTGGCAAAATGGGTTCTTCATGTCAATCTGCACAATTATGTTCTTAATGTCACTGCTGTAGCCTAATAAAATCATTGTTTCTTATTTAGATGAAGACTCACTTCACTTCTATACCTCAGTTAAATCTGTTGAATTAAGTGGTGGAATTTTTGCTAATTCCATTCTTCAGCAGCTAGAAATAATTCAATGGTTTTTCAGGAAAAAAACTCCATCTCTTCCTGACCTCCCCACATGCATCATTTTACATCTAGGAACACCAATTCTATGTGTAGTACCTAGTCAGCACTGATAATGATGCATTTTGGAACAGCACATTTCAGGAAAGTTGTGGATTAGTTGGAAAGAATCCAAAGAAAAGCATCAGGAAGAGAGTGAAGCAGTGGAAAAGACTGCTGAGGGGAACTTGTGAAGACTTCCTCTCTGAAAGCTTTAAAAGACAAAATATCTTTCAGAAACAACATGAAAATAGTTGATTCTGCATAGGGACAAGAAGAACATCTAACTCATGAATTCCCTTATTGTTAAAGGTTAGGAGGATATTAGGTGAATGTATAATATTCACTTCTCTTACACTTTTCTCTCAGCATCTGCTCATGGACTCTACCAGAAACAGGATAGTGGACTAGGTGGACGTTTGGTCTGACCAAGTACAATCATTCCTCTTCTCTTAACAGGATTCCCTTCTGAGGTACTTTTTGATAATATTTTTCCATGGGTTAATGATATCATAGGCTACTTCTAAAATAATACAGTTACAAGAGGAAGGTGGACCAGGAAATGAGAAAATCTAGGGAGAGAGAAAAAGGAAAAATGCAATCAACTCTTACATGAAAATGCCTTTCAGCGACAATGTCATTATGCTGATCTTCTGTTTTTGCAGTGATGGGAACAGTTACCTTTGCAAGATGACAAAAGTACTCCAAAGTTAGGAAGATTTGAAAGTTTCAGCAAACTTGGTCCTGCACTGATTATTAGATCTTTATGTGAAAGGTTCTGTTTTAAAATAAGTATTAAATATTTATTTTAAATGATAGATAATATAAATAAATGACTGATGCTCAACTCTAGAAATGGTTCTTAAATAATGGCGCCATCTTGTTTTTATTAAGATGATAAGAGAAATCTTTCAGCTGAAGAGCTGTTTGCACTACAACAGTCTGAGAGAGAAAGAAGGCAAGGGGAATAAATTGCTTATGATCCTTATATGAACACAGACATTGCCAGATTCAACAAAAAAGGAAAACAGACTTTTTGATGAGACCGATGAAGGTGCTGAATTACAAAATTCAAACAGAGAACAAATTCTGTGAGAACTGTAAATAATGAAGATGACAAGTCACAGATAAACAGAGAGCTGGAACATTTGGTGAATTGAGTAAAGCAGACAATGTGCATTGAAATAGATGAGCAGAAAAAAAATGTTTGTAAGAACAATAAAACACAAATTTTTCTTACAGGTTGGGCAGGTTGGAATGACTTAAAGAGTTATGCTCAATGGATAACTGATTTGAGCTCTATGACCAAAAATGTTTAATAAAGCATATGGGTAGTTCAATTCTAATGCTTATAGTTTAGGGAGGAGGTCGAAATGCTGGAGACAGTTCAGAAAGGAATCACAGGTTTAAATAAAGTATTGAAAAATATGCCTTACAGTGAATCATAACTTGATCAATTTATCAAAATAAAAAGGAGCAATTTGATCATGTTAACTGTGAGAATGTGGGGCTCTTTCATCTGACATGTAAGGACCCCACAAAATCTAGTGGAATAAAGCTACAAATCACCCAGATTTCACCTTGGGAGAGAAAGGATTTATCCCAACCATTTACTCCAGGATAGTTCTGGCACTTTTCTTATGGATCAGAGGATCAAAAATAGAAGCCTGAATTTGTTGGAGTCAATGCAGAGAGTGGCAATTCACTACAGAGTGGAAATTCAAAGTGCATGAATTCAATGCCTAAATACACTTCCCTACTTTGTACTGCACAGCAGTAGTCACAAACACAGACAAAAAATAAGGATGATTGAGCATTTGAACAAATTGTTAATAGTTGTATGGGATTCTTTTTAATATTATTTTTTTAAATACTATTTTTAAACCAGCAATATATGATTTGCTTACCCCAAAAAAATAAAAAAGGAGAAGGAGCTCTACTTAACTGTACCTGTTGGGAAGTTTTATGCTTTTTATCATCCAGAATGTCAGACTAGATGTTCCCATGAGCCCTCTTGGCCTTAAAATCTGTGCTTCTACAAGTTACTAAGAAGGGAAAACAAATGAAGTTCACAAAGAAGCACCTAGCATTTTATTATAATGTATTTTACCATGTGACTGCTCAGATGGTGAGTTTTACTTAAACAGTTGTTAGAAAGCAAACACGCTCTTTTTGCTACAGTTAAATGGCAGATCATAAGCCATTCAGAATCCAAATGTTTTTTTGCAATGTAATTAAGATTACATCTTACTGAAATCTTATGAGGCCAGTTTCTAAAAGATGCGGGCAAGAAGCCACGTTATCAACCTTTATGAAGCTAAAACAGTAAACTTTAGGTTTTAGTCTCCCTGCAACGTATCTGTGTGATTCCGGCTCAGTCTAAGGGCAATTAGTCTCACTCAAAGGGAACAATAAGATTTTTGTCTTTTCAGCTACCAATAATAGCTGGTGGCAGGCTATTGAGGAGAAATAGCAAGATATAAAAATGGCATATATTGATGGCAGCTCACTCATCAAGATCACAGCATATTTATGTGCAGTTTACTACAACACCCAGATTAAAAGAAACTGGGAACAGCCTAAACAAAGAGCAGCCTACACCCAGACTATTCGATGTCATAGTTCCAAGTAAAGGTCCTTTGATAAATTCCCTGTATTCTGAAAATTAAGTTTATTACCACCTTTTTTTTCTCCTTGCTTAAACCTGCTATCAATCCATAAACCAGCTTTCTTTCCTATCTCTAACAGCTAATTTGTCTCAAGCCTTTCCTAAGGTCCTTGCTGATTTTCTTTGAAAATGCGAGTTCGAAAATCAATGCATTCACATGTTTCTGATTCCTTCAAAGAATTAGCATATATATTTGTGAGGTGAGCTTTTCCTTTATGAAAACCAGATTGATTCCTTCCTATTTTTCACAGTCTTCCAAAGAAGACAGACCTACCAGCATTTAGTTCCCAAGGTATTCCCTAAAGCACTTTTTTTAAAGAATTATGTTATACTTGCGACCTTCCATTCCTCTGTCACCATGGCTGATTTAAATGGTAAATTACATACAACAGTAGGTAATGCAGAAATTTGTATTTTAATGTCTTTGGAACTCTTACACAAGTATTATCTGGCTCAGGGAATTTAATTCTATTTGATTTTCCAATTTGTTTCAAACAAGCTTCATACTGACTTCAGTTTGATAGAAGTTGTTCAGACCTACCCTCTTTTGTGTTTAAAGACTATACTGAGTTTTTATGATATTACAAGTTTCTCTTCAAAATATCTTTGTACCGTGTTACTTCAAGTTTCCAAAGATTTCCTCATTTAGACATGACTTCCATTTTCTGAAGGATGCCCTAATAGCTTCCATCAGTTGTCTGTTTAACGATGTCAGTGTTTTTCCTGTTCTTTTAGACTCTCGGTACTTCATCATTAAAATAGGGATAATAATTATGTGCTTATGTTGCGAGGTTATTTATGAAGATGTATTTATGAGGCTCCATACTTAATTCTGAATTAATTAAGTCTATAAAAAGATCCTGATAGAATTCCCTGAAGTCAGAATATCTCTCAATTTCAGATAATTCCTAACACTAAGATTTGGAGGTAATTATTTTAAATCAGTTTAATTTATTTTCACTATAAAGTAGAGATATCCTCTTCAGTTTTACTTGTAGCTTCTGTGAACTCAAAATGCTCTAAACTACTTATTAAACATATAAAAAATATAGTTGCCAATGATGTGGTTATTACAGGTTAAACTGTTAAGTGCTTATGTGTTTTGTTCTCCCGTTCAAAAAAAACAGTTTTATTGTAAGTATTTATGAATATTAAACATGACATTGCTAGTTCTAAATATCACATTGTAAATGTGTAAAATCTGTTACACTGTTTCCACATCTCTTTTATCAAAAGCTGACAACTGCATGGGGAACTAAACAGACCAACTGATTCACTACACCTTGTTATCCTGGTATCCACGTGCTCACCCTTACCAACATAGTAAACATGATGTATGTCAGGGCTCCTTGCCCCTGAAGGGTGAGCTACCTTGGATTGTTCAAAAAGCAGTATCCAACCTACAGCTAATATCCTGGAGCAGATGCAGAATTGTAGCTTCATACCTCATATAAAGAGCATGTTAGTAAAGACTGTACTGTTTTTGTGTCTATTTATCTGTCAGTTCCACTGCCCCCCCCCCCCCCCCCTTAATTCCCTCTTGTCCAATTTCAACCAAATTTGATTATGGTGATATGAAAATAGCACCTGTGTACGGAATAGAAACATGATTAGTATCCCTTCTGAAAAAAAAAAAAAAAAGAAAAGAAAAAAGGAAAAAGAGCAGGGAGGGCTCAGCTCTTCCTTATCCCTTCTGTGGGGAACAATCATTCAGCACTCACACAGCTCTGACCTCAGGAGATGCTGCCTTTTGTCCAGTCATATATATATATATATATATGGGTTTTAGCCAGCCAATGAGACTGCTTTGAATAACATTTATGGGAGGGAACACAGGACACTACTGTGGGCTTGCTATAGAAGGTATAGGAAGGAGATGAGAATATTGTCAGCAGGCTTAAGGGGCATAGCATGGACCTGAAAATGTGTATGTAGCTGCTGATGGGAGGACAAGGTGGCATTTTCACAACAAGTTCTTGCAACTTCTATTAAACTTCTGGAACTCATTACCAAAGGATATTACGTATGTTAAAATGGGCTCAAGAGACAACTGAATGAGGCACAAACACAAAGCTAAGAGACACAGAAGAGCAATCATTTGAGAGTTACTATGATGACAAAACCACACTGAGTTTAGAAAATTCCTGCAGGTAAAAATAATTGAAAGCTAAAACACTATTCATGGAGAGTACATACAACTTCTATATGCAGATACCTGAGGAAAGTTAAGAGAAGGGAAATCCTGGAGATGGGATACTGCATTAGATGAGAGGCATTGGACTGATTTGCTATGGCTGTTCTTAAGTGGTGGAAAACTTAAGAGAGGGCATTGAGGATATTGGGAATGGGAAGGAGAGCTGAAGTTATTTTAGTAAGCAAATACAGGTAATGTAGAACACAAATGAATAAGAAGCAAAACATTGTTAGTTTTATTGCCAAAGGAAAAACAATTAAAAGCAACTAATAATAGATTCATAAAATGAAAAGCATTGGGTACTGTGCTGAGATGATGCTGGGATAGCGGATATTTCTGAATATTTCCTCATAATGATGCCAAGAAAGGTATTTCAATAATTAGAGCATTATGATGCAATTATATATTTGACAAAGGTTCAGTGAGGTTTTGGTGATCTGCAAGCGTAAGTAATTCTTTGCAGTCATTAACCCCTGCTTTCTAGTTGATTTGCTTGCACTGAAAGGCCAGGATCTCCCCTGGCATATTCCACCAAACACAGAGGAGGTTATAGCACCAACCACTGCTCTGCTCCAGCACTGTGCTGGTGAAAAACAAAAGCACTGCCAGCCGAGGGGTTGCGAGAGGCATCTGCTCAGTACTGTGCATGTAGTGCCACTGTCGGAGCATGAAGGAGGAGTGGAGTCAAGGACAGGCAGAGACAGAAGCGAAGGAGGGCCAGGCAGGGGTGAAGTGGTGGCAGACCAGGCCAGGGTGTCAGCTGTGCAGAGAGCGGCATGAAAAATATTATAGATGTGACAAAATTATTGATACCTAATATCATATTTTTAGTACTGTATTTCAATACCACTTAGAGCTGCTTTACTACCATAGTAGAAAATGTATACTCATGGTACGGGTATATAAACCTTAACTTCAGGCAACAAGATGAGATTTGCCTGTAATACACAAAACCTTCTTTCTACTTATTTTATTTACTCCACAGAAAAAAAAAAAAAAAAGAAAAATCTTGTACTGAAAAAAAACCATCTCCAAGGACAATATCTGTACACTCAGTCATTCTGGATAAGCACCTGCATTAACTATATTTGGACAAATACATTAAAAATGGTTTGAAACAAACACACTTTACTGACTGAAGGTCATGACACTTTTCCACTAAATGGGTTTGGAAATAAACATTTTTTGCAATTTCTTATAAGCATGGCTTGTTAAAAAAAGGCTTACACCACTCTCTTAAAGTAGGGTAGAGAAATGAGAACAGTCCAGACTGAATAATCAGAATGAAACTTTAATTGGAGTTTCAAGATCCTGTGCACTGAAAAGAGCTCATCATCTCCAAAAGTTGGCAAAGTGTTCCTAGACTCACCAGTCTCTTAGTATTACAAAACCTACAAAACTGAATAGCCACATCAAAAAGTTTTAAAATCGGCAATCTTGAGGTTCACACATAACCACCAAGAAGCAAAATTACTTTATCTAAAGTAACAAAGTTGCTGGATGTGGGAAAAATTGTAGAGGGTTTCAACTTATAATGTGCAGATATGCACAGCTGCACCCTTCAAAGAAGTGTTCATTTGTTCTTAAAGTTAACAGAACCTTCAACTACTTCAGAATTTTGGAATTGTCTTTAATTCAGATCTCTTGCCAGTTGTAAGGCCCAAGGATGCAAAACATGACAGAAGCAGTGCCACACACCTTACAACCTCTCAGGAAAACTCTGTATTATTTTATCCTCCATGTGCAACTAAGTCAGTCAGTCTGAAGCATCTGAAAGCACTCTGAATGAAAAACAGAATCAAGTAACTCGTTAACATATGGAAGGAAAGAAAGATTAAGTAAGTCATTTGCTGAGAGCCAGGGACCACAGAATTAGATTCAGTCCACCAGACTTCAGCAATTCATATAATAACACAGAAAGAAAACATATACACCTTATCCAGAGAGAAAACTGCAAACTGAAGTAAAAATGCTGATTTTTTTTTTTTGTGAAGAGCTCTGTTTTCCTTATTTCCTTAGAGAATTTTCCCATTTATTTTCAAATCAAACAGACTATACAGCACATGTTCTACCTTTTCTACCATACATTATAAAATCACAATTGTCATTACCTGGATTTTTTTCTTATAATGACTATGGTACACTTCTTGAGAAGTTTGCAACGGTCACCTCAGTTGGTACAGATGATTAAAATGCATTCAAAATAAACAGAAAAGTATTTCTCAGTTGGTTTTGTTACTTACTTTTTCCATGAAATAAGATTTTCACTGGGTGTTTTTGGCTCTTAAAAACAGTGGCGTATGATCTTAGAGCCCCCATTACAACAGGTGTTTAGAACTCCAGCAGCCAAAGTGCTTTATTTCTGAAGCTGTATTTAGAGAGGTACCTCTAGCCATCATACTAGCATTTTTCAAGGGAAGTATCCAATTCCATGATGTGATCTCATTGTTTCTAGTAATTAAATGCCTGTATGAAAGCATATTTCTCCTATAAACTGAAACTGCTTTATTTTCTAGCTTGTCATGGTAGATTTCAAAGACCATGCTACATGTTACGTACAGTAACATTACTGCAATTTCAAACTAAATAAGCAGCATATACAAAAGCATATAACCAAAACCTGTATAATTTAAAATCTTATCAATTAAAATACTGCAGTCTAATAATAATTAAAAAAGCCATGCTTATATAATGGAAATAACATAATTTTTTCTCTGCCTTTTCAGGTAAGTGATCAATCTGCTGAACCTTTACTTTCAGGTGTTAAAAAATCTTGACAAGTCCATTCAAATAAGTTCAAATAACTTCATGGCTCATATTTTCAAATAAAATCCCGAGAATCATTATCAAGACATAAACCAATCCACCTGTTATTGTTTCATCTTGCAGTTAACTGAGTTTGAGTATGTTTATCAGAAAGTAATTACTTACAAATGAACCTCCCCTTGGAGACTAGAAACATTTTGTGCCTTATGAGACATAGTAAAAGCCAGGAGTGATTCACCTGCTTAGTTACAGCTGACTGGTGTCATTTCGGTTTCCCTAGAGCATTTATCTGATATATCTCCATGGGGCTGACAGATACTACACAGGACACTCCTTTGGACTGGCAACAGAAAGCCAGACAAGATATGCTATGGTGCCTGTAATGGTACTAAACACTTAGGCTTAGGTACTTGAATTGCTCTATCATTTTGGCAAGCTCCAAATTTGCTGCCGTATCCCATACTCCACACTTTTGTTTATCCAAAGTACTTTGTCTCCTGGATGGTATACTGGGATTCTCAGTTCCCATGGATTCTTTTTGTCGGGTTTTGGCAAAGAAGCTGAAAGTGCACAGAAGCTTTCGTTGAACTGTTTGTGAGGTGGCACACCTAATTCCTATTCTTTTTAATTACAAAACTGGGTTTGATCTATCCTTCCTTCCCCTCACCCCTGGGCACATGCCACACAGAATCCAGCCTTCTGCTCAGTTTTCCCACAAAGAGCCCTGCGACTAATTTTCCCCTATCCTAGCCAGAACTTTTAAGGCTCAACGGACATCATCTCTTCACATCTCTGTAAGGTTTGCGAGTCTCTTTCCCTACGTCTCCCTGACACGCACCAAGTCCGCACGCTGCCGTTCCCGCTACGCTGTACTGCCCGGGTAGATTACAGCACTCGCCCCGGCACCGCTTTTCTCCCTCATCTCACAGGGCACTAGCTCAGAGCATCTCCTCCTTGCAAAATACGAACGCTCACAACCGGCTAGAGCCTCCCCTAAAACATCCCCATGTACTCACAGGGTCTGGGTGTCCTCCGGCAGGCTGGGAATGAAGTGGATGTCCCTGCAAGTGATTTTGTAGTCATCCCAGTCGGAGCACTCGCAGAAGGCTGAAGGGCACCTCTCTGTGCCCTGGCTGCACAGCACCAGCAGCAGCTGGAAGGCTGCCGGGAGGCACAGCATCTTCCGCCGCCCGCTGCCGCTCTGCCGCTCGCTCCGGCGGCGAAGGGAGGAGACACCAGAGCTGCAGGGACGGCCGCCGCCGCCGCCGCGCCCGGAGAAGCCGCTCGGGAAAGGCGGCACTTGGCTGGACAACGCCGCCTCCTCCCTAAGCGCGGACAGGAGAGGGCTCAGCAAACCCTGCGCGCCCTCTCCTCCGGGCAGGCTCCGTCTCCTCGCCCGGTCCCACGCGGATCTGGCCCCCCGCTGCTCGGCACCCCTCCCGCAGGGTCCCCTGGGACTGTCCCCCTGCAGCGCCCGTGCCCCGGCGCTCACCGGGGCAGCGCCGAGCCCGGCCGCGCCGCCCGGGACCCCGCCACCGCCGCTCCCCGCGCTCCCCTCCGCAGCCGGCGGGTCCCAGCGCAGCCGCGGGGCGCCGGGGCCACCTGCCGAGGGCGGCCGGGACTGCGCGGGGCCAGCGGGCGGCCAGCTCAGCCCAGCCGCGGCGGGCGGCCGGGCGAGAGCTGCCAGGTGCGGAGCTGGGCTCCGGCTCCGTGCCGGCCGCGGGACGAGCCCGCTGAGCCGCCTTCAAACGCGGCGGCGCGACGTCCTACCGCCAACATTTCTTCGAGCACCTTTGCAGGAGAGAGGAGGGTGGGGGCTGTGTAAGCGCGGTACTAACTCACCTGTAAAGGCAGTGAAGGTACAACAGATATATACACCGAGTAAAAACTCACTGACTGCAAAGCAGATGCGCACTAAATGTAAAGCAGTTTGAAAGAGAAATCAAAAGAGTGATTTTGAAAATCACATGATAAAAGAGAGCAAAATGAAGAGGAATAGTAACATTTTCCACGTTATCAGAAAAGATAAAATCCTTTCGCCAAAGATAAAACGGAGAAAAAAAAATCTAACCTTGAGAGTAATAAGGTGGAATTATTGTCACTTGAAGTAGCAATCTACTCCGGTCACTGTTAGGAACATAGGTTTACAATGGACATGGGTTCTCACACTGAAGCAGCCATATCTGTGTCTGACAGACATACTAAAAGCTGAAAAAATCTGGTTAGTGCTCATTTAATTCTGGGTTTCTTCATAAACAAGAGAGACTCTTGCTAAAAACAAATATTTAAAGTAGTGAGAGAAAAAAATGATATATTAGTGTTTAATTCAATGAGGCAGTAAAGAAAGTTCTTTGCCTCAGTTCCTTTAGCTCTTTTTTTTTTTTTTCCCCAACTAAATGTTTTCTCCTTCATGTAGATTTTGTGCAGGTGTAGGTACACAACAAAAAAAAAATGTCAACAAAATGTCAGCAAAAATGTTTGTAACCTTGGGAGGAGGAAACTTGAAAAAGTAATCTTCTCACAGTAAAAAAATGGACTATCACAGTAAAACATTGGATACAGTTCCCCTCTAGCTAGATCAAAGTTATCCAAAAGTTATGAGTGCAACACATGAGATATTATTTTGATATAACTCTTTAAAAGTAACTTAAGTCAGCTCATTAGTATGTGTTTCCGAAATATAATTAATGCCCTCAACATATCTTTTTAAGATGAGCAAATAATACTATGTCTATAAATACAATACAAATCCTGATCTTGCAGACATGGGTTAGTGGTTAGATCTTGCATAAGTAAGTGAGGAATCCCACCAGAAACATTTATCCTGTTTAGGATAGGGGTATCCTTAGGGGTGTCCCAATGAGGGGACAAGCTGAAGCACCTACCACAGAGTGCCCTAGGTAACACCACACTGCATTGCATGGAATTCCCTCGGGAATGCTGGCTGTCCTGTGCCCCAGTCAGTCATGTCCTTCTGGCACACTGCTCATATCTGTAAGCATCTGTGGCAGCCCTAAGAGCCACCACCCACCACCACTTTCTGGTGTCCATACCAATCTGACTAAATAAAAATGAAGCTCTAGGCAGATCACTGAATTTCAAGGCCAATGAGCAAAGGACTTGCACACTCCACTGAGTCACAGGCATGGGAAAAGGTGTGACTCAGTGTTGTTAAGTCAGACATGGAGCTCTGTAACTGTTCACCCTTTGGTCAGTGCTAAGGGAGACTCCAGTACCGTGTAAACCAGACCAAGTTGCTGGAGGCTGCTCCCAATGTGTTCAGGCTTGCCTTCTCTGAGAGGTGGGATCATATTCTTTCCCAGCCAAGGACTAATGACAAATTTCATGAAGAAGAAAGCCACACACTAGTGCAGGTTCTGAGGGTGGAAGCACACCTATTTCTGGGCTGCTATCCCATGCTGTCCTGTCCAGTCCCATCCTGTCCCCTGTGGAAGCTAGTCACACTATAACCTGTGTGGCAGTCAGGGTCAGCAAGTGCAACTTTATCACAGTTGCTACAATCCAGAAAACAACCTATTGGTTAGTCTACCCCCTCACTGCTGTCCAAGACATCCAGGGTAATATTTCCTGGCATTCATGAGGTATGGTCTGTCTTCCTGTTTTGGGGACCATAGACAAGACACACATTCTCATCCATCCATCATATCAGTTGTGGGACACAACTGTATCATTTCATAATACTCTTATTAATCTCTGAGGGCAACTCATAAGAATGGGGGCCAAGGTTGTGGTGCAAGCTCAGGGTTCCTTACTGTATGCTCCATACAATCCCACTGATTCTTCCCAGATCTGGAAACAACACCTCAATGCCCACCCATCCTGCAGGGAGGCACTTGCCACGTTCTTCAGGACTTGCCTCCTTATTTCCTCTCATGCTGTTTTGGTTTCCATGATTTATATGGCTATAGCCACATGGCCATAATTTTTAAAAATCAAATGCAGATACATCAGAGACCAAACAAAAACAAAAGTTTAGTGGACATAGGCTTGCCCAAAGGGAGTAATCAGCCACATAATGAACTTCACCTAATGTCCTATGTGTTACAAAATTCAGACAGTGCTACCGCTGCCTACAGGGTTTTCCCAGGATATCAAAATTCTCCACTGGTTTTCTTGTTCTTACTGTCAAAGTTTCCAGTTTGTCCTGGGGACACTGTATGTTGTATCAGCAATAGGACATTAAAATCTCAGTGGCAAAGAAATATTTTGGTTGATACAGGCTGACACAGAGACATACAAAGCCATCTAGCAAAACAAATGTCTCACCAAAGGAATCTCTGTCTTCTTTTGGATCAAGACTCTTAGCTGTCATGAGTCTATTCTACACCTGATTTCCAGGCAATGGGTACAAGCCATACTTGTTTCATCCAGCAAACAACATTGCCTGACACTGTCCAGAGGCAGTTTGTCAACTTTGAGCAGCAGCATTAAAATTCTCTTCCAGCTTAATCTCAGTTTTCTGACAACCAGTCTTGATGACATAATACGACTCGGGAGCACAACAGAGGAGTTTTTACTTTTCACGACATGGCCTGGTTAGCAGGAAGAGACTAGGGATCTCTTTTTTAACAACAGTGCTGCTGGGGTGACTTGTTGCAACCTCTTGTGTGTACTCTCTTGCAATGTCCCTCTCCTCTACTTGTATTCCAACTTCAGCATTACTTTTTATGTATCACTGTGTGTGGACTAAGCAAAGGAATAATAGTTTTATTGATGGGCTGATAAGTAGTCCCAAGATTTGAGGCATTTCAGTGGGTTTTCATAAATCAAATTATATGCATTCTTGTGGTGTACTAAAGGTATCCTTATGTTACTTTACTAATAGACTACCTGCATTAGCTACTCCATAGTAATTGTGTTTCAGGCTCTTAAACTAGAGGAAGGGTAATTTGTTTCATTGCTCTTTTACTGAGGGCAAAGCATTTTGAATTACCTTTTATTTGGTAGGAAAAAGAACATGCACGTAGATATTTGCATTAGCTTTGGCATGTCAACTGCTTTGTGGCAGCAATGGTAGTCTAGAAAGTGTTAATGGAAGGAATAAATACCTTCCCAGCTATTTCTAAGGGATCAAAAATGGCAACTATAAAAGATTGAAGACTGAAGAAATGGCAAGGCTGATACTGAATTTGCAGATGTTCTGAGCAGAATTAAAAATAAATAAGAACTGCTCAATATATGGTTTCTGGGCTTGAACTCTTAATGAGAGAAGCAAGGGACTCCTCTCATTCAAGGCCTGATAGCCTTGAAGTAAACAGGACAGAACATGTGACTTCAGCCTGGGAAGAGCTCCAGGTCTGGATGCACTGCCTCCTGGGCTTTGAGACTTGGCTTGCATGTTCTGAGCCAGGAACATCAACAGAAAGAGTTTGGGGAGAAGGAGTCTTGCTAATCCATGGCGGCACCGGCTTCACTCTGAAAAGTTACGCTCTAAGCAAGATGATGCTGTTTACATTGTAGTTTCTAGCATGATTAAGGAATTTGCTGGCTAGAAGTCTGCAATCATAGTTTAGTTGTTTCAGTCTGTCCTGGCCAACCTGCCCACCCCAGCACCATGCATCCTCTGCCACAGCTCTGTGGCTCTGGGTCAGCTCAGGCCTGAGCACCCAAACCCATCCTGAGCTATTTAAAAGTTGAATCCATTCCCAGCCTGATTCCTGCAGCCCTGTCTTGCCAACTGGTTTTCCTGGGTAGACTCTGGACCTACGTGGAAGATAGCATGTCTCTGGTCTTTCCAGTCCTGCCTTCTTGATAGACCTTGGACCTACAGTGTAGTCTTGTCTCCATGTGTCCCTTGCTCTTCCTGTCTGGACCCTGGACCTGATTTGATACCTTGCCTTGCTGGAACTGTCAATATCACCAACCCAATCCTGCTGCGATGCTGCAGGACTGTGCTGTTGGCAAGGTCACTGTCTGTGCTGTGGCCGTGCTTGGCTCCCAGCTTGGTGTTCCTCCTAGAGCAGCCTGTCAGGGCTGAGGGCACTGATGAGCCTGACTGCCCCTGCCTGGCCTCCTCTAGGATGTCTCCCACCCTGCCCACAGCCCAGGACCCCAGGTCAGCCCCCAGGGCCATCAGTCCATGCCCCAGCGCTGTCACACTGGGGCTGGTCTCCAGCTCTCCACAACCCTGCCCTGCCTGGCCATGGGGCCTGCTAAGCCAGACCTGACATCCAGGCAGACATCCTGGCTCAGTCTTGGTTGGTCACAATCCCCTGGGAGGTGCCCTGGAGGTAGGGTTGCCCCAGAGCCTCCTGCCTGCCTGGCTCCTGGCTGGGCTGGCAGGATGGAATGGGCTGCCAGGCCCTGCCTGCTGCTCCAGAGAGATCCCCTGTGGCTCCATGTGCCTGGCTCTGAGGGAGCCGCTAGCCTTTGGTGCCATGCTCTGGCTTCTCCTAGACACCTTCTGGTCCTTCTGTTCAACATTTTCTGGAACAGGCAGGCAGATGGTGGAACAAAAAGTACGTTTGTAAAGCTGCAGATAACCCCAGGCTAGGGAGGTCCGTGAACTCTAGATCAGAATTTGAATTCAGAAGAGAAAAATACAAGTAGCTACATGCAAAAAGACACACCCTGCACAGCAGAAAAATGGGAATATTGTGCAATTATGCCACTTTACTTTGCATTTCTAGAGTTGTCTGGACTACTTTATCTGTCAAGAAAGTAGACAAACTGAGGATTAATCACAGAATAGTAAGGAAAACAGGAGCTTTAGAAACATGACCCGTATTGAAGGAACAATGGAACACAGTTGCTTAGCTTAGTCAAGACCACAAGTATTTTAGGCTGTAAAAAAAGAATAATCAGTAGTTCTGACTACATCATTCTGAAAAGTGATGGCATCTAGCAGCTTAGATGACTGGCAACTTTGTATCCCATGTAGAATATTAATAAATGTTCCTTTTTTATATACTAAAAAATGTTAATGCATTAAA
This sequence comes from Strix uralensis, assembly GCF_047716275.1. Classification (NCBI taxonomy): domain Eukaryota; kingdom Metazoa; phylum Chordata; class Aves; order Strigiformes; family Strigidae; genus Strix; species Strix uralensis. The sequence goes on along the minus strand of NC_133975.1, from coordinate 110,269,053 downwards.
AGTATCACCAACATGTACATCCACAATTATAAACATAATCCTAAGAACAGACATTCAAAATCCTGTATGCCGAGGATAGAGAAATGAAGCAGTTTTAATCAATTAATATGGCTTATGCTCTGATCGTAATAAATAGGAAAGAAAAATCACTCATAAATCTGCAGTATATTGAAGATTTTTTTTTCCCTTGATGTTTTGTCAAAGACCCCTGCAGGTTCCTATTAATTTAAACACGGCAAAAATTGGCAAGCATATTTTTCCACTGTTACAGACACTCCCTCTAGCGACAGCCATGGTCACTCATTTAGTACCTATCATCTCAAGCACAGCAAGGCTCAGAATTCCATTGTTTTGGGGAGGTTTTTTAAAAAGTAGCATTATTCTCATCTGCCAGATTTGATATGGTATCTCGGGTACCTTTGCAACGCTTATATGGTTTATACACAAATCAAATAAACCACAACAGGTTCTAACAAAGAAGCAATTAGCTCTAATTGATGTTCCACATAAACTCCTCAAGGGATTACTAGATATCAACAGTTAAATCTTGTAATAGCTGTATGAGGAGGTGTTCAAACTGGGAAAAACAATTCACTGAAGAGTAGAATAAATACTTGGGTTTTTTTCTGGTTAATCAACATGTTTAGCCATCCTAGACACTGGTAAAATATGCCAGTTCCTACCTGTTTCTATTTCAGTATATGAAATAATCTCCGGTCTGTCAGAAAAAAAATACATTAGACATGCTGTTTTGACACAGTACCACTCATCAAACCAAGTGTTTAAATAGTTACATGAAAGAATGTTATTCTTGGTTATTGAAGATTCATGTCTATATAACCAATTTATCTTTGACTTCGAGAATAGGTAGTTATGGAGTTTTATGGTTATGGGATCTTAAGGAACTCTTGTGCTTCTCCTTTTGCTCTATTTCATGAAAAAGCCATGAAAAAGCTGTGAAAATTGAAATACTCAGTTGGCTGAAGACTAAGTAGGTGGTACTGCTGAGTAAAGCCTTGTAAAGCCCGAGGCTGTCAATTCTCCCTGTGCTCAGGGAGAACAGAAGATGAAACTATGCCTTGGACTTAAGCAATTAGTTAAGAACTATGAAAGCTGTTTTCAGGCAGGTATGTTTGTACCCAGAAAGGATTACAGAATCACCGAGTCACAGAATTGTTGAGAATGGAAGGGACCCCTGGAATTCATCTGGCCCAAGCTCTTGATCAAGCAGGGTCACCTAAAGCCAGTTGCCCAGGACTGTGTCCAGATGGCTTTTGATTGTTTCCAAGGATGGAGATTCCACAATATTTTTGTGCAACCTGTGCCAGTGCTTGGTCACCCTCACAACTAAAAAGTGTTTCCTATGTTCAGATCAAAGTTCCTGTTCAGCTTGTGCTCACTGCCTCTTGTTCTGTCACTGGACACCATCTTCTTTAAACCCTCCCTTCAGGTATTTATATATGTTGATGAGATGCCCCAAGCCTTTTCTTCTCCAGGCTAGACAGCCCCAGCTGTCTCAGCTTTTCCTCATGGGAGAGATTCACCAGTCCCTTAATCATCTTAGTGCCCCTCAGCATGTTAGTAGCTCCCTCAGCATGCATCCCACCAGGGCCCACAGACTTATGCACGTTCAGTTTATTTAAGTATTCTCTAAACCAATCCCTTTCACTAAGGGTGTCTTCCTTTCCTCAGACTTCCTCTGGGGTTTTCTTGCTTCAGACTCTCCCCCTGATCTGTGAGGCTTTGGATTCCTAAAGGCCACTCTTGCAAGCAAAGACTGAGGCAGAGAAGGCATTCAGTACTTCAGACTTTTGCACGCCCTCTGTCACCAGACCCTCTGCTCCCATTTAAGCAGTGGGTCCACATTTTTGCCAGTCTTCCTTTTGCTATTTATGTATAAGTCCTTATAGACTTATACTTACATATAAGTCCCTATAGAAGTCCTTCTTATTGCCATTGACATCCCTTGCCAGATTGGGGCACAGAATAGAAGATAGCTCCTTTATTTATAACTACAAGACCTTTTCTTCCTGTCTACATTTATCCTAAAAAAGCTCTCAGGTTTTGTTTTTTTCTTTTTCCCTCAGGCCTGTGCCTCTTCATCTAAAGGCAGCTTTCTAGTTATCTTTGTATGATTTCATTCTGCTCTGCCTGCACCTCTTGCATAGGCATCTATGCTCAGAAATGACATCCAGCAAAAACTTATCTGCCCTCATAATTCAGATTTCAGACACATCTTGCACTTTTCTTTGACTTGGGTCATGGCACATACCTGCTTTGATATGGAGACCAGTATGTTTAGTAGAGGAGCTTGACTGTTTATTACAACTCATAAATCAAAACTGGCTTTTAAGCTCACTGACTTAGATGACAAGTCATCTAGCCCACAGTGCTTCTCCTTCTTGTGCGTTTATGATACCTGTTCATAAAAGAATCTTTAAGCCAGTTATTTATTTAGGGTTGTCTTATCTTTTCTTTTTGATAGCTTTCTGATAGAAATACCTAACCAATCTCCTGAAAGCCACAAGAATGATGACTTGTCATGGATGGCATGAAAAGATACCACTAGTGACAAATCCAAGAATTAAAAAATTTCAATTTAAACCTAAAAAAAGGAAATATTTAAAAAAAATGTTATAGTCCTTCTGGATTTTCCACCCTTAAGGTCTGTGTCCTCAGGCTCCCTAGACAATTATTTATATATATAGTAATGTAATGGCTCATAATAATATTTCCTATTTTTAAAAAAACAATGATCTTCCTTAAGTGTATGAGTCAAGGGATACAATAGCATTAATCAAGCAGCATTAGCCTCAAGTAGAAAGACCATGTTGGCCTCTCTAAATGCAAGCACTGTCAAGTGATTGTGTCAACACAGCACATTAGATAACAGAATGCTGGGGTATATATTTTTGATTTCATATAATAACATGAAAGTGTTTGTAAAGTTAAACAACTTCTTTAGAAGTATGTCCAGTATAGCAGTTTATTATGCATAGTTAAATCATTGATTTCTCATGCATACTCATTCCAAACTGAAGAGATGTTCTGTAGCAATCCTATGCACTTACGTTTAATAACCTTATGACAAAAATACACATAAAGAATTCATCACAATACTGTTCAGCTTCAAAAAAGAGAATTATAGAAATATGAAGATACTTATTAAAAATGCTAAAAGAGGCAGACAAGGGAGTTACTTTGCATGCCTCATGGTGACTATTTAAGGACACCAAACTGCAAGTGCATACCTAGTAAACAAGGCTTCAGGAAGGGCATAAGAAAGACAGCATTCTTATGGTATGTAAGGTCAGTTATTAAAAGCAAGAAATCATCCTTCAAAAAGTTAATGTCATGTTTTAGGGTAGAACACAAAGTTTTCTTTCAAATGCTAGCAGGCTAAATGTAAAATACAGTAAAATGAGCTTAAAAGCAGTTGAGGGACAACTTGTGAAAAACAAAACCTGATAATCCCTTTTCAAATACAACAAAATAAGGAATGCTGCTAGAGTCTATAAGACTGGTAGATTAATTAACATATAAAAGGAGTATGTAGAGGACATAAATCCATAACCGAAAATGGAATGATGTTTTGTTTCTATGCTTACTGCAGAAGAGCTCAGAGAAATTCTCAGTCTGATATTTCTTTGTGGACTGATAAATTCAACTTCAGAAAAATAACCAGTCAAAATCTTATTTACTTGGATGTTGGAATAGCAGAACTAGTGACTGTGGTGTACTTCTCAACCAACACCCTTTTTGTACCAGAAGACTAATTAATATTATGCTAATTTTTAACAGAGGTTCTAAGAAAAATAAAGGAATTTCAGATTCAGAGAATACAGATTACAGATTATAGAATCCAGAACACAGAATGATATAATCCAGAATCAAAGAATACAATTTCAGCTCTGACAGCTGTAGTGGGTACATTAGTAGAAACTATAATAAAGAATAAAATTAATGGATGCATGTATAAATAAGGTCTTTGGAGGAAGAGTCAAACCAGCTTTTTTGAAACTCAGATGTTCCTCATATATTTTGGAAGTCTTCTGAAGCCGTCAACAGAACTTTAGATACAGTTTACTTAGATTCTCAATCAGCCTTTAGCACAGCCTTCAGCAAAGCCCCCTACATTATGCAGCCATAGAGTAGAAAGCAAGCAATTTTTCACACATCCAGAGTAAACTTCCAGAAATTATTGCCAGGAGGTTTGGGAGGCAGACAGGATTATACAAATTTAGGGCCTACAGGCTTGTAAACAGATATCAAAGGGAATAGTCCTCTCACAAATGTTCTCTGACATGACAAATGTGGATGCTGGAGGAAACTACAGAAAGGGTTAGATCACAGAAAGTAGCCAGGTTCACGTGCTCTCTCTAAATATCATCTCCTGCTGTCACTGTTGAATACGGTATGCTGTGCCAAATGGACCAGCAGCGCATTTTTTATGTTCCTATCTAAACATAGTGACAAATACATGCATGCAAATCTTAGCCCTCTTCCTGCTCAAAATGAAAGGTGCAGCTAAAAAACCCGAATGCATCCATCTAGTCTGAAAATCAACATGCACAAGTACCAGGAACAGACTTTACTGAGGTGACAGTTTGTCACACTGGTAAATTAGCAACACACATCGACAACCTTATCAGACTTACATGTTCCCTCTCTCATTCCTTGAATTTTGAAGGGAACAGAGGACACCAGAAGTTTGCACTAAATATATTGTGCAAACCCCAGTGAGCTTCAAGTAATTTGTTACCTTACATGGGTGTTCACTGAATCAACTGAGTCTGAAAACATCACTGGCCTGCTGCTTTATTCTCTGTTGGAAGCGGTGGGATCTTGATGGTTTGGATCTTTTTCAACAAAGGTATACACAGTCCAGGAGTCTTGGCGTACATGCCTGCCTACATGTTTTCTGTAACAGTGTTCAGTATTTCACTTTTTATACCGAGCAAGCCTCAGCTTGATGAGGATGGGAAAACTATGTATTAGTCAGTGGCATAACCCTTATTTCATATGCATATGTGAAAGTTACAATGACTGTGGTAATGCTGCAGCTGACAATGTAGCTGTGTGCAAAAATTGCTGTATGAAGCTCTGGAAGCGTCCGGTTCCTTCTGTTACAACATTAGGCCAATATATACATAAATAGCAAGTACTGTTTGCTGACTAGCTACTTTCACACTCGATATATGCATGGTTAGCATGGTCTTTAGGACCAGCCGTTGTGCCCGGTTTGGCAGTTGCAGGCTTTGGCACCAGTTTCCACTGGAACATTGTGTTGATAGCAAGCCAGATGTGCTCACAGTCAGCATAGATGCAAATACACTTCTCGTATATGCACCAGCCACATCCAGGACACACTCGTTACTCTTCATTCCTTCTGTGATGGCCTGAGAAAGGCTGCTAGGGCAGGAAGAGAAATCTGCTCATGGATGAATTCTGGGAGTCTACAGAGGAGGAGAGGAAATCCCTCAGAGAGCTCAGGAAGATTCAGGGCTTGTCTCCCAGAGATCACCATAAGCAGCCTTATGAGACTGAGCAGAAGCCCTGACTCTCACCCTGCATTTAGACCTGCCAGCACAACCTACCCATGCTGCAGTTTGCAGAGGAAAGGCTGGGGCAATGGTCATCCATTGGAAGACAAGGAAGAATTATTTATTCGCTAATTATTCACTAATGCTTCAGCTCACAGTGACGTAAATGATATCATTACATTCCTGTTCTGTGCCTCACCTGCCTTCAGCTCAGATGGGGGTAATGCCTCTTGAGCACGACCACAAATCAAAGACAGCAGCAGAGGCTAGCAGCCATTGCCTGGGCTGTTGCTGAATGCTGCCAGTACGGGGGCCTGGCTCGCTCCTAAAGTGTGGTGTGGTCCTATGGCATGCAAGCATGCCTGCTGCACTAGAGACTTGTGGGTGAATAAGTGAAACAGGCCTGCGGGTTTGGAACGAAGTAGGCGGTATGGATTGTGAGCCATGCTTTATTACTGCGCTCAAAGGCCAATGACCACTCCCTGGAGTGGACCCCAGAGGCGATACAGACATATCTGTATTAAAAAATACAACCTGCTGTGTTAACCTTGGGCTTGAGTGCTCACTGACAGGTGATTGTCAAGTATTCCAGTGGTTTTAGGACTACTGCAAGTTCTGCCCAAGTTTCAGAGGCGCAGGTGACATTTCCTGCGCTTGCTGACGGCACTCTTCATCCCTTTTCTCTCTTCATGGCCAGTCAGTGTAGCAGACTGTAATATCTGGACGTTTTCACTGCACACAAAGGCAACAGATACAGTTGTGAAACAGGAATGGAGATGTCTCCCTTGTAAGAAACAACTGCTTAAAGCGCCTCACACACTCCTTTTCCCAGCGGATCTGCCCGGTGCCCCGTCTCCTCAGAACACGTGCTTTGCCAGGGCAACCGCTTTTGTTTCTGCTCTTCACGTTTACTTAGCTGTAGTGTTTATAAACGCCAACGTGTATTTTGTGAGGGTTTACCTTTTACAAGCTTTTATAAAGAGCAGCGTAAGTAGGCAACTCACCCCCCGCCGCCGTGGCCTCCGCCAGACCAACGGCTGCGGGGCGGGGCGGGGCGGGGTTTGCCGTTACCGATCCTGCGGGCGGGCGCGCACGGGGCTCGGCTCGGCTCGACTCGGCTCGGCCTCGCTGCCGCAAAGTCTCTTGGGAGTTGAAGTCCTCCTGCGTGCTTTCCCGCGGCGGGCCTGCCGCCGGCGGACTACCTGTCCCGCAGAGCCTTGCGGGGGAGCCCGGCGCCCGGAAGGCGGCTGGGGCAGCTGGTGGCAGGGCGGCTAGTTCAAGTTGCCATAGCGGCGGGGTGAGGAGCGCGGGGGGCTGTTGGGCGTGCCCGGGGAGGGGGTCGGCTTCGCCCCGGGGAGGTGGGGCGTCCTCCCGCGGCTGCTCTGCGGGGAGGGCTGCGGCCGGAGCGGCGTGCGGGAAGGGGCTGCGCTGCCGCTCGGAGCTGGCTGGGTGCGGGGCGCCGCGGGAGGGCGGGCGCTGAGGTGAGCGGCGCTGGGCGGCGCGGGCTGCGGCGGCCGCGGGGCTCCTCGCGAACCGCGGCGGCAGCCGGGGCGGCCCGCGGGCCTGGCGGAGGCCCGGCCGTCGGCGTGCTCGGCCCATTTCGGGGGTTGTCCCGCTGCCCCGGGGCTTTCAGGGTCCTGTCCTGGACAAAAGATCCCGGAGGCCCTGAGAGGTGTTAGTAAGCGTCGATACGTGCGCGGCGGGAGGAGGATTCGCAGAGGGCATGAGTTGAGCTTACTTGCTGCGAACAGTAGGAAGGACCGTTTTCTGTGTCGTGGTGCTGAAGAGTGCTGGGAACACGGTGTCACAAGTTGACAATAAAATGTAGTACTGGTGCCTGAAAGCATGATGGTGAAACGTCACCGTGTTGGATCACCTTCCTGGCTTTTTGAAAATTAGAAGCACTGAAGGAAAGGGCCTTTCAGGTGTCATGTTGTTCCTTTCTGGAATGGCTATAGAATTTTTTTATCATGCACAGCCATAACTGAAAGGCTTCAAACGTGCCTTTAGCACTAAGTTAGTTACCTAGTGATGGATCAGTCTGCATGGAGCTAAACAAATAAAAATACTTGAGAAGTAACCAGCTTGTGTATACTGAATTCATCTTTTGCTTACTTGAGCTGGAGAACTTGCTGTTGACACTGTCAGCTGTACTTCATGTTTGCTTTACTCTGCAGATCTCTTAACAGGATAGTCATCAGTGAAACTGAAATGCCCTGTTTTCTACAGGGAAGGAAAATACGGAGCATTAATGTCTTTCCTCAGTGCAAGAAAGGTTATAATCTGTTTAGGTAGACTAAAAAGCAGTAAAAGACAAATGATTCTCACTGTCAAGTAGGTTGTGTGATCATGTGCAGAAATCAGACTAAGTTTTTGGAAAAAGTGATAGTAGCTTTTCTTTTTGTTTAAATTAATAGGCAAATGTGCATACAGAATATTTGTACAAATTTCTTCTTGTTTGTGGGTTTTTTTTATTAATCTAAAGTGAAACTTCTGTAATTCCTTTAAAGATGAGGATGTTGCTTTATATGAAACAAAACTTCAACTTAAAAGTGCTTATGGTTTCTCTTAGGCAGCTCCTGAGAACAAAGAGGAACTACTTAGCCATAAATAGAAGGGTTTCTTCAGTCAAAATGCCCTCCTTTTGTCTAGCATTTTCTTTTATGCTTACCTTGTTATGAGCCTTTCTTCAGTGCTTTGGCCAATATTTATCTTAATAAGTCTATTTTTGGAGAGCTGAAAACAAAACTCATTAATCTTTTCTGCTGAAAATCTTAATTTCCCTTTTGTTTTCTCCAGTGCCATAGCTTTTCAGTAGTTTGGATTGAGACACTTCTCAAGACAATGTTTTCAGCACATAAGTCAACTGCCGTTTTTCATTAATTTCTATCAGTGCCTATCTCTTTTTGTGACATTACAAGTTGCCGTACTTGTCTAATTAGAGGTATATGTAGGGCCATATTCAGGGGCCCACTCTCAAAAGAGTTTGAGAATTTTTTAAGAATTTAGTTCCCAGCAGCTTAGATGCAATAACTAACCTTTGGAATTCTGCTGGTTTATGCCATTTTGTCTGGAAATGAGTTAAAACACTTTCTATTTGAATGTTCTTACATGTCTTATTGTTCTTAATTTCTCTGTCTACTCATGCATCCTCAGAAAGCCCTCTTTCACTAATGTGAAACTGATAATGTCGTGATGTTATTTTTAGGCTCTCAACTTCTAGAAAGAAATGTGAATTAAGAATTAAGAGTTAATCCTAATCTTTCACTTGGAGCTGTTTGACTCTCAGACAAGCTATATGAATTGCATAATGTAAGGTTAGTTTTCTAGCTCTCATTGGGTACTTCTGTGCAGTATTCTACATATAGAGTAAATCTAACATATATTTTTCTGCCCAGTTTGGAAGGAAGAGGTAATTCTCTTCCTATGAAACTGTGAATGGAGTTCTGAAGAATCTAAATTGTCAGAGCAACATTTACTATGACTTGTGATTGTCATTCTTACAGTCACAATGCACAGTAAACAACAGACAAAATATGCTGGTCCATGATTAGATGAGGACTAGATTCCTGTGGATTATCATCTTAGGGCTGAGTTTCTGATCCCTAATAAGGCTGATCTTGTGCTTAATTCTTAGTATGGCCATTAATAGGGTGTTCCCTTTACTTAGTGTCTTAAAGGTATTTTCACAAAATGCTTTGAAACTGAAAACCCTTGTTAAGCTTGGAGGAAATTGATCACTGAATCAGTTGCATATTGGGTTTTGAGTGACTGTGCTTCTTGTCTTGCTTGGTAAGATCAGAAACGTCTTAGCTCAGAGAACTGACACTGCAGTTATAGAAGGAATTTAAAATTACTCTAGAACAGGTGGTGCCAAACTTGTTTGAGAAGTCTCATTTCATGCTTATCAGTGACACCTGTAGTCTGTGTGCTGGAATATGGATGTTGCTGATGTCCATATGAGGTTCTAGTAAAGATCAAGGGGAAAATACAGCTTGATGTAGTAATGTGCAGGACAGAGTAAGTTGTTTGTTTTTTGGTGGGTTTTTTTGTACTGAATTATGGCAAAAATGAATATTATTCCATGTTGCTGTTTCTACCGGTGTTTTATTTATTTTATTTTTCTCTGCCTTTGAAAATATCCTATATTTCCTGTTTCCCAGTGCGCAGTGTTTATGCTTTCTCAGTCTCATTTAGACTTCATTTCAGCTGACTAGAGTGAGGGGCACTGGAATAGTGAATTCTGGTCCTGGCAATAAAAATATGTTTTAGTGAGATAAGGGGATTCTGATCACTTCAGAAAATGTAAAGAATATTGGTGCACTTGAGCACAGACTGGGTATGTTGATTTGTTCTTCTTTCGTGTTTGAAAGGTTTCTATCCAAGTCTGGGGGATGCAAATTTACAACCTTTTAAAAATTAAATGTAAGGTTCTGGAAAAACATCAAGTTTCCTCTCTGTAAAATACAATATAAGAATTGAACATCATCCATGGTTTCTTTGGGAAACTTCAGCTCTAATGGCTAGAAGAATGACAGCTTTACTGTGGCTTTTTTTGTGTTGACTACAGGACCAAAGGGACTTCAAGAGTTTGCCAATCTATTTCCTCTTCCCCATAGCAGGCTCAGACTGTCTCTCCCAACAGGTGCTGTTAACACAGATCTTAATGTGGTGATTCTGTGACTTTTAGGCAAACTGCTGCAGTGTGCAATAGTTTAAGAAAAAATTTCTATCTAACCTTAGAGGGTTGTAATTTTAGTCAGTGACTGTGTGACTTTACTACACTGGTCATAGCTGTCTGTAGCTTTTAATAATTTCTTTTCCCATGTCTGATAATTGTTACCCTATTTTTCCCTCTTCTACCTTGCCATTCTTGAGACTCAGCAATCCCCATTTTTTTTTCTTGCAAGTCCTATTTCTTCTGCCTCAAGTAATTTTTGAAATCTAGTCAAGTGAATTGCCCCAGCATCGACATAGTCATTTGGGTTATGATGATAAAAGAAATAATATTTCACAATTTACAATATTACCCTTATTTTTACACCTTGTATGGTGTTAGCTTTTTCTTTCTAGAACATGACATTGTTGAATCATATTCTTTCTCTTAACAACTTCTGTTTTCCTTGCTGTATTTGTCCAGTTGGACCAACAGTGTCAGCTGCGAGCTTAATAAACATATTATATTATGTTATCAGGTCATTTAATGAAAATATACAGTGGATTCACTCTAGGTTCTCACTTGATACCTCTCTCCAATTTGACACAATTTCTGTTAATGGCTCTATGAGTTCTGATACTCAGTTTTGCTTCCATTTTAGGAAAGCTTAATATAGTTAATGTTCCTTTAGATTACTTTTGTGAATGTTGTGTGTGCAAGGTTAAAAAAAAAAAAAGTGACCTTTACTGCTTCTGTGGACAAATTTATCTATCTAAAATATTTAGTTGCTCATTACCAGGTCAATTGATTTGATATCAATGAATACATTGCTTGCTTTTTTTTTTGAGAACAGATCTTTTGTTGGAAACTTCAAATAGTCTATTTCATTTTTTTCCACATATTTAAATTGATTAGTCTATAATGTCTTGGCCACAGCTTTCTTTCCTTTCTCTTCTTTTAAAGACACTGTATTTACCATCTTCCATAATATCTTCAATTCTCCTTGAATCATTAAGATACTGATTCTTAGACTTGCTTCAGACAGTTAAGTATTCTTGGGTTATTTGTCATAGTTGGCCCTGGCCAAACTGAATATAGCTTAGCAGCTGGCGTGAGGCAAAGGGGAATGGTTTGCAGACCAGAACACTTGATAAAGCTCTGATGTCCCTGCTGTTTTGGAGGGGGGAGACTTTGCTCTGGGTTATGGTCCTGAACATTTAGAAGTAGTGAGTGTGCATCTTTTGATTAGTTCTCTCGTAATGGGCTTTGCCTCTCGTGTCTTGGCACTGCTTCATGTGAACAAACATAGTAACTGAGGAGCACCTGGAAGATCTGCTTCAAAAGTACATCCTGCTGACCTGAACCAGGAAGGCTAATGTAAACCTAGTCTGAGTCCATGAAGTTGCTTTGGGAATGTGGTGGAAGTCAGAGACTGTTCAGTTGCAATTAGGATTTAACATTCATTACTTTTTCTGGTCTTCCTGCCTAGGTTTCAAGATACTAATGGCAGATACATCCAGTGATTCAGACAACTTTCTTAGGGGTCAAATAGGAAGGCGGCCACCTTTGAGAGCATCCCACAACAGAGCTTGGAACTATGGTGCTGAAGAAGTTACAGAGAAGATCCATACTTTAGCAAGCACTTTACAGGTTGTTTACAAAATATGGTTTTAAAGTATTTATAGACTCTGCATTTCTGTAACATGGGGTCAAATTTTCATTTCTGAAGTTGTGGAAAACACTGTACTGATGGGAAACATTGCTTTCTGTGCAAACCAAAAAGGTTTTGTGAAATTGATCATATTACCTTTGATCTGAAAGTATGTGGCTTGTTACACTTTTATACAGCCATTACTTCAGACAGTAATATAATGTTGTTAGAAACAATTATGTGTTTGGTAATACTGTTTATAAAGTTAGCAAACTGAATAATGACAAATAAACATTGTCAGATTCTCACAAGAGGCATTACATTTTGTAGCACAAAGTTCCAGCCCCATCTTTGTTGTTTTGTACTGTGTAAAATTTCCTAATTCCTGATAAAGTAAATATGTAGGCAGTCAATTCTCTCATGATAGAACTTACAATTAAGATATTTTCTAGGTGTGAAACAGTACAGTGAGAAGCAGTATTTGTAAACTTGTAAGACATCCATACCCAAGCAGGAAGAAGTGTTCATCTAATTCCTGCTGCCTCAGTGGAGGCAGTGGAGGAAATCTCTGAATCTGTTTTGCAAGTGAGAGGAGACATTTAGCTATCCTGACACCATTTATTCCTTGAGAAGTCATTCCCATTCTTCTCTAGCTGACAGTTCTGAATGCCTAGAGTGGGTGGGTTTACACATTATCATTTGTGTTGAAGTATTGTTTGGCCAGCAATATTATTTTTTTCTTTTTAATATGTGAGAAGAGAAAAATCTATATGGAAAGCTGAATTTAAGCTTCAAAACTTCTCAGCTGGAAAATAGTCATCAAGCTAGAAAAGAGATGAGTTAAGAATGTAATCTGATTATTTTTTAAAAGGGGTTCCTTGGTATTGTCCTGTTTCTGTCTAACCTCTTCCTAGTTGCTCTTCTGAAATTCTGATTTTAAACTAATTTCTTTTGGCGGACTGCTTTTCAGCAGCTCTGCCATCTGATCCAGCTCTTCATCTGGTCAGAGAGTGCTCGTGCGGAGATCTGACCTGATGTATTGATCTTCAAAAATTTGTTATTCCTCAGTTAACTTAATTCTGTTTAACAGGAAGGTAATGATAAGATTTTTGGATTAAAAACAATTTTCTGCAGAGTGGCAGAAACTTCTAAAACTTTTTATTTGAAGCTGAGGCCTTACTGTTGTACTGTAAATGATAGCATGTGTTTTTGTGTTTGCTTTTTTTTTTTCTCCTTCCCTATACCTCTTCAGATTCTGGCTACTTGAATACGATTTTGAATACTTAGATGCTTTAAAAAGCACTTGTGTTATCAATTTGCTCTTACAAACCAAGAATAATAAAGACAAGAGTAACGTTTCATTAGGGGAGGTTTCTGTTTTGACTTTTCTTCTTCTCAAAATTTTTTTTAAGGATACCAACAGAAATCTAAGACATGTTGACCACTTGCTAGGACAATACAGAGAGTACAACAAGGAACAAACCGAAGCGATAACAACTGTGAGCAACTTTCAGTTTATCTTAACTTCTTAAATCTTTTCTGCTAATAGCATTCATAGCTGAAAACTTGGTAGTAATCGACTGAATATATCAAGAGTTAACTAGATGTCAACAGAAACTTTTTGTATTTATTTGAGCAATCTAAATCGAACTATAGTAATATGTTATATAATGAAACTCTGTCAGGTTTTGTAACTTTGTTACTTTATATTGTTTATAAGCATCAAATAGATTGTTGTATTATGATACTATGCCAAGTACAAGGTGCATAGCTGAAACAGAGTATTGGGGAACATGTTCCTTTTGCATGAATTAAGCGATAAGATAAAAGCTGAATTACAGCAGGGAATGAGACTAATCATATTGGTGTAGGGTTTTTTTCTTGTCATTCTATAACAGTTTCTGAATCTGTTGACCAGCTTTCTCTAAATTACAGAAAGGGTGAAATTCTCATAAATATCAAGCTTCTACAAGTTTGAAAACAGGTCACTAGACAGAGAAAGTAAAACAAATTAGTGCTGGTAGGACAAGAGAGGTTTATAACTTGGTAACAAACAAACTGCAGTCAGTGCTGCCTTGAAACATGCATTTGAGATGTAGGAATATTGCATGTGAGGGTAGAGAGAAAGAGGTAAAACAAATATGTAGCAGGCTTGTTTTCTTCAGGCAGCTTGCTTTCTAAAACAGTATGCACAAGCTCTGTGTGGAAGTAATTGGGGATGTTATATGCCTCAATTATTTTTTTTTTTCTGTTTGAATGCTGTTTCTGTCTTTATAAGCTCTACTTAGGTATTGAATTTGTGGAACCATTTAAGGTTGTCTGTTTTTAACAAATGCTGATAGTAGTTCAACATCATTGTTCTGGAAAGATTTTCTATTAGGAAACATCAAGGTGAGTGAGACATTACTCAAATTTAGTTTTGACTTAATGTCCATTTTTAGTCATGCTAGGTGGCTTTTGATTATGGTTCAAGTGGAGAAGAAATCTAGAGACTAACCATCTCCTGCTTGAGCTTTAAGTAGTAAAGTCCGTCTTATTAGTAAAGATAGCATGTTTTTCTGAGTTCCTGTTCCCTTTCTGAAGCAGAAGTTTACACTTGCATAGAATACATGTTGTATGTATTTGGTATGTGGGAAGAAGCAGCTGGGATCAGGAAGTAGTGAATCTGTTTTCCTTCTATAATATTTAAGAAAAACTTGAATACATTTCTCATTTGGATGGTGATGTGATGGTGTTTTTTTCACAATGATAGTCAAGTGTTTCTACCATATTAAAGATTGTTTATCTAAGAATATTTTGCTCCAAATGGGACATGTGTTTAGGTTCTGTCAGTTATGCTGAATATTGTAACATCCAACTTGAATTCTTTGTGATCTTTTCCTTAAAGTCTTTCTTCAGACCATTGTATAACATATTTGCATTTATTAATTGGTGACTATTGGACTGCTGAGGAGCTGTTTTCCACTCTAATTTATAAATTAGTCTCACTACCGCACTTTGAGGTGCCTGGTGTCTGCTTGAGAATTAGTGCAAAACTTGCTACATAACTTACAGGGTGAGAAAGTTTTGCTACTCAGAACATTTTCACTGTTGCTAGTGGTGGGAACATTGTACTCTCTTTGTGCTCCAGACCAAGGTTATTCTCCTGTTCTGCTGCTGACTTCATGATTGGGCTGTGTGGTTTTTCTGACTTAATGATTGGGCTGCGTGGTGGGTTTTTTTGTTGGTTTTTTTGTTTGTTTGTTTGTTTGTTTTTTTTCTCCTCCTGGAGGACAAGAATAGTAGAGAAAGGGTTCCATTCTGCATTTTGGTGTGGGGAGAAGGGAGAGAGAGGGAGGCGAGAATGTTTTGGTGTGGTTTTTTTGCTCATGTGAGTCTTTGGAGAGGTTTAAAAGTAATTAGCCTTTGAGAGAGGGGTTTTTAATTTATTTTTTTCTGATGGCACTGATATTTTTCTCTTTAAATAAATTAAAAAATAAAAATAAAAACAAAAGAAAGAAGAAATGGGAAAGCACCAAAACACTAGGCACTGTTCTGATGGGATTTAAACACCTTATAGATGAGATGTTGAGGAATGGAATTCAGATTGGTGAATATTAAGGGTATTCTATTCAAAGCTGTGTTTTTTAATATCTCTGTTCTAGTGTCACTAGCCTTTCTTCATTCTTTTAATAACTGAATTGTTTTTTAAGAGAATACAAATACCTTAAAATATAAAAATGTTGATAATGTACATTATAACTCAAAATTTTTAAACAACATTTTGGCCATTGTTCTGTTCTAAAGAAACAGACTGAAGTGTAAGGTTGTTAATTCTGGACACTGTCATGGTTCTTTGTTTAAAAAAAACAAAAAAACCAACCCAGTTGTCTGGTTTCATGTAGAAAAGATGAAAATGTGTGCTGTGTAGCTTGGTTTGGCTTTTCTTGCCCTATTAAAGATGCAAGATAAGTCTTTGACAGAGTCAAGTTAGATTTGAAAATTGAGTTATTGCTCTTCTTTCTTTGATCCACTGGCATTTTCATTATTTTTTTTAAGTCTTAGCTTTTTTAATACAAAAGTGATATTTTGTTACATACATGCGTTATTGTATCTTTTTCCTTCAAGTAGCCTCTGTCTTTTTGAGAAAGCATTAAGAAATCCTTAAGGTTTTTGGTTTGAGAGTTTCTTAGTGATAATGAAGTTGTTTTAATAATACCATATAATGAAAACATAATACTTTAAAAAGAAACTAAACAAGCATTGAAAGATTCATAAAAGATTTAAAGTAGTGTTTTCTGCTTTGAGAAGAAAATGCTGCCCAAAGATCCAATACAGTGTGTATAATTCTGCAAGAATAAAGCAGCAATTTAATCATTGTGTACAAACTTCTGTTAGGGAGAGGAAAGGTCAACCTTTAGAAACTTATGTTTTGTGGATTGTCAAATAAAGATTTGAGAAAAGCATGTGGCTAAGAACCAAAGTTAGCAAATGCAATCTACTACTAAAGGTAGGGCTTGATGTAAAGCTGCTTAGTGAAATATGATAGCTGTATGTCAAATTGAGTCCAAGTAGGGCTGGTAGAGAAATTCCAATTAAAAAAATATTTCAAGTTTGTTTTCTGGATTTTGCAGAGCTGTTATTGACCATTGCTGGCAAATAGATCTTATTTTGGCTGTAGGAGACATACTTTTCTTTTGAGTTTTCCTGCTTTGTTGCACCACAGTTTCAAGAGACTTGATATTTGAAGCTGCCAATGTTGGAAACATGTTTTACTATAGTTATGGGAATACGACATACAAGTTATTGAGGAAAAACTGTTATTAATTCATAGCTATACTTGGTTTAAAAATAGTTTTGATTTTCTTAATGACTTTTTAAAAAAAATATTTTACATGCACGTATTTTTTTAATCAGTCTGTGTTCATATTTCAGTAAACTGTAATTTTTCTGCAGTTAAAAGAAACACTGGAACAATCTATAGGTCAGTTAAGGAGCCAACGATTAACCCGAAACTCTGGAATAAGAAGTGCTTCTCTCTCCAGCTTATACCCTAGTGATCTGGATGGTGAAGGAGTGTCAGGTAAAATACTTAAGGTGCCTGAGTATGCTTAAATTATATTATAGAGCTGTTGTACAGAAAAAGGAAATTAAGAAGAAAAATGTGTAAAGAGAGTGGTGTGAAAAGTTGGCACTGATTATTTAAAATAAATTAAATTTAGAAATTTGGGAGACCTGCGTTAAGTTATGCGGTTGTTTATTTGGTAAATTCTTACAGCCTTCTGTTACATAGTCTTTTCTGCTGATATACTGAGACATCTAAAGGAAACATGGATTCTTTCAGTAGAGAAAATTCCTTGTCCACTACATGAGTTGTAGGCACATACAAGTTAAAGCTAAATCCAAAAGATATTGTAGCTTCTGAAGCTTGCTTTACAGCAAAAAGGAAAGTTAAATTTTAAATGCATAAGGTTATGTGTGTGTGGATGAAATTATGTAAGGTTTAGTGGAAAAGGAAAAACTGAACCAATGTATAACCTACGGAAAAGTAGTTTTCTCTTGTACATCTCTCTGAAAATTCATTATATTTTGGGAAAAAGTGTATTTGGAAGGAGTATTCCTCCTACAAGTACCAGTTAATGTATTTTAGTAGAAAACTCCAAAACTTTGATTTTTCTAATGTAAAAGCTGTGAAGTACAGTAGTTTGAAGCTATAATAGATCCAGGTGGAGGAAAAACTGTTGCTTGGGCAAATAAAATTTGAGGAAAAAACTACCTATTCCTTGGAGGAACAAAGGGAACCTCTTTCTTACCCGTCACATACGTGTATTCCAGAAATATTTAAATTGACGAACAACCCTGGGAAGAGCTAAACAAGAAGTATACCTGTGCATTTTATGTAACTTTAGTAATTGTTTTGTCTGTAATGTGGCCTATAAGGATATCGGCAAGATGAAACACTTGCTTTTCATGAAGCAAAATGAAAAATTTCCCATACGAAGTTTTGTCTTCCTACTTATTTTTTTATCTCTTATCTCATAAAGGGAACCGCCACTTCCTGCCTACTTCTCCTCTCAGGGATTATGGAGACTCACAGGGCAATAAACATCGAAGGTCTAGATCTGCAAGTGTTCGATTTGTCAATGAGGCAGATAATTTGGACCAGGTACAGATCACTAATGGGAGTTGCTTCCCCAAATAGGCAATATGTGGTCACCAGGCTCTTCGCTTTAATATCAAATAAGGTTATTCTGATGATGCAGCTAAGAATGTTTCAGCTATGAAGTGTGCTTTCGGTATTATGTGCCATTCTTCATTAGGCAGTCACCTCAGTGTCACGAAATTTTACGCAAATCTGTCATTATAGAGAAAAAGATGTAGTGATATCAAAAGGAATGTATGAAAATAATCTCAGTACTTTTTAGGCTGTGTATGAGAAAAATAATCTCTGAATAGGTGATTAATGTTCACCTACGTGATGGAATCCAGTGTGGCTATAAAGGGGATTGTTCTGCTTTAGTTAATGGCACGGGGTGTTAGTGGTTTTGCTGTTTACTTCAGTGTAGCCTGGCTTGATTTTGAGTCAGCTAGTTCTCCATCTTAATTCTAGGTCTGACCTGTGAGTGGGATAATTTGACCCCATACCTCAGGCAGATGATGTGAGGAGGAGAGGATGTGTATGGCACTGGTAATTTTCATACCCTTTAACTTGTGTCTACTTGTAGACTCTTCAGAAAAAATAAATTACTTCAATGGATAAGATCATAGGCTTTCTATATCTTACAGATAGAGAGGAGATTTCAGTACCTGTTTTTGATCTTTCAGAGTGGCTAGACCTGCTTGAGTGAATCCTTCTGTGTGGACTAGTTTGTCCAGGACAGTGACTAATATTAAAGCAGCTGATTGTAAGGTGTTCATGTTGACTTTATTAAATCAGTCCCAATTTCCAAATAATTAATTTTAAACTTAACCACAATACATTCTCTCAGTTGACTTTTTGGGAAGTCTGAGTGCTACAGAAATTCCTGTTTAACCCTGTTTCATTGTCCTTTTGGTCTACTTCTCCCCCCCCATTCCTTCATCCCGCAAGGTTAGTGTGGAACATAATCCTTAGAAGGAAATAGTGTTATAGGGAAATCTTTCCTCCTAAGCTTCCAAAAAGTTTGGAACTATTTTAGACTACTTCTAAATATTCTAGAAATATGTTAGAAATTTTATTCAAGTGAGTTTCTGCAATACATACAAAATTCCTAGTTTATATTAAGTATGTAAGCAAATAGCTTTTTTCCTAATTTGATTATAATTGCTGGTTTATTCCTTATTCTTGGTTTTCAGTGAATGAAATATGGCTTTACTCAATCATTAACTATTTTGTAAGAAGAGTGTAGTGCTTTGAGGAATGATGAACTAGAAGTAGTCATTGATCATGACCATAGGTAGAAATTGGGGCAGAGATAAAGCAGTACTGCTTAACTAAAGCTGTGGCTTTTTCTGCTTTCTGTAACCACAGTCCCTTTATTCCCATTCTGGCTGCTTCTAGCTAAAGGTAATTTTCCAGCTGAATGGGCTTTTAACACACTTGAGTCTCTCTCCTTAGACTGATACATTCTGAAAATATGCTGTGGTTTTCAAAGTCTCTTGGGTCAGGTTGAAAATTCTGGTTAGTCACACAGGGGAGATGGTAGTGTCTGTGTCTGAATGTTGAGGGCAGTCAGCTGGCCTGTGGAAGATCCAGGTTTAAGTCTTGGGCATAGAGCAAAGGGATATTATAAACCAGAGTTTTTCATTATGATGGTCCTGGCCACTGAGCTGTTGACAGCAGTAGGTTGGATTAGAATGGATTAATGGTCAGTTTTTATCCCATGAGGAATAAATGATCTATTACTTTTTTTTATTTGCTCCCTTAAAAACTTTGACTATAAATTAGGGGCCTGATGAATGGGGAAAATGGGAAGTTTTACAAAATAAAATAGATGTGTGTTTTGTTTTTGATCGTTCAGTTGTTTGTTTTTTTTTTTTTTTTTCCCCAAGCTCTGAAAAAAGCATTCTAGTAGAGTATGTGAAGTCTTGGGCAAGGTAAAATAGCTTTCCTCAGTGCTTTGGTAGTTCTTCAATACGTCATAGTGTTCTGCTTGGTCACTTCCAATTTCACATGCCATCTTTTTATAGTAATATATATAGCTGGGCAGAACTTTGTTTCATTTATACTAGCATTTATTAGCAGAAAATGTGTCTCTCCTGACTTCATCTGTGCAGGTCTTTCAGCTTGCTTTGCATTAGATTAAAAAGATGGTGCAGTGTCAGGTAATTGCTATGAATCATAGAAAAAAAACTCATAGTTGGGAAACTTGATTTAGTAAATAATATACTGAAAATTAAACTTCAGTGAGCAAGTGTTGTGAAGGGTTGATTGAAATAGAAGCATGCAAGCCTTGTCCACTCATCCAGGCTCATCTGCAATTCATGGAATTTTTTTGTAGGTTATTTTTATCTGCTTTATTTTAAAAAGTGTGTATGTATATGTATATACATATTTTTGGAATATCACAGAAAAAAGGATTCTTAAGCCTTGGCTTAATTTGTGTACTTTAATTTACAGCTGCATTCTTTCCATCAGTCTCTTCGAGATCTCAGTAGTGAACAAGTTCGCCTAGGAGATGACATCAGTCGGGAGCTTTCAAGAAGAAATCGGTACAAACAGAATATAACTCCATGTGAAGAATAGCGTGAAAAATAATTGTTATGCTTCTAAATAATTCTTAAACTCCTTTATTGTATTTAAAAAAAATTTTGGGGGAGAGTGGGGGATTGCACATCATGTAGATGAAAGTAGTGTTATGAACGTCTTGTTCCATGTCATCTTGTGCAGTATTTATACATGTAAATAACACCCATCAATTCTGATCTGTATAGTATCTGTGTCTTTTCCCCACTTTTTTTAATATATGGAAAAAATGACAAGGACTTGTGAATTTCTTTTATTACAACTTTGCTCCTTATTTGTTCTTGGTACTGGAGTCTTGAGGGCAAGCTCTCATGCAGGCCATAATGTTTTTTTAAAGTACATACTGTCTCAACGTATGGTGCTTTGTCTAATAGCAATAGCAGGAATTAATCTGCTAATTCCTAGTAGGAACAAGTAGTGTTCAAAAGGACTGTGTAGATGTGTTCATAATTTTGTACTTGTTGACCTGATACCTAGCCTTTCAAACTAGATGCTCTGTTATCTTCACTTGAGGAAAGGAAATGCTTTTTATCATGAATTTTCCACTTGAGGCTGGTCTCTAATTATGCTAGGAATTTAGAGGCTGTAGAACAAATTGAAGTAGGATAAAAATCCAGGAGAATGTTTCTGGTTAAAATTATCACAGTTGATATTTAGTTTTTGCACTGTAGAATATTGTCTTACCTGTATTTTTCTTTGAAGGACTGATGCTGAATTAAGAAGGACTCTAGAAGAATTGTCTCAAAAGCTCACCGAGTCCCAAAGACAAGAAACGGTGAGTGTGACTAACATGAAAAGATGATTTATATTTAGTAATCTAAGCAGCATGTGGGTTTTTAGTTTAGTGTGTGTGTCGGTAATCAGTACTACATATTAGTACGTATATCTGAACATGATCTTATCTAGGCTACTGTAGGTTGTTATAATGTTACCCTTCCACAGTGAAATCAGCAAGACAAGTTTTTATTTCAGGTACTTGTTTAAACTAAAAATGAGTGTTTTACAAGTGTGTATGTAGTGAATTTTTCTGTTTCAAAATTCAGTCTTGGAGAAAGCTGCTTTTTAACTTTGAACATTGGTTTGAATGCTATCATACTTGAATACTTTTTGAAAGGTTTTCCCATGTTATGATGATGAATAATACTGTTTCCTCTTCCTTCCTGCCTCCCTGTGCTTTTCAGTCCTTACCAGCTGTGCAGCATAAAGGGAGGAGTCTCTTTGGGCTGCACTCTTCTCTGAAGGTTTTGTGACAAATGTAACAAAGGAGGCAGGACAGCTATGGTAGTCTTTTTTTGCCTCCTGTATCTGCTGGAAGCAGACTAACTACAGTCTATAACACTTAAATATGAAAGAGATCTGCTGTTGAGATGGAATTCAAACAGCGTATTGCTGTAGGAACAAGAGAAGTTGAGAATCTCCCCATTAGTTAGGAGGTGAAAATCCTGTAGGTAGTTCTTGATGCATAAGACTTGAGTGTATGCTTCATGTAAGTATTAATGTGGTATTAGTAGCAATGCTGACTTTTCAGAGCGGGTGTTATGTGTCCTTATTTTCCCATAGGTGATTCATCTTGCTCTAAAATTGCATGAATTGGTACTAAATGCTCTGTCAAGAGCTTTAGTGATGTGTTTGTCACCAATAACAATATTGTTGGCACAGACAACTCATTGTCACCAGCAGACAGTGTAAGTTCCTGACTCTAGATGAAGTTGGACAGGAATTCAAGAGACTATAATCTATCAGTACCAGTTATATGCTTGATATGATAGAGTCCATCAGTGGAAGAAGACTTGCCTTGTCAGCCTTTCTACAAAAATATAACAGGCTGTCTTGTTAGAAAGTTAGGTCTGCTTCCTTCTAATAGCCTGGTAGGAAGTTTATCTGATAAAGAATTCTTGATACTTGCAAAACTTGTTTTTTTTTCTTGCTGTGGCCTGCTTCTCAGTATACTTATTTCTTTTCCTTTTTCATGTACCAGAAAATTAGCAAACTCACTAAGTTTTTACCAATATGGTTCTCAAAAAAAAAAAAAAAAAAAATAGCTGCTACAGCTGGCAACACTACAACTGTTCAGTGCCTTTGAATGAGAGAAACAAACCTTCCTCCTCAATCCTCCAAAATGCTGGCATCCACTGTCTTTTCATTAATGAAAGAAATAACTAGCTCTCTGTGACCTCCTATAGTAGGATTTCAAGATTTGAAATTGAATGTTACAACTTTTGACCTAAGAGAAACAAAAACTGGGAGATGTGAAATGTAACAAGGAAGCCTTCTGTAGTCTGTTAATGGTAAGGGGAATACCAGAAGAATAAGTCTCTTAGCTGGGAGACAAAATTATCATCCAATAAAGCTATGAAAGCTGAAGTATTTAATGACATTCTTTTAGTGCAAGACACAAATGCTGCAGGAAGCTGCAATGAGATAGTTTTCATGTATAGGACTAGTAAGACTTCAGCTGGAATATTCTGCTCATTGCTGATTATTATCTTTAGAAAGAACATTGACCAAATAAAGAGAAGTCTGGGAAGAGGAGAGGAAAAAAAGAAAAGGGGGGAAAATAAAGAAAGGCCTCTCATTCAAAGTCTTCCTTGAAAGGTTAAAACAATTGCTGGGGTTCAATTTGCAGAATAAATATGTAGTTAGGAAAGATCTAGCCATGTATGATGAATGGTCAAAAAGTGAATGTTTAGTGAACAATATTAGAATAGAAAGGCATCTAATGATAATTCTGCACAATACTAGGCTAATCACTTGTGGCTTGAGAGCTTCTTGGTCTGGAATTGATCTCTGTACTTTCTGTACATAGTAATCCCTCTGTGGATTTCTTTTCTGAAACTTTCCTTTCTGAAACTATAACTCTTTGTTATAATTTGCATATCTTTAACATCTTGTCCTACAGCAAGAAGGTCTCCACATTACATATTGTGAGAGGAGCTGCCACTTTTGTGGTGGTTTGTTATTTTCAGTTGGGGGGTGTGTGTGTGTGTGTGTGTGTTTGGTATGTTTTGGTTGGT
Source organism: Strix uralensis (assembly GCF_047716275.1). Taxonomy (NCBI): domain Eukaryota; kingdom Metazoa; phylum Chordata; class Aves; order Strigiformes; family Strigidae; genus Strix; species Strix uralensis. The sequence goes on along the minus strand of NC_133975.1, from coordinate 110,245,484 downwards.
GTGCTTGGTTGCTTTCTTGTTGTTGGCTTTTTTTTTATTGTTGCTTTTTCATCCCTAATTTTCATTGGAGGAGGTTGTTCTGTTTCTTCAGAGGCTTTTCAGAGGATTCCCTTTCTCTTCAGGCTGAAGAATTCTGACATACTTAATCACGCATTGTATCCAGGCAATTCTGCACTACTGAAAAAGCTTAGCAGTAGCAACGTTCTGCACTGCTGCTTTACATGTGCTTTCTGATAGTAGGTGTGGATTCTTTGCCCCTGTTCAACACCTAATGAACTACTGTTATGCTGATGACGCTGGCAGAATGGGTGAGATAAGGTAAATTCAAAAGAGGGGAATTTAGTATGGATGTTAAGAATAAAAATAACTCTAATGGTGAGCATAGCAAAGCATGGGATTAGAGTGCATGTAGAAACTATGGTCTGTTATTGTAAATTTTTGAGATCCTTTAGTACCTGTGTTTAGGAATTCTTCTAATGAGATTATTTAATTTGGAATTGAGTTCTCATTGGTGGAAGTGAGTTGGGTAGGAGGAAATACTTTTTTTCCCTCACAACCTTCTCATGCACAATTGTGCAGGAACTTTTGTCCTTAGTGCCTTTATCACTTTGTTTGGAGTGTTTGTCACCTCCAACATTGCCGTCGTTGTATTTGTATTCTATTGTATGATTCTTGATGATAAACTGTGAGCTTGAAATTTTAATAATTTGACAAGATGAGTTCACGGTAGAAATACTCTTTTCAGTTCGGTGTCCTTAAGCCTTCGTTTCTGTAGGGACATATATCTAAATTCTTACAGCTGTACTGTTCAGTATATTCAGTGCTGTTTGAAAATTGCCTCTATATAGATGTGTGGTGATAAAGGTCTAGTCACTAAGGTGTTCTGACACACTAGTTTAGAATTTATTTTTATTAGAGGCTATGATTCTTAGAGCCTTTTTAATGCTGAATCTGAATAAGAGCCACACAACACAATCAATGCATATTAATTTTACCTTTAAAGGGAGCCTTTTCCACCTCAGTATAAAAACCAGAGGACATGTGAGGTGCTGACACAGGCACAGTTGGATGCCTGTTTCAAATCAAGCATAATTCATGGTCTTGTACTTGAGAGTCTATGTGTGGTTTTGGTATGAAGACTGCAGGTTCTACAACTCTATCAGAATATCTTTTTTTATCTAGATGTTTTGTGAGATTTCTTTTATCTTGAAAAGAGTTCGGATGTTTGCTAGAGGAATGTCCATACAGACCTATAAAGAATTGAAAGAATGTTTACTTACTTTATGGTTATATAAGATAGCCCTCTTGGATAGTTTGTGATCTCCTGGTACAGAAGCATGTTCCAAATAGCACATGAAGCTGATCTTTATGCATAAAAAGCAACTACACTGAAGCAAGATTTGTTCAAATTAAGTTGATGCTTAATTGAGATGGTGCCATTAGAAGGTTAGTGTAGGCTGTGTCTGTGGAAAAAGACAGCAGTATCAAGTGAAATGGGTCTCACATGGAGTTAACGTGGTTACGATATCTGAGAGCTAAGGTTATTGTCTGATAAGGAACTGTCCTTCAGAAGATCTGATATAGGGATTTTTAGCACTGCACAGGTGACTTGTAATATATATATCACAGATTATTGTTTGTTATGAGGGAAAAGTTTAGCAATATTTAAAGTCGCATCTGCGAGAAGTTTGCTGTTTTTGTGATTTTAATACTCCTGTGGAAAGCTGAAACACAGGAGAGAAATTCAAGAAGTAGGGTGTTACTTTTTGTAGATTAAGCATCCAGCATCTTCCACAAGATTATATTTAGCTGCATGATTTAAGCCTCACCCTGGTTTTAAACAAGACATTCTATTCTTTGTGTTTAACTGGTGGTGGTGGGGGGGGGAGTTTTTTGATATCCTAATCCATTCTTAGATTTTCCTGCTACCTGAAAGCCATATGCAGAAACACAGCACTTAGTGTCATGATTATCATTCAGGTAGTCTGTGTTGCTCAAAATGCATCCTTGAAATCACATTCTAATATGCTGTGAATGCAATAATTTAGTGCTAGCGTTTCATGTCATTATGTAGAACCTCCGTATGCTTTGCACTGTTCTTCAGTGAATCACTTGACTACACTAAGGCTTTTGATAAGATCCAGAGGACAAGATACATACTCTTATGGTAGAAATGTTGTCCTGAGTCAGGATCATAACGGAAGAGAAGTGAGTTTCAGAGTTTCTTCTGCATGCACTAATTAATGAGTTAACACTTAACTATTTATAATTTTTCTTTCTTTTTTTTAATCCCCAATGTTGTGTGTCACAGGCTCTGTGACAAACTGAGGAAGGTCAGAAAGGCTATAAAACCAGGGAACACAATTCTTGTGGGAGATGATGTTTACACCAGCGTAGACTGGGTAAATGTTATGTTGGGGGAACTATGTTTTTAGGTGGTGCATTAATTACTTTGTGGAGCAAATAACTTTTTTTTTCTTCTGGAACATTTCTGGTTATTTGTGCATGAATTTTCATCTGTGAAATATTCACCTTGTAACAATGGCCAGAACAAACCTGTGTACTTTAGATATATCTGGAGGAAGGGATGAGAGATATTTCCCAGTTTTCAGCAAAGATATAACAAGTTTAATGACAAAGTGTTATTTTCTTTTCCTGCTACATAATATTGTTGTTTCTGTTAGCTGGAGTATTTTGTGAATTATTAGAAGTAATACTAAGTAGTAGTTGTCAAACCAAATACAAGCATTGTGATATGGTCCTTATTTTTTTATACATTAGTTTTTAGTAAGTAATTATTCTGGATTATGACTGCAGAGTTTTCATAACTTACATGAAAGAGCAAGTTTTGCAGTATGTTTTTGGAACATCTCCTGATGGTTTTAAGAGAAAATACAGAATTCCAAATTGTAAACTGACTATTCATCTGGCTGTGCAAACAAGAAGTGTTTTCAAACTGATGTATTCTGTTCTTAAAGAAAAAGACTGTTTCATTCTTTAAACTTGATGTACTTGTGAAGCCCGAATATAAATGTAACCTTAATTATGTTTCTCTTGTTACACAACTGTGTTGCTCCATTAAAATTTTCTATCTGCACATATGCCTAGTGCTAGTAGAAGCATGATGAATGGTGAAAATACAGATTGGAACTTGTTTCCCTCCACATACATCAGAAACTAGTAGTTGAATGGTGTTTTAAGTCTTTCTCTTTTTATCTAAATACCATTCAGTAATAGATATATTGCTTTCTAGTGATAGCTTAAAACAATTAGTTTTAAGATTGGGAGGAGGTGATGATTTTCCTTGATAATCTCCAACTGTAACATAAATTTAATTTCTGACCACAAGAGGGTGCTGTCTGCTAGCAGCTTGAAATGCAAAAATATTCTGATGTTGTAGTGTAAGGTTGAATTGTGTTTAAAATCCAAATTGCTTTAACAAATAACTAGTGTTATTTTTATTAGTTTGTACATGGATTTACAAAATATTAGGGAAGAGTCTTAAAGTGATGTGATTATTTTTTGCTATTACAGTCATTCTCATGTACTTAGCTCTTGTTTACTACTTTTCACTTGCAGATTTCTGAGTATGGAAGCGGCAAACGTTGGTCTGTTTTACAGACTGGAGATGTGAAAGAAATGACTCTCTAGAGGTTAATCAGGCCTGTGGCAGAGAAGCTAAGATTTTTGTATTGCAAAATTGTGGTTTCAGGTTAGGCTGCACCAAGCTTGATGTTGAGATATTTAGCAGTTGAGTAGAACCACCACTGTAGAGAAAAATATGCATATACCTAAGGGAAGATGTTACTAGCAAGACAGTCAATTCCCTGCTTGAGTACTTGCTGCTATAACTCTAGTTATTTTCTATACCATTCTACATCTTATTTAATAAAATAAAAGTTCTCTCTTCTTTCTACCCTGTACTCTATTTACCTTTTTTGCCATTGTTATCTTAATATGTGGTAAAAGATGGATTAATTCCCTGCAGGGTGTTTTTTTTCCTTTTGAAGGTATCAGAACGGGTAGAGAGAAGACTTCAGGAGATAGAACAAGAAATGCGTGCTGAAAGACAGCTTGTAGAAAGGCGTCAGGACCAACTGGGACATATGTCTCTTCAATTACAAGAGGTATGCAAATTAAAACTTCCTGTGTGTTCAGGATTAAGTTAGGAATGTGCTGCATTTGTGACCCTGTACCTGTCAACTGGCAAAAGTGCTCGTATCTTTGGCACATTGTTTTAACTATATCAGTCCAGCTCTGCTTGTTTTGGTGACCAGATGATAACAAGTACAGTCTCTGTTCTTCATGATATTGTCTTGTCTATATTTAGACCTTTTTGGTAACTGGCACAAATATTCTTCAAAAGAACCCACCCCCTATGCCCTCCCTCAAACCCCAAACAAACAAAAGCAAGTCATTAGCTGTTTTGTCTCAACTAAAACATTTTGTTTCCTAAAATGTAAACTTTGCTTTCAGTGAGCAGTTTATTTTTAAGTTATTTCAACAAGCAATCAAATGCACTGTAGTGGCCAGAGAGCTTTTCATTCCTTTTCAAAGAGTTTCATTCAACAGTATCTGATGAAGTATAAAATATTGTTTAGGAGACAAATACAAATATTTATATTATGAATTAAAATTGGAGACAGCTAGCAGCTTTTTTTCTGCTTGTTATAAGAAATGTATGACAAATACATCTCTGTTTCTGATTTTACTGCTATTTGGGAAATCTGTGTCTTAACATAGTGTAACACTTTATTTCACTCCCTTTAAGATATGATTTGCAGTGTTATTTCTAACTATGCAATAGAGTACTATAGTTGAGAAGAAACATGCAATTCCTTATTCTTCACTTTTAATATTGGTGACAGTATACATGCTTTTTGGAAGGCAGTTGTTTTATACTGTGCAGTGATATTGAGGAACCTTAATTTCGATTGACGCTTTGTATTTCATGTAAGGCTAGAGACTCTCTTCATGTAAGGCTAGAGACTCTTCAAAGAAGTCATATTCAAGAAAATGCTTTTTTGATACAGATAAAAAATAATGTTTATCAAAATGCTTGTAGTGCTTCTGTAGTGGTGTCTCTAGGAAGTTTTTTGCTCTGCTCATTCTAAACTTGTAAATGAAACGACAGGGTAAGTCACTGATTTGAATGTTGTGATCAAAAGAAGGAACCAGGAGATAAGGGAGTCAGTTACTCCAACTTTGTATAAACAACGCACGTCTGGTTAATGATAAAAAGATTGGTAGGAGGGGAACATCCTACCCCAGGAGGCGCCACAAGATAGTTGATAGAGAAGAAAATCGGCAGTAAATGGGGAAAAGATGAAGGCGGTGGGGTGATGGGGGGAAGGCTGCGACCACTGACTCATTTTAAGGTGAGGATGATGTGCCCTCCCCCCCTCCTTCAGTTTGTGCAGAAGAATTAAAAGGCACTGTAACTTCTAAATCGAGACATGTTAATCAATGAAGGGCAAAGTGTTAAGAAACTAACATTACAGTAAATGTCTATTTGTGTAGTCTGAAGAGTATAAATACATTGAAGTTCTTTTGTGCAGTGTGCCAGCTTTGTGGAATTACCACCTAGCACCCCACTCTGTCCTGACGTGGAACAAATAAGTACCTCTGCTCTGTGTGTATACTGGTGTATTGCACGCTGGGTAAACGACCCCACTTGTGGGACAACACTAGTATTTCAGAAAGAATTAGTGTTTTGCTTTCCCCCCTATTGATGTCCGAGTGGGTGAAAAGAACTAGAGTGCTTTATTACAGTTTTCATTGCCCTTTAATATGCCTACGTCCATTTCTAGATTCTTCAGTTGTGCCATTAGTCCAGTAGAGGGATGCTTAATGAAATGAGTTGGTGTCATTTGATAGTCTTATCTGCAGATTGGAACAATCTTTTTTTTTTTTTTATCCTTTTAAAGGGATAATGACTTGGATCTGTAAAGATACATTGACACTGCCATGGTCTCCTTAGAAGGATAACTTGAATTAAACTGAATTAATTCAAATGTATTTCAGAGACTTTCATATGATTAGCTATGTGATCATGAGCCCTCAAGCTGGATACCTTTTTTTCTACTAGCTCATCTCTTGAATTTCTTGCAAAATGAATGAGAAACACTAAGTACATCCCTGACCTTTCATTTCCCTAAGATGTCCAGCTGTAGATGAAGACATTTTAATCCTTTCTCTTGCAAATTCTATTTTATTCCATGCATATTTTTGTATATTATTTTCCTGAGGACCCCCTTTCTATTTAAAGGATTTTTAGACACCACTATTCAAACCTTCAAAACTCCTCATTCTTAGTTTGCAGGAAAGCTGAACACCTGTTAGTCTGCTTAGTAAATTTTTACTATTAGGAATTTGCCCAAGCCGAGATTCAGAGCCAGTCCTGACTGGAACAGTCTTATTCTACACGCCATACATTCATAGCTGCTGCTGCTTAGAGGAGAATCACATTCTTGGTGATTATCTTGACTCTCTCAAGCAGTGGCTCATATCTCCAAATCATCCTTCTGGGTGGCTGATCTCAGTCATGACTCTGGATTTCTTGGACTGGACTCTTGTCACTGTATTTGGAAATTCTAATAAAACATAGATTACCACTATTGCAACGAATTATGGATTTTTCAGGAGCTTCTAACGTTTAACATGAAAAATAGAACCTTATGGTGTCAGATGACAAGTGTAGAAGGGAGCTTCTTTCAATAGGTGTTAGGCAATCTTTCTTTGACTGATTACAGAGGAATATGAAGACAGTATCGCCCTTGAAACACCCTTACACTCCCAGTAGCAACAAACAGTATGTCCTCTTCCTTCTGCTTCTCTCATAGCTGTCTTAACAGCTTGGAGAACATCTTTGTGACAGAGTTGCAACTTTCTACATGCCAGATGTCTTTTTAGACTAATATTGCTAAGGTCCTTAGATCTCAGATTCTTTATTACAAGCTGCTATCCAGCTGTCCCATCTTCCTTCCCCATTGAACATTCATGTTAATTTTTTTTCTTCTCTAGGTAGAAAATGGTCTTGCTTCTGGATGGTGTTTGTATATATCAGGAATGGTTCAAAATCTCTTGAACAGTTGGCTGAGCACTTTAGCTCTCACACAGGCAAAGTGTATCACCTTGTGCCCTACCTTTTGAAAAACACTTGTTTTTGAGAACAAAATAGTCTGGATTCTGTACACGCTGCCTCTTTGTGCACTATCATCCTGAGAGGTTGCGGTATGGGAAGGCTTTGTGAGGAAAATTACATTGTTATGGAATATAAATTATAGAATAAATAGCAATATGAGAATATCTAAGGAGGCAAAAAGTTTAGAACGGATCTAATCTCAAATTGATAGCAAACAGGAAAAAATGACAACACCAAAACAGTCTGAGAATTGGGTATGGCAGATTTAAGTTTTTGAGCTCCTGATTTTTGATTTTTCATATTTTCTTCTTTGTATGTGGTGTTACAGATGAATGGATTTAGTATGGCAAACCAAATAGAGTGAATAATGTAATTTATGGCTATGAAGTATTTGAAATTTATGAATAGTTTAAAAAGGTTGTTATTTCAACAATGTATTTTCAAGCTGAGTAGTAGTTGGCTTCTTGTTGATTTGTTCATTACTTGCGTTAGTGTAACTGATGTATTTTGCCAAGGTGTTTTTTCTTTTTCTGTACTATAGACAAAATTAAATCTGGCTTTAAAGGTCTTTGAGCAAAGTTGTTAGAAAAACTTAATAGTTTACACCATTTTTTTATGATTTTTTAAAAAATATCCTATATTTTAAGTAGGCAATTTCAGCAAAACCTACAAGGTAATTATTTAAAAAAAGAAAAGAAATAAAATTCCTGATAAGAATAATTGGATTTTGTGTAAAATATCTGATGTCATTTAACTTTTTTTCTTACTGATCACCCATCACTTGATGGTAGCATTTGTCGCAAAGATTGCTTGATAAGTGAGAGAATTTTCGAGAACAGAGATTCTCAGAGACTCCAGTGTGGAAGCTTACTTATTTCTTGACTGTTTTACAGTTGAAGTGTGACTATATTGTATATTAAGAACAGCAACCTAAACCCAATATATGACATTGCTGGTTTTCTTCCTTATTGTGAAATATGTTCTTTCATGCTGCATGATACTCAGCTGTTGCAGATGCTATTGTCAAGTCTGCAAGAGCTTCATCAGTGCCCTCCTTTGATCTCTCATGGGATATACAGAATGATGCTGGACTGGCTATTGAAAAAGGTGGATCTCTTCATTCAGTACATCCATACAAGTGTGTAGTCACTCAAAGATTCTTAGGGAACATTGTAGATGAAAATACTCTTAATGAACACAAGCAACATAGGGAGAGTTTAGCTGCCTTTTTCTGCAGCTTGGGTTTTTAATCAGCTGTTCTTCTTGTGGTGGATTGATTACGTTTGGCCTGAAGGATCAGGAGTATCAGAAGAAGCAGACAAGATGCTTTCCAGTAAATGAGATGTCCTCCACTGGTGAAGCAGAAACACATTAAGGGGTAAACCCGAGCCAGTAAACTCTAATAAATATCTGTGCTGATTTTTCTGCGAGAAGGCTTGGAACTGATGATAGCAATTGAGGTTTGATTTTTCTAATTTTCTTTAACGGCACTTGTCTGCAATAATACTACTAACCTCAACAGTGATGGTCTTGTAATTTTTGTGGTCTCCACTCCATTTAGAGGGGAGTGCTTGGGTTCACCCATGTAAATATGCATATGGGCAGTCCCTTAACAACAAAATGTTGCTTGCTTATCATTAACCTGAATTTCTTTGAGGAGTGAGAGCCATTTGCCTAGTTGCCCTTTGTCTTCCATTGCCCATCATCTTCTGTTGTCCTTTTCTTTTAATAATTCTGGGATTTGAGGACTGTGGACATGGTCCTCCATTTATACAAATGCAACATGTTGAACAAGAGGAAAGGGTAGAAATGCCTCCTGCAGATACTGATTAGGAGAGAAAGCTTTTCATCTGAGAGCTTGAAGTGCGTGTGGACAGTATGTACTGAGGAACGTATTGAGAAGTAGTCTTTTAATGTATAATGTTCCTAGGGCATGGTGTGTATCTCTGTAGCTTAAGTTGTATGTTAGAAAGAATGTACTTGAATTGCTTTGTGTACTTTTGCATACCCTAGTGAGAATAAAGTAAATAACTAAGTATTTTTCTGCAATTGTTATTTGGGTGAAGCATGTTTCTACCTAATTTTTAAGAGCAGCTTTTTACTTTGTTATTGTGTTTCTTGTCCTTTGTAATTTGAATTATGAGTTAGATGGACTCTTAGCTCTGTCAGTAGCCTCAGTCTTGTGGTGATCATTGTGTGTATGTAATGTTCTACTGAAGTGTTTGTCCTCTTATATTTCTCCAAGATGCTTCCCAAGTAATGTTACTGGAATGGAGGGTAAGGTTTTGACTGAGTTCTGAAATCCTGTCACTTAATATGTCTTGACTGATTTACAAAGAAATGCTATTTAAAGCATTTGTGGCTATTTAATGAGACACTTTTTTCATTAGTTTGCCTGTTATACATTTCAAATCAAACAAAATAAAATTTGACTTTTGGATTTGATCAGTAGTTGCTTTTAGTTAAGAAATCTAGTGAAGCTTAAATGTTACTACTTATTTTTAAGGAAAGTGCAATGCCCATAACTGACCACTACTTGTCAGTGTTTTACCATTTTAAGAGAATCATCTTCCTAAATCTCAATTATTAACTTATATATTTTCAGGGTCTAACTGAACATGACAATACATTTGTTTCAGTCTCTCTTGCCTGTCTTGTATTTCTGTCTGTCTTTTGTATGATGTCTAAACTTTGTATTGCACTATTATTATAATCATAGACTGATTATTAACCAAGATGATATGTAGTTGTATACTGACCGTGAAGAAAGTTTGACATACAAAATTTTGCATCTTTAACATCTAAGTTTGCATTATTATTTTGAGTCTATAGTCTGTATGTGCTGCATGTATGTGGGTAAAAATTATTTTCTTTATATTTTTATGTATCTTTTAACAGTGTGTATTCATGTGTTTAAACAGCAGTTACTGCAAATTAGAAAACTGCAATTAGCAAACAGAAATTAATGTAAATCCTACATCTTCACTTTCTTGTATATTCCTGATACAAACATGTTTCTAATTAGAAAGCAGAACAAATATGCTCATCTTGCCAGTGCTACTGACATGTATATATGGGTTGCTTTAACAAAATACATTTGTTGTGTAAACTAAAACTATTTTGAGATTCCTCAGTACTTTATTTTGAACATGAAGACACCATCACCTTGTACTGTTTGTTTGCATTTATGCATCCATTTTCTAAAACAAGATCAAGTATCATTCTTAAATGGGCTTTAAACAGCTTTTATATGCACTGGATGGCTTTACTAATTCCTGTGCTTGGCTTCCTGGGTTTTGTTGAAATGAGTCCATGTGATAATGCTTTGCACACTTTAGGTGAACAGAATCATCTTTATAGAACACTTTGAACCCACTGACTGTGGTAAGGCAATGACTATATTTCTGTCTTAAGCTAATAATTTGGGTAGGCCAGGAAGCATTTTTTTCCTTTGTGCAACTGGATACTTAGAATATTTGCATTCCACTGCACATGCTGTGAAGTGCAAGAGGCTGGTGGACTTTCAACAGAGTGGGGTAGACTGACGGTCAAAAGCATTATTGAAAATTCTCTTTTTGCATGTCTTTATCTCTGATCTTTTTAGACAAACATAAACTTGATCTGTGCTCTGAGCCATCTGGATGTTTAATGCATCGTTGATACTTGCTCCTTGGCTCTGTGCTATGCCACCTGTGGCTAATGGTTTCTGTTTTGATTGTAGTTTGACTCTGTGTTGGAACATGATCAAGTCTCATACATATCTGTCACTGAAATAGCTAGGCAGTCTGTCTTTAAATGCCTGGCTGATGTGTCTAGGTAGCATACTTGGGCCCATGCTAGCTGCTAATGTAGCAAGTTAGGGAAAGACTTTTCATTCAGATTAGAGTGTGGTACACTTTTGCCTTGTTTTAAAATAGAGCATGGGGCTGGTCTACTTGTGTATTTCTGCTAGTATGAATATAATTCACTGATCAGTCTCACTTTGAAAGAGCAAATTTCAGTTTGTGGTCTGTGCCTTACTTTCAAATAATCTGGTTTTATTTAAAAAACCAAGACCTAACAAACACCAGAACCCAAACCCTAACAAAAAGTTAGTAGGCTTAAATTGCAGTAAAAGTTATGATTTGCTATTGGAAGATTTTCGTAAGTTGGAAAGATTGAGAACTGTTGTTACAGAGGCCTCTGCATAGTTTTCCCCATATATAAGAAAAAATGTCTGTCCAGCAGGGAGTGAATTATTTTATCTATTTGAAGTTCTGAGGTTCAGTACACTGTATATGGATGAGGTATGTTGAGCCGGGGTATACCAGGTATATTAGTATTCTAATACTGTTTTATGCTAGTGAACTCTAAAAAGGCCTGTAAGAATTGCTCTACTGGGTTAAATCAAAAGTTTGACCTGTCAGGGACCAGAGCCTGTTTCTGACCACCTATGCAGGCAGTGTAACATCTAGCTGGTCCCCCCCAAAACTGTGCTGTGAACACCTCTTTACATGGAAGTTCTCTGTTTCCTTGTGGCCTCCTCCATGCCTGTCCCCTCCGAGGCCTCATCAGCCTCCTTGTCAGCTTTCTCCTGGCCAACCTGGGGATTAATACTTTCAAGAGGAGGATCTTGGTGGGGGAATCCTAATGACTGTAGGCCTTTTCCTGTTCCTTGGTGCTTCAGCATTGCCAGGTAGAGCTCTCCTGGGCAGCGTCTGCCTGCTGCTTGGGAGACATGAGGGAGGAGCGTGTGTTGGAACTGTTGTCCTTAGTATCCCTTTCCTAGTTCCCATTTTTGACATTTGACTCCCCTAACCCCTTCTTTGGAGACAACAAATGTAATCAAAGAATCAGTTAGATCTTTACTTTTTTTTAAAATTTTCCTTTAACCCTTCCTTTCCCTAGAGAAGCCTTTAGTGGAGGAAAAAAACCCAAGAGTGGCATAAGCTAGTGAGAAAGAATTATTTTAAAAGGAGTACAAGAAGGAGGGAGAATGTAGAATTAACATTCTAGCTGATGTTTGTCTGTGGATGACCAGATGTTTCTGTTACTTAATGACATTTTGAATGGTTAACTGATTGCCTACCTAGCACCTACTGGAAAAATGCATGTTTCTCAGTTGAAGCAGTGCTCATGAGCTATGATTAATTCATTATAACATTGCATTCTTTTTGCAGTATTTTAACTCAGATATATATATATATATATGAACTGGTTTTTTTCTTAGAAATTAAATGGTTATGGGCTATGTTCAAAATATGTGGAAAATAAATCGGAACATCTTATCTGTAGTATTAGTGATAGTAAGGGCTGCCTTTTTATATGAAGTTATTGGTATTTAATAGCCCAAATATCATTCAGTGATCCTGATAAGTTGAAATGGCATATTAATTTCTGTAGTTTCTTCTGAGAATTAGGGATGTAGTACCGAGGCAGAGACATACTTTTTGCTTTCAGTAAGGGAAATATTTGAAAATTTTCCTAGTATTTCTGATTCTAGCCTAGCTTTAACATTTTCCTTATGATGCTGACATCTCTAGCAAAATCTACCCATGAAAACTTGCATTTTTGGTCCTCTATTAATTATTAATTTAGTACCAAATATAAGGTTGGCATAGAGGTGACTGTATATACCAGAGCTTATAATTTTGCTAGTAAAAATGCAGCTCAATTGCAGTTAGTACACCTTATATAGCCTTCGTAGACTGTTCTGAACTGGTACTTCTAGTTATTAAAGAAAACCCAACTTGTGCAGCAATGGCATTAGCTGAAGTGATGATCTTTGATTTTTGTTCACACAGCTTTTTGGGAGTTCTCCCTAGAGTATTTTTGAGTAAAATGGGAGTGTGTCAGGTCTGTGTGCAGTGAGTTTTATAGTTGTCTGGAATAATGGATTTGAATCTGTGCTGAATACTTAGAGAAATATCTTAAATATGTTACGGTCTTACAGTATCTGAATATGAATCAGTAAGATTAAAAGTGTAATTCATTAGGTAGCATAATATTTTCAGTGGCATAGTTATGACAAATATCTTCTACAATCTCAGTTTTTAGTGTAAACTGTTCGAGCAGGAGAGTAGTCCAAGCTATACCAAAATGATTATGTTTCCTGCGTTGAGAATAGAAGACTGAGATAAGTATATAAATCCATTTATTTTCTCCACAAAGCTACTTTTAGAAGCAAAACTTGTAAAGCTGAATGCCTGGCTTCACTGAGCTTGATTAATACCTTGCTTCTGTTTTCATACAGTGAAATCATTCCCCATTATGCAGTGAAGGAAAAATGTTCAAAAACTGAATGAAATTGCACTATTTATAGGGGCAAATTTCAGGGATATTTTTTTAAGGAAATATTCCTTTAAAATACAAAATGAAAATGCTGCTCAGGAAGAAAAGACTGGGAAAAAGACATTTCTTTCTGGACAGGCTATGTGTTTCTGTTCTGTTGTAGTTTTAGCAAGTAATGGTGGAAGGAATAGATGTACTTATGTTTCATGATACTGGGTGAAAGGTGTGTGCTAAGGTCTCTAACTGGCTTGTTGCTAGTATGAAAACCGCTTTGTCATGTTGTGCAGCAAAGAAACAAGATTTATTAACACAGTTACTCAAAATGAAAACCAAAAATTCTATCAGTATGGCTAGTGATCTCTCTCAGCTGGTGTTTCTAAGTGATATTTAAGATGAACCAATGTCATTGTTATGGTTTGAGATAACCAAACTTGGGTTGTGTATGTTGCAAATTGTATGTGTCATTAATGTCTGTGATGTCTAATGCATTCCTTTGCCTGTGATTGGCTATATTCTGCAAATGGTGTTGGTTTGCAGAGGGAAAAGATTTTTGGAATTAATATTCAAGGCAATTTCATTTTTGTAAAATGCTTTAGAAAATGTGTGTTTTTAGATACTTCAGTATCTAAATCCATATGGATTTCTTTTTTTTTTCAAAGCAGGGCACATTAGTGTCAGTAACTTTCGATCAGGAAAATTTCAATTGATTCTGTCTTAATACTGTGATTCTAAGCATCTGTCCAGATTCAGATAAAAATAACTTTTTCCCTTTTTTCGCTTCCAACACAACCTTATGGTAATGTTTTCCTTACTACAGTGCACTGTATTTCATATCATGCATATTTTACATTAGAGAATATATTCTTTTCATCTGATATGTTCACAGTTTATCTGTAGGGGATTTCTTGAGCTTCTCAGTCCTTCATCTCAAAGTGTTTGGAGTCAGCCTTGAGTGTCGGGAGCTCTATACATCGGAAGGATGTTAGTGCTAGTTTTGACTGTATTTGGCCCTGTTCTGTGCATGGGTGTGTTTATGTATGTGCGGACTTATATTTATTTTTTCATAACAATATACATTGGTTCCACATGAGAATATTAGACATAGACAGAAAGCATTTGTCTAGATCATCTTAAATATATCAGCAGATTCTTTCATTTTAACAGACTTACAAAGAAGACTTCTGTAACTTTTATAATGAAGTTCACAATATGTCTTTCCCCTCTAAAGGCTTTAAGGAAGCAAGATGCTAAAGCAGATGAAACAGAAGAACTCATGAAAAATAAACTCGTGAAATATCAAAGTGAAAAGAACCAAGTAAGACTTAATTTTCTTCTTTCTTGTTTGGTTTTAAATAAGTGTGTGGTGTCGTATATTACAGTATATGCTTCCTTTTCAGAGAAACCAGCAGGATGAAGCTTTCTTTACTCTTGTTATCACAAGTGGTTTTTCTGCATCAGAGACAGTGTGAATACAGCTGTGTTGAACTTCTGTCTTTCCTTAAAAGTTCTTTAGTTGTAGTGTTCCTTCTAATGACTCTTCCATCCTGCCAGGCAGACAAGCTTATAACTTTGGGGATTATCCTTGATTTCTTTCTCCGATTTCTCTCTGAATCTATACATAGTCTGCTGTTGCGTATTTGCAGCAGCTCAAAGACGCAGCTTTTCTTCATTCCTACAACTAACACATGCTAGTTTTTTTGCACCATGGTAATTATTCATTGCTCTTATTGAAATATCTGTTGTGATGTTGCTCTCTTCCTTTTCACAAAAACCAAGATTTCTTACATTTCTGTACCGGCAGGATGCTAGGGCTGTATTACACTTTCTAGCTTTTTTTCCCTTTTATATTGAGTTTAGCCTTTTTGGAAATACTTTCAAAGTTATACACCTTTATGCTAAACCATTTATGTAGTGTTTTATGTTATGTTACTCTCTCCATTCCATTAATGCTGGTCCTGTTTACTTTGCCCATTTGCCAGTCTCTCAACATCCTCTTTGAGATTATCTCTGCAATAACAATTTCCGCTGTCAAAAACTATAATTATTTCCATGTGGATCCTTGTGATCTTTGAACTATTTATGGCAGAGGTCAGAAAATATTTTGTAGCTTTTGTTTTCTGTTTTTTTCTGAATGGTCATCGGTTTGCTGACTATTTCTGATTAAACATTTTAAAATTCCCTTAATATTATATTTTTAGGAAAAATCCTAGTTGTATGAAATTCTGGGCATTTAAATTTCTCAGTCATCTTGTTTCCAGAGTAATTCAAATACATCTTCTTGCACAAACAACATAGAAAAAATGTAGAATTTGCCAATTACCAGTTCTACCAATGCATGTCATCTTTAACACTTTTATGAATGAAGTATGGAACAAAGGTGACTTCAGATGTTAAGTCATTGTTAATTTTAATTTGAGTTTAAAAGTATGTTTCAAATCCAGTGACAATGCATTTGAAACTTATTAAAAAAAGTCTTATCTTCCTTTTAACCTAGAAAAAACTTGCTTTTGTGCTTTTTTGTTTTGGATTATGTATACCACTTTGTATCTTCATGTGATGTGGAATATTGTACAAAGTTTGTAGACTGTAAGTTAAATTTTCTTTATGTAATTTAAACAAATATAGCAGGGATTTAGGGCAAATGAAAGTTTGCTTTAGAATTTTGGACAGATAAGAATAATGTGTATATTATACCTTGTTTTAAGTAGATGCTTATGTTGATTAACTTGTGCCAGAACTAAATAGTTAAAATACACTTTTGTACTATGATGCATACATTGCTTTTCTTCCTTCATCATCTTCTGTAATGAAAGCTTGAGCAGGAGTTGGAGCAGTCCCGGAAAAAGTTGAATGAATCAGAAGGCAGTAGAGAAGCTCTTTTGCATCAGGTAACTGCTTTGGTGTGGCATAAATCCTGAAGTCTTCATATTAGGCTATGTCTGAGTCTTTTTGCTTAATCTTCCGATCTCATACTTGGATAACACTGTTTTGGGAAGGGAAGGAGGAGGTACGGAAACACTGGTTTAAGAGTCTAAAATATGTGGACCGAGCCTTGATATACTTCTGCTTTCCAAACGTCTATGTATGTATGTTCATATATAATAATTATACTAGTGGTAGTAGTTATGGTACTTTTTAAGAACATAAACACATTATTTGTAACTGCCCTTCACAGTATGCTTTAGAACAACTTCTATATTAGTAATTATTGTTATACAAAGTATTTGATGTATTGTATATTAACATGTAATAAAAATATATAAAAAACACCTGAAAATCTGTCTGAAGTGTGCTCTAAACAATACCTATTGATGCACATATGATTAGATCTAGAAATTGCAGGAACTAGGATTATAGCTTTAGAAAAGTGTCCTTTCTCCTAAACATTTCTAATCATTCCTTCTTTCGGAGGAGCTGGGGAAAAAGATTGAAATAAATAGGGATGAGGCAATTGGCATACTTACCTGTTAGCATTAGTTGTTTGACTTCTGTATCTAGTAGAAGTTTGAGTTGTCTGTATTACTGTTCCAAATTTAACTCATTGTGCATAAAATATAGTGCTATATCACATAGTGGTAATAGGAGTTAGAGCTGTTTTCATGCAATTCAATTTTAGCATGTCATATTCATTTTCCTGTACATAATGTCATCTTTGAAAGTGCTAGACTGTATATGATAGGAAAAACATAAAAAACCCCTATGTTTCTTAAGAATAAGTACATTGTATTTTTAATGACTAGAATTTAAATAAAATATATTGCTTATTAAATTTGTTTAGATGTTTTCACTAGCAATGCAAAAAGACAATTGCAACATATAAAATGGTAGCATTTTGTTTGGTCTAGAGAAATTAATGCTTGTCTGTGGTCAACATAACAAATGTTTCCATTAATTTTGAATAATCACTTTGTGGCCTATAGTTGGGAAGTAATTTGTCTTTCTGTTTACCATCTGCAGTGCTCTTGAGATTTATTTATAAATATTACTTGTGTATAGTCTTTTTTCTTTTTTTGTAGCATTTAATAAAAGTATGCTATTTACTGTTTCATTCTCTTTCATTAAACATTTGATACTTGTACATGCATTTTAGGTTGAGGATCTTCGTTCTCAACTTCTGAGAGCAGAAGAAGACCGTGTAGAGTTGCAACATCAAATTTCACATGTTGCTATGCACCGCCAGAGCTACCAGGATGTACAAGATGATGACAGGAGAATTAGAACAGGTACAACTCTCATGTTTTGCGCTAGAGGACTACAAATTAGTTAGCCTGGACATTAATTCTGTCTTTGAGTTTCGGTCCAGTTCTTCTACTGTTTCAACAAAACATCCATTTAACTCCTCAGCTTTAAGTTGATAAGTACAATAAGTACTGGCATTTATTAAAAAATAAATAACAATGAGAGTTAAAATTTAAAGTACCATCATTTGCATGGTTAAAACAACTGAAGATTATTAGAGACAATTTCAGCGAAGTGGATAGTGTTTCTACAGAAGAAAAACATTTGAAATATTTTTAAATAATAACTTTTCCGAAATACTACACTTCGCTCCATTTGCAGTTTAAATTCTGCCATGTTGAAAATCATAGCAAAAGTCATTTACGTAGCTGGTTAATAAGACTGATGAATTTCTGGTAGAATTTCTAAGGAGTAACAATAAGTTCCAGAGAGGTTAAGAAAATTTTCCAGTATGATGCAGTCGGGGCTTCTTTTTGCAGCATATTAGAATTTTAGAGGTGTAACAATGATATTTAGAAGAAAAATACTTTAAAGAATTTCAAGATGTAGTTGCGTATTAAATTACCACTTTAGCAAGGTCTTTGCTACGTTGTTAGTTATCTATCTGTATTTAAACTTTTCAAACGTAATAAGGAGAAAGATAAAGACTTTCTCTAATGCCTTTTTGATTAACACAGAAATGTATTACTCAAGATAATAGAGGAATAGTGGTTCCAAGTCCAGTGTCTCCGTGAATGTTTAATTGGTTTGGTTAATAACATATTTTTGTATTTTCATACTTCAGCTACTGAATTATCTTGGTTATTAAAATCGGACTCTGACTCCCTGTTTTACAAATCTCATACAGAGCACTGGAAAATGGCTAGATTTTTTATGTGTCTTAGCTTCAGAAATGTAACACAAAAGAGTAATTTTAATAGTTTTTTTCTCCAGTCATGCTAATGTATCTGCTTCAAAGTGAATTTATTTGAAACAATGTCTTTCATGTTAATGAAAGCATATTTTAATTTTTCCATTTGTTTTATAATTATAAATCAAAATTGCTGTAAAAATATGAAGAAAATAAAAAATGTACTGGAGCTATTATAGATAATATTTAATTATAATATAATATTATATATCACATTATGATATATGTAATAATAATAAGCATGTATATTATTAGATATCATATATAATTTATGCAGTTGTGTTTCTCCTTATTGTGTTTTTTCTGTTTCTTCAAAGATGCATGGGAAGATTACAAATGGAGATTTTCTTTGCCTCTAGTAGTTGTTTATGACTAAAGACCATTGAATTTCTGGCTGAGGAAATTTACAGTTTGCTCTCATCAAGAACTTCTATTGTAGTTGTAGGATTCAGACATAAAACTCTCAGATAGTGACTTCCAAATCAGGAGGTATTACTCTAGTGGGATAAAATCTTGGCCTTGAAGTTTGTGGCCAAGTTCCATTTACACCAGAACTTCCTCATTGTTTAATCCATCCTATTTTATTTTATTGGGTTTTGGATTCCTCAAAAAAAAAAACAAACCCAACCAAAAAAAAGAGGGGAAAACCCCTGTAAAATGACTAGATAAACAGAAATACTGTCTCATTCAGTGAAAGATTGCTATAGCTATAGCCATTTTTCACAGATACTTTGATCAAAATCGATAGTTGTAGAATAGTCTGAAGTAGAGAAGAAAATTTCTGAAAGAGAAATAAGAATAAAATAATTACCACAAGTTGGTGTTTCCACTGGGCCTATTGTTCTGTTCTTACTATTTCATAGTAGCTGAAAGATATGAGAGAGAGAAGCAAGAACTGGAGAAACATATTTTGGAACTTAAAGCAAAGCTGAGTCATAATGCTGTAATGTCAGAGGTAGAAGAACTGAAGAGATGCATAGAGACTAAGGACAAGGAGAAAGCACAGCTTGTAATGCACATACAGGTAAGTCGGGGGTTTTGGTTTTTATTTGTTTTGTGTTGTTTTTAATAATTTCCCATATGTTTAAGGTAGGTCATATGCCAGATTAAGGAGTAACCTTTAAAACTAAGATTAACTGTCATGCTATTACTTTATTCTATAAATAACTTTGAAAGGTGATTTGAGTTTGCAGAGGTTTTTCTCTCCCATCTTTTTAATAAACCAAAAAAGATATCTACTGTTGCCCATGGTTTGGATTACTACTTTCCCATGTGCAGAGAAAAAGTGATCTGATTTTATCAACAGTTACCATTAATAATGGTTTCTGGAACTGATTCTATAAATTAGTATTTACTTCCTTATTCCCCATTCTGTCATGCTTCATAACTAAAGTTTAACTCTTAAACAAACTGGGATACCTTGTTCTGTGAGACAGTGCAGTAGAGTAACAAAAATAGATCATAACTGCTCTTTTTTTAGCAATTCGATGCAATATAATAATTATATTAATAAGTATTAGTATTCTTATTTCTAGTAAACACATACTATTTAAAGTGATTCTCTGAGAAGAATAACAGTAATCTCTGACACTGGAATCTTAATTAGAAGACTTTTACCTTGAACATGAAATGAGATCTAAGGAGGCGGTAGTCTTTTTATTTAAGACAGGAGACTCCTGTATTTTTGGATCTTGTCTAGATTTGTCATTGCTAGTAAGATCCCTGAACAGTAACTGGTTTTTACTGTCTTTCATGAATTTCAGGAGAAATCAGGATATTTTCAAAACCCTGTGTGGGATTTCAGTAGTCAAGTACTTAACACTTGTTTTACTTGTATTGGTGTTTTCAGTAAGCCAGGGGTTTTGCATTTCACATGTATTTTTCTAATGAATGTACTTTTCTTTGAAATGGTCTTGTATCACTTTGGAAATTCAAAAGTAGGAATTTTTTTGGTCTTTTCATGTATTTACAGGACTATACTGTTCAGTTTACTTCTGCTGCCCTTTTTCCTTGTCAACTTCTGTGCTGATTTAAATCAAACAAATACATCAACTTACATTTGGAAAAAAAAAAAGTCTCAAAATAAGTTCCTACATGCTTTATGAAAATTGGTCATTTGAACAGGTTTGAAAAGACCTAGCGTGCTTCTACAGAGAGTAAGGCAAACAGAACTCATTTCCTGATGCCCATCAGCATTTGTGTTCTAGCTGGCCAATATAACTCCAGACTAATGTGAAACATGCTGGATTTTTTGTTTTGGGGGGCCTGAGAAATTCTAATTACTTCGATGGCAGGAGTTAATGGGATAAAAACTCATAGAAAACCATTTTTTTTTTTTAAGCTTCTGCTTGTAGAACATGCTTTCTTGAGGGTCAGAATGATGATTCTACTACTAATTTCCTGCTCTGTGAAAATACTGATGGAAGAGTGCTCAGCCAGGGTCATTGTCATTGCTCTGAATTAGAAATCTTTGACTTCCCTGATTATCTGAACAGAAAATACTTTGTACTTCTTATCTGCTTCCCACTGCCATTCTCCTACAGAGGCAGTAACAGGAAAATAGCTACTGTGTTTTTCTTTTAATGAGACATCAAGGAATGCAAGGATGTGAATTTCTAAACTTATGTACTAACAAAGCATTTTGTCAAGCCTGTTCTGACAGCTGCTCCTACCAGATAGTCTGATTCTCAGTTGGAAGTGACCAGTCATGTTTGACTTCAGTGTAATTTATCTTTGGTTAGGGGGGAGGATGTAACTGCACATGCCTCTGGCGTACATGTGATATTAGAAATTCCTTTTGATTTATTTAAATGTCATTGTTTTCAACAATTTGAGTTGTGTGTGGTGAACATGTAGTCCCTGACAGTTGCAGTAAACTCACAATATGATGTAAATTGGAGAGGATGAAAAAGATTATGATCACATTCTTAAACTCATGTTTAGATTTGAGTTCAACCTTAAATTAATTTTTAAATTTAATAGAGAAAATTTGTATTTCGGTTGCTGTACTTTACCTTGGGATGCTTCTGTAAGATCTTGAAATGTATACAACTATCTTTAAATATCTTTTTCTGCATGGAACTATATAGATATGGGGCTGTTATGGCTGACTATTATGACCTGAGAATTGTGGCTAAGAAATAAACAAAGTACACAAATCATAAAGATGCAGTACCCTAGTTTCTCCATAAGCATTTTTAGACTCATGCTTGTGAAATTGTTTGATTTACTAATTACTTCTCATTCTAATTACGTCAAAGTAGTCTTACAGTGCTGTCCAGTAGCATGTACCAGCAGACAATCAGTTTGCTAGAATATTTCAGATTTTCTGAGGGAAAGTTACTGATTTGTTTATTTAAGATTAGAATTCTTCAGTAATATAAGTTTTTCAGTCTTATCCTCCTTAAAATGAATTTTATGGGTTTTTCATCCTCTAGAGACAAAACTGTTAGTCAATTATTTTCATTATATGAGTCAATTAAGATATCTGAAAATCAATAAGTAACACTTTTCTAAATTTAAAGAGATCCTCTTACAAAATAAGAGAAAGCAATACCTTTGCAGACCAGCCTATCATCATGTCAGTAGAGTTCAAATGCTGAAATAGTGGTACAGATAGATTTAAAATGTACAGATGCTATTCACTTTGATAAAGCTTCTATCTAAAATCACATATCAACCTGGGAAGAAAAAGGTGTTTTGCTGTATCTTATATTTACATAAAACATTACTTGTCAGAACGAGTAGCAGTTCAAGCTTTGGAAAAATATGGAGGAGGTGTCACTTTACGAAATTGATTTTGTGCAATATACCTTATACTGAATGAATACACTTCTTGACTGATTGACTGCATCTTCGATTATTCAATTCACAGAATTTATGCTTGCATGAAAAATCTAAGCATTCCAGATTTTTGGCAAGAGATGCAGATCAGATTGTGATGAATAAATTTGAGGTCTGCATTCAGGAAAAATTAATAAGAGAAATAATTAGGTGCATAATTTGGATAGCATTGTTGAAAACATTATCAATGACAAGCAGTATTAGAATCTGGTGACTGTGCTGCTGAGACACAGTGCAGAAGAAAGAGAGGAAGGAGAAAAATACATATAGATACACTTTAGGTGGCTAATATAATTAGTGTGGTGGGGTGAAATGTGGCTTTCTGTATTCTTATCAGTATAGAATGTTTGCACATAACTGATATAAGACACTAGTTCTGTAAATTGTAGTACATGAGTGATCCTCACTTGCATTTTAAATGTTCAGAAAAGTTTTAAAGAATGTTGCACTGAAACACTGTGTTTTCTATACCTAGAATAAATTTGCTTACAGTTTGTGGTGATTTTATTTTTAAATTAGGTGTTGAAAATGCAGGTCAAAAGTATGATATGTGTAGTCAAGCTAGGGACTAGAAGTCCAAACTACGTGAGTTACTAGAACTACGTGGCACTCGTGTGTTTAGTGCTTGTGGTGATTAGTTTACACTTCAGATAAATAACTGGGCTCTAACTGGAAACTGTTGGCCTCCTTCTCTGCCTCCATTTTTTTATGAAAGTTGAAAGCTAGATTACATATTGGGATGTTGGATATGTAGAAAACTAGATGCACAACTGTTTTTACTTGGGGCAAATGTTGCATCTGGTTTTGAGTTTGTTAATCACCTCTGTTCTGTGTCACCTCTAGGCAGAGTCTGTCAATTGAAATGTCTGTGGTGGTGTTGCAGTCTGAGTGTTGATACAAACTTTAATCAGTTTTGAAAATAATACTTGCTTTCAGATCTCTAGAGCATTAATATGCTGTACGCCAGGATTTAGTAACTAAATGACATTTTTAAGTGTTCTGCAAACATAATTATCTTCTATAAAAATCATCAGATATTAAAGCCAGAAGGAGATTATTTGATGTTATGTTGGTGGTGAATGAGTCAACATGAGTATTCCGATACCTTTCCCTTGGTTCTGTTAGCAGTGGAACTATGAAAATGCTCAATAAAATCAGTTTAGAAAAATTGAGACCTAGAATTGTCTTATGTAAAGACTGAGAAGAGACAACGTACCACAATCAAGATTTTCTATAGTAACAGCAGTGCAAAACATCCTAACAATTGCTGTACATATATATACAACATATTTTTAACAGTGAACTGTTCTGAGTATCCTGGGTTGCTTCTGTAAGGAGAACCTCCATACTGTTGTATGTCACAGAATATCATCATGCTTCTATTGCATCCAGAGCAGCTCACTGAGTACTCTGGGTGACTGACCTTCAGCCACCAAAGGCACTAGATGCTCCTTGGAATCTGGAGTCTTAATCTATGAAGGCACCATTTCTGATCTGCATAGAAATTTTCTTGTAATCACAAGTACTTAGTAATTTGCTATTTGGAAGAGAGACTCAGATGTCCCAGGTATGTGATTTCCCGCCCTCCCCCCCCCCCCCCCCCCAAGTGCAACCTCCTGGCATTGCTTGTCCTTTCTCTTAGATTATCTCACTCTTGTTTACTACAGTCTCAGCTGAGAAGGAGAAAATTGGATGAATATTTAGGAAAAAAAACCTACAAACAAAACAACAAAAAAGCCTCACATCTCTAAAAATCTCTAAATCTCACATCTCTATATTCCTGTCTCATAGAAATCCTTAAAATATTTACATTTTGAATTACCTAGAAAGATAATTTCAAGACAGGAATGTGAAAATTGGGGTATATTCTGCAAGGTCTAAAATAAGAATCACTCTGCCAAATTCTGCCATAGTAAAAGGGCAACCTGCAAGGCTCAGGAGACAGCCGTATCTGGTGGAACCCCAGTCAATATGTGCACCGACATGGTTGTGACATCGAGCTCATTGTCCAGGCTTCAGTATTACAGAACTGAAGAGGATATCTTCAGACACATTCCACTGGACATGGGCCTGCTGGCAAATTTAAGCACTAAGTTTAAACATATTCCCAAAACAAAGATGGAGACTGAGATCTGTGATAATTCCAACTTCTCTAGCGCTAGCAGGGCTCGGGGCACTGTAAATCTAAACAGACCCAGGAGCTGGATTAAGGTGTAGTCTGTGGTAAGGACTGATGTTTCTCTTTGACAAGTTCTTTCAAATTCCACAACTCTGGAGACCGAGAGCAACCTTACATGTGTTGTGTTAGGTTTTTCATTTATTTTTCTTTTAGTGACATTTTCTTTTTCTTCTGTTCGTTATGACATTCTAATGAAGGGCAACTTCATTCTCACAGGTAGCACAGTATTTCACCCTCAGTGCTAATGAAGAAAACCCAACTAACCTCCCAAACAAACCAACCAACCAACCAAAAAAAAAAATCATGAAAACCCTGTGGTACAACACTTGATTATAATACCAGAATAGATCCTCTCAGTGTCTGACCCAACCCTTATTTGAGTTTCAGCCTGTGCTGAACTCTTATTCAGTACTGTTCTGGCCATGGCTGCAGTGCATACAAACAGCTTTGCAAAGGAAAACAGTCAAGCTATGTGCCTTACATTAATGATAACATTTTGTGATGTATTGTCTGCATGTGTATTTAATGCCCTTTACAACTGAGATTCTGTGGCTGAGATGAAAACGAGGACTAAAAGGCTGAAGGAAAACTGAGTGTTGAGACTCCTACAAATGTCTGTATACAAATGATATAAAGTATGATGGGGAAACAGGGGAACCTACTTACTCCAGGTGTCATTTTTTTAATATTCAAGACTGACCATATGTGCATTCATAGTAGGATGCAGGTATAAACATTCTATGAAAGATACTTTGTTATTTTAAGAGAAAATAAGTGGCTTTCAAGACTGGAGGTCTTGACAAACTTATGAACAATAGGCACGTGGTATTTATGAAAATTTTATATATTAAATCTAATGTTTTTTGAAAATATGCTCAAACTGAAAAATGTGGTGTCGTGAATCTAGCTTAATTATCAATTATTTTTAGTTGTAAAAATTGTTTAGAAAGAAAAATCAAAGCTCAAGTTTATAAGATCATCATTATGAAATGAAACCACAGGGTCATACTTTCACAGACTACCACTGCCAAATACAATGTTCTTCCAAGGACATCAGTATATTTGTATAATTATTTCTTACTATCAAAACAGTCTTAATTCTCATAAGATCAAAATTAGGCATTAAAAATATATAGTAGTGTAACTTGCTTAATGGAGATTTATGTGTTGTATTAACTATTTACTATCTGCTAACAGAACAGTTCCACAAAAACTAGTAATCAGTCATTTTCTGAGCAGTGTTTGTCTGAAGACAGTATCATATTTAGCAAAGTATGGTCTATTGACCCTGCTGATTGTTATTTCCAATCATTAAATGAAAACTGTCCTTTAAGATGGTTCTGATGACCTCTAGATGTTCATTGTTATAAAGGGTTGCTTCAAATCAACCACAGTGTTGGCATGTGTGCAGGCAAGTAATGGCAAATGGCAAAGAGATTACTTGCCTGTAACTGTTCTGTTAGAAATGTTATTTTAAAAATTGTAAGCAACCAGCCAGCCTCCTTTTTTCACAGAATGCCTAGAAATTAGGATTGTATGTTGGGATTTTCCAAGGAACCAAAAGGCAAGACCGTAATCTTTGGCTTTTTATAGATACTTAAGCTTTGTACATGAACAGGGAGGTTTGAGGTGTGGCCTTAATGATACTGAAGCAAAAAAAATGTCTAGCAAATAGTGCTTGTGTATGTCTGTTCCCCCCCCGTGAATGTATATGCCATACCTAGAAAGAGACTTTCTTCTTTCTGGGAAACCTATCTCTAGGTGTGTAGATGATAAATATGATTTCATACCAGATTTTTTTATTTCTTTATTTTTATGACAACCCATGTTTGAGAAGTTGCTTATTTAATGTTTTAAATACCTGTAGAGTATTAAATACCTTATAGATCAGACAGAATTTTGACAACTGCATACATGTTAACATACAGATACACATATGTTTATCCTATGTCAAATAGGAATTCAAAAGTATAGGTCAGTACACTTGGGACCCCTGTTATGATGATATAAAAACAGAGAGTATGGAGATCCATTGTTTCTCTATTCCCTTGCTTTACAGGAAAAGCTGCATGAAATGTTGATATGCTGAGCTGCTGTTTTCCAGCTGACTTCAACTGTTTTGGGTCTGTGCTTGCTTAACTTTTCTAAGCAAAGTGCAAGTTATTTGCAAAGATCTCCGATTTTCACAAATTGTAAAAATAAAACAAAAATTCACATTTATATTGGTACATCCATGTCAGAGTTCATTTTTCCTTCTCATGCTAATAGCTTATGTTGATAAATTAGTTATGCTTCAAGATGAACGTCTAAAATATTCATTTTTTTCATTTTACTGTAAACCAGTAAATTGGAGATTAAGATTTGCTTTTACAAAGTGAAATTAATGTTTACAATTACTTGAACATTGTTTTCTGTGTTTAAGCTTAGACTCCTGTTTCATTAAAACATCTGTGGGAATTGTGTTAATGAAGTGTGTTCTCTGGGGGAATTATACATTTTTTTAAATGATGCAGAGTTGAATAGTACATCAGTTTAGACTGACATCCTCTATGGTGTCTCCATAAAGACATGAAATGGGAAGTCATAATAGCATGTATAATCATGACTCTGAAGAAATGATAACCCATTTTAGAAAATCTGTGGAAGGGTAAATGTAACATCTCACTGTATTTTATCAGGCTATTTTTGACTTTTGTTACATTCAGAATTTAAATCTTTACCTTTAAAGAAGTAATATAATCTGTTTTCATTTGAATTTAAGCTAATTTTGATAAAATGTTGCTAGTTGCAGCTTGTGAGGTTTTTTGGTTGGTTTTGTCTTATGAATAAAACTTTTTACAAGGTTAGTCCTGGTTGTTTTACCTGATGAGCTTGAAAATGCATGTTTAAATAACAGTGAAGCAGAATATATGTGGGTTTTTTCTAATGTATAGAACTGTAAATCTAGAAAGACTTTCCTGTGTTCTTTTTGCCACCTGTTTAAGATTTACTCCCGACTATTCCATAATGTGTTTACCTTTTGTTTTATTATCTATATCTCAGTTGTGCCTAGAGCAGGAATATTCATCCTACAGGTGAGCAACTGATTGTCCAGTGGATAACCCTACTCCTGTTTTGCGTCATGGGTACAAGTATCAATCTGGACTGATTGTTCTTGTCTGTAGCATCAGTCCATTCCTGTCTGTATTTTCTGTCAGTACCATGATCTGTCACGTGTGTTACAACCTGGACGTGGGAGCCCAGAGTCGTAAAGGTTCTGTGATTGCCTTGGGTTAAATTAAGGTGAAACTGTTGTCCCTCAAGTGGAGTCATTTACCTGTTGTGCAATACACCAGTATACACACAGAGCAGAGGTACTTATTTATTCCATGTCTGCACAGAGTGGGGTGCTAGGTGATAATTCCACAAAGCTGGCACACTGCACAAAAGAACTTCAATGTATTTATACACTTCAGACTACACAAATAGACATTTACTGTAATGACCATTGGTTAGTTTCTTAACACTTTGCCCTTCATTGGTTAACAACATGCCTTGTCTCAATTTAAAGTTGCAGTGTCTTTTAATTAATCTGCGCAAACTCAAGGAGGAGGGACACATCTTCTTGATCTTAAATTGAGTTGATGGTTGTGTCTCCCCACCCCTTTGTGCCCTTATCTTTTCCCCAGATACTGTCGATTTTCTTCTCAGACAGCCATCCATCTTGTGGTGCCTCCTGGGGCAGAATGACTCCTATCAGTCTTTTTAAGGTTCACCAGACGTGCATTGTTTATACAAAGTTGGAGTAACTTACTCCCTTATCTCCTGGTTCCTTCTTTTGATCACAACCCTTTTAAATCAGTGACTTACCCTGTCATTGTTCTAATTATAAGTTTAGAATGGACAGAGTAGAAATTTTCCCAGAGACATCGAAATGACACCAAACGACCGGTTAAAATGTTTTACTTGAGATAGAAACAGCTTAAACCTGGAAAAGGGTAATAAGCAATGTGGTCTTTTATAAATCTATAAGAAAGAAAGGAAAGGAAAGAAAAAGAAAGAAGAGAAAGAGAGTCAAAGAAATCTGGTCACCAGCCCTGGATCCAGTGTTGTCTCAGATCTGGTGGTCTTGGGTGGTGGGTGCACACACAGCAAAGTCACCTTTTAAGTTCATCTCATCAGCTGATTAGCATAGTAGACAAAGAGAGGTAGATTTTCCTTGACAGATGAGGAAAGAGGTGGTGTATGGGTTCTGCGGATGCATTGAGGGGGAATGGGGTGCACCAACCCCCTTGTCCAGTTGAGTCGGTAGTTATGCTCACCCTGCTGCCTTTCACTTCTACCCCAGTTCCCACAGATTTTTGTTGACTTCCTGCTTCTTGAGCAATCATCCCAGAAATGCTAACCTTTTATCAGGCCTTATCACCTCTTCAATGGCAAAGTCCTGAAGTCATTCGCAAGGCCTTCATGGTGTCAGGCTACACAATGGAGTCAGAGATTAGTGGTCCTTGTGCTTGATGAGAGACATTTGGTTTCACTCAGTCCAAGTTTTCCCCCCTTTGAGGCTTATCTAAGGAGTTTGACAATACAACCATAAGGGAGTGGGGATGGGCATCATCCGGTATCAGCACTTCCTTGGGTGGTGGTCTTTAGACTAATCACAAAGGCCACAGCTTGTCCTTGGGGTTTTCTGTGTCGATGAATGTTTGAGACATTACTTTCCTCAGTTCCTTACTACATGCAAGAGTGCACGTGCAGTTGTCTTTCCAGGACAACAATTGTTATCCTGAAAAGTCTGGTACAATCTATTGACTCCCAGGAGGTAATGGTCAGGTTTGGAGGGGAAAAAAAAAAAACAACAAACCCACAAAGAAAAACGCAAACAATAAACCCAAGCTACACCCCCCACTCCCACCTCCCTGCAACCTTGTGGAAGGACCTTTGTCTAAACAGTCATTTTATGTGCATCTGTAAAGTCACTTATTCTTTCATAGGCAAAGTATTTTTCTCTTGTCCCTTCTGAATGGCACCCTGTTTATTTCAGACTACACCTCCAATTTGTTTCAGTTGTTCTGAAATCTAATCCTCTTCTTGAAAGTATTTCCATCCCTTGAAGCCTGATAATATCTTTGACTGTAGAGCAAGCCTATTAAAATAGTTATTAATAAAAATACTGAATGGTATGAAATCAGTCTTAAATAGGCCTGAAATACAGAATACTAATGTAAGATTCTACATGGTGATCTTAATAAAAATCAGTTTTGCTAGTGAGGGTTCAATACCTGATTTCCAAATATGCCCTTGCAGAAGATAAATGGAGAACATTTTTCCTGACTTGCTTATGAGACTGTCCTGAGAAATATCATCAGATTTGAGATGGGCAGTGCTTGCTATTTTTAAAATATATGGTTTCAGTTTCATTCAGTATTGAAATGCTAACTAATGTTGGCTCTAATAGTTTCAAATATCTTTGCACTTTGTTCTAGAAACATCTACCAAGCTGCTGTATTCTTTATATTCATCGGTGCTTTTCAGAATACCTTTATTCAGCATGTTGCTTCCATGAAAGCAACCAGCATATAAAACTGGGTAACAACTAGCTCATATACTGTAGATTACTTTTGCTATGGTGAATGCTATTCTTTCCTTGCCAATTTTCTTCTTCCTCTCACCTGTTTATATTTACCTCCTTACATCTTCCTATTTGCTTTATTCCATATTTGTTTAGTGGGTAACATATGAGAATCCTGGTCAATGACTCTTCCTCAAACTTAAAATATAAAAAATAACAAGAACAACCAGAAGAGGAACAAATGCAGAAAGTAAAATAGGTGATAGAGTAACCATGTATTTTATATCTTGTGGTGAAATTCTTTACCACTGCAGAGGGGGAGATTCTCTTGGGCTAACAGGGCTTTCCCTGATAGTCAAGGAGATCTTTTATGCTATTAATATTTTAGACAGAAATGTGATTTAACATCACTGTATGTTGTTTTATAAGGCTTCACATTGTATATCTTTAGAATTGGAATTTTCATATTTTGCTATGATGATTCCAGGTGTTAACATCTGACCTGGAAAACAGGGAGAAGCAGCAGGAAAAAATGCTGAACCAACTAAAGGAGATACAGAGTTGCTACAAGGCTTGTGAGAATGGACGTAGACAAACTGAACTCCAGTCTGCTGAGTTAGCTCAACAGGTTGAAGAGAGTACTAAGGAAGCAGAACGCTACCTCACTGAATTCAAGCATTCAGAGGCACTCAGGCTGGAGGTTGAGAAAAAAAGAGAAGATTTGAAGGTGAGAGCACAGGAAGCCATCCGCCAGTGGAAGCTGAAGTGTAAGAAACTAGATCGTGAGGTGGAGAAACAAAATGAAACGATCAATCAACTGATGGACAAGAACAGTCAGGTAAGATTGACTGGGTGGGGTTTTTTTGTACTCTTTCAATTTGTTTTGGAAATGAAGATAAGGAGTTTGTTTATGCAAATTGTGACTTAAACCACATTCTGCCTTAAGTTCTGAACCAAATTTTCTGGTGAACTATAACACAGCTAATAGATGGCAATATTTCTTAGCTATTAGAGTTCTGCATTCTCTTCTTTATCCATCATTTATTCCAGTCTCTTCACTTAATCAAAGCTTTCTTCTTGTAAGGAAGAAAGTTTCTCTATGAATGTTGCTTTTACTTTATCTTTTCAATTAACAGTTAACACAACTCAGTTTATTTGTAGTTAATTTTTAAGGGAATAATATGATGTAAAAAATTTTGTAAAATATTTTAGTCACATTAAGTAATAACCCATGTTCAAGTTATGCATTCTCTCATGCAGTGGACAGTGGTCACATCTTTGAAAGTAGGTAGTTACTTTCACCATGTATGTCAGATTGCTAGCAGACCGTAATGCTATATGGACTTTGACATAACTAGCGTATTTTTAATTCCATTCTGTATTTAAGCTTTTCTCAAACTCTAGGCTTAGTAATGCCATCTTGTATTGCCAATAAAAAGACTACAGGTTCTGAAATATTGTAAGGACTGCAACTCAGTTTGGATTTGGTGTTTGGAGACAGAAAAGTAGATATTTTTTATTTGAGAATGTGCAGAGATTTTAGCAAAATCTGGAGATTTTAGCAAAAAAGGTACACTCGTCTGCATTTGGGATGAACATGCTGCTAATGCCTACCATGCAGTTCCTAGGTTTGTCCATTCATCTGGATAGAGAATCTGTGTTCCTTATATTTTTGTAACTTCTCTTTTTTAATGCTTTTCATGTATTTTTTTTTTCAGCCTCTTCCTTGATTTTTTTCAAAGAAAAAGTTCTGAAAATACAATTTGAAAGCTAATCATGTAACTTTTCTGGGCTTTTCATTTGTCTTTGTCAGTGTGGCAAAATACTTACTCCTTTCTTCCTCCTCCTATAAAGTTTCTCAGGAAAAAACTTTGTGCCTTTTTTTTTTTTTTTTTTTTTTGACTTAGGAGAATTCCTTGACTTTTTCTAGTCCCGACACTGCTTTAAAGACAAGCATTCACATCAGTGGTAATGTTGATATTCCCATCTTGGAATAGCAGTAGAAATCATCATTCTGTTTGTAATGAGTCTGTGGGTCCTTGTATTTTCCAGTGACTGGGTAAGAAGGTGCCTGCTCCTACAGTGGCTGGCTTTTATCTTAAATTGCATTGTCTGCTGGTACAGTCTATCATATTGTATGGCCTACTTTTGTTCTTACAGAGCTTCCCTCACCTCTCTTCACTTATTTCCTAGTGACGTGCATCCAATTTACATTACTAAGTCTGATGGGCTTGGGATGGCTCCATGCCATCCTGTGCTTTGTCCTGCTCAAAGATTGTAGTTTTCAAGGGGAATATGATGTGAAGTATGGAATATCTGTATTCATCCTATGTTGTTCCTGATACAGTAACCTCTTCTGAGACTGGTAGGAGCACTGCTGAATGTATGAGCATGGTCAGAGCACAGGAGAAGCCACAATGGGTCTAATACCAAGTTGAAATTAATAAACTCTAGCACATATAAGTTGTGATTTCTGGGACTGCTGTTTCTCTCCTGACCTACCTAGCATATTCCTTATTTTTTTATTATTATTTGCTCTATCCATGCTCTAACAATTCATTCCATAGTAATAATCTTGTATTGGTTAGTCCTAGCAGTTGTCTGAGGAAGTAAGTTTTGCAAACATTTAAGACGTTGGTCATCTTTTGCCTAAGTAAATGGAGGTGTTAAGGAAAGGAAGAAAACCTGAATCATTTAGAAATCATGTGTGACTCATAATAGACAAATGAGAAGCAAAAAGTAGAGGAGAGTGAGTTGTGAATAACAACCAGGAGGAGCCTCAGAAGGCTCTAAAATCACTGTTCATGTAAATGCTGGACAGGTCTTTGTAATGGCAATTGATAGTGCTGTCCACATTGAAATTTTTTCTGTTACGTGAGAGTCCTTGATCTGGATTTTACTTCTTTTTATGTAAGAAATGCATAAAAATGCTAAATGTAGTCACTTTGGTTTAAGCTCTATTTAAGAAATGGTGCCAGTATTTGTTCTTATTTTTAAAATCATCAGCATCTTGCCAACAAGTTCGAGGTAAGTATCCTCCAATAAAGAGATTTTCTTCAGGAGTGACATGGGATATCAAATAAACTGTGTGTTGTTGTGGAGGAGAAATAATGCAAACAATATTTCACATTCTCAGTATAAAGTCATAGACAGTTCCCATATGAAGATATAATCAATCTAGATACAGCATTTGTGATAAGCTTAAGGGAACTAGATGAACATAATTTAACCATCTTTGAAATATACAGATAATTAACATCTGAGACAAAGCTCTATAAAAATAAATAAAGAAAAAGGAGAAATGGCAGTCTGTTGTCTTTGTTTTCTGTTATAGGACTTAAAGGGTTGATGGCAAATTTTCAAAATTGGATTACAATCATAGCTTGCAATTTTGAGATGTTCCAAATATTTGCAGACATTGGGTGAGCTATAGAAAGACTGCTTAGGTTTCATTCTTTTGGAGTTATTGGAATATTGGACTTGGTGAAAGTCTTGCCTATGTGGTTATCCGTGATATTGGTTGACAGTTGGAATCTCTAACATCTTCTGTCTCTTGGAACTTATTTTCTTCTATGTATGGGATGTAGAAAACACGTTATACTCAAAGCAAGTTACTTATGATGTGACTTTTTTTTTTTTAGCCAAATCATGCAACTAGAATGACAAGACAGTTTTAGGGAGGTTGAAATACTGATATTTTTGGGTACCCCATATCTTTGATTTATTATTTTTGTATTCTGTTTTGCACTGCTTTTTCTTCATGTAATTACAATTTTTTTAAATTGTTTTTAACCTGCACGCTGTCAACCTTAATTGCCTTTTTGTTTTGGATTATTTCAAGTAATTTTGTTATATCTATAAGAAATGTGTACAGTCTGTGGAATTAGTGGAAACAGTAAAATTCAGTGTAAAATTTATTTAAGCCAATTTAAAGAAACCGGTATTTTATGTGATACATCAGGAAAATCTCGTGTTGTCCCTTTATCATTGTTTTTTTCCTGTAGTAAAAGTTGTCTGTGACTTATAGGTGTACTGTAAGGGCCTTCTTGTTTTAAACAGAATGTTAAAAAATTAAATTATTACTTGAGATAAGTAAGAATCCAGAATGGTGTGTGTAACATGAGTTTAATGAAATGTAGTATTCACAGGCCAAAGTGTGCTAATTGTTCCTTAGACATTAGGAATGTCTAAGGACATCCTTCCAACAATTTTGTTCTTCCTTAGGCCCTCAAAGAAAAGGATGACCTCAGAAGTCAACTTCTCTCTGCTATACACCAAATAGAAAACCTTCGGAAAGAGCTGAATGATGTGCTTACAAAGAGAGCCCAGCAGGAAGAACTCCTCCACTGCAAGGAGGTAAAGCTGAATGAAATGAAGTCTCACCAGGTATCTCTTGAAGAAGAGATCAAAGAAGTTCAAGGTACTGTAAATAAATTGGAGAATGAGTTGAAAAAGCAAGTCTTTCTACAAAATCAAATGCAAGCTGAAAAAGAACACTTGGAGACAGAACTTGCAACTATTAACCTGATCCATAAAAAAGACCAAGAAAGGCTCTTAGAAATGCAAGCAGATGTAAAAAACTTAAGCTCTGTACGCGCGGAACTAACAAACAGAATAGCAGAAGAGGAGAAAGTAAAAAAGGAATTACATAAGAGCCTCTCAGATCTCCAGAAACAGCAGGAATCTAAGTGCGAAGAGATGACTTCAGCTAACAGGCAGCTGAAGATTGAAAGAGAAGTTCACCAACAGGAGCTGGCAGATCTTAGATCAGAGTTACAAAACGTTAAAAGCAAACATGAACGAAATGTTCAAGAGCTGATGAAACTGCTTAAACAAGAAAAGGATGATGCAGAGGCTCAGATTAGAATGCTGAAGGTACTTATTCTGAAGAATTTCAGTCTCAGACTTCCCCTGCCCACCCTGCCTCCCCCTGCTGCCCCCCCCACCCCACCCCCCCATTGTGTGATGAAGGTAATAATGCATGGACTTTAAAACATTTAACACACATTTTATTGCAGGTCATCATAAAAGTTTAAAGTCAGGGTAAGAAAGGTAACAATTTTAGGTCAAAAGCCTTTTTTAGTTCAAAAATAGTGAAATAGTTATGCCTGTGATCAGAACAGAAGGAGATCTGTGAGGCTGTAGTGTTTTAATATGATTTGATCCTTTCTTCTTCAGCTGTTATTTTTACAATTTTTACAACAGCCCTATTAAAGAACTTGCAGTATTTCAGGGATGATGCATTTTTCTAAATGTTTAAATTGCATGATGTTAAATTGCATGATGGAAATACTGTCATTGTATCTGGAAACATTTTCAGAATGTGAATAATGGTAATGTATAACACTTGTTAAGGTTCATTTTGATAGTACTTTCTATTTCAAGGAGTTTTTAGAATTTCTAATTTCTGTACAATTTCCCAGAAAAGTGACTATATTCATATAGTAAATGATGAAATAGCATTGTATTCATGAAGAAACAAGTTAATGTCTTTAGTTTACATAATTTGCTCCTGATTCAAGGCTACTGCATTGGAAAGAAAATGAGCATTTTAGTGGCTTTAAGTGGCCTGAATAAAATTGAAAAGATAAGTTGAAGTGGTCTAAATTGTACAATTAACTGTCAGTAGTTGTATAAGCTATACGTTGCACTTACATTGAAGTGATTTTGATTACATGGTTAAATATATATGTAAGATAGTATTTTGTATGTCCTAATAATACTAATTTGTATATTCTTATTAATGAATGCAGTAGTTTTCCAGTTAGGCTGTAAATTACCAACATATTTTGAGTGCACTTCTGAAGCACTATAAATATGCTTTCTACTTCAGTCCCATCAAATTAAAAATTTGCTCATGTCAAAATTCTACCAATTTAACCATAAAAAGCTGTAAAATCCTTAATCAAAGCTCAAGTGATTCATGAGGTACTTCATCATAAGTAATATGAGCATCTTTTTTTCCTCTTTTCTCACAAGTATGCAACTAGTTAAAAATGCATATTTTTCCACACTTGCAGTCATGAATTGATGTTACTTAGAAAAGGATGGTTAGTTATTTAATATATCATTCATGACATAATAATTGAGAATATTTCTTAAGCACTGGAAAACATAGAAAGCATTTAATGAAAATAACAATAAAAAAAATCTAGATGGTTGTTAGTGGAAGGATCATTAAAAATATTTTGGCAGCAGTGCTTAACAATGGGGGCTTAACTTGTAATGTGTCTAACATTATTTAAATGATCTGTCCAAATACGTGTTTTCTCTTTGACAATGACATTGAAATTAAGACTGTACATTTAGCATAAAGAGGTGAGGAGGAAAGTGTATTCTGGATGGTAGTAATAAAAAAATGAGTTGATTGTGACTGTGTTCCTTCTATGGAAAGGTCAATTTTACAGTAAGGGCCTCAATATTGGTACTGATTGTTGTACCTAAACAGAATATTTACAAAATTCACTTCCTTCTTTTATTTACAGTGCCATGACTTTTCCAGAATCCTTAATCTAGATACTTTTTTTTACAGCTTTGTGTCTCTGAAACAGAGAAGAGCAAAAGGCTTGAGGGAGATGAATTTTGTAAGATATTAGGTTAGGAAACTTTTTTTAGAAGTACACAGAATGCTAATACACAACATTCTCTTGATTCAAAGACTGTAAGTGCAACAAAATAGATAATCGTATCCATCTGTAGGAAGATCTGATGAGAACATGTCATTGTGCAGGTGATTTGGTTACTTTTTATCTGAACTCATCATTACGTTGCAATTGGGTTTCACTTTTATGGACATACTTTTCTTCCAAATTAAGGTAAACTTCGCATGCATTTTATCAAATTGTATTTAAATATTGTGGCTTTAGGATAGAGTTTAAGGAAATCCAACAGAAAGGGTGTTTTTTTTTACCTACTATCGTTTTTTTTCAGGCTGGTAAGTTTTTGTGCCCAGTAACCAACTGTCTTTTACTGTTACAGTAATAATCTTGACCTTATTTATGCCTCAGCCTCGTCCAACCTTTGTAACTGCTTTTGGGAAAGAATATACATAACCCTGTCCAAAGGCTGTTAATGTTAAAGTCTTAAAAATATCCGTTGGGAGAGACTCAGGGAGTAAAGGGAAATTTAACTTTAATTTTCTTAAGACCCAGAGCCTTAAAATTAACTAGAGGAGCAATTTTGATGAATTATGTTCAGGAAATCAAGGGTGTGGAGCCCTGTGTTTGCAGAACCAACTGCTTTATAGATTATAAAAAGTTACTTTTGATCCTTATTGTTCTTCCTTCTCTTGCCTCCTCTGTATGATACTTTCTGCTTCACTCTTGTCTGGCTTTCTGTAGTGCTGCACTGGATTGGAAAATTATAAGGTAGTTAAGGATTTTTTGAGGTAGTAGGGGAGGTACCATAGGAATATTGTAGAGCTACAGTAGAACTCCAGTAGTACTGGAGAAGAATGTAGAATTTTGTACAAGATGTCAGTGTTGCGAAGGATCTTACTGTCTCAGTACTGAGATTCTGGTGCTTAAGCTTTTAATTCTGTTTCTGCTAGAACATCCTAAAGGATTCCCAACCAGTGTCTCCATGTCTTTTTTTTTTTTTTTTTTTTTTGTTATTACTTAAAATGGTAGATAAACTAGGCATAGGAAATTAAGTGATTCACTTAGTGGTCTCTAATCAGCTAAGCATTCAGAAGCTCTGAATCTGTCCCCTAATTTTACTACATGCTCTCATTTGCTTTAAAAACATCCTTGTTCTCTTAGAATAGTTAAACACAAAATGTCCTCGTGCCTGACAGAATTTTCAAGTATTAATCTTTAATATAAGATTATATAGATATGTATCTATAATATAAAATTGTGTATATATGTATATTTCTTCTTGAATTGTTTTCTATACATATACCAAGTGGGTGTTCTTGTTTTCCTGAAGATTATCAGATGTGGAAAATGGGTTCAATCCAGATCAGTTAAATTATGGTCACATCTGCCTTATCCATACTGGAAATTAATAAAAATTAACTTTCTCCATTGTGTCTCAAAGGTAATATAAGTGAGGAATTTGGTTTTTGGACTCTCTCTATCTGCATAGACATTATAATATAGTTACCTTTAGCAGGAACTGAAAAGTTGATTTTATAGAATATAGAACTGAATAGTTGATTTTATTCATCGAAAATGTTTTAGGTATTGCAAGCTTGTCCTTGTGTCCATAAGTGCCCTGTGGGTTTAGACCAAAGTTGTTTCTTGGAATTGTTCTTTGGAAGCGTTTTGTACTCTGTTAGCTCTGGTGTCTAAATTGACTTGTAAAACTTCTCTCCTCACCCTTCTTCCCCATAAAAGTTATATTTATAGTGTAATTTGGATAATAGAATTTTTGCTTTTACTGAGGAAGGAATTTACTCTGCAGGTTTATTTTTCTGTGTAACTGCATCCCAGAATTCATCTAATATGAAGCTGGTTTTGAGTAATATGTGTGAGATTTCCTCCTTTGTGTATTTTTTTACATTTTCTATATATTCTAGAGAATTTCTCAAATCTATCAGTTTCAGTCAGTTATCTTTTCCACTGGAAACTGATGTACTTCATTCACTCACCTATTTAGGGCTTTCAAGGCCCTTAAATGTGGGGTTTTTTTTTTGTTTTCTCTGCAATGTTTCTGTGAATATAATTAAAACCACATAGTTGTAGAAATTAAAAATACCCAATGTTTGCAGTTATTTCCTTGCAGATATCAATTTAATATTAGGTCCTGAAATGAAATGGTAGTTTTAGACTTTCTAATTCCAAATTATTTCAGTCATGGAAAAGTGGCATAAATACTAGGCTTCTTAAGGTGATGTAAGCTGATGAGTGTAGCAGAGTTGAAATGCAGAATCTGAGACTTACATTTACTGCTTTTAAAATAATGTATGGTTCTACGACTCCATGATACGTTTTCCATGTTCAGATAAGCGATTGCACTTAATATAACTTAAATGTAAAAAATTAAATAGAATTATCTTTCTGTAATAGTGTTCCACAGATTTGAAAATCTACAGTCTGGAAATGTTTTAAAATAACTCATATAGTGACTGTAATCTATTTTCCCATTACCATCAGATGGAACTTTTAGAAGAGAAAAACATAGTCAAGACTCAGTGTCGACAACTGGAGAAGATAAAAATTGAGTGTGATAAATTGACAGAAGAATTAACCCAAAATGAAGAAGAAAATATAAAACTCAGGCGGAAATGTGAGTTTGTAAAACAAGAACTGGAGAAAAAGGTAAACTTACATGGTCTTAACCATGATTCATCAGTGTCTCTTGCTGATAAATACCTAAAATAAACAATGAATTATAGGAATAGATGGTGAACTTAAAATACAAAAATATATGTGCGTATTAAGGAATGTACATAGTCATACTGTAGAACACAGTTTCTATATAAATCACAGAAGGCAAAAGTGCTTTGGCTGAGTCATTAATTGTATCCCTTCGAAGATTTGCTAATACTACCTAGGAGCAGAAATATAAATCCTGTTGCCTGCCCTATTTCTAATATAAGTAACTAACAAATATTTAACCAAACATTTCTAGTTTTCTTCACATTTTCTTAAAGTTGCAGTGCAGTTATGAATAATTTGGAGCTAATTTGAAGTAGATAAGCAATGTAAGCACAGTAAAAGAAATTCTAAATAACTTCATGAAAACTATTTTCGGCTTGTATACTTAAAACATGGCAAGTTTTTAAAGACATTCACATCCCTTTTTTGTATGTCTAGAGATGGATGCTGTCTGGCAGCCATTCTCATTGCCTGGTGTTCTGGTTATTAATATTTACTATCAAATATTAATTTTCAGTCTCACAACCTGGAGTTGTCAGCATTTCTTTTCAACAACTCTATCACTACATTTTTGAAGAATTTTATTTGTAACTCCTCTTTCTGATTTCCTGAGTTCTACTTTTCCCACGATTGGTTCTACAGCATTTCTTTTTAATATGTTTTTCTTAACATGAATGTATTTTACATTGTGGTTGTTTTATATCTTAAATTATCTTCCTGCAACATTGTGATTTCAGATAAGTATTTCTGTATGTGGGTGAAGTTCTACATTCTCTAGTGTAAAGCACATATCTGTCAGTACTTAATTCATATTAACATTGAAAATGTTTGTTTCTAATCTTTGACAAACTTGATTTCCTACATTAAAATTCAAGAAAACAAACAAAAAGAATTTATTCATCCTGTGGGAAATGGCCTATAAATTTTTCATGATATGCTCATTTTAAAATATTGGATATTCTAGTCTCTAGCTGGAAGGTTCTTGCTCTTCTATGTCAATTTAGTAATTTCTCATCCTTGTGTAAAGAAAATTTTTGATATAGGCATTTATATTAACACGATACAAGAGGTTTGTTCATTCACTTCACATGGACCACTAAATACTCATCAGATAATTTTTCATTAACTCAGTAGTTTCAAGCTATTTAAATCTGATAAGAGGCCCATGGATATTGTGGATCCTTTGTGGCTTTTCAGGTTTTTCAATTTAATTTTCAACTTGTATTTTGTTGTTATAAATGAAGTTCACATCACTTAGTATTGAGCTTAAAATGGCCTTATTTTGAATGTAGGAAAGTAAAGTGATTGTTTAGAAATGCTGTTAGCTGCTTTTGTCATATTGCTTATATTTTCAGCATATACTGTCAGTATGTTTTTAGTCCTAGCCCTGAGAGAAGAATGTTGTGGTGGGTTTTTTGGGTGTTTTGTTTTGTTTTGTTTTTTTCAAAGTATGAACTGAGAAAATCTTAAACATGGTATTTATCTTAGCTTGTTAAACTAACAGGAAGTGCTTGAAAAGCTCAACTTGTCAGACTAAGAAAAAGTACCTGAAATGAAAATTCAAAATGCATTTTTTCTAGGTTGGGATTTTAGTGCTATAATATCTTTTATTAAGGAAATGTGCTTGTAGGAGTGTACATAGTCTTCTGCACTCACTTGTAACTAGCTCCAACCTTACCTAATACTGGGAAGACAGAGTTTTTAGACCAAGATAATCTTTTATTGCTAAGCTGAGAGAGAATGGAGAAGCTTTTAAGGACATGATCCTGTGTTCTCAAGCTTTGAAGGTAAATGCAGATGGAGAGTTCCACTTGATTGTGTTAATCAGTTAACTTAAGAGAATATTTACTATTGTGGTTTTATTGTAGATTGTCAGAAGGGGTGTTAGGATGGGGGAAATGATAATATTACATCTTGAGAAATCTCATACTAGCTGTCATATTGTGATACTGCAGAAGCCTATTGTGTTACAAAAGAATTATCTGTTT
The DNA here is from genome assembly GCF_047716275.1 of Strix uralensis. NCBI lineage: Eukaryota > Metazoa > Chordata > Aves > Strigiformes > Strigidae > Strix > Strix uralensis. The sequence goes on along the minus strand of NC_133975.1, from coordinate 110,204,037 downwards.
CTCTTCCACGTTTTTTTATACTTTTAATGTCAATCTGCCCTTAGTGCAAATACTAATTCAAAGAAATGTAAGTATTAGAGATAGCTTGGATTTTTTTTCATGAAATGTTAAGGTGCAGAGAATAATGGTAAAATTTACTGATTCTTGTCTTTGTTCTGTGCACTTCTGAGTATTAGTGACTTAATTTCTCATGTAGGCTCTGAAAGTAGAATATTGAGGAATTATGGCACATAGAAAATCAAGCAGATGAAAATACTGAGTTATATACTCTTTTAGTCATGGTCTTTGGGAGTGAACTTCAGCATGTGATGGATTGCGTTCAGTGAATAATGAGACAGCATAGAATACTGACACTGGAAGCATATATGTTGCAATCTTATTACCTTCAGAATACTGCTCTAGATCAGAGCTGATATTTCAACTCCTATATGAGTAGTGCAGAAATACTGGAACCTGTGCATATTAAAAATTCTTGTGATTCCTTCAGTTTGAAATAGCTACTGTCTAACTCAAGTATTTTTGTATGAATTAAATGAAAAAATCAGGCTGCTTATCAGCTATGGCTATTTCACATTTGAAGGTCACCTATATTAAAAAACACCTATATTGCTAATAGATATAACACCTATACATATATATGTATACAACCTCCTGAAAACTTTTCTGTCAGTTTTTCTCTCAAGTAGCAAGTGATAAGACAAGAGGAAATGGCCTCAATTTGCACCAGGGAGTTTAGATTGGGTATTAGGAAAAATTTCTTCACCAAAAGTGTTCTCAAGCATTGGAACAGGTTGCCCAGGGAAGTGGTTGAATCAACATCCCTGCAGGTATTTAAAAGATGTGTAAACATGGCACTTAGGGACATGGTTTAGTGGTGGGCTTGGCAGTGTTAGGTTTATGGTTGGACTCTATGATCACAAGGGTCTTTTCCAACCTAAATGATTCTATGGTTCCATATGTATCCCATTCACAGAACTTGTATGTTAGAAATTACCTAGCTCCACAGTGGTGTCTCATGAGAGCAGTGTATGAAGATTACCAATAAATACAATTAAAACAGTTGTACCATGTCATTGCAGAGGTCCATAATTAATAAATTTTCAAAATTATTATTCTTGCTTTTCTCACCATTTTCAGTGCATTTGCACATACTAAAATGTGCCTGTTAAAATGTTTAGCTCTGCTGCATTGCATCCTCCTGATCTCAGCAGCAGACAGGTGTGAACCAATTTCACTTCTAACAAGATAGTTTTGTTATATTAATTACAGTGCATAGTTCAATATATTGTATAACAAAACTGCTGCCAGGTTCCATTATATCTATCCCTGGATGTGTTTAAGGGTCGTTTAGATGAGATTTGGGGGTATATGGTATAGGGGAGAAGTTTGTAGAGTAGGGCTGATGGTTGGACTCGATGATCCCAAGGGTCTTTTCCAACCTGAATGATTCTATGATCATAGATGTAAAGGAAGAGAATCTGAATTTTAAAAGGATACGTGACATATTTAATGATCTTTCTGACATTGGATGACATAAAATGCTTTCCTCAGTGCTAGTCACTGTCCTATGAGGTATTCTTTGAACACTTTTCCTTTGAGAACACACTGACTGCCAATACAGGTTTCCTTCAGGGATCTCTCTTTGTGATGAGAGAGCAGATGCCTGTAACTGGGTCAGGGAAAAGATAATAAGGGGAGTATTTGTTGTGGGCTCTCTCTCTACTCATGAAAAAGGTTCGTAATAGAATGTCTGGTTTTGACTCTGCAAATAGGCTCTTTGATTGTTGGGTCTGGATTTGGTAGCAGTTTCTTCATAACTGATTTACAGGAGAATAAGGAGAAGCAAGAGAGAAATTTAGGAGTACTATTAGAAGGTATAATTTTCCATGTCAAGGAACTGAATTCAGTGCATGAGTGAGTATAGCGTGATTATAAAATTGAAAGAGATATTGCTAATGATGTATGTTATATTATTAATTCAATAACTTCTCTTTGTTTTGTTTTTCATCTTTCACTCCAGGATAAACAGATAAGCAATGAGGAAGATAATTTGAGAAGGATGGATGAGGCCAGATTGCAGTTTAAAGATCAGCTGCATCACTTAGAAATGGAACAGGAATCCATTCTCACTGTGATAGGAAGCGAAATTGATGCTGCTTGTGAAATTTTTTCTCGGGACTCCATGGAGAAATTCAAAGTAATTCTAAGTTTTAAGTATGCTGCATATTTTGTTATTTTCTTAATGAATGTTTGTAGCAGAATTTGTATACGTTGTTGTCACCTATCACTTAACTGGTGTAGATAACTTATGGGCAGTAGGATTATGGATATTTAGCTGGTACAGATGTACATTATTAGGTATTAGAATGGGATCCTGTGAAGATCTGCTCATGTGTTAATTGTTACTGCTTTCTTCTGTCAATTTTTATTGTGAGAAATAGTTCTCCTCTTGTTTGTCTGTGTGAAAGGACCTTACATCAGCCAGAATTTTGAGGCAGGTTTTCCTATGCCTTTGAGGTGGGAAGTCCCCAAGGAAGACCTAAAAGGCTTTTAAACTTGGGGAAAAATGAAAGAAAGGTTTTAATAAATTTTTAAGTAGAGAAGGAAATGCTAAAAGTGAAAAGAGTTTGTAACCTCCTCTTTTCTGGAGCAGGTCCTTGTACCCAGAAAATTCAAATTCAGTTTTAGGAAACTTGTAGCTTGCTGTAACTTTTTTTCCCACTCTTTTACTACTACTCCTGCAACTCTTGTCTCCCATTAGCTTTTTCTCCTGAGCATTCTCATTTGCTTCCCAGGGACAGCACCCTCTCTTTCTTGCTCCAGATGATTTTGCATGACTAATCCTCTTAAATAGACATCGTACGCAGCTGAGAAGAAAACGGGCAGTCCAACTCAGCTTGTCTCCATACTCACTGACATTATGGGTATTTATATCACAAGTGTTTGACCTGGTGGCTTTTTAGCCTTAGCTGTAACCATAGAGTACACTCAGATTATGCCTTTTTTGTCTTGCTATTTAAACAGAGCCTGCTTTCTACTCTACAGTTCCTGGTCACTTAACTGGGCTGGGCTGCTCTTGAAATAGAAATTTTTCAGCCTTGACACTGAAAATCCATTAATATTTTTTCTTTGTTTTATTTTCTATTTTAAGTTTATCTCCTCACCTGTTTTGTTTGAAGGTGTGGAGAGAAGTCACTGTGTTTCAGCCTTATAGTATGGTTGTGCCTTTTTCTCCACTTACCTATGGATATGGAGTTGGGATGTTGCAGCACACAAACGTATGAAAATTCTAAGAAAATCTATTTGACAAACAAGCTTCCTCCTCTGTATCCTTACAGATAAGTCTTTTTTTTTTTTAATCAAGACTTTGACCTACTATAGTTGCCAGATTCTTGATCATCGAACCATGCCTTCTTAGATTTACTTTCCACATCCTGAAGACTTCTTGTCTTCTGGATAAAGCTTCGCTGATCCCTGTTTTCACAATTCTCCTTATTTATCCCCTTTAACTGTTTATCACTGGAAAACTTAAAACAGATTTGAATCTGAATTTTTGACTAGACAGCTAATGTGAAAACAAATGTTACACAGTTTTGTGGTGCCTGGTCTGAATTTTTTTTTAAAAAAGGTAAGAATTTTTCTTTGTTGTATTGTTCCTCAGCCCAGTACTTTAGGTATTTCCAAAGTTTCTAAAAGGTTTCAGCCAAGTTCTTTACGTCAAGAAGTTGTTGCTGCTGCAACGGAGGTGAGCAATGAGGAATTTAATGGGCAAATACTTGTGTTCAGAGAACTTAAATAGGAGGCTTAATCTTCCCTGATGAAAGATGTACTGGATTTGTTATAATCACCGTGTACTGGTGTTCTCAGCACAGAATTCTACATATATTGTTCTGATTTATTTTTCCAATCAGTCTTTTGTTGTAAGAAGTCTTATGCTTGCAATAACTACACTAGTCATGCTTAAACTATAAACTGAATACTGCCACCTTTGAATGTGGTTGCACAGAATGACGTTTTCTGCCATGGAAGTCACAACTGTCAGGTATGCATTGTTTTGTGAAGTCATGGTCAACATGCCTACTAAAGCATTTCTTTTCAGCTGAGTCCTTACGTGATCATATTTTTCATGTAAAACATATGTATGTACATAATTAGATGGTGCTGTTTAGGCACCTTTGGTCTCAGTGTAATTAATAAAGCCCATATAGTTACCTCTTAAAGCAATACGCTAGGTACAAAAATTATTGGACCAGGACTAAAAGTACATAAAGACTTGCTGAATTGCAAAATGTGGTAAATTCAAAACAAACAAGCTAACAAAGCCCCACAAACCCTTTAAATTAGAGAAAGGCACAATGTAGTAATCATGAGATAGGACCTTATGAGATAAAGGATGAGCTGGACATGAGGTTAATAGTTTACTTGATTTTAAATAGATTTCAGTTGAGAGAGCTGTGTATGAGACTTTTACTTCTGCTTGTGTATCAACTCATAAAGTGGGGGGAAAAAAAAGATCCATTATCACTAAGTTTTTAATAAGCAATGTAGAAAACATGTATAGAAGTAATTACAAGCAAGTTTATCATAGTTCAGTTTAAATGCAGAAAAAAGACATATCACGTTGTATGAAGTATTAATGAGGCATTTCAGCAAGAATTTATCTTTTTTATCCACTTCGTGAAGATTACAATTGTCTTTTTATGCCTATCAGATATTCAAAGCAAGTGATTTGTCTTTTTCATGAAAACACTGAGACCATCATCGTGAAACATAATTTAAAGTTTTTGGGGATTTATCATTTTTTACTTTTTGATAAGACATTTATCATGTTACACCTAACATTTCTGTAGATACGCTGATAGCAGTTCAGTGAGTAACAATTGGTTCTGCTAATTCTGGTTTATGTTCATTCACTGTTGTTCTGCAGAACGGAAGAAAAACCAGTTGAATAAAATTGGCCTTTTATTAAGAAATAGTAATTTTAAAGTAGAGTCTGATTGTATTATTTGGAAATATTATGATATTTTCAAAAAAGGGCATAGCGTTTCAAACAATATGCACCTTGATGCAGATATATGTTCTGAGGATGTTTGAAACACATCATTTTAGTGATTCTTAGGAGAAAACTATACAGATTCAGAATCCAATTTACTGTAGTTGCAACTTAAGTAAGTTGCACCTTTAAACAAAATTTGTATCAGTGAGTTTGCATAATTTTGCTTTTAGATGTGACTAATTTATGGTTAAATAATTCAATTAAACCATTTACAGATACGATTTCCAAGCTGGATTTTTAGCGAAGAATATTTATTTTATGAATTTCCAGTAAGTGAGAAAGACTTTCCTTTCTGTGTCTTATTCCCGGTTTTATGCCTATTTCTTTCTCCCCTACTATTCCATAGGCAATATCACTTACACCAATGGTGCTGAATGATCCTCATCGCTGGTTAGCAGAAACAAAGGTAATAGTCAAACCTACTGAAATTTTACTGAATAAGCTAATATGCAACATTTATAATCATTCAGTTGAAAGTGTATTTGAAAGACAAAAGGGAAAAAGAAAAATACAAAAGCATTCCTTTGGCAATAATTCTGATATTCCCAGACTGTTATTTCAACTGATGGAATAATTTTCCAAATTTTGCTATCAACAAGAAATAGCTGTCTCCATAGCAAAATAAATAACAATGCTGTTTTTACAAAAAATGCATTGAAGTAACTGCAGTGATAGCCTTCAGATCTGGTTCCATTATTTTCAGACAAGAAAAACAGGAGAACTTATTCAGCAGATTAAGTTTCTCTTACAGGGTTATACCAAGGCAAGAAGTTATTTTAAATAGCGATATTGGATTGGATTCTTGGAAAATGAACTATTTTCCTTCCCCCTTTGTCTGAAGCTTTTGAATCCTATAACGTAGGTGCAGACATCCTTGAAAACATCTTCAAAGTGATGACTGGTAACTTTTAACCCTTGTCTTTCATTTTGCAGCTTTCCTCTGACTCATGCACATAAACACATTTCTCATCCAATATCTTTTAAAAGGAGTTTCTCATGATCAAAGTAAATCATGAGAAACTGTGGAAGACATGCATTTTTTTCCTGCTCCATGTAAAAAGGTCAAAGCCACAGCAGCACTGACTTAAGGAAAAGATACAGTTGTTTGCCTGTAAGATAATTTAAGGTTATTGATGATTTATGGTCTATGTAAGACTTGGAGACCAAGAAAGACTGTCAGTATAGATAGCTGACACAAGATTGGAATCAAAGGAGAAATGTTACGCAGGAAGTACTGTCTTCATTTAAAAAAGTGATACTGGCATGTTATTAAAAAGACGATTCAAAGAGCATCTAATAACCATTTGTATACATTTCTCACCTAAGTTTCTTTAGCTACTAGAGGGCAGTCTAGAATGAATGACTACTTAAAATCCCCTGCTGTTTTTTCTTTTAAATATGCAATGTAAAAGTAATCCTTTTTATCACTTCTAGATTTACTGTATTGACCATGACTAATCTTATCTATGAACTCTTTTGTTTTTCCTCTGCATGAACCTTAAATATTAACTTTTGCTGACCAGAAAGGATTGACGTTACTTTTTTTAGAATGGTTAAATGCTTTCAAATCTGTCAACATAGAATAGAGAGAAAGGTATGCTGAAAGGAAGGAATATCTCTTGGTGTCTGTGTATACACTAATTTCCATACCTACACCAGCAAATTCATGCTCCTGAATTAAAAAAAAAAAATAAAATCTGTGTATTACTACTTCACATAAAATTATCAGTTAAAATATACCTGTCTTTTGAGACTCTTTGAAGGTCAATGTATGTCCTCTTAATATATCTGAATGTCCCCTTTTACTATTATTCACTAATAGGTACAAATGAGTAATATGTGACTCCAAAGCTAATTTGATCAGTTATCATTTATGTCCTCTTATTTTCATTAGAATTCTTTATTTTTTGTTGTTCCATTGTTTTTAACATAGACTAAGCTTCAGTGGCTGTGCGAGGAAGTAAAGGAGAGAGAAAGTAAGGAAAAAAAGCTGCGATGCTACTTACTGCAGAGCCGAGAACAGCTCAAGCACTTTACACAGATGAAGGAGGCTGAACATCAGTCTCTCTTTAAACAGATAAAAAAGCAAGAAAAACTTCTGGAAGAAGTTCACAGAGAAAAAAGAGGTATGTTGCTGGTTCCATTTTTGTTCATCAAACGGAGGAAGAATTTTAAAATTCTACTATTTATAATTCCTATGGCACATTCAGATGTATTTTGTCAGCTAGTCATTACAAGCTCTAATTTAGTAATGTGCTAGTGATAACCAAGAAAAGTATTTTTGTTTTCCTTTGCTGTCAAAAAAGGCAAATGTAATAGACTGTGTTTCAACCCAGTACAATGGCTGAATAACACATGAGTTTGCAACATAGGCAGTGGATATAGAAGTTATTTTTCAACTGTACCATCTGAGACATTCCACGACCCGGGCAAAGAGGAATTATACAACAGTCTGAGGCAGCACTGGTATGGCTGCTTTTTTCTGTCAAAATGAAAGTGCCTAAAGCAGTCCCAAGTCCTGTGCAGTTACTCCATTTTGCTTAAATTGTATGTGCAAAGAACTTTGAGTTTTCTTCTCAACCCTTTTTCTGTATTGCAAAATGGAGTAAGACAAGCTTTGGTTCTAGTTAAAATTAATGACATTGTATATGGAATACCACATAAGCATTGTTTTCTCCCTCTCTTGACATGTAATTCTTACTCTGGTGTGTGATGTGCCAGGCTTGGTGCTAGCATTCATACCATCCATGTTTGTCATGAAGGGGAAATACTAATCAGATTTCACTGAATGGTGTTAAGTGTTCTGGTAGGAATGGCCCTCGTTGTCCCCAGCCAAAAGCCATTTTTTAGTCTCAACTCAGGTACTTGTAGCTTAGTATTTTATAGTTTCTTGAAGACTGTCTTTGAGCAGAATGCTTTTAGGAATAGAGAAACATGCTTTTATCATGAGCTTATTCTAGAGTCTCTGGAAGACAGGAAGATCTCAGTCTTCCGTCATTCTGCTTTTCATCTGTGTACAGGCTCATTTATACTGTTACTTGTAACTTAATTAAAAACATTATTTCAATGAAGTGTGTTTTTATAGTAAAACCAGAGCATTATAGCAACCTTGGAACAAAAACAATTTATAGTGCATCTTTATTTTCATCCTTAAAACCAGAGTTTTTTCTGCTGTCAGAAAAAATTACTTTAGTTGTTATAAACAATGTGAGAGTGGATCCTTGTTAAATCCAAACTTAGGTGAAGTGTAAAATTTTGAAGTGTACGCTTGGTCTTGGTCAGGAGGACTCCATGCATGTTGTTGGTTTGAATCGAGTCACTAACTCTTACAGTCAGTTCATAATTTATTTGTGAAGTTTTATTTTCAAAGGTGTTTCTTATTTACTGTCATTACTTCTTTTAGAAGACAACTTTGCATCTTTACCTTTCTGATGCTTAGAAGCTTCCTTTAATTTCTGAGAGGGGTTTTTTATTAAGTGTAATTGTGCACTGTATACTGACCCATACATGATGGATCTGAGCAAAACCAGAATTGAGTTATCAGTGCATGCCTTTGACATGGTTCCCCACAACATCTTTCTCTCAAAATTCAAGAGATATGGATTTGATGGATGGACTATTTGGTGTATAAGGAATTGGCTGGATGGTCACATCCAGAGAGTAGTGGTCGATGGCTCAATGTCCAGATGGAGATCAGTGATGAGTGCTGTCCCTCAGGGGTCTGTATTGGGACCAGTACTGTTTAATATCTTGATCAGTGACATAGACAGTGGGATTGAGTGCACCCTCAGCAGATTTGCAGACAACACCAAGCTGAGCGGTGCAATTGACACACCTGAGGGACAGGATGCCATCCAGAGGGACCTGGACAAGCTCCAGAAGTGGGCCCATGTGAACCTCATGAGGTTCAACAAGGCCAAGCATATAGTCCTGCACCTGGGGCAATCCCCAGTATCAATACAGGCTGGGGGATGAGGGGATGGAGAGCAGCCTTGCAGAGAAGGATTGGGGGTACTGATGGATAGAAAACTGAATGTGATTCAGCAATGTGCTCTTGCACCCCAGAAAGCCAATCGTATCCTAGGCCGCATCAAAAGAAGTGTGGGCCGGAGATCGAGAGAGCTGTTTCTGCCCCTCTACTCTGGTGTGACCCCACCTGGAGTACTGCATCCAGCTCTGAAGCCCTCAGCACAAGAAAGACATGGATCTGTTGAAGCAAGTCCAGGAGGACCACAAAAATGATCAGAGGTCTGGAACAGCTCTCCTGTGAGGACAGGCTGAGAGACTTGGGGTTGTTCATCCTGGAGAAGAGGTTTCAGGAGACCTTATTGAGGCCTTTCAATGCTTAAAAGGGGCTTATAAGACAGATGGGGACAGCCTTTTAGTAGGGCCTGTAACTATAGGACAAGGGGTAATGGTTTTAAACTAAAAGAGGGTAGAATCAGACTAGATACAAGGAAGAAATTTTTTATGAAGAAGGTGGTAAAACACTGGAACAGGTTGCCTGGAGAGATGGTAGATGCCCCATCCCTGGAAACATTCAAGGTCAGGCTGGACGGGGCTCTGAGCAACCTGATCTAGTTGAAGATGTCCCTGCTTGTTGCAGGAGGGTTGGACTAGATGACCTTTAAAGGACCCTTCCAACTCAAACCATTCTATGATATTCCTGTAATAACTGGTGATAACCTTCTCTCCCTAGGTATCATTGTCTAAAAGCATAATGGTGGAATAAAAAGCATAATATAGCTAATGTTGAGAATTCTATAACCAAAAGAACTGGAGCTGGAAGTTTTTATATGAGAGGAGAGGAGGGAGGAAATATTGTATGAGCTTAACTCTTGACATTAAGTCTTAACATTATCTCAAGACCTGCACTGAATGTTTTGAGAACGTTACTTCTCCAGTGCATGCACACATGTGTATGCTTGCTTGTACTCTCCCTCTAAGGTACTGTCCCAGCAAATGAGCAAGTTTCTGAACACATCAGGAAAATGTGGATAGCTGGGAATCATTGAGGTAGAGCTAGAAGGACTGTGATCAAAGGGAAAAGAGATGAAGCCAGTGCATGAGAATGATCACTGAGAAAACAGACTGATTGACACAGGGTCCAGGAATCAGAATTTCCATATTGAAATAGATTCTTTGTTTCCAACTTTCATATAAAATTTTGTTGGAGTATCTAACTAAGCCTGAAAAAATGCAAGGCTGTGTGGTGAGGAGATTGTATTTTGACATCTATAAACGACTGATGCTAACCTGACCTATGGAGGAGAATAAAGTGCTTCTACTGAAAGTTTGAATGTAGGTAAACCTTGAGAACTATTAACATGCCTTGTGGGTTGATGTAGTCTTATAAATAGGGCTGACTTATCACCTGGTTTGCATCTTTTTATGTAATATGTTAGACTACTATTTGCATACCTCACTGTGCATTGGTATGATCTTTTGTTTTATTCTATTACCTCAGTTTCCAAAGGAAGGTGTCACCTCACCCATTTTCTTTTCATGTGTTTTCTTTAAAAACTTTGTTCTGGCCTTCATTCAGGACTCAATACTGATAATGAGGAGCTAATTTTTTTGTCAGACAGAACAAGTACTCTCTTTAATTATTTTGTTAGCAATCATTTTGTATTTAGATTGATATAGGCTCTGATTAGATGAGAGCAAACTTTTAAGTAAGTGTAGTTATAGATTCTGGTAGATGAGTTAATTACTGTTGAAAATGGTTTGTGAAATATTGTAACAAAAATAATAGCAAAACAACAATAACAAACAAAAGTGTTCTTGTAAATATTTTATAGAACAATGCAGGTTATTTGCTTTACAAGAATAGTAAGATCCTGTCAAGATTTTCTTACTCCACTTAACTTTGAAAGAGAATATGCTTTGATCTTTCAAGCTTGAATGTTTCTATTGTTAGCCTTCATTTGTTTAAAATGATAGAGCCAAGACCCTGATATAATATTAGTAGTGGTTTAGTGTTCTTATATTTGAATAATTATCTGTTAAGATGATCTCCCTGAGGCCTTATTTGCCTTTTTCAATTTAAGTGCTTAGGAATAAAGCAAACCTTATTTAGTTTTTAGTTCTATTGTACCTAATTTGGTTTAGGCTTTGTGGAAAAATTCACAGCCTGCATTTTAAATTTAAAGCTATAGGCGATGTTATCATGGGAGATTATTAAACTGTAAAGAGTGGTAAAAATTAATGCTATTCACTGAGCACAAAAAGTAGTATGTAATCTCATACCTTCTATTTATAAGAGCCATTCTTTTGTTCCCTATAAATATGCTCAGTTCCATTTGTTACTCGACATACTACAATTTCTGTAATTCTAAGTAAATTGTATTCTCTTCTGTCTATTTCTAGAGGCAGATGCTTGTTAAAAGTAGGTAAGAAAAAGGAAATAACAGTTAAATAGTTGCTGAAGTTTTGTATTGTAACACAAAACAGTAAACATGCTTTAAAATTCCACCAAATACAGGATGAGAAATAGGACTTACAAAAAGATGACAGGATGCTGACAGTGTTATGTTTAAGGCCTGAGGTCAGGAAAAACGCACATGCTGAGGATCCAGAGCCACATAAGTGTGAATATAGCAGCAGATGAAGATAGGTAACTTACTGCTGTTGGTGGATTTTCCCAAAATATCCTCCTTGCTGTCTTCACTTACAAGTATTCATAAAAGATGAATTTTAAATTTTTTTCTGATGTAAACTATTAATGGTAATGGACTTTACTGTTTTATAGGGAAATAGGGAGTCAGGAGTGTTCATAGGTAACTATCAAGCACCTTATTGGCTATTTACACTCCACCTTTTGTTTAATGAGATATAATTTGAAACCCAGTCATGTAAGGTGGTGGGGTTTGGGGTTTTTTTTTCTTCTTGGATTTTTGGACACTGCCACTAAAACAGTGTTGGAGGAGAGAAGCAGATACTTCCATTTACAAAGCCAATTAATTATGTACATAATTAAGAGTAGTCTTTGTGTGTGCAAATTTATGATTCACTTCATCACATTCTAATTTGATTAGATCTGATAGTCAACAGATTTTGTGGATACAGATTGAAGTTATGATTTGGCCTAGTACCAATGTGTGTATTTAGCTTTAGCTGCTGTGGTGTCAGAGGCCTTCCAGCAGGAGGTCCTCTACTCTTAATAGTATTCAAGACTTTAGAACAAGCATTTACTGATCGAGTAATTAGAAAGAGGGAAATAAAATACAACTGATAATTACCACAGGTGATCTGAGCCCAACTTCCTGGTACTTCATTTGGTAAGATAGCTGGTAGTTACCAAATAACTGAAGGATGTAACAAAACACATAATACAGCTGTCATCCGTATAGCAACCAACACGGGACTATGTAGGAAATGACTAATGTAAACATGATGATTAAATGTAAGAACTATAAATTAGAGTAAGGAATGTGCTACTCTGAGTGACAAAGGGGTAGATATTGAAAGGGATAGTACTGTTTCATAGATGTTGGTCTGTAGACTCACTTTTCTTCATGAATGAACTTAGTATGAAGAGTATGAATATGATATTCATACTTAGAAAATTTGGTGGCTACTTTGGTGCACAGAGGAAGTGAAATAGCCTTGTGATCATTTAATTTAATTTACTTGATGCCAAGGAAGGGAATTTTATGTATTATTTATTTTTAGCACTTTTAATACCAATTTATAATTTCAAGCCAGAATAGAAATTCATAATAATGTTCACAAACAGCAAACAAAATTTTGAGATCTTTTTATTAATGCACTAAGAAATAGTCAGGTTGGCTTGGAATTCAATACCATTCTCTCGTGCCACTGATTTAAATGACAGTGCATGTGACAGTATATGCAAGAATAATGGACTTAAAATCTACCTGTGAATTTAATTGGTTTGTTTCACAGTCATGTCAACATAGATTGTTTTTTAGTTTGAAAAGTATGACATTCATTACACCAAATCAGTTATTTTTTGTAAGCTGGTAAAAGGTAGAGGAGTAATAGACTACATGTCTGTTAATGTGAGTTCTGAGTACTATTATTCATGAAATGATATATTTAAATATTTATAAAGGGGTTTTTTATTAAAAAAAAATATTACAAGACAAATTATGGATATTTACAGTTCTTGGACAAATACTCTTACATACTGAATGAATACCCCAGATTTAATTATGATGTAACTAGTAGAATGTAAAAATGTAAATACTTCAATGTATAAATGACTTGGACATGAAAACTGGAAAAGCTACTTTCCCAAAGGAAAAAAGAAAACATGGCTAATAGCATAAAAGAGGTGTTAAGCCAAAAGGAGAAAGCAATGTATCAAAGTGATCGAAAATTTAAGGAGACAGAATGGTGGTTGGCTTTTGTTACTTAAATGTAAAAAATGGAAGAAGTACTTACAGAATACTATGACACTCAGTAATGAAATTATCGACAAAACCCAGGAATAAAACAAATGAAGGCAGAATGGATTTACTGTAATTGGTAAAGAGACCCTTCACTCTTTTATTTTTTTAATGCCAAAGTATACTTGACAATATTACTTAATAAAATGGATTTTCAGTCAAATTTGATGCCAATGGATGAAAGTATTTTCTGTTGCATTTGGAATGATGCAGATTTTAGATGGAACATTTTATCAGAAAGACTGATTCTGTGAATATGCATGGATGTGGTTGACTGTCCCCACCAACACAAACCACTTGTCTGAGTACTTAGTATAGTCTAAAGATACCCTGTTAATTTAAGTTCGCATAAATCAGGAATTATAAAAACAAAACAGAGAAATTCTTTTCTCAATAAATCAATTTGTTGATTTCACTTCAATGGATCTGATATTATAGTTCATGGGGTTTTTTGGGAAAGAATAAAAATAGAGACTTATGGTAGATATGCTGAAAGTACATAGAATAAATATTTAAACAGCTTTATTGATGAACATGTTTCAGGAATTTTTATAGGCTTAAATAGGTCTACTAAAACTCTTAACTATGTAGGTTTTTTGTCTTTTCCCTTCTTCACTGAAGCTTTTGTAAATATCTAGGATATTGTAGGCTTTTGGATCCTCCTTATGAATTTCTGTAGATGTGTTAACATTATCACAGTCCCACCTGTGGTGGTAAACTGGCTGTCTATGTGGTATAATCCTGACAAATACAAGTAAGCTAACATAAAGATTCATGGATGAGAGAATAGTGCAAGAAGGAAAATATGGTAGTGTGGTATAGAGTTTCAGGATTGTTTATAGCATAGCAGAAGTTTCATAGCTCTCTGGTGATGCATCAAGATTGGCTGCGGTTGTCTTCCCTTCTTGATAAGTTGAGAAATATAGAAGTCTAGTAATATTTATAAATACCTAAGAAGAACTGAAGAGGATGTGGGTTCTGATTTCAGGTTTGCAGATTTGTACTTTAGATACAGTTCTCTACTTAACAAGTTATTTATCTATCATGCCACCAAATGGGATATTTCAGTAAGTAAAAACTTAGATAAAAATTTCTTAGATTTCTCCTCTTGAAATGATTTTTGATCTCATAATCTAATTGATTTTTAACAGCATTGCAGTAAGTATTCAGTATTTTAACACAGTGAACAAAGACCTGAGGAAAGTCTATCTCCAGGCTCTAGAGCCTATCTGAGCTAGTTTCTCTTACCGTCCTCCACAAGTAGACTGAACCATGGTCTCCACTCGGGTCAAAACCACCACCAGAAAGAATGTGGCAACCCAGACGGAACTGCCACACAAACATGCAGCGGTCCAGGTTCAGGGCTGCAGGGAGTGCCTGAGACTGTCAGTCCTGTCAGAAGGCACCAGTGATAACACCTGTGTGCACTGTGATCAGCTGGATGACCTGCTCAGCCTGGTGGTGGAACTCAAAGAAGTTGAGAGATTAAGAAGTATTAGGGAGTGTGAAAGGGAACTTGATTGGTGGAGTAACACCCTAGTACCCCTAAAGTAACAGGAGCAAATGGAGGCTCCAAACGAGGTAGGTAATCGCTCAACCTCTTGCTACCAGGCAGAAGGAGGGGACCTAAGAGATGGGGGAGGCTGGAAACAGGTCCCTGCTCGGGGAGGCAGGAAAATCCTCTCCCAACCTCCCTCACCCTCCATGGTGTCCCTTCACAATAGATTCGGGGCCCTGGAACTTTTGAGTGAGGAAGAGAAGGAGGAAGGAAATAAGACAAACAAGGAGGAATACCAAGGTCCAGTCATTCTAGACCAGGTATTAAAACCAGTTCTAAAAAGAACCCCAGAAGAGTCATTGTAGTGGGTGACTTCATTCTGAGGGGTACCGAAGGCCCCATATGCAGACCGGACCCTCTTCATAGGGAAGTCTGCTGCCTCCCTGGGGCCCGCATCAAGGACCTCAAGGCAAGACTCCCCGCTCTAGTGAGACCCAAGGACTACTACCCTCTCCTGTTTTTTCAAGTAGGTAGTGATGACATTACTAGGAGAAGTCCTAAAGCAATGAAGAGAGATTTCAGGTCCTTGGGGAAAGTGATTAAGGGGTCGGGGGCACAAATTGTGTTCTCCTCCATCCCTTCAGTTGGGGGAATGGATGAAAAAGAATACAGGAGAAGTCAACAGATGAACTTGTGGCTCCAAGACTGGTGTTACCGTCAGGGCTTTGGCTTTTTCAATCATGGGTTGGTATACAGGGCACCAGACCTTTTGGCATTAGATGGAATGCACCTGTCCCAGAGGGGGAAGAGGATCTTGGGGCAGGAGTTAGCTGGGCTCATTGAGAGAGCTTTAAACTAGATTTGGAGGGAGAAGGGGGGAAAACACCAGCCCATCTGAAGTGCATGTATACCAATGCACACAGCATGGGTAACAAACAGGAGGACCTTGAAACCATGATGAAACAGGAAAATTATGATGTTGTGGCTATTACAGAAACATGGTGGGATGTCTCCCATGACTGGAGTGCGCCTGTTGAGGGCTACAAGCTCTTTAGAAGGGACAGACAAGGAAGGAGAGGTGGTGGGGTGGTGCTGTATGTTAGGGACTGTTATGATTGCCTTGAGCACAAGTGTAGCGAAGACAGGGTAGAGTGTCTTTGCGTTAGAATCAGGGGGAAGGCCAACAGGGCAGATGTTGTAGTAGGAGTCTACTATAGGCCACCCACCCAGCACAGAGGGGTGGATGAAATATTTTATAGGTATTTAGGAGAAATTTCACGATCGCTTGCCCTTGTTCTTGTGGGAGACTTTAACTTCCCAGACATCTGCTGGAAATACAGCACAGCAGAGCGAGACCAGTCCTGGAGATTCCTGGAATGTGTGGGAGATAACTTCCTGACACAGCTGGTGAGTGAACCGACCAGAGAAGGTGCCCTGCTGGATCTCCTCTTTGTGAACAGAGAAGGACTGGTGGATGATGTGGCGATCGGAGGACAACTAGGGCACAGCGATCATGAAATAATAGAGTTCTCTATTCTTAGACAGGCCAGGAGAGGGCTAAGCAGAACTGACATCCTGGACTTCAAAAGGGCTGACTTTGTCTTGTTTAGGCACCTGCTTGAAAGGATCCCTTGGGAGACGATCCTGAAGGGTATAGGGGTCCAGGAAGGCTGGGCACTCTTCAAGAAGGAAGTCTTAATGGCTCAGGAACAGGCAGTCCCCAGGTGCTGTAAGAGAAGCCGGCAGCAGAGAAGGCCACCCTGGCTAAACAGGGAGCTTTGGCTGCAACTCACATAGAAAAGAAGAGTTTATGGCCTTTGGAAGAGGGGCTAGCCACTCACAATGATTACAAAGATGCTGTGAGGCTATGCAGGGCAGAAATCAGGAGGTCTAAAGCCCAGCTAGAAATTAATCTGGCTTCAGCAGTCAAAGATAACAAGAAATGTTTCTATAAGTATGTGAGCAGCAAAAGAAAGACCAGGGAGAGCCTCCATTCCCTGCTAGACACAGGAGGAAACATGGCAACGAGTGATGAGGAAAAGGCTGAGGTGCTTAATGCCTTCTTTGCCTCAGTCTTTAATAACAAGACTAGTTGTACTGAGGGAATCCAGCCTCCTCAGCCAGAAGACAGAGACTGGGAGAACGATGCCCCCCACAATCCAGGAGGAGATAGTCAGTGACCTGCTGCATCACATAGACACACACAAGTCTATGGGACCGGATGGGATAAACCCGAGGGTGCTGAAGGAGCTGGCTGGGGTGCTCGCCAAGCCGCTTTCCATCATTTACCAGCAGTCCTGGCTGACCGGGGAGGTCCCGACAGATTGGAAATTGGCCAATGTGATGCCCATCTATAGGAAGGGTCGGAAGGATGATCCAGGAAATTACAGGCCTGTCAGCTTGACTTCGGTGCCCAGGAAGCTGATGGAGCAGCTCATCCTGAGTACCATCATACAACACATATGGGACAACCAGATGATCAGGCCCAGTCAGCATGGGTTTATGAAAGGCAGGTCCTGCTTGACAAACCTGATCTCCTTGTACGACAGGGTGACCTGCTTATTGGATGAGGGAGAGGCTGTGGATGTTGTCTACCTTGACTTTAGTAAGGCCTTTGACACCATTTCCCACAGCATTCTCCTGGTGAAACTGGCTGCTTGTGGCTTGGATGGGCACACACTTTGCTGGGTAAAAAACTGTCTGGATGGCCGGGCCCAAAGAGTTGTGGTGAACGGAGTTAAATCCAGTTGGTGGCCAGTCACAAGTGGTGTCCCCCAGGGCTCGGTTTTGGGGCCACTCCTGTTTAACATCTTTATTGATGATCTAGACGAGGATCGAGTGCACCCTCAGTAAGTTTGCATATGACACCAAGTTGGGTGGGAGTGTTGATCTGCTCGAGGGTAGGGAGGCTCTGCAGAGAGACCTGGACAGGCTGGAACGATGGGCCAAGGCCAACTGTAGGAGCTTCAATAAGGCCAAATGCCGGGTGCTGCACTTTGGCCACAACAACCCCCAGCAGCGCTACAGGCTGGGGGAGGAGTGGCTGGAGAGCTGCCAGTCAGAGAGGGACCTGGGGGTGTTGATTGACAGCCGGCTGAACATGAGCCAGCAGTGAGCCCAGATGGCCAAGAAGGCCAATGGCATCCTGGCTTGTATCAGAAATAGCGTGGCCAGCAGGGACAGGGAAGTGATCTTACCCCTGTACTCGGCACTGGTGAGGCTGCACCTCGATTACTGTGTTCAGTTTTGGGCCCCTCACTACAAAAACGACATTGAATTACTCGAGCGTGTCCAAAGAAGGGCAACGAAGCTGGTGAAGGGTCTGGAGCACATGTCGTACGAGGAGCGGCTGAGGGAACTGGGGTTGTTTAGTCTGGAGAAGAGGAGGCTGAGGGGAGACCTCATCACCCTCTACAACTACCTGAAGGGAGGTTGCAGAGAGCTGGGGATGAGTCTCTTTAACCAAGTAACAAGCGATAGGGCAAGAGGTAATGGCCTCAAGTTGTGCCAGGGAAGGTTTAGACTAGATATTAGGAACGGGTTGTTAGGTGTTGGAATGGGCTGCCCAGGGCAGTGGTGGAGTCCCCATCCCTGGAGGTGTTTAAGAGTCACATTGACATAGCACTTAGGGATATGGTGTAGTTGGTAACTGTCAATGTTAGGTTAAAGGTTGGACTAGATGATCTTCAAGGTCCTTTCCAACCTAGATGATTCTGTGATTCTGTGAAATAAAAGGTGTAGATTCCATCTGGAATCTGCATTCTGGAATCACTGAGCATGCCAAGGTGTTCTTACAGATCTCTTTCCAAATTAGTTTGGATCACAAGGATATTGTTGTTGTTGTTGTTGTTGTTACAGAGAAATGTTTGAAGGTAGGAAAAATACATCTTCCTGAATTGCACCCAAAACCTGGCCTAAATTTCTTTCATTTATCCAATTTTGTATGGTCTAGCTAGATTGGGTAGCCTGAAAAGCTTATTACGCAAATCAGTGAAAGTCTATATTTGATCCTGGGAGCACCCATTGGCCTTACAGACCTAGGTTTGCTTTAGTTGCTGTTTGGTTAGGTCAAAACAAAGTATCAGCTCTGTCTCTTCATCAAGAGTAGAACATCAGCAGTTTTGGAAAACATTGGTCAAGATGCTTGCTACAATTTCATTATTTTTTTCTTTTTCACAAGGAAAAAATTTCCATTCCTATCCAAATCCCTTAAATCTCTTACCATGTCGACTCCCTCTACATTTTGTAATCAAACTGTTTCTCATGCATAAATAATAGTAATTTGTTTTCTCTTTGCTATACGTCTGAGTTCTTAATTTCTAATCACAAATGTTTTTAGCATTTTATTTTGCCAGCCTTAACTCAGGAGGATAGATTAAACTACTTGGGAGCTATTACCTTGAGACATACCATGTTTATTTCAAAAATATACATTAACTAGGTGAATAGCATTGACTGTTGAGCTCAGGCCCTGGCCTTATTTATCTCCGTGTTCCTTTCTTGATCTTTCCATCTTTGTATTTGTGAGATTTCACTAGCTTTGGCGGTATTTATCAGTGTGCCAGGGTATTTATAATCTTGAATTTAGTTGTGAAGACAGCTAATTCTGTGTATATATAGTGCAGTTAGAGTAGTGGGTTAAAAGAAAAAGCAACATTAAGCTGTAACAATCTTGTTTATTTGGTTGGTTTTGGTTAAATCCCTTTTATAATATTACAGGTACTGTAATTTTGTTATACTTTTTAGTTGAAGGTGTCAAGAGTGTGGTTTTAGGTAACAGATACTAAATGCTTTAATATTTATCTTCTATACAAAAGTATATTTTTTTCTTTTACGTTAAGGCTCACTTATACTCTGGAAATGAGTAGAAAGAGGAAACTTAGTATAAATAGACTCTGGAACATAGCTCTTCCAAGGAAACCTTTCCTGGAATATATTGAAATGTATAGAAGTTAGACATGGTGTGGTTTAGCAGTGAGACATGGAGTCTGCACAGTTTTTTTGTTTCAGGATAATATACTGCTACTTCAGAGAAGACATGGATAGTCAACAAAGAAATGTTGTTTAGCAAAATAAGACCTGATGTGTTTGTCAAGGCCACATCTATTCTTTTTTTATAAAGCTATGTTAGTAAGGCTACAGTGATGTAAGAAGAGCAGGTGCGTTGCTCTGATATACAGACCTTACACTGATTTCATTTATCTCAAAGATATAATATTCTGCAAACACTGTTTTACGTAAAGTCCTGGGTGATGCAAGCCATATTCTGTACCACTTCTCAGCGTGTACATGCTATAATCACACTTAAATTATTAAATTGTTAGAATTGCTCTGATGTAGATTGTACTACTAAGTAAGGCTTTAGAAGGTAATGATTCTAGTCCTGATCTACAATAGATGCTTTTGTCACAATCACAAAGCTGTGCTGGGCAAGTCTGTGGTGTTATGCTTTATGCATTAAGTTTGTCATGCATTCTGTTCTCATTCTAATTACATTCATTGTAATCAGGAGTCAGAAGAGAAAAATATTTTTTGTGCATTATTTTAGATTTGAGGATAGAAAATTGAATTTTAGAACACTTGGATTTTTAGTTGTTTTTAATGATGTTGTCATCTCTGTTAATCATATGGTTTCATCACATGTGAAGGTAGATCAAGGATATTTTTACAAAGATTTTGTTAAGTGATCTCTGGAACAAGACATCCACTTATTTTAATTTGGGGGGATTTTTTTGTGTTAGGTTCAATCAGGATTATTTGTTTAACTGCTGTGGAAAATGTAGATTCAAAGAGCCTGTTATATTGAAGTAGATTTGAAATGTAGATAAGATTTTGGCAAAGCAAATTCTATCTTCCAAATTATATTCCTTTTCTTTTTTTTTGTAAAGCCAGTAAGTCTAATTTTCGTTTGAGCTAGGAGCACTAAAGCAGAAAGTGTAAAAGTTCAAAATACAGAGACAGTGCAGTACGTTGAGTGCAAATACACTGACACTGAGCAATCTCTGTTGCTTAAATTGAGGAAAAAAGGAAGTAGAAAATTGGGAACCAGTGAAAATAAAAATATTGCAAAATCTTTCTATTATGAACTATTATGTTTAAGTAAAGTATATGTACTTTTTTGAATATAACTTTAAGTTTTTTTCTGCCCTTTCAGCTTTGTTACTTTCTTTCCCATTTGTTTTCTTTTTTCGTATATTACCTCATATTGTCTTTGAATGACCACACAGTCCTTTCTGTGGCAGCAAGGAACATCCCAAGGTATTTTAAGGTCATCTCTTATTGAACAGTGAATGGGAACATCAAGTAGAGTAAATTCTTTTTAAGCATACATAAAGCAAGGAATCTGAAGGGTTTGAAAGAAACTCTCCATAATACTTGTTTTTGATGGTGAACTCCAAAATGCATAAAGCTGAAATATAATTACTATTCAGATAATTAATTTCTTCTTAAGAGTGTTCTTGCCCTTTAAATAGTGTCTGGTTTTTTTAATGTGATGGGGGAAGGAGGAGGGAGGACTTCTATGTTATTTTAAACTTTGCCAAAATGAACCTGCATTCAGAGTCTTGGAGGAATGGAAATAAGCCTAAATCATTTGGAAATCTTACCCTGTGGTTTTTTTTTTTTTGTGTTGGAAAACTGGAAATATCAGTCTGGACATGCATTGCTCTAATTATCTAGTATTTTATGCAACTATTTTTGTTTGCCATTATCTTCTTATGCACTCATAAAAATATGGCTTCCATTGTGAAAAAGTGAAGGTAAGAGATGGGAATAAAATGTAGCTAAGATGTTTTTAAGACTTCCTTTGATTTTTATTTTTTCTTTCTTTCTGAATCACATACTTTAAATGCTTATCTGAAACTTATGGACAGATTTATAGTTTAGAAAGCATGATGTGTCCTTTAAATATTAAATTGCTGAGTTTATGGTGCACACTAACAGTAAGAGACTAAATTTATTAGTTTTACCTCTTGGTTTACCTACACATACTAGAAACTAAATCAAAATTAATAAAAGTAACTTGAGGGATGGGGATTTAAAGTATGTTAAATACTTAGAATCTATTATTTAATCTTTTCTTCCTGTTGTGAATTAGGACTTTTTTTCTTATACCAGCTCTTTAGCTTGGTTTATCTAGGAACTATTGGGTTCTGGTTTTTTTACAGCTGTTGAAGTGATGGCATAGGAGTGTGTATATAATCACAGTTGTACCTTAACAAAGCTCTAACACTACATAATAAAGAGAATCTTGTAAGCATCTGTACAACTTTATCAGAACTCCTTGACTTATCATGGAAGGCGTTGTCGTGCTTTCAGGTTATATAGTGTTATATAGTGTTTCCATACCAAATTAGTATCACTGATTTACAGCTATTAAAGAACCCCAAACAACAAAAAAATCCAAACCAATACAAGCACTTTAAAGCTTGTGTCCTGAATGTAATACTTTCCCTAGAAGTACATAAAAGACACATGCTATCTGTCACTCAGTCTTCATTAGGTAGAAATAACATTCCCAGGAAACCTTTAATGTTTTAATTTAAGATGCCTGTGTAATTAAATAATATGCTGTCTTAGAAGAAATGAAATTGAACCAAGGGGTCTATGGTCCTCCCACCTATTGCCATAGTCAAACTCATTTTAGTCTAAAATACAGAGGAATCATATTGGGAATTTAAGCAGAATTGAAAAGAAACCTACTATCTAAGATTTTTAATAAAGCTCTTGAAATTAGAAATCTTGCATATTGCTATATTATATATTCAGTATTTTTTTTAAATTAGAGCTAATGTTATGTTTTTGACTAAGATTTGTCAGGCTGTATTAGAATATGTATTTCAGTGTAGTTCACTGATATGTTAACAACTTTTATATCCTTTCGGCTGACATGCTATTTAAACTTTTTTTTTCTAAAGTGAGTGCTACTGATATTGTGTTTGGAGAATTGAAATTTAAGTTCTATTTCACTATCAAAAAATTTCTCACTTTGAGAAGACCTTCAGTCACCAGTAAAACCAACTCTTAATGTTGACTGTATACAACAAAATAGTTTTAAATATATAATAGCCATTGCAAGTGAATCCTTGAGAAAAGGAAAACAAGCTGTTGGTTTTTTCTATATAAAGATTAAATTAACTAAATGGTTAATCTGTTTGCATTGTTTTCCTTTTAATGGTTTAAATATAACAAATTACAAGGTTCTAACAAATGTAATAAACATACTATTCTGATTAGCATATTCAGGGTAACAACTGTCTGTATCTGAAATTCAGCTTTTGTTTCCTTTACTACTTTGAGTCTCCTTGGTTTTACTTTTACAAAACAGGAACTGTGATTGGTACTTTCAAGTGCTCTAGAGGTTTTGTAATTAAAAACATTTTTAAGGATTTTGCCTTTTGAGTCAAGCAAGGCAAGCAAATTAACTATATAGTTCATACAGTATCTGTGATTTAGAACAATAACCTATAAATTGTTTTTTCCAAATGACAAATCTGTCTCTAATTTATTAAAAATCCACTTATAATAATGGACACGTATATTTGAATCTTCTTTATTGTGGGCAAAGAGAGTCACAGTATCTTTCTTGTCTGGGTCTATTATGTCTTTAATATAAGGCCATAACATAGTCTTGGGCATGATTTGGATATTTTTGCCTATTTTATAAAGGACTTCAGTTGCCGGTTGTTAAGTATTGTTATTAAACACTGTTGCTGTAAAATATTGTTTTCTTGCTGGACAGACACAATATATGAGTCATAGAGATAATGTGCTTGCTCCTGGTTATGTAAAAATTACAAAAAAAATTTTAAAAAGTGACCTAAGGATAAAGGTGTGTCTCCTATTTCTCGGTCTAATTTCTTAATTCTAGACTAGCTTTCTATTCTGAGGTATTTTTTTTTCAAATACATTCATACTGCAGTACTTATTTTCCAGTATTTGACCAGAACCTTTGTGCAATACTGTATACAGCTAGTATGTAAATCTGTTTAAGAAAAAATATTTAAATGAAAAATTTATTCATTGTGTTAATTCTTGTTTCACAATTCTAACACTTTTAAGTATGATTTTGTTATGGGTTTTTTTGTTTGGTTTTAGTATATCTGGTAAATTGAGATACCTACCACTAGAGGAAGAAACAAAGTACAAAACCAAGAAAACACATTCATGGAAATGTATATTAATGCATACGTATATACTGCTGCCTGGACAAAAAGTTTGTCTTTCTGATTTTAATTACAGTTGATGACTCGGCCATAAAACATGTACTTTCTTGATTAATTTGTAGCTCTAGGAACAGCATTTTCTGAAAAGAATGTTTCAATGTTGTATGTATGGAAAAATATTTCCAGGTTTGCAAACTCAAATGACCAGACAGTATGACATTTCTTGCAATATACTAAATCAACTGGAAAATCTCAATGAAAGCATTTTATTCTAATGCAATGTGCTTAGAATCCATGGAACGCATTTTTATTACAGAAGAGTTCAAAGGACAGAATTAGCTTAGCCCAATAATGCAAAGATATAACGCAAAGATTGTAAAGTTGTCAAAATATTGTTTCAGAATCAGAAACTGAAGGAGTTGACATTTTAAAAAATGGAAACTTTTTGTCCCTCTGTAGTAATGTATGCTATGAACAACAGTAGCACTTTGTACAGTTGTAGTTATGCCTTTGAAACACATTCTTCAGCACAGTATTTTGGCTCCCATTACCTTGTTAAGAAATGCTGTGACTTTCAAGGAGGTTGAATTTAGAATGTTTCTCTTATATCCATCTTGAGGTGGGACAAAACTAAGTAGGCATTATCATGGACAGTCAACTATATAGTTTGCAAATAAAAGCTTAATTTTGATTCACTTCTTGGGGAAGGCACTGTGGCGGCTTTTAGCTCAACAACGATGGTTTCCAGAGATCTTGAGTGGAAGCACTGTTCTGTAAAGAACTCCATGGCAAGGATGCTGTCAGTAAAATTATGCTTTATACTTTTTAACTATTGCTTAGTGATGAGATGTCTGAAGTAGTATCCCATGAATGTGAAACTTTAAGATCCAAAGACTGTACTGCTTAGTCTGAATAGAATTCAGTGGAATAGAATCATTATTCTGATTTTTGCCCATCTATCTTCTTCCCTTAGGTTGATTTTTCCTTTTGTTTTGAGGCATTATAAAGATTTATTCCATGTTGAAAAGTGAGATTATCAATTTAAAGAGTTTGTGCCTGAGTTCATTACCACTTTACAATATCATTCCATATTAATTTCTTCTGTTGATTGAGATTGTTAAGAAGTGGAAATAATCTAAAAGAGTAATTCTAAAATTCAAACAATTTTGAAGGAAAAAAATCTACCTTTACTTTTTTTGTTTACAGAAGCAAGCTTAACACTCAGTTTACAGGAAAAAATGTAGGTAATACTTTAGAATATGTAGACTTTATTATTGAATTTGTCTATCAGTCTGCTGTGAATCAATACAAGCACTTAATTTCATGAAGAACTGTTAAACTGAATAGTTTCATTTAGGTCTCTGTCCTTCTATTTTGAGTTTTTGAACACTACCAAGGGTACGTTACCAAATACATCCACAGAATCTAAGAAAAAGGCATAGTGGTAATAGTGTTAGTTAATTAAGAGAAGAGATTGGGGAAATTTTGACATAAGTAGGAGAAAAGAATATTTCCTTCAAAAAATAATCTTATTGCCCAAAGAAACTTTTTCATAATTATCACTGGTTTACAATTTATCAAGAGGAGAAATAGTAAAAAGTCTATAAAACTCACTGTCAGAGGCTAAGAAAGTCTTTTGCCTTTCAAGTCCTTGAATACATGCCCAGATCAAGCTTAAGGAAGGAAGTGGGTTCTGTCGTGATCTTACAGCTTTTTGGTGATCCACAGTTTCCCTATCAAGTTCCTAATGAATACTACAAATTGCTGGTTTTACCAGGAGCATATTTAAATTGACAGAGAACTTAGTTTTTTAAATGCCTTGCTTCTGTCAATGCATGAGATGTGTGATGGAACTTGAAGGAAGTTTGTGTTGCATAGCTTCATGTCATCCTTGTTTTTGAGGAAGAAGGAACTTCCTTCTCCAAGGCTGTTGAGCTGATGCTTTTCAAGTATATTAAAGGGATTATAAGTATGTTGGGCTATGTTTTATTACTAAGGTGGTTTCTCAAGTAAGAGTGGAATGTAAGTATTCTACTATATGCATTCTCATTCTTCTTAAAAGTTGGAGAAATATTAATACTTCATTCTTGGACAGTTAGACTTATGTACACAAACTAGTGATATTCTACCAATGACTTCTCATGTATTGCAGTGAAACACATGCTGCTAGGAAACAACAGAGTAGGATTAAGATCTGACCTTTAAGGTTGGAATGTTTCTAGCTTATTGCAAAAAAATTTCAAGTTTGAAAGGATCAAAATATATCCTTCCCTATATATGTATTTTGTATACAGTATGTATATAGCATAACATCTCCCAGCTGACTTCTGACATTGTGGAAGATTTCATTGTGAGAGGAATAAAAACTGGAAGCCTCCTAAGATTTCTTTTTGGGCTGTTTTAAAAATGGCTGTATTTTAAAATCTGGTAGGTTTACCATACACTGCAACTGGAACTCTTCTTTTGATGTGGTCTTAAAACACTTCAGATTCTGATTTCTAAAATAGCTTGATTAAATAAAAATAATTCCTTTACAGTCTTGTTGTAATCAACAGATTGTGCATGTTATATGGAAAGAAGTTTTGATTTCCAAAGAGTTGTTTACAATAAAACCAGTCTTATTAGTAATGATGAAAATCTTCATCCTTACTGTGATTAAGAATCAATGGTATGACTGTAGAGGTCATTCAGCTATACGATTATGCATTTTTCACATGCTAACCTGTTGTTATTATCATAAGAATGGGAGTTACTGTAAAATATTTTTCGTTCACAAAGTTAGAATTTCTTATTTCCTTAAACAATACTCTATGGAAATATGATTTAATTTGAACATTTTATTTGTTGTTGCTCATCTTGTATAGTTTTTGAAATTAATTTCTCTTTGTTGATTAGGAATTAAATACTGCAAGTTAATAATATTTGCTAGCTTGTAATAATAAAACTTACATGAGTAATACCATTACAGTAATGGACAGATCCAGGAACCACTCATGCTACATCTGGGTTTGGAAGAAATGTCATTAATCATAGTGTTAGTTCACTGATACAGGTACCAGCTATAATCAGGGCATTTTTACAGAGCTGTATAAGAAGTGTGTGGTCATCAGAAGCTGTGTAGCTTCTTCATCCATCTAAATCACCACTATGACTGCACAATTTTGTCTCCAGGTCAAGACAAAGCAGTGTCAGGTCTCATGTACTTTAAACTTTGTTGCGTGTGTTCTGTTCTCTTCTGATATAGTGCATTTGTAGACTGTCCGCAAGTTGCACATCTGACATTATTCTTTTTCCTGAGCCTTGCTCATAGTCTGGGGCCTGTAAGAGACAACTCTGTTTTCTTGAATTAAGTAAATTAGTTTATAGACTTTGTTTGCACTGTTTCAGCAGAGCAAACAAGATCCAGCTGAAACAGTTTATTCCAGAAGAAGTTCTAATACTGTTGTCCTTCAGCCTAAGTATATCAGTTTGTTAGTATATAAAATACACATCAAGACAGCAGCAGGAGAGATATTTACAAGATACAATAGAATTTCTTTTTCAATGAGAAAAAATCTCAATAATTGATAGAGTTAGTCCTTTGGGAGAAATGAACTTTGGGATTCAAATGTGTATAGGAGAAGCACAGTTGTGTGTTGCACTGTGACATTATACTATGTGTAAAGAATAGGGTTGGAAGAGATGGTGTTAGAAAGCTGGGTATAGTCAAGAGAAATTTAGCATGATTAATTTCAAAGATTAATTTGAAACTGAAAGTTGTCTATGATTTATATTTTATTTTCATTGTTAATTCTGTAGATTGTCATACAGAAAAAAATCTGGTCTTATGTTGACTAAAAGACCTTTTGAAATAAATATGCCAGCAGCAAAAATACAATGCTGCAGCAAAGTGAAATTATACTAGACAAAGGGGAAAAAATTACAGAATCCACAGAAAAGGATACAAACTTTTGAGTAAGAGGCATCCAACAGTTTCTGAAAAGCAAAACCAAATCTTCGGTTATTTCTTGTTTTCTGAAAAAAGTTTAGAACCATATTTTCACAGTGCAAAACATTATTTTAGCACTAGGGCTTAAACCTTTACTTGTAGGCTCAGGACCTTTAGTTTGCTGTCATTGTGTTTTGTCTTATGCAACATAAACACAAGGGAAGAGAAATTTAGCCATTTATTAAGATTGCTAAAGCGTATTAAAATCTTACATAAATAGTATGAATTTTCAACACTGAGCATACATTCTGAGACTCATTTTCTATAGACAGTTCTCAAGAGGCATGAGCAGATCAATGCACATTTTAACCTATGTCTCATAAAAGTTATACCCTTCAGGGGCATATTCAGTGAAGCGCATCTATTTGCTTGGTACCTCTCTGACACTGTTGAGAATTCATTTCCAACCTAGGAGATGATGCCCCAGCCATTAAAAACACTTTCTGGGTTTCTGTTTGTCAATATACTTGATAAGTGTGCTATAAGAGGCATTTATCATAAAAATCATATCCAACATTTTATCAGCTTTGCAAACTTCAGTTCGTTCCTAATATTTCATTGACTAAACAGACATGCAACTATGATGTAGATAGGTACAAGAATTAGGTGTGTAGGATATACAATGTATTCTCCCATTCACAGTGGCATTTCTGTGGGATTGACAGAGTCATTTTGCCATTTCTTTGCTAAACATTAACTGAATGTCCCTACCTGTAGAAATTATGTAGTGTTGGGGGAATAGGATAAGCAATTCTATAATAAACATAACTCATTTGCAGCTCTTGTAAATCTTATTACGATGTTGACAATGTCTGTCTGTAACAAATAAAATTTTGTAATACATTTATTATACTGGTCATACTGGATATTAATTTCTTCATGTAATCTCCATTTTGAGACTAATACCCTCTTACCTTTTTACTCAGTGAAAACAACAGTGTAAATTTGGTTTTGTTGTGATCAGTCTCTAGGAATTAGATTGATCAGAAATAAAAAGTCAAGTGTCAGTTCAAAATGACATATACACCACTGCACAAGAGAGCTCCGGTGTTGCTATTCAATTTGTTAAATTAGGGAAAATAAATCACAATTTATGCTTATATCCCACGTGCATTAGAAGCAATGGCTAACTTAAATGTTTAATATCACTCTCCTCTTAATATTCTTTTCTATTTTAAACTATAGGAGATACTTTTTCCTCAAAAAAAATGTTTTTCTCTGAAAAAATTACTAGGATCATTATACTGTAGATTTTTGCACATGGCTACAGAGAAGGAATAATAAGTTATTGCATTTAGATATTAGAATTTTCAGAACAGAGTTTTAGATGTTAAGTGAAATGTTGCCAGCCACGGAAAGTTAAAGTTGGTAAGTCTCATTTGTATATCATCAGTTACCATGGGACAGTACAACAACAGGACTGTCCCACCAAAGAAGAAACTCAAAGCCAAACTACAGCTGAGAAAATTAGAAATAAGAGTTACTATTATAGCTTTTTTCATAATTGCCAGCTTACTGTTTCTTGCATATTCCTCTAAAGCATGCGTGGGGACATGAGGTGCTATATAACTGCTAGTTGCATTATATTGTGGTTTCTAATACTTGTCTAGTTACAAAGAAGGAACTTCTGTAAATTTGGGGAAGTTCTCTGTTTTGCAATGAGACACACGGACTTCTGTGTGCGTGTATGCTTGAAGTAAATGGTTTTTTTGGAAGCTCTTTGGGTCTTGGTGATCCATAGGGCTGCCTAGTAGAATTAAAAGCTCTCTTACAGCATTTATCAAGGACTGAATCCCACAGAGCTATAACTGTTTTGTGTGATTTACTCTTCTGACAGTTTATTAAAATGGCCAAGCTGCTAAAAGATCCCTTTTTTCTGAGATTGGTAGGGAAACTTAATTTCAGGACTAGTATCTTTTAGCTTCATATGTTAGCTGCTGTCCTTTGCTGCAGACTTTGCAAATGGATTGTTTAGCTCTGATCTTCAAACAGCCCAATTAGGAAATACACTTCTAAGCTCCAAAGAATTAATTATCTCAAGTAACAAGTGTCCTTGGCTAGAAAAGCTTTCTCTTTTGCAGCTGATGGCCCCCTTCTGTTTGCCCAGTTACTTCAATTCAAAATGAGTTGTACTAGCTGCTTCAAAAAACTTGGTACCCTTAATCTTTGACCCTTCCTTAGCTGTTAGGTCCAAGATCAGTTCTGTGTATTTTTGTATTAAGATACGCAGCTGCCTTTCAGATGTAGCCAAAAGGAAATTTGCTGATATGCATAAGTATGGTTGGGATGATAAACATCAAAAAAAGAAAAGCCTAGGATATTAAGACAGAGAACTCACTGAAGAAAGTGGCATTCAATTTCCTGTTTTGTCATTTATATATGCCGTACCATAATTTTTACATAGCTGCTATGCCCATAAACATATCAACATAATTTTCTAAAACAAGAAATGACAAATTATCTTTTCGAGCTTGTACTTGGTGAATGAAAACAAATTAAGTTTCAATTTCTTTCTGTGTACTCCTGGAAGATTGTATTTATCATCAGAAAGGAAATGTTTCCCCATTCAGGAGAGAATTGTAACAATTATATATTGTATGCAGTGACAAGACAGAATGTTCAACTGTATTTTTTTGTCTAAAATGTCAACTATTCTGAAGACCTCACTTTGAGAACATTTCTTACTATAATTTGTTTTATATAATGCTGATCTTTATTTTTTTTTCTCTTTCCAGGTTATTTAATGGGGCCTCTAATCAAAACTGGGAGAAAAAGCCATTGGTCAGTTAGCTTGGGTAGATCTGTGCTATAGAGGTGTGATTATAGCTCCATCACACAAATCTAAAATACTGAGTTAGTGGGTCAGACTACAGTTTCCCATTCAATGGAGCCAATTAATGTCACTGCAGACAAAAGGCTAAATTCTTGGTTCTATTTCTCTCCTATATGTGCTCCTTCCCTTGTTTCATGTCTGCTCCTTGTTGCACCCCTCTATAACCAAATTTTACTCAGTATTAGCCACATAGGACTATCTGTGTTTGCCAGGTTCTCATTGTAATGAACTAAATTGTCCCTTGTGGAGGTCCAGGGCCAACATTTTTGCCAGGACAAGTGCACAACCGGAAGCAGGGAGCAGAGATACCTCCATGCCTTTTAACAAATGCAATCTGCAAATGCAGCCTATGATGTGATCTGACATCTGGTGGAACTGGAGCACTTAGTGCTAGCACAATTTCAGCTGGGGTTGCACTAGCTTCTGCATGTGCATGAAGTACATGAAGTAGGAGTAGTTGCACAGTCATTAGTACCCAAACTAACTTATTTAAAGCTAACTCCTTTAAGTAAAGAACTTCAGTGTAGTATAGATGTACTGTTAGGGTAAAAGTTTGCTGGCTTCTCAGCCTCTTGTAAAATTTGAAGTGTTTATTCACTAGCAGTGTAGGTTAGACTTTTCTAAAAAGGGAAAAAAAAAATCTCTTCTCAAGATTTGTAATAGGAACATTTTTGTGTGCATTTCAGCACTAGTTGTCAATGTTACTGATGCATGAGTAGTCAACACCTATATACATGATAACAGTTGCATCTGGTAGTACAATCAAGTCATTATTGAAACACCATTTAAGGCCTTAGAAGCATGCTTAGAGGTAGTAATTCAGCAAGGATATGGTATCTGCACCTACTTACAACTGAGTGATTCACAGGTCAACAACAGGTTGCTAGATGGCAAGGCAAAAGCTTGAAATACGTTTATTCACATCCCCTGGTCTGGACCTTTATGTGGTGTATAGAAGATCATATTTACCCTGTCACAGATGATAGAATTCTGTACAAACTGTGATTAAATCTATTTAAATAAGAGTGGCTACATCTACCCAAAGAGAAGTGTGAAATCATTATGATTGATGCTCTTCAAGATAGTACCAAACCCAAGTATAAGATATGGACTTCCTTTGAAGTGCTGTTGTTTATCTTGACTGATATTTTTCATCTAGGGGAGATTCTGCTTCTCACATGCTGTCAAATTCACGTTCATGCAAACCTGTAGAATAAAACCAGTTACCTATCAGACTGTTTTAGAGATGATGTCAATATGGTTTCTAATAATTATTTACTAACTGGATTTACAGCATTTTCAGCTATCACACTTTTGAAACAATGAACATATTCTTTTTAAACCTTTGCAGGAACAGAAATCATGAGTGAGATCAGACTTCCATGAACCAACTGTATGCTGACCCAAAAAATGTTGTTTAAAAAAGTTGAAAAAGCCACAGAACCCAAAATGACTAGTAACTGCTGTTTACTGTTGCAAGTTACTATTCTTCTCTCCTATGCAGTAAACCTGGTAGACCATTGTCAAAGGTCTCTCTTTTAGCACAATGTGTTCTATTTGGCCTTTTGTTCAATTATTGCAGCCAATGACTTATTTGTATATTTCAGTTGCCAATGAAGCAGGTTGCTTCCCATTCACACCACCATTTTCATTTTGACTTGTGTTTTCTTTGAGTTTCTTGAATGTCAAAATAATTTCTAAATTCAGTGAATCTCAATGATCTCCTCAATTATCTTTATTTTTAGGGGTTTTAATCTTATTTTTTCCTCATAAGAAACTGCATAGTTATAACTGAAAAGACTTCTGTGATTGTAGTCAAGCTGTGCCAGTCTAAGGATAGTGTAAAAGAAGAGTTGGAGTCTTTATATTTTGATAGATAATTCAGCAAATAGTAGCCAAAAGAAAAGCATGGCAATGTGCTCCAAATCAAGTATTTCTTTTCAAATACCAAGTATATGTGTGTTAATGAGTTCTCTTTGGAATATGCATCTTTGATAATAAGCAAGATGAAGTTTGAAACCCCTTTCTCTGGTACTGAAATTCAAATAATGTTTTAATTACTTCATTTAATGGTACTAAGAAATTTGTTTGCTATGAAGAAAGTTCATCTTGCACTTAAAAAAATTTCTGTCTTAAAAGTACTGTGATCCAGAAGCAACAATGACTAGAAGAATTTTACAGTTGTTATTGTTTGATGTTTGGATTTTGTGTTGATTGAAACTGTTGAAGTGCAGTTACAGGACAATGTTCCTTAGCTTACATAGGAGGAGGATGTAGGCAGTAACAATGCTGGCTTTTCCCACTATATTCTGTCAGTTTTTCGTCTTTAATTTGAGCATGTTAAATGGAAAAAAAATACGATATTGACACTTTAGCCTTCTGGTTTATTTAATCACTAGCATCTTTATTTTGACATATATAATTTTACACAGGACATAAAGGTTTCAAGATACAAGTGTCTCACAATTCTTAGGGGGTTTTTTTTGTGTTGTTTAAATCATTGATTTGAGGATAGATTCAACCAATGACTGTACGACTTGTTTCTAATCTTCACAGCAACCTTCTAGTTACTGTGGATTTATGGATGTAGTTTTTATAAGAAGATATTTAATTTTTAATCAGGAAATGACAGCATTCTGAAACTTAAAACTGTTTTCAAAACAGCCAAGACTTTAATTAAAAATAATTGAAAAAAAATTAAATTCTGGCAACTGCATTCTTGGTATCTGGTGCGTCCCATTACAGTTTTCATGGCAGAAGCCATGCCTTTCAGATAAACTTTTGCTTTACTGGATTAATTTTCCATGTTTTTGTTAAGGTTTTGTTTGTTTGTTTTTTTATTATGCCATTCTTTACATCCATAGTTCTTGTTTTCAGATAAGAAAGTTCTTTCTGATTAAATTATTAATTTATTGTGAAATATACGTATTAAAGCAAAATTTTAAGAAATCATTAGTTAGAGGCATATAGAGAACTTTAGCCCATAGTGGTTTTCTCTGTCAGTAGAATCATGGTTTAGTAAAGGCTTCAAATAAGAAAAGCTATGGTGGTGTCATCCTACAGATGAAGCAGATTGAAGTCCATACTGCAAGGACACTCTCTCACATAGGAGATTTAATGCTTCCTGTTGAGGAAAAGTGACTGCTCAGGATCAAGACAAGTTGGTTGATTAATGAGGCTGCCAAAACCAGAAATACAGGTGGTCTGACTTTATACGTTTTTACTCTTCAGGGAAGAGTTGAGCAAATAATGTTTGGCAAACAGGTTTTCTGTAGCTCTGCAGTTGTGCCTCACCAATTTCTTAGTGCTTCTGTGAGTTAATAGCTACATGCTGCTGTCCTAGCTGTGTTGATTTTGATGTACCATCTCATTAGATTCTAGAGGAGACCCTTGATTCTGTTGTGGCTGGAATTCATCTTACTTATTTGGACACTACTTCAGAGAACAAACAATACCTGGGATACCATCTCTAAATTTATAATAGTGGCAGCTGTGTAGAGAAGACATTCATAGCTCTAGATGACAAGTCTCCATTAAGATTTGCTTTGCCATACAGACAGTTCCTCTTCCAGATACAAAGATGTGTTAGGAAGTCTTCATAAAGATAAGCTAGTACGCATCACTAATGCCTGAAGTGCCACAGTAAGGTCTCTGGATATGATCCACTGCTCCTAGGAGAGCCTCTCTTCAAATAATATGCCATACATACTCATGTCCCTCTACTGTAAATTCATCTAGCCCTTTCTCCTCTTCCTCATTCTTCCCACCCTGTTTCTCTTCTTATAAATATCCTTCTCATTTGACCTTGCTTTTACTTGAACTTTGTGGTTTTTTCTCTCAATTTATATGCCATGAAGTGTGCAGCTTGACATAAAAGGAGAAAGAATTTTGGAGTAACAGAGGACAATAAAACATTTCAGATTTAAGAAAATTGAATGCCTGTATTGAAAAAATTCAAATTCTGAATGCTGTCAGCCATAGTCTGCTCATTCCAGAAGTGAGATTGTTCTGTGGCTCTTAATATAGAGCACTAGTCTCCAAACTTTTTTGATCACATACCCCTATCAATAAAAAAATTTGGGGCATGCACCCCTAATATGTGTATTTATTGATTGATAATAAATACACATATAATAAATATACATATATATTGATAATAAATAAATATACACACCTTTTGGAGTGCCACCCTACTGAGCTACAAGACCATTATTCTGTGCCTTGTCACATATTCATAGTGGAACCATCTTTGATTCAGAATAAGACAATGTTTTTATATCACTTCAAGGTTAGCCTTCTGATATGTCCATGTCACTAAGTGTTTCTTACTGAAACTTACAGGAACTTACTAAAGCATTTAGGAAGTTGTTCTTCAGTCATTATTTAACTAGAAACCCTCAGCTGTTTGTAATCCTCTACAGCGTGTCTGCTGGTACACAAGAACATTCAAAGAAAAGCAACGGATTGGTTACTTATAGCTGTTCTTAAAGATATGTTAACTATGTATATATTCACAACCCTCCCTCCTACTCCTCCTACAGTAGCTTTCAATTGAGAACCAATACGGTCCAAATATGGCAGATATAGTTTAACATCTCTCTCCCAGCTCATAAGTTAGGCAACTACTAAAACATAATGAAATTTTGTGCTGTTATCACTTTTGCGTTCATAATAATATCTTCTGCATGGATTTCAGTGCACTTTAAGCCTCACATCAGCTCTGTGAAGATGTGGAAATATTTTCTTTAGCCATTTTTAAATGAAGCACAGAAAATTTCCTCAGAAGATACTATCGTGGGTGGCAGAGCCAGGAGTAGAACTAAAAAGTCTTTTTGGAAAAAAAAAAAATCTCATTCTTTTGATAAAGGTCTCTCTTTAAAATGTGTAAGCAGCATATTGGAACCTAATAATTTTTTGTTTGGTAATCTTGTGTTTAATCTCATATTCAGACAAACTATTCCTCAAGCATATTTGGACTGTAGAAGGGGTTATAGCAACTCTGCATAGTATCTTGTATTCTTAAACTGTGTATGTGAAATATACACGTATCCAGTCTTGCACTTTTGAATTCAGTGTAAGGTAGATACTGTAATAGGTTTACAGAACAGCTTATCAGGCGTTGGAATGGGCTGCCCAGGGAAGTTGTGGAGTCCCCATCCCTGGAGGTGTTTGAGTCCTATTGACATAGCACTTGGGGATATGGTGTAGTTGAGAATGGTCAGTGTTAGGTTAATGGTTGGACTAGATGATCTCCAAGGTCTTTTCCAACCTAGATGATTCTGTGAGTTCAGGTAATGGTAGGTACAGAGGGGGTTATAGAACTGATGATGAGAATTTAGGACAGCTTCTTAGGAAAAATGAAAAGTTAGAAAAGGTTTTCTAAATGAAGTGTGGGAGATAGTTCACTTCTGTGTATCTGCATCACATACAAATTGAAGTGAAAAGGAAATAAGAGAAATAATGGTGTGAAACATAAGGAAGAATTATTGAAGTAAGTAAATTAGAAGCAAGACTTATACATTTAAGGAAGTCTGACAGTCCAGACATGTTTAAAACAAAAGGAAGCATTTTTTTTTACACAGTATATGCTTCAATTATAGAAACTCATTGTTGCAAAATGTTCTGGCATCCGAAACAACAAATAGGTTCAATGAAGAAATAATTAAGTTCATGGAATTCTGATGGATCATGGATGCTCCAGATGCAGTCCTTGTTTTTTTGTTTTTTTTTGGGGTTTTTTAGGAATTGCCTCAGCTGCTCAATGCTGTAAGCTACCATTAGAGTAAATAACACTACCTTTTTTCTATCCTCGTGTCTTAATATCCACTCATGCTTACTGTCTGAAGCGGGATGTAGTACCCGATGATTTTTAGGTCTCACCCAGTAAGATGCCGCTAATTTGTAAAAGTCATGAGCATGAGCATGACTTGAATAGAAAATTATCTGCGAATCTTAAGTTGCACTTATCTGTCATCCCTCACACCCCCAAAGAAGTACATTTCCCTTCTATATATTATCCTTTTCCCAGAAGTGATTAACTTCTTTGCAAATAAGGAAATACAGATCAGGCCAGCACTGGAAATGTGAACATTTAAAAATTGTGCTACAAAACATCAAACCTACCTAAGCCTCACGGAATTGAAAGAAGACACAGTATGTTCTGTTTCCTGCATAGCAATAAGTCTCTTATGGAATCTGAACAGTGAACTCTTTCCTTCTCTCTTAGCTTCAGATGCCTTTTTTCTATTCTCTGTTATGATTGTGGGTGCTGCTTCAGGTTAATGCAAATAAATGCACCACCCTGGGTTTAAGAATCTGCTTTGAAGTATCAAGAGAATTAATTCATTCTAAAAAAATCAAAATTTTATGTAAAGTATATTCTTTTGAAATATTGACTATGTTACTAACTAATAAATTGCCTGAATTCATAAAGGCAAAGAATACGGTAAAAGGGAATCTCTTTTTAAATGGTATTCCTTTGAGTTTGGATGTCTTTTTACATGTGGATGAGAAAACTATTGATTTAGATACAGATAAACAGCTGTTTCAGTCTTGGTGGTGATGAGCACTGCATTGACTGCAGTAGTGGAAGCTTTAAAGATAGTGGAATGTGCTCAATGTTAATATAGTCATTTGCTAATGGACTAGAAAGCTATAATCAGTATTAAAAATCACCTGAGACTTTTTATGTTTAGCAGAAGCTTCAAATAATAATAATAATAATAATAATAATAATAATAATAATTAAAAAGTAGTGGCTATTGAGTTTGGCCATGAAAACTACTAACCATCTGAATACAATTCCAAAAAACCCCCAACTTTTGAGATTTCTCCTGGCTTTATCTATCACTAAACCTATGAATAGGGTGGGGAGGAGAACTAGCAGGATAGAAATATTCTATATCTTAGAGATACTACATGTTGTGTTCAAGTCAAACAGTATCACCTTTGTCTTCAGAGATTTATTGATTTTTTTTTTTTGCTTGGTATTACATAAACACATTCTGAAATGCTCATAGTTTATGGGTCTTGTTCTGCACTAGCAAAAATTAAGGTTATAAGAAATACCTATTTCTCTAGAGCTCTTTTAAGATAATAACATGTTTATGTAGAAATTCCCTTAATAGTTTACATGTGTGGCAAGTACTTTTTCAATTAGAGTAGTTTGAATCCGGTCCCTGTACTGTTTTGCATCTCAATTGTTTTAGTGCCAGGGTGATTTGTGGTGTCTGGCCTGACTGTACAAAGGTCCAGCCTCATTGAAACATCTTTTAGTATTGACTGTTTCTGGACTGTGACTGCTGTCACAGTACTGTGAGGCCATTCACCAAAATCATGCTAATACAGGTACAGGCTGAAATCGCAGTTGTTCTGTCTTTACTAGCCAGGAATATATCTATTCTGAAACATTTTGCTTAAACTGGTTCAGTTAGAAACAGCTTAATTCACGCCCCAAAATAGGGCCTTCATGTCAGATTCATTGCATGAAGGGAAAAACTTCTAAGTGGTATAACGTGATCAAACTTTGCTTTGTAGGCATGTGCAAGATAAGTAATTTCTAGCTGAAACTAGTTTATTCAGCTGCTTGAAAATTCCTTCAGACTTGATGGAAACTGGCTTGGCTGCCCTGTGCATTTAAAGGAATGCTGCAGTATCTGTTCAGCAGCTTTGTGGGAAACACATCCAAATGGTGATTGAAAGCCGTGGGATGAGTATTTGAAGTGAGAATGATAGGAAAGACTTGAAATAAATATACTGCAAGTTTTGATCAAAGGAAATTTAAAGATAAGATGATCAGGGTGTCCAATTAAGTGATTTCTCAAGAGTTTGCCAGATACTTGTGTAACATAAAAACTAAATTTCTAGGGTTGCAAACTTTGGGAAATCAGAAATAGTTTTACTAATGTAGAACTGAAAGACCTGACTTGTGTTTTGGAGAAGAACTGTTCTTAGCTTGATGCAAAAAATATGTTGACACTTTCCTCCAAACTGTCATTCTTTTTTGGCGTTTAATAACCTGGATTTCTTGTTTTAATGCCACATAGTAGCAGTATTTTGTGTGCTGTGCGAGTTGCTACATAGTTTCCTGTGTGATCAGCAGCTGCTTTGGAGGGGCGAGAGTCTTGAGTCAAATCTGCTGGCAGTTTACAGGTATCTTGGATAGTTTACAGCATATTAGCTATGTATGCAGAACTGAATTGAAGTGCAAATGTCAACTTCAGAGTAATCTGAATCACATTTTAGGGGTTTTGACTACATGACTAGGTATCTGTGACTATAAGAACTGATTTTGTGTAGAGTTCTGTATTTGTGCATTCCCCTATGCTAGAAGTTGTGAATTAGCAGGTATCAAATTTAAATTCTTAGTGGTGAACATACAAATCTGGTATTGATCCAATTTGTTGCCTTTTCTCTGGCACTTCAGTCTTCCCAGAGAATGTGAAGCAGATCGTGGTCTATCATTATCTTCAGTGTCTTAAAATGGGAGGTCATGCAGTGTTTAAAATCCAGTTCCTACTTAATAATGAATGAAGGTTATTCAGTGTTCTTTCTGAAATAAATCTTGATTTTTAATTCAAATTCCGGGGAACTTCCTTGCTCCAGGTAATATAAAGTCAGTGTCCTGTTTCCCAGCTTTGTTACTCCCAGCACAGAGGTAAAGGATTTGGACTGCTTTTTAACATTCTAGCTGTTGTTACGTTAATAGATCAGCTAGGATGAATAAGGTAGTACAGTTGTGTTTTACTCATTCCAATCAATAAATATCAGCTCCTAAATCTCTTTTCTGATACTTTTCACCAGCAGTGAAAATTACAACTGGTGTTTGTGTGTGTAGAAAGTCTATGTGAATAACTGCATACATTTTTTCCTGACTTATCTGAGAGTTTGATGGAATAGAAAATCTTCATCTCCAGGTTAATATTTCACTATTTTTCAACATACTATGTTGTTTCAGTTTCGGGCAAACTCCAAAAGATAATGATTCTTATGGAATATTTTAAATCATAACCTGTATAGACCCTGGAAGTTTGATCAGATAAGTCTAAGCCACTGTGGTATAACTGCAAGGACACTCAGTTGGTGTTCATTGATGCATAGCTAAATAAGATATAAACCTTAGACGATTTGGAGTTTAACCACTGTAAATAAATTATTTTTTTTAAACTACACAAAAGTATGATCCCTAGTTTTGCAGACATTCTGAACTTGCTGTTTATTTTGAATGGTATTAAACAACTCAAACATATTTGATTTTTTTTGAATAGTTTTAACTTATAGCTCATTATAGGATTGCAAGCTTCATATGGAGCTAAAAATAAAAAAAGGAAATATGTTGATGAATATATTTCTAAAAGTCATTTCTCTTGTCTTTTTCTATGTATTATTCATCTTTTGGGAAGAGCCATCAATGCCTGAAGGTGCCTTTATGGTGTTTTTTCATTAATGCTGATTCTTCTAGACAATGTGTAAATTGATGTGTTCTGTACCCCATGAGAATAATGATATATTACTTTGAAAAAAAAACCAAGAACCCTGTGGTTACATTAGGCCTGAAAGATGATCATAGCAGGATTGTTCACAAATGTAGAAACTCATGCCACTGTGCAACTTCCTTTTGGAAAGAAAAGTTATAATCAGAGAAACTCGGACGCTGTTTACAGGATGAAAGGAGCCTCCACTAGGCCTAGTGATCATCTTTACTGTGTTACAGACACAATGCATTCTCTATCTTAAATTTATTATAACATTATTTTCTGGCACTGAATATATAAAGCATGCTTGCACAAGAACTTAAATATGGGAAGTGTTTTACAAATTATAAAACAAATCAACAGAACTTTTTGGACCAAGTAAGCAAAGTTATTCTGGCATTATAAATAGCAATGTTTAAAAGAATAATGCAATATGCTGTATTTTTATGGGACTTCTTGTATAGCTGTTTAGTATGTATTGCTTTAATATTCTTTTTTTTTTTGAGAAAACATGCTATTATTTATAGATGGAGTACTAAATGGAATCATCAGTTTAAATGCAGAACTTCTTTCTTTAAAATATGATCATAGAGGATGTCTCTGTAAAGTAGGTATATATTGTCAGTTAAATAACAGCAATACCTACCTGCCCTTCTGCGGACACAGTTTTATGAAGCATCCTGCAGGACAGCCAATTTAGGCAGTGCTACAATAAAGTAAATGGATTCTAGATATTCCTAATTTCAGATGCAGAACTTTCAAATCTGAAGACTGTAAGCAGAAATTAGCTCAACTTACCTTACATTTATAAAAGGCCTTTGAATAGAACCTTGTAACAACTTCCTTTTCACTTAGACCAATCATGTCTACAACCGAATCTCAAATATTGCATTAGAATGAAAATAGAGTGAAGTATAAGAATCATTTTTTGTCAGATGGAACATGGGGAAGAATCTTTCATTTCCCATCCCTTTCTCATAGATTTATTCCTCTTTCCTAGTTGTTTTTTGTTTTTTTGTTTTTTTGTTTTTTTTTTTATATAAGCTAGGATTACAATACAAATTTTTACCAACTCAGTTACAATAGTGGAATATACCCAAAGAAAACATACAGGGCAGCCACTTTCCAAACCTAAATTCTTACACTAACTAATGTTGATGGCAGCATATTTAGCTACCATAATTTATGTGGCAGTTGAGTCAACATACTGGAAAGTATACGAAAGAATAGTCCTGAAAAACATGAATGTGCCAAAAGAAAATGAAGAAACAGTCATTTTATTAATTTTAAGAAAGGATTTGAAAAACTGCATAGAAGATAGGAAGAAAGAACAGCAAGTCAATCTCTTTGCTTATGAAAGAAATAAGTAAAATTTTGTACATGTTACCTACATCAATTTTAAAGGACTGGTTCCTGAAAATAAGTCTCAAATAGTCTCCATGCAGTCAGAAATAGATAATGAACTATGAGAAAAGAGGTAACAGGTTAGGGTGCTCACAAGGAGGCTTCATAAGTAGAGAAAGAAAAGTAAAGGATTAGAGAAATAAAGGAAAGAAGGCAAATTCCTATCAGTAGATTATTTTAAGTAGTTTCTATTGTAAATCACTGAAGCTAATCTTTAATCACTGAACTATGCATTTATCAGTAATCTTTATTTCTTAAGGTACTTTTAGTTAGCTGTGCTGTACTTGGATGTTGAGAGAATTAACAGTCAGAATTCAGTCCTGTGAGGTTGTCAAGGCAACTTCATAATCTCATAACTCTCCTAATTGCTAGCAATCTGGAGCATATCTGGATTCAAAGTTGGTCTCTGGCTTAGTTAAAGCAGTGCTTTTCTCATGCAAAACTCATGAGTGAAGTCCTGATAGTTAAAATGGTAATAAGACTGCAGCATGTGTTCTGTTTTTCCTGCTCTCTGTGAGGTTATAACTTTAAGGTTTTACAGAATTCTAAATATGATGCAATTGATCAAAACCATAATTTTAATCATTAAAATATGTGAATGAAATAAAATTTAAAAGCAACTCATGTGACATAGTCCAGAGAACTCAAATAGAAATTAATTTCTAACATGAAATGTTACATATGTGCATGTATGTGCCAATGTATATAATTGTCACACAAGTGAATACAATATATTAGGATTTTATGGTGTAAAGACTATAAAAAATCTTTTCTAATGTATTTGTTACAATGAACTGGCTATTTCTGTTACCAAAATGGTTCAATTATAGTGACAGAAGGCAGTTCTTGTGATAATAGTCAAAATTCTCTGCATTCATTTCCCCAGGTTACTAGGTTGTTAAAAAAATAACCTACAGTAACTTTTCATATATAATTGCATAGCTTTGATGATCTACCTCTGTTTTAATCAATTTTCAGAGTGAAACACTTTTTTTTTCATTTAATTCTAAAAATGCACAAAAAGATTGATTTTAAGCATGGGCAAGTTTTTCTGTAAATTTGAATGCTTTTTTTCCCTTCATTCAAACTGTTTCCTTGTGGCTGTTCTTCAGTCACCTCAACAGCCCATGCTTGGAAACAATCATATCACTGACAAATTTCATCAATTACTTTAATCAGCTGAAAAGGAATGTTGTGAAAGCTGTA
Source organism: Strix uralensis (assembly GCF_047716275.1). NCBI lineage: Eukaryota > Metazoa > Chordata > Aves > Strigiformes > Strigidae > Strix > Strix uralensis. The sequence continues at coordinate 110,161,001 of NC_133975.1, read as the reverse complement.
AAACAAAAAACTCACTTGACTGTTTTATACAGTACTACTTCCATCAGACCATGAGACAGGAAGTTGAATTTACAAGTTCCATTTTTCATTTTACAGAGCTACTAGAGAAGACCCTCAGAAGAGAGGAAGAAATGGGAGCTCTCCAGGTATACTTTCTATTTAATTAACTAGATACACTTTTTGTCACCCTTAAAATTACTAAATTGTATTACAACATTACAGTTTTCTGAATTCCCTGGTATCTTAAATTCAGCTTTGGAAATACAGCCAAATACAGATCTGCTAGCTAGTAATATTCACTGTTGAGTTTCTGCCCACCAATTAAGTTGCACATTAGAGAAGATTAAAGTAGTCAGTGTTCTCATATGAGTCCATCAGTGAAAAGAATGCTGCTTTTAAGTCACACTATATACTGAAGTTGTTCTGTTATGTTATACTGCTGGCTTCACTGTAACAGTATGTGAATAGGGGCAGGGCAAATCTGCACTCAGAACTGCAAAAATGTTTTATATTCTACTTCATTGGTTGGGATAGATTTTTCTGGGCTGTGTTGCTTTCTTCTGTATCTCCGAATAAAACTAAAAGTAAAATATTTTAAGTATGTATTTTAAATCTCTGAAACATTAAATGTCCGTAATCACCTTCCTGAAGAAGAAGAGACCAGTTGATGTATGCTAGGACTCGATACAATACAGTAAATCCTCATTGTATGTCATCTAGCAGTAAAGCTGTTTGTGCTAAGCACTTTAAATTTGCACTTAGAAAGTAAGATTTACCCTAGGCTCAATTCTGGAATAGTATTTAAGCATTACAGTCAAAGAAAACATACTCCTTTGAAAAGAAAATGGATAGGAAAGCAAAACCAAGCGGGAATGTCTAAATTGTAAGGCTTGAGAGTTTATTAGGGCGGATAGTGTATGTATTCTTTAGAATACAAAAGGGAAAAAAAGAAAATTTTATCTATAAATTACTTCAAACAATACCAAACATGAATATAAAAAAGTTTATACAATATGAAGAGTGTATCAGTGAAGCGACATTCTATAAGTGTACTGGAATCAGAACATTTATGAGGGAATTCCTTCTGGAAACTGTGATAAGGTACATGGAAAATAAGGAGGTGATTGGTGACAGCCAACATGGCTTCACTAAGGACAAATCATGCCTGACAAATTTGGTGGCCTTCTGCAATGGGGTTATAACACTGGTGAATAAGGAAGGAGCAACTGACATCATCTACCTGGACGTGAGCAAAGCTTTTGACACTGTCCTGCGTGACATCCTTGTCTCTAAATTGAAGAGACAAGGATTTGACACATGGACCACTCAGTGGATAAGGAATTGGCTGGATGGTCACACTCAAAGAGTTGTGGTCAACAGCTCAATGTTGAAGTGGAGAGCAGTGATGAGTGGTGTTCCTCAGGGGTTGGTGTTGGGACCGACGCTGTTTAACATCTTTATTGGTGACATGGGCAGTGGGATTGAATGCGCTTTTGGCAAGTTTGCTGATGACACCAAAGTGTGTGGTGCAGTTGACACACTGGAGGGAAGGGATGTGCCATCCAGAGGGACCCTGACAGGCTGGAGAGGTGGGCCTGTGCAAACCTCATGAAGTTCAACAAGGCCAAGTGCAAGGTCCTGCACATGGGTCAGGGCAATCCCATGTACAAATACAGGCTGGGCGAAGAGTGGATTGAGAGCAGCCCTGCGGAGAAGAACTTGGGATTAGTAGTGGATGGAAAACTGAATATAAGCTGGCAATGTGTGCCAGTCCAGAAAGCCAACTGTATCCTGGGCTGCACCAAGAGAAGTGTGGCCAGCAGGACAAGGGAAGTGATTCTTCCCCTCTACTCTGCTCTCGTGAGACCCCACCTGCAGTGCTGTGTTCAGCTCTGGGGCTCCCAACATAAGAAGGACATGGACCTGTTGGAGCGGGTCCAGAGAAGGGCCACGAAGATGATCGGGGGCTGGAGCACCTCCCTCATGAGAACAGTCTGAGAGAGTTGGGGTTGTTCAGCCTAGAGAAGAGAAGGCTCTGGGGAGACCTTATAGTGGCCTTCCAGTACTTAAAGGGGCCTACAGGAAAGATGGGGAGGGACACTTTATCAGGGAGTGTAGTGATAGGACGAGGGGCAATGGTTTTAAACTGAAAGAGGGTAGATTTAGCTTAGATATAGGGAAGAATTTCTTCACTGTGAAGGTGGTGACACACTGGAACAGGTTGCCCAGAGAGGTTGTGGATGTCCCCTCCCTGGAAGTGTTCAAGGCCAGGTTGGACAGGGGTTTGAGCAACCTGGTCTAGTGGAAGATGTCCCTGCCCATAGCAGGGGGGTTGGAGCTAGATGATCTTTAAGGTCCCTTCCAACCCAAACCGTTCTATGATTCTGTGAATTAATGAAGATAAGGCTGTTAAGGAAAATAAGATTATGTATTGACCTGAGTTTTGACCATAGGAGTTTGAAGATAAGCCTTCTCTTTTCATATAGTAAATAGAAGGCATTTTGAGGGCTAGAGGTATCAAAGAGTTAGTGTAGAAACAGTTTGATCCATTAAGGATAGACAAATTACAAGACCCAAAAGTTACACAACACACCAATCCAGCTGTTTCCTGTTCAAACAAAAATCTTGGCCTAGCTTTCTGGCAGCTCAAGTTCAACAAGGCTGAGAGCTTGTCTGCGCAAGCAGTTTACACAGGTGCATATCTAGTTACATCAATGTAAAAAGATCTCCTTTCATGTGAAGCAATTCTGCATCTGCTTTCATGTGAAGCTCTGTAGTTGACAAATTGTTGTAACGATGTTACTTCTGATTGAATGAGGAGTGGTTTTGTACTGCAGAAAGTTGCATCATAATGGTGTCTTGTGTACATATGTGCTTGCCTGTATTTCTGATGATCTGTCGAGTTCCTGACTGAAATGCTTTATGCCCTTCCCTAAGTGGTGGTTCTGATCAAGTGTGTGACTTGTAGTGCTGTGACTGTTATTTTTGTATTCAAATGCTTGATAGCAGTTTTTTGCTCCTTCAGATGCCCATGGCTTCAGTCGAAGTACTCAGCAAAAACATCTATTATTTTTCTAGATAGTATTATGTCCAGCTTAGTCAGTAAGTCAATGTTTCAAAATGTTCCCAGTCTGGGATCCTCTGTTCTTGTAACATTGTATTCCAAACTTGCAGTGGCTGAATATGTACAGCTTTGCTAGCAAATAGTTATAAAAACAAACTCGTGTCTATCATGACTGAATCTCCCTAAGCTGTTGCATCTCAACATATAAAGCATAGGAAGTAAGAGGAAAGTGAGTTCCTTTAAATATGACATTTCCCAGAGCTGAAACTGGCACTCCTATCCTTTTGTTAACCAGGTGACATGGAATATTTGTTTCTTCTCAGCCCCAGTTCAGCAAAGCATGTGTATAGTTGGTTAAAGTATGAATACTTTTGTTGAAGTAGATTCCTAGAAGGTAATTGTTTGTCAAATTAAGGATCACTAGCAAATAGCCTACAGTCCTTGGATAGGATTCCTCTGATATTGTCCTACTCAGTCCTTGGTTCAGTAGACAATAGGTCATGTTGATTGTTGTTACTTTTTGTCTACAATTCCTGGGGTCCTGTTTTGGTAAGTATCTTTATATATACAGAAAATTATGTGTGGTAAGTCAACCTTTGATGCGTTTTGTTTGCAGTCTAAACACACTGTATGTGTAAAGTATATTCAGCAAACAAGCAGATAGAAATATTGTACGTTTTAGACTATGGACAGACAATTGAAAGCAATCAAGTTGTTATGGCTGAAAGAGTTATTTCTTGTTACTTGAGCCGTGAACACTAACCATAGTCTTAGAAAAGCTGGAGACATGAAGAAATCTTCTGTGAGAAATCAGTGTACTGCTGTGGGCAAATGATGACTGGGGATACCATGAGGTTCTTTGCCATGTCTCTGCATCAGGTAACAAGAATATTCCCCAGAGCTAAGGATGTATGTTTTATTATGCTTTTAGTTTTCTCATTTTTTGAGGGGAGACAAAGAGCACCTTTTGTTAAAAATAATTTGAATGAAGTACAATTAGTGCTTCTACAATGCTGTCAGCTGAAAACCACAAAGGACAGAAAGAAAAAAACAGTTTTATGAGGATTGTTCCTGGAAATACTGGGCTAGTAGTTTTCATGTGTTCCTCTGGTCAGGGAATGTGTTGGACTGCAACTAGCATGACAAAGACAAAATAATACTTTAAGTAGACAGTGGGCATCTTTATAGCTACATCGTTCTATGTGAATCTGACTCAGGATGGAAACTGTATGTACTATACGCAGTTCCTTGATACAGGGTGTTTTGGGAGCTAGGAGGCTGATGCTTTGGGTGACATCACTGTATTCTTGGTTTTTCATTTTGAACTTGTTGCATACTTTTGACTAGAGTTTCTATGTTACACATAAATTTATATATGAAAGTTTTATATATGTTCTAGATAATATCTATGTTCTCATTACACATACACTTGTTTTTGGTTGTTACATGTGCGCTCATACTCATTGTAAGACAATTTTAGCTTGTGCGGAGTCTAGATCACATATATATATATATATATATAACCTCACTTCTTAATCCTTTGGAAGAAAAAAGGCTCTGATTATAAGGTTTTCACCTTGCCTTTTGTGAAAACTGTTCCATGGTACAAAAGATTCCATTCATGAAAATAATATGCTATGCATGATAATTGCAATATTCAACTGTATGGATGTTCTCTGGGAAAACATTTGCAAGCCATTTTCCTTTGCTTTGAAATTAGTGACATGCTAATATAAATTTAAAAATTAAGTATAAAATACAGAATCTTAATTTGAAAGTATAAATATATTGACAATGTATAAATTATCCATGGTAAATTTCCTAATACATTACATGCTAGTCTTCAGAAAATTATGTGCTGAGACTGTAAAAGCTTATTCAGAGTTTAGAATTTGACAACTAGATCATGTGCCTTCTTTAATACATGAGTCATTTTGAAGAAATTTATATCTGAATTGCTGTTCACTATCACCACACATTTGAGATGTGTAAATCCCATCTTTTTTTATAGTAATGAGTTTGGGGTTTGTTGCAGAATCTCTACATAAATATGAGTGTTTGTAACAGCCACTGCAATTTTGTGGAGGAACAAGCATCTCAAAAGAAATATTTTTGAGTTTTTCATTTTTTGTCATAAGTTTGTTCTGAAGTACTAAAATACTTAGTCTGTATCTCAGACCTGCTTCCAAGAAAGAATACTACAGTATTTAATACACTACCTTTCTGAGAAAAAAGTTTTAGTGAAATTCAGTAAACTCTTGCTTTTGCAATGTTGTAGTTGGAATCTCCAACTACCATGCATTGTGATGGGCACTAAGCAAGCTTATCTTCATAGACAAGTCAATGTTAAATTTTCTAGAACCTCATATTCTAGATTTACTGATAAGAAACTAAAACAGATGAAATAAATCTATAGGAAATCTGAGACATGTATCTGAGTTTCTTGATTCCCCACTCAGGGATAAAATCATCCTCCATTTAAAAAAAAAAAAGTTTACATTTTTGTCTATTTTTTTAAAAAAACCTCTACTTTGAAAGAGTCCTGTAAATGAAAGTGATGAGTGCATTTTTTTTCCTCTCTATACATTTGTTTTATTATTTTTCATTGGTTTATACACAGGAAGTTTTGAACCACTGTGTGTGCAGTTCCAACATCAGCCAGTTTAGTGACATCCACTACTGGCAGTATATTAGCATTTTTTTAAACAGTTGTATTTTGATAGTGTACTAGATTTACATCAGACTTGTTTATGTGTGCATTCCTGATTTCACTTTGAATATTTCCTTGTACATACTTTCCTGAACAATCTTGCTTGGTTTTTCTGTACATCTTCAAAACCAATTAGTCTGTTCCATTCTGTACATCTTCAAAACCAATTAGTCTGTTCCAGATGCTATTTTATTTATTTTTTTTAGCTTCAATTGATATAGTTATTTTTCCTACAGTATATTGTCTCACTTTCTGCCAGTGGTTTAGAATTGTAATCAAAGGTGCAACTATTGTAAGCAACTGATGAAAGCTAACATTTGCACCCCAAACATCACTCAGTGAATGAGCTTTAAACATTTCCCTAGGGTGAACTGTATTTTCTTCAAAAGGTTATACGAATAAAAGTTAGCCCTTTAGTAATCCAAGGGACACTGGTTTTCACAAATATGTAAATACACACACTATGTAAATACTGGTTTTACACAGATACAAACACCTGTTCAGTCAGTAAACATAACCATAATTTTAAAGTTTTTTTAAGACTGTAATAAGTCTAGAAGAGTCTTTGTAACTCATTTCTCCCTGGTCTTAAAAAAAAAAAAGAAAAATACTTTTGCATTCTTGCAAATGGCAAGAGCTGTTTCTGGCTCCCAAATTCTTCCATTGGTCTAAGAAATTTTTGTTGTACCTGTTGCTTCAAAAATAGTGAAGTCAGTTCAGATTTGTCTAACTGTCTTTGGATGCTACAGGAATAAATCCAGATTATTACAATCATTTTTACCTGTTGGAGGGGATAGAACTGGAAAAGTATAAGGATTCTTAGGGAAAAAAAACCCCAAACAATCAACAACAAACATACCACCTCTCTCCCATACTTTTAAAAACATAGTATCTGAGCAAGGTAAAAGTTCCTGTAGTGTCTTAATGGTCAGGTACTCTAAATGTGGGCTCACCTAAACACTTAAATGTGTGTTTTCTCAGATTACTTAAAATTATCATACCTAGTCAAGACATAGTGCCAGAGTGTACATGATCTTTATTTTACTAGCTTAATATTTTTCTTAAAGATACTTTTAAATGGAAATGGAATGTTAAAATATATACACTAAGTTTATAAATTCTGGGTTCTCTATTTTGTACTGGATTAAAACTGATACAGGCTAATTTTATTTGCATTTTATTTTTGTCTGACATTAGACTTTGATGTCATCTTGTTATTAATAAAACATTCTTCAGAGCTATTTCTGGATAACAGAAGAATGATATGGAATTTACTTTTTAGTTGTCTAATACCTAAAAGAAAACTAAACCAGATGCTAATGTGACACGAACTCCAAAACTTGCTAAATTTACAGGCACAGATGATCAAAACAAAAACCAAAGAACTTTGGGATACATAGAGGTAAAATCAACAATATTGAAATCTAATGGTATTATTTGAAAAAAAATCAGGGAGTAAATTTTTTCAAATCCTTTCTTACCTTGTTACTGGGAAGTTTCTTTTCTTTGGAACAAATTTCTAAGTGAGACAGTATGATAAATGGGTCAGAGGTCCAATTAAGTACAGCAGTTCTTATTCAGTGAGATTTTTACAAAATACCATACGTACGACCAAAAAAAGCCAAAATTAATCCTTTTCATCATTGTTCAACTTACGCTGCATTTATATTCTTTACTTTCTAATGGCATCTTGTATCTTATTTTTAGGAACGTATTATGGCCTTAGAAGTGGTAAGTTTCTTAAATTATTTTCCAAACGAATCACAATGACACTGCTGATAATTTTTCTAAATTATGAAAAATATTATTTTTATGTGTTTTTATAAAAAAGGTTGTAGTTCTGGATTTTTAACTGTCGTTTTACTTTTAAGAGAAGATGTGATAATTTTACACTGCACTTTCTGTGTAGTTTTTTGCTACAGTATTTGATCACCAGTTATATGAAATACAGTGTGATGTTGGAGTTTTTCTGGACAGTTCAATCCTCATCCTATCCCTGGGAAGAGAAATGTTGTAAATTTGAGCCATACAAAGGATGTTATTTTTCTACTGCTAACACTTCTAATGGTCGAGTTCCACATGCTAGATCTAATCATTTCAGTGACTGTTACATGTGCTTTTTACATGCTTACACAGGGAGGTGCAGACAGAATCAGTTCATCTGCCTACATCAACACTGCAACTAAAAGCATGAAGGAATACCATTTTAATGATTAATTATACATCATTTAATAAGATACGAAGTTGGAAGGATGAAAGCCTTCATGCATGTACATGCCATGAATGCAGCTGGATTATCCAGATGTCCCAAGCTAGTAGATGTATCAGGTGGAATGGCTGGGATGGGTCTCAACTTGCCCTAGCATTTCTGAACCACGCTTCTTTCCTTTTATGTAAGAATGTCCAGTAGCACATCACACAATAGTATGTATCAGGCCCATGGTTTCTATTCACTGGAAATCCAGAAAATTTCACCTAAAGAAACCAATACTGAGACAATATCAAGGCCTCAAATAAATTTTTTTTAAATTTGCTTGTGCAAATTATTATTTTATCCTTCCTGATTGTCTGTGCATCTCTGAAAACAGCTTCCGCTTTCAAAAAATATATTTAAAATATATTCAATATGTTTTAAAAAGCTTGCATTCACATATAAAAGGCCCTTTATAGATCAGAGTGCAGTGTTGGAACTCCTGCCTTGTGGGAGTAGGGAGCTAATGCTCAAATTCAGTGTCCTGGCACTTCCCATAGTGCTGTGTGAGTGTAAAATGTTGCCAGAACATTAGTTCTGTTCAGGAGCATCTCTTATTCATGGTTTGCTTGCATGACAACCAGTCAGGCATGTATCCACTGCCATCGGTTTCTCACAAACCATGTGTTAAACTGCCTGCAAATGCCTTGTCCTTTATGCTCCCAGAGCCATTTGACACAGGCAGAGGGTAATTGCTTGCAAATAGCACGTCATGCAAATTCAATCCATATTTTGGGACAATGTTTGTGTCCAGCTTTTCTGGAGCCTTTATATTTTTAATCTTTTCTACTTTAAGAAGGAAGATTTGCAAGTTGTTCAGGTAGAAGAGGAAGATGATTATTATCATCAATAAAATACAATTTTCTTTCTTAATGCAAGTTGGGAGGTAACACCTGAAAGCAAATTTGTGATGCCAAATCCTAGAGCTTGAAATCAATCACTGCTTTTGTTATTGCTGACATTGGAATATGTGTAATGTTAAGCCCTGAGGTTGCAGGCGAGAAAAGTATAGTCATCACTAAGGCTGTCAAATGCTCCCAAGGTGCTCATTTTACTTTTGCCATAAAGTTCCTCTACAATGTCAGGCAAATCACTTAAACTAATTTTTTCACATACTGTTAGTAACTTTGCGTTCCTCACTTTCTGGGTATCTGAATTTGTGACTTTTGAGGCCTGATTTTCAGAAATGCAAAGTTTTAGTAATAGCTAAATTCAGTGGAAGCTCCAGCTATATATATTGCTAAGTATAGTCAAAAGTCCGATGTTAGGTAGCTGATAGTGAATAGTTTTGACCTTTATATCTCTGCTCCAGTTCTGAGGATGGTAGTGTTCTTTCTCCTCCTCCTCTTCTTAAAAAGAAAATACGCACAGAGTAATACACGGTGTGAATATGTCAGGATGATAGAAAAGCCCTTGAGGAAAAGAATGAATAAGGCTTGCTGTTTAAGGGATCCTTAAGAATCCTTATATTTATAGAGTGTATGTCTAGATAGCTGTATATCTATGCAGCTTTTGTAACAATGAGGACATAATAGTTATGGTACTCATATATTTGTACATTCATCATCTGTTATTTGAGTGCTCAGAGTGCAACATCAGGAAAGTACAACCAGTTTGTGATTTGTGTCAGGTTATAGAGAATGGAAATGGAATAGAGACATAAGGTATTAAATTCAAATTCAAACAGAATCCTTAGAGAAAAAAAAATGTCAGTTGTGTAGAAAAATCATTTTCTTAGGAGAATATTGGAAGAAAGGTGTCATTTCATGAGATTTGCAAAGGGCAAGATACAGAAAGGGGCAAGAGAAGGAAAAGCCAGAACACAAACATATACAAGCTATACAAAATACATAGGAAAGCATCAAGTCTCCAGAGCTGTTTTTAAACTGTGAGACCATGGGATGGCTGGGTTAGGAATCTCATCTGCATTTTCTTCCACAGCATTCTTATTCTGCTTAATACTAGGAAGAAATTGCTCTGCACAGGAATAGGTGAAGTTTAGTGCAGAACTGTCTGAGATTTAACACAGGTGTGAAGCCTCTTGCAGCCACTTTTTAAATTGTTTCTACCCTGCACATACCTTTTTAAGCAACAGAAAAGACATGTACATCTAACAGTAAATGCATTTTTAAAATTTTTAGATTAAGATTTCGACCTAAACAAACCATTTTATGCAATGACCTGAAAAATGTGTACATGTATATATTTGAGAGATATATTTGGTAGCCCACTCTCCTCCCTTTCTCTATAATCTACTAACTTCTGCCTCCTGCACTTGCCAGTAAAATTGTAGTAGCCATGTGATGAACTTGGGAACTTAGGCAAAAAAAAAAAAAAATTGGGAAAGAAATGTTACAGGAACCTAGCATATTCTTTTCAGAGCTCTGAGTAAATAAACTTTCCAGGCCTAGCTTAATCTAGCTCAGTGATTTGTGAGTTTCAGCAAACTAGGGAGGTCTCTTGCATCATCTTTGAGCCCTATTAGCTCCTTCTCCTTAAAAGGAGCTGAAGAACCAAGGTGTATTCTGGAATAATCCTTCAACTCGTGGGAAGTGCCAGGGGAGTAACAAGTACAGGCAAAACTAAGGTTTTGAGTGCCTAGAGATTATGTGTTTTGTTTGGCTCTGTTTTTGGTTTAATACTGTTTAATAAAGTGAATTTAATTATTATATAGCTATTAACAAGTAGTTTTCCCGATTACTTTATTAATCAATTATGTAGTCTGAAGTTTTGCCAGAATGAATACAATTTATCTATAAATAAGGTGAGTTAGTTTATACTTGAGTGTAGCTTAGTTCTTACATACAGGATTTGACTTTATATTATTTAGAGAAAGGTGTATGATTTTCTTGGGAAAAAGTCTATCATTCTCAGATATAGCTACAGGGGGAAGTGTACCCAATTCTCATGAAGATGTCAGGGTGCATTTATAAGCGTACACTGCTATGATGCCGTGCTTGTGACTTTAGTGGGCTTCTATAAACTACATCACATTCTTTGTGAGCATAAACCGCAAGTCAGATTCCTCTGCTTTAGTAGTACTAGATTGACATAAAAGGCTGGGAATTTTAATTTGAAATCAGCCACGTCCTGAAGCTGTTCTAGTGAACATATGCATTCTCTATCCTTTGATCAATAAGACAGCTTGCTGCTTTCAGTAGAGAACCCAGAATTGAGGTTAGCACTTGTTTAGAATACTTGGATCAGACTTTTCTGGACATGATTCAACTTTTTGTTACAATGTCATAAATCTAGGTTAACTCCAGTAATGCTGTAAGTATTCTGCAAAATTGTTATTTAATATGAATTTCCTTTCCACTATGAACACTTAAGTATTTTCTTGTAACTCATATTTTATGTTAATGAAAGTAAGGTTCTGAATACCAGTAAAACAAATACCTGTCTGCACACAGTCAACAATGTAAAAGCTGTTAGATTCTTCTACTGTAGTAGCAGGCTCAAATTTGCATAAATTTTATGATTTGTCACCCATTTTAAAGGAAGAATTGGAAGGGTGACAATGCCCCATGCATTTCAGAGAAAGATTATGTGCATCCATTTTAGGGTGCGCTCGCTGTCTGTGTCTCCCAATGTGCTTTCTATCAATAAGTAAATTTTGCTGTTAGCTTTTGAGATTATTTAATGATTGTCATACTTTGTATGTTTGAATGTTTAGGAAATCCTGAATCTAAGGGTTAATGCTTTCTTCTACCCTTGGTTTGCTTCTGTAGTATCTTGCCAAAACTACCATTACATCAAAGGCCTTCTGGTCCTCCCAGAACACAGCCATTCTTTGATCTTCTAAAAATGACCGGGAGAGGAGCAGCAGTCTGAGATCCTCTGTCCTGCCTGCCTCGCCCTTTCCTTTCCTTTCATCCGTGAGCCAGTGTGTCACTTCCCTTCACTGGGGGTGGAGAACTTTCCCAAGGTTCTCCAAGTCCTTTCTCTGCTCAATCCCACCAAGTAACTTCTGCCACCTGACGGTGCTTGCAGCCAGCTGTTTTGTTTTCTCATGAAGCTCACCTCCTCTTCACTTCTTCCTTGATGTTGTCTTCTGCCTCTACATATATATTGCTCTTGTTGAATACCCTGCTACTTATACATCCTCTGCCCCCTACTATTTGGTGCTTTACTACTACTTTTAGTTTTTTGTTACTACAGCCACTTCTAGTTTTCTTCCACCAACATTTTGATGTTTTTCTCTGTTAAGAGAATGATTTTTTTTTTTTAAACAATTGCCTTTCTCTCCCATTCATGCTTATTTCTCACTTCCTGGCTAATTGTGGGGTTTAGAGTGGGAACCAAAAATTCTGAAATAAACAGATTTATAAGATTCTACACAACTTTTCTAATTTATGGATTTCATTTAAGGCTTTGTACTTGCACAAAGTCCACAAACTAAACATACATGTATATTTCTAATGTCACCTCTTTAATCCCCCTTCCCATAAAAACTGTTATATAACATTATTTTTAAATTACTCTCTATTAAAAATGTTCTTCACTATTTTGTAAAAATGAGTTACTAAATTAATGTAAGAAATAAAATAACATATTGTTACAAGAAAATTTATACTTGCGTTGAGACTTCGAATACTAAATTTGCAGATAAGCGTGATCAAGAATATCTTATTGTGTATTTGTTAAAGCATATTTAAAATATTGGCCTGAGAATTTATTGCCTGTAAATGACAGGTTACAAAATGTAGGTAACTCTGTAAACTTTATTAACCTGCTCTTTGTTTGGCGGTCAGGATGGCAGTTTATATTTATTTTTTGACAAAGAATCATGATCCATGTCTAATGACTTGGTCTAATAACCTCATAGTTTCTCCAACAGTGATATCAGTAATATGATACATTACAGAATGACAAAATGGTTGAGGTTGGAAGGGACCTCTACAGGTCATCTGGTCCAACCCCCCTGGCTCAAGCAGGGTCACCTAGAGCCAGTTGCCCAGGACTGTGTCCAGAGGGCTTTTGGATATTTCAAAGGACCAGAATTCCACAACCTCCTTGGGCAACCTGTGCCAGTGCCTAGTCACCCTCACAGTGAAAAAGTGTTTCCTATGTTCAGATGGAACCTCCAGTGTTTCAGTCGGTGCATTGCCACTTGTCCTGGCACTGAGCACCACTGGAAAGAGCCTGGCTCCCTCTTCTTTACGCTCTTCAGGTATTTTTACACATTGATGAGATCTCCTTGAGCCTTCTTGCCTTCAGGCTAAACAATCCCAGCTCTCTCAGTCTTTCCTCACGGGACAGATGCTCCAGTCCTTTAAAGAATGTTAGTTGCCCTTTGCTGGACTGTATCCCATATGTGTCTCTTGTGCTGGGGAACCCAGAACTGGACCCAGGACTCCAGATGTGTCTCACCAGGGCTGACTAGGGGAGAAGGATCACCTCCCTTGACCTGCTGGCAACACTCCTTCTAATGCAACCCTTACATTAGCTAAGTAGAAAGCTCCTTTCAATATTGTGAAGATGTGTTCCACATGTTGCAAATATTGAACATTTTTGCCAGATTTTAATAAACCAAAATCCTCTCAGTTTTCCATTAGAGAAAGTAAAAATCTCAGGATAAATCTTTATTACAAAACACTGTAACTCTTTAGATATCTTAAGTTATTGCTCTTAGTTTAACTAGAAGTAGTAATATACAGTGGTCTTCACTTTCATTTTTTTGAACATAGTATGTATATGTATGTAAATATGATTTTAAAGAGAGATCCTATGTGTTCCAGCCACAAGATTCTCGTTAGAAATGTTGGCCTTTCATCTGTGGAATGTGTATTTATGAGTTCTTCCACAGAACAGATGATGCTTATAACTTGATAAGTAAGACATAGATACATGTGGTATAGCACGCTTTTCTTGTTTGCTTTATATATCACAAAACAAGTTAAAATTATGTTTGACGGCAGACTATTGACTAAAATGTTTCTACTGTGCTGCTAGGACCTTCATTATATTTAAATATTTTATATTTGATCAGATTATAACCTTAGGAACACAGACATCAGTTACACCTATTGATGCTACCATAGATTACTTCCTTTCCTCTCATAGTTGTGCATCTTTTGATTAAAATGGGGAAATCTGTAGGCCAAGTTCCTAATTTTTTTCCTACTCCGACACTGATTTGCTGTGAATCCTTGGTTAAATCACATCTCTTTGTATTTAAATTTTTCTCAGCTGTAAAACTGAATAATATTTTTTCTTTCCCATGTGAAGGCTGGGTTAATTGAATTTTCGTAATGCTTTCTGGAAGTCTTGATGAAATACTGTTAGCATACAAAACATTAACATAAATTACATGTCAAGACTTTTAGCCAGCAAAGCTCCAGAAAGTTGTAGATAGCATTCATGAATGAATGACAAGGAAGTCTTTATACCTTTTAAGAATGTGTGCCCACTGACATTGCTGTACTGTACACACTCTGCCTCTTATTTTTTTTTATTTTTCAGTAATTATGTCTGGATGTTTTTGATCAAAATCTTAGTGAGCAATATAGACTCTCAAAAACTAGTCCCGTGGACCCCCAATAGTACTCGGGCCACTAGCTGATGATTCACAGAGAGCTGGCTTGTCAAAAGACCGCACTGTCTCCTCCACATTTCCAGCTGCTAGTATGAATCAAACAACTAAACATTCATTAAATACTTTCCTAATATTTTTCCGTGTCAGTTACCGTAGTTACCACAGGGATGTTACGTGTTCATGAATGAGAGAAGAGATGGTCCATGTCATTGCAAACAGGAAAGGAAGCATCAATGAAGCTCTCAAGTAAAATGTGGTCCACCCCATGCAAAAATGTCTGGAGTCTAAATTAAAAGTTCAATTATTTTGATATTTGCAATGTTTTATTAACAAAGGTCTTTTGTTTTTTGTTAGTATAAGTGTAGTTTGTGCTCAAAAAACTGTCTTACTAGTTAAAACTTTGTTGAAACAATGTAGTATAGAAAAAAAGGCAATTGAACTTGCATGTTGTGTAGCTTGATAAATTTATATGTGTCGCCTATCTTTGTAAAGGTAAATTGATTTTTGATGTGCTGAAATCAAACAATGGTGTAGTTGTAGTAATGGTATACATGGAATACAAAGATACAAAATACATTCTTTGTTTTCTCTTAAAGTTCCCTCTATACATACAACGTTCTAGGTCACAGAATGTCCTGGCTATCATGGAATTTGCCTGGCAGATGAAAGTCAACAAAGAACCTCAGGCCTCTTAAGTAGAACCACACCCTGTGTAAAAGAAGAGCATATGATGTGTTAATCTAGTGCTGGTGGTAGAAGTGGACAATGCATAGTTTTACCGATGTTAACAGGGAAAGCAAAGGATACCTTTATATATGCTGGGTGCATCCTATTCTTGCTATTTAAGTATTCAACATGCTAAGGCCATTTAAAAATAAGTCATCATAGGTCACCTTTATCATTACATCTTTCATCTGAATTGTGAGTAACTGCCTGCTGACATGCATTGCAGTGAGTTAAAACTACAGTTGCATTTAATCTTTTTATGGGTATTCTTTGGGGATTAGCTAACTGTTACTTAAGTCAGCTCTAATTTTCAAAAATATCTGTGCAATATAGGTAGCCATTTGTTTTTACCTACCTCAGAAAAGAAAGGAGCACTGTACTTGAAAGTCAATTAAGTTTGGTTTCTGGTTTATGTTTATGTGTTTTCAGTATATCAACTATAAAGGCAAATGTTAGGAGGACTATATACAAACCTGCTTTGATTTATTTGCATTTAGCATTGCAGCTTTTAGACTAAAAATAAAATGTGTATCTGATTTTGATTTGGATCTGTCCCTTGAGATAAGTGTGAAACTGCCTATCACCAAGAATAGATCAATATAGGAAGATTAACTGTTCACATGCAGTTTAAACATCAAAGTGTTTGTATGAAGTCATGGAAAATGAGTAATTTGTTTTATCATTCTTTGTGAAAACATAGAACACCCCTTTTCAAAGTAAATAATCTTTATTTTAAAAACAGAAAGATTAATAGCACTCACTCTATGGAAGAGACTGCTGTTAAGTAAAATACCAGTTGTACTGACTGAAGCAGTGTTAATGGTGCTTCTCCTTATCAGTACCATCAGTGCACTGTATCAGTACCTTCTGTTCCCTGTTAAACAATGAGCAGACAGATGTGATTGCTCTTTTTAGGATTATTTGTATGCATTATGGCATACAGCTTTCTGATTTCTGGGAAAAAAGTTAACAGTACTTAATTGCCCTCTATGTCAGGTGCTTCTATCATCCTTTTTCACGTTTTATCTGTGCAGCTAAATCCATCTCTTTTAATAGAATAGAGTGTAGTCATTAATGATACAAGTATAACATTTGATCAACACTGAGGAAGTTGCTGTACATTTCATTAAATTACCAGACCAATTCTGTGGGCCATCACCTTTCCCTCCCATTCTTCAACCTATTCTTTTGTTGCTGCCTTCTTTATGGAATTTCCCCTAACAAACTTGGCTTTTTTCTTTTCCTGTTTTTATTTGCACATCACTACCATTCTTTTCATTGGTTTTATGAAAAAGGCATACATTTCTGTCCCTGAAAATGTTAGCGTGTGAGTTATCCTATTCAAATGACCTCACAGACTGCTCAGAAGGCTGTGAGAATTTTAGAATATAAAAGGAACCGTTCTGGTTAAGACCAAAGGTCAATCTAGCCTGGCTATAGACATCACAACAATGGCCAAAATAAAATGCTTTGGGAAGAGTGTATGAACGGGACTGACGTATATTTTGTTTCCCACTCATTCATTCTGATTCCAGCTATTCAAATCTCTGAAACTTCCAGACTTAGATGTAGTTTCTACAAATTTGGAACCCTTCCATGGTCTTTCTCATTCATAAACTTGCACAGTTTCCTGCTTAAACCCATATAAAATTTTCTGTCTTTGTGACTTCTGATTTTGTGTAAACTGGTCATTTCTTCCCTCAGGCATCTGTCTTCCTAGCTGAAGAGTCCTGTTTTTTTCGAGTCACTGTATTTAATAATTTCTCACGTGGAAACAGCGCTCCATGACTTAAATCATTCTTCTTGCTCTTCTCTGACCTTTCCCTGTTTCTGTTCTGAAAGAGGTCCACAGCTGCACTCAGTAGTCAAGATGCAAGCATGCTGTGAATTCATACTTGGGAATAATTATGTTCTCTGGCTTTTTTTTTCCTTTGCTGATTATATCCAGCCTTGATTTTGCTTTTCTGATTGATATTGAGCACTGAGTTAGCAAGTTCTTGGAAATATGTATCATTACCCTATGGTCTACTTCCTGAGCAGTAATGGTTAGCTTAGAGCCCATCATTTTGTGTGTGAAGTTAGGTTTAAATTTCAGAAATCCAAGTAGCCTATATCATCCTTTATCCACATGATTCTCAGTGAAACCAAAAAGCCAAAGGCTGAGTATGTGTATAACCTGACCCTTGAGGAGAACAGATGATGAGCATCTTCCTTTACACCATTTACAGACAGTGATGACATAAGGTCTTGGCACTGAAATTTAGAGAAAGAATTGAAAAATGGAATGGCTTAAAGCATGGGCTTACACTTAGGGCCTGAGTTCCTTTTATACTGAGAACAGATCACAGGTAGTCTTTATTAAAATGAGGAAAAGAAAAGCAGAAATCTTTGTAGTTGGAAAAAAAAAATGCTGTTAAGTTAAATATACTTTACAGCATGCTGAAGAACCACTACATTAAATGTGTCCTGTAACCCAGGCAACTTTATTTCAACTCTGTGTGACATCTCAAATGTACATTTTTCTGCAGTTCATAAGTAGAATACCTTAGCAAAATTTGTTAGGTAATATATAATATAAGCTTAAAATATTTATGGTTTAATTTGGTGGTGGACCAAGAAGAGAGATTGAGGGCTGTTACAATTTTGGGGTTATTTCCTGTGAGGAAGGATTTTATTTCTGAAGGAGTAGGGGAGTTGTTGGTGTTCAAAGTAAAAAACTTCGTGGACATGTCCATCAGATCTGTGTGATATTAGGATGACTGCTCAACATTAGGATTTAGTATTTTATTTCACATATAGTCAAATTTGGATTGCTTAGGGTCTCTTGTCTCATTTCCCAGCCTTAGAATATATTTCCCAGCCTTAGAAATGCACATGCAGGCTAGTACCAAGGGCTACTCTGGGAAGAAGCAGGAAACACTGCATCGCATCATAAATTAATGGAGTGGAAAATCAATGCTTTGATGAACATAAGGCCATTGTAAATGAAGCCTGAAATATGAATGAATACTGCTTTATTGTGGTAAAAGTGAAATGGTTGATTCTTACAAGAGGAAAATATTAGAGATTGATAGATACCTCTAGGCAATTTTACTTTCCAGTGGAGATGTATAGTACCATTTGAAAAAGAAAAAGAAGGTATTTTATAGCTATAAAAACATTTCTATATTATGATCTGTGAAAAAAGCTTTAAACGCAATATGTAGGTTTCCTGCCTGATTGAATCCTGAAAGTATGAAGAAGAATCCATTTTACACGTTCATTATTAATATATGACTGCAGGTTCTAGAATTCTTTTCTGGTAAAGAACCAGATATGTTAGGAAGAATAATTTTTTTTTCTCCTTATAAAATCTTTTTAGGTGAATTTTGAAAGTAAAAAAACCTGCTTGCAATTAAGTTATACATTAAAATACGAGACTTCTTATGAAGATAATACAATAAATTTTAGTTTTGGTTCAAACACAGCTAGCTAAGTGTGAAGCCTACTTAAATTCCTTTCTCATGCAACAGGTGAGAAATAAAGAAGTACTGTATTCTTGTTAGAAGAAATAACCTCTGTTAATTCTTATTTTGAGGTTTGCAAATCTGATTTGCCCTACTTTATTCACTGGAAGACAGCACAAGTATGCACCTTTCTGCCCTTCCAGGCTTTTTCCAGCATTTGCTGTGGTCAGTTGTCAACATCGCAGTTAAGGACTTTTTTATACTGGGTGTCCTCAGTGCTGCCCATTTCAGGAAATGATTTACCTGTCTTTCAGACATAACTTCATATATTTAGTCTTGTATAATTCCTGTACATTTTAAGAAATCCAAACAAAATTCTTTGTTTTACTCTATTTCGCTTTTGACAGTTCTTCCTGTACTTCTTGAAATCTAAAATATCCTTCCTTGCTGGTCAATCCTTTTACCCCATTTTATAGTCTTCTTACTCTTTTTGTTGTTCTTGAAGCAACAATTCATCCAACCCTCCCATAAAATTCTTTCCCCCTACCTGTGATGATGGAGTTGTTACTGTTCTAGCACCTTTGACTGTGATGTTCTCTGCTGTGTGAAGAGTAGAAATTATCCTGGAAAAAAGGGTCAGATTAGGAATTCCAGAATATTTTTCCCCTACTGCATCTTGCATTCCTACTACAGAATGTAACAGTGGGATGAGCATGCCCTTTTTTAGCTAAGCATGTACTCTAAGGGTAAAAGTTTATTCCTAGAGGGTGGGAGATATTGTTTGAACCTCATTAGTCTCAGAAGGAAAAAGAACGCAAATATCTGGAAAACTGATTTAACCAGGTGGTTGTTTTATAGAAATAGGTCCTGATATCATCAGCATATTAACTGTCAGTACAAATTTTTCCTGATTAGAGAAATACTTTTACATACATAATATTTTTGTATACATATCATTACAGAAACAGAAAAAACAGTCTCACATCCACTACCTAATTTATTTTATTGGGACTGAATATTGGTTACAAGTTCAGTCCTGTGAGATGCAAATGAATCCCATTATTTATGAAACTTGACCTTCATTTGTTAGGGAAAGCATATTTGTTACAGTCTTAAAAACTGAATGTTTGGAACTGCTAGGAAAGAAGCAGACAACAAGAACAGACATCATTACTTCTAAATTAGTGGTGTGTCTGCACTTAAGCTACTCTGTTCAGTTCTGGTTCTCCACTCCTCACTTCTCCATTTTAAGAAACACAGAACTAGAGAGGCTACACAAGACATGAGAATGATCAAAAGCATGAAAGTTCTTCCATGTGAGGAACAACTAAATACACTAAGACTCTTCATCCTGAAAAAGATCTGAATGGGAAAGATTGCAAGAGGTCTGTAAAATGAGAAGTTGCAGAGAGAAGATGAATAGAGATTGGTTGTACACTCTCTCTTATAGTAAAACAATGAGAGAGCATGTAATTAAGTTAGGAAGTGGTTCGTTCACAGCTTTTCATATATTATGTTACTGTAATCTTTTCATATATTATTGTAATTTGCAATATTGCTTATAAATTATAGGAGCAATGGCTTGTTTAGTTCATTGGGCAGGTAACTGCTTGTCTATATAATTAATAGCAGCATGTAGGAAAAAAGATCTGTGGTCACTAGATAGTTGTAGCCATATAAACAGTAATTTTAATAATACTGCTGTTAATGTATGATAATATATAAATATGTAATCTTTATGTACAATATATATTTCCTATAATGCTGTTTAATATATTTCTAAGTTAATGTACCTAGTGCATTGATATACAATATATAATATCCATTCTATTTGTAATGTGATCAATATTATTTAAAAATATTAATATAACAATATTGATATTATCTAAGCTGCCTGCTCACATGAGTGTTTATTTCATTGCTGTCTCTCCCATTTAATTTTTTAATAAATTTTTATGTGATTGATTTTTAACTAAAGAAGTATACTTATGAGCTACACTGTTAAAGAATCGCATTTTTCTCTAAAGAATGAGCTTACATGGATATACGCTTGTTTTATAACAATGAAGCCTGTAGACAGTTCCTTCAGTGCTAATCATTGGTAAAGTATTTTTGTAGTTTGTGAATACTAATGATGTTTCATGGTTTATTATACCCAGCATAGTATACCATTATAGTCTTGACTCATTGGGTTGCTTTTGAAGATTGTCAGGGAGTTTTATGTGATACAAAACACAGCTTTTCGGAGTAGACTGCCCTTGTGCTGAGAGGTTCCCACTGATTTTTTCTTATCCTGGAGTGATTGAGTTTTAGTCTCCTCAGGTCTTAAGTCTGGGATCTAAATGGGATGTTTTTCATGTTGGTCAGATCGAGACTTTCCAAGACTAGAAACAGAGCTTTTCTCGTTAAGGGCAAGTTAACTCAGTTTGCACAGATTTTACAGCATAACAATATTTGACTTCAGGATTGATTAATTTTATTTGTTGTATAGATTTTTTCTTTAAAGTGCCAGGGCAGTAATATGGTTAATGAAGCCATCATTGGTAGATTGCATAATTAGGCTAACAGCATCTTATCCAAGGAAGTGTGATTTATAGAATTGTGGAAGGAATACCAACTGTTCAGAAAGTACAAACAGTACTGTTTCTGCTTGCTCTTCAGCAAATAATAGAAGGGCAGCATTTGAGAAGCTACAGAGGCATCTGGCTTATGGGGCGTGACTACTCTTTGTGCATAACCAACCAACTTCACCTGTGCACAAAACCCCAAGCATGATACCTATTTTCTTCTGTTCTTTGCATCTTGCTATAGACTACATTTTTTGTGTCATGGGTGTGGATCTGAAATCTTGTTGTTGACTCCAACCCTAACTCTCCCTAGAGTGGTAATTCATTTTTTCAGCAGTACATACCATATGTCTAAGCCAAAAATATGAAATTTGATTGCTCTATATTTAACTAAGTACTAACTGCACATATTTGTATTTAAAAAAAAAAAAAAGGATGTTTCTGTTATGTGTTTAACTACAAAGATATAAACATTGAGTACAGATTTATGTTTTTGTTAAATGCACTTTACTCTCTGAAGTGCAATAAAGGAAAATTTCATTCTGAAGGCTACATAAACTCTAAAATTGTAAATAAGTACTGTTCTGCTCAATAGATTGGTAACTATTCATGGAGATTCAAATTAAGGAAACTGTGCTGTGTGTTTTATTTTATCCTCCTTTTTCCTGAACAGCCTGTTTACTGTTGACCTGTTTAATTTACAAACACATACATACCTCTAAACCTGTTTCCATAGATGTAATAGGTTTTTAATGTTTGAGGGGGCTGAAAGAATTGATTATGTTTTATCTTGTGTTCTGTTCTTTAGAGTACTCGAGTAGCTTTAGACCATCTGGAGTCTGTTCCTGAGAAACTGGGCCTTTTAGAAGATTTCAAAGATACTGGAGTGAGAAAGATTTCATTTGACTCTTTCAGTAGTTCTAAAATATTTTGGTTAACTACTGTCCTCTCCATATGTATAGATAAATTCGTTAATGAGATATTTAAAATTACACGTGTACATATTATACAGACAAAAACATACAGAAGTTTGATTTCATGTTTATACAGTTTTTTTTTTAAGGTTATAAATTTAGTCCTAATTAGTAACACTGCTGAGGTCCTCCATAATGTAAACAAACATTGATAACTGGGCATAATAGGTCAAGTCCTAATTACTGGTTCGGTATATTTGTATTGAGTGGTGTATTCTGATATTACTTGTTAAAAAATGAAATTTTTGTAATGAAATAAATTAGGCCAGTTATTTTAATATTTAAAGTAATGAGTGAAAATAAGTGTGCTTTACAGCTTTTTGTTGTTGTTTTGACAGAATGCCAATAATTGTCACTTATTTTCCCAGTATCACTATGAAATCAAGGTGTGTTTGTTTGGACTTAGAGTGACATATTGACAGTAGTGGTGGAGTACTGTCAAGAGTGATAAACCTCAAATTATCTTATCAAAATCTTCAGTGGATAAGTAGCTAAACCACTATGTTGTTATTACTTTCCATACGTGAAGTTGGTGATTTACTAAAAAAGAATTTTGAACCTCATTGCACAATATAAATTTTAAATCAGTATTAAATCACAGCTCAACATATGCGTAATGATTTGCATTTTATTTGCTATATAGGATTTCTCATCCTGAGGTAATCATAAACATTTCAAAGCATACTTGTTTGGGACATTATTTATTCTTAAGTGTTCTTGCATGACATCATGTGTTAATAATTGTATACTGTTTTATTGCTGTCATCATCAACAGAGTTAGGCACACAAACGCTGATTGAAATGTTTCGGTTTTTTAAAGAAAAATGTTGTTGAGATGTATAGTTTTAATTTCACATTCGAAGTATCCCCAGAAGAGCTTTTTGCTCTGACAATGGTTGACATTTGCCTTCTGTTTCTGATGATTCTGCACTGCTAAAGGAAAAATTCTGCTCTCAGCTAGGGAAAGCAGAAGCTTGAATGTGGGGTTTCTATAATCACCTTTACACTTGCAGTCTCTCCCTTAATATTGCTATGAAATGACATTGCCATTTTCTGCTTTGCTGTAGTTATCACTTAGCCAGCATTTGTGAGATTGGAACCCAAATTTTTTGGTTTAATTTGAGCTGTGTCCTTCTCCCTGATGCTTTGTTTTTTAAAGACTGTTTTCTTAAGATGAGTCCCTACCAACAACTGTGTGTTGTTCAGTAAATAATTTATTATTCAAGACAGCTGAGCTTTATACCTTAGTTGTGAGAATGATGTCAGTTTGGAGTTTCATTAATTCTTCTATTTGAAAATAATACATTGGAATTTTTTGTACTCCAGCATAATTTACTCTCAAGTGGTATGCATGAATGAAGTATTTCAAAGCCTTTCATTGCTTTCCACTGCTAGCAAGTTCTATCCTCAATGTTTTCATAGGAAGGGAGAAGGAAAGAGAAAGTAAATCTTTGATAATGCCTCACAAGTTGTCTCATAGTTGTATTCATTCAAGTGAATCATTAGCTAGTTCAGTGAGAAGTGTTACATTTTCTTATTTGAAAATATTGTTTAGTCCATATCCTTAGAACACTTTTTTTTCCAAGTGCTTGTTTCTACAGTATTGTAATTAATTTTTCATCATTACAGAGTTTCTTTGTTAGAAGGTATGATATCACTGAATTTTGGAAAGAGTTAGAAGAAATCGTTCATCAGTTAAGGATGAGACCATTCACATTTTAACCTATTGTCATTTTAACATTACTTTTCTGTACAGAATATTCTACTTTCATATGGCCCTTGTATTTCAACCTCTGAAAGTTAGTGATTATTCATTCTTGCTGTACTGAAAATCCTTGATGTGATGATAGCTGTGTTTACAATAGCCAGCCAACATTTATTAACTGATTTTCACATTACGAAATCGTTTAGATCTTTCAATGCATTTCTAGGAGTCCCATTGCCGAAGGGAGATGATTGAGGAAAGGTATACAAAGTATAAAGAAATAGTGAGTTCTCTACAGCAACAGCTGGAAGATTCAAAACAAAGAGTCCAACAATTCAAGGTATGTGTGTGTACTGCACTTTTGTTTCCTGATTACTTTCAGTCAGCAACATGAGCTTGTTTGATGTATTAACTCTTAGTACAACCACAGACTAAAATCACACATGAATGGTTCTGTTTTATGTAGCTGCCATGGCTGATGTAAAATTTGATGACAGAAGTATTGTCTTCATTATAAACTGCCATGGATACTTTCCAAAAATCTTTAAAATTTCACAGAAAAGTGTCTAACCATGTCTTACTACTCTGAAGTGTTTACCAGTTTTGTCAAATTGCTGTCTACAGCATTTTTTTGATTGCTTTGCTCAATTTTCCCTTGTCCTTTCATGTAAAAGATAAATATAGAAACCTGTTTCTTCTGTTAAAAGGATGATTAATTTGTAGATGGTATATAGTGATTTTTCAGTAGTTGATCTTTGCATTCTTTACAAAAGATACTGTATGATGTCTATTTCATACATAAACGAAATCCAAGCAAACAGAGGGGAAGTGATTTGCTAAAGGTCACTCAGCAGACTGATAGCAGTGCTAAGCATAATTTCCTAACTCCCTGCAATACAAATACAATGCTCTTGTTTAGAAACATTGCCTGTAATGAGTTCACTTTTCCAATTGTTAACACACTTACTTTCTCTTCATATTAACTTGTTCATTGTCATTTCACTTCTCACTGCACATGTCATTGTGATAGCAGCTTATTTTGGCAGAACTACAATTTCTTATGGATGTGGTTGAAGTAAGTGAAATAAATGATCAGAACTGAAAAATTCTGCTACTTATCACAATCAAATCAAGATTCTTTGGCACTGAATCTTACCAGTGTCTCTAAGCAGTTGAGCTCAAAATCTAGGATCGTATACCATGTATCAAAATACTTTAAGCTGTTTGTGTTCCCCACCTCCTCCACAGAGGTATTCCTCCTGTAAAATGAGGACATGCTTACCAGTAGGTCTTTTAAAAAGTGGAAAAAGTAAAATAAATAGAGTATTTTAGCTTAGTAAGTTGCTGTTGTAAGTAGGCAGCATTAAACTACTTAAAAAGCTATCTTGCTCTTCTGTAAGAAAGAATTGAAAGGAAGAAACAGGGCAGGTTCACTTTCAGTCTGTTGCTAACGATAGTCTTCAGTTTTTTGAATTTCTCTGGCCTTCATACAAGAGTTACTAATTCAGTAGCCATAGAAATTTGGAAAACATTGAAAAGCTAAGTGGAATGCAATCAGCTGACAGTAGAATATAATATTGCACTAAGCTGACTGAACTTACAGAGCTCGCATGATTTGAACTCTATATTCAGAATCCAGTATAAAGCTGATTCCAAAACAATATTTCCTCTTTCTTTAGACAACAGAGAGCATTTAATGGCTTCCATTTAGTCAGGCCTAATTGGGTTTTTGCATGACATACAGTACTTTTTTCTGTCACAGCTGTTACAAATAGAACAGAATGTTCGAAAACAAGTAACAGACGGGTGCTAATCTGATTTCAGTGATCAGGCTAGCTTAGTCTAAAAAAAACTTTTCTAATGCTTGCCTTTCTTACCCTCCCTTGGAACTAACTCAAATGCATTGTTGTTTAATTTTTTTTTATTTTACTATTTGTCAATTGGGAATCTCTAAATTGATGGCTGGAAGAGCGTAGGCTTGAGGACATCAAAGTCCATTCTTTATGATAGTTTTGATTCTTGCTCTGTACACAACATAGTGCTTCTTCTATACAAAGTAGACAGATATTTGGTAGGTGATAAGCAAATGCATGTTTTAAAAAAGGGAGTTCTGGTAAATTTTTTACAAAGATCATTTTAGATAAAATTACTTTTGGAATTAGTCTTTCTCCTCTGTTATGCTCTTCTTTCTAGCCTTTCTTGTAATAGACTTTTTTTCAGTTTGCTTGCCAACATTAATCTCAGACAGGCATTATCTAATCCTGTGTCCTAGCCTCTTTTCATTTTAAGGAGCAAAACTGAAATAACAGTTGAATGTTCCCCTAGAAACAGTTAATTTTCTTCCTTTCTTATGATTTCATTTGTCCCCACTGAATCTTCCTACTCCTCTGTAGTCTTGCAAGATGACTGTAAAATACCTGTTGCTTAGAAGTCCTGGAAAATCATACTTGCTATTTGTATGTGCTAAAATGTAAGATTTCCGGTAATGAAGGAGGCCAGAGGCTGGCAGAATACCATCAAGTACAACAATTGCAATTTTTCAACTAAGAAAGGGGTGAGGCATAGTAGATAAAGAAGAAATTGGGGAAAAGAAGGTAAATATAATGTATAAAAGTAAAATAAATAACAGATAAATACCAACCAAAGCAAAACCAAGAGAGAAAGCTAGAGGAAAATTAATGATAAATATTATGACGGATAGATACAAATATTTTAGGACAGTTTCCCTGCCACAAACAACGGACCATCTAATCAAACACAGCATACAGATGTGATTGTAAATGATGCACATGAGAAAAGTTAAAATTCCTGTAAAGTGAAAATAATTTTGTATTGCAGATGCTTGTAGAAGCACCTTGCTTGTTTAAAAGCTCTGTTCTAAGGGCGCATTTCTGAAAGCAGACTGAAAAGGCTAAAACTTTTTTTATTCTTTAGAAGTTGTTATTGTGCTATGTACACTTTCTATATTAAGTCTCTCATCATCACATAAAGGGATTGATATGTATAATTCCCATTAGTCTTAATAGAAGTAAATCCCTCTTCATTGATGGGACAAAAGCTCATTGTATCTCAAAATGAATGTTGAATTTTTGTTTTCTGTTTAGTTTCCAAATCTTAGTATCAGCATGAATGATAAATTGCACAATGTTTTAACAAAATTCACTGGGGATGTTTATGATAAGAATTCAGGAGCAAAATTTAGTGTTTTATGAACTGATGCATTTGTGCATTATTATGTCTTATCATTTCAAGAAACTGAGTAATTTGGATACCAAGCCAAGCTTTTAATCTTATTTTAGAAGGTATTGCAACTGGGGACTACTTGCTGCAGTGCTAATAAAAATTTATCGAGATTTTTAAATGGCCTTTTTCATCAAGCCTTTTTAAAATTATTATCCTTTTTTAACTTATAGACCAAATGACTTTACTCACCCAAAAGCTACACTGTATGGGTCTAGCCATAAATAGTAACATTGTACTTCAGACTTTATTTAATGGTTTAACAAAAAAAAATGGAAAAGCAACTTCAGGTATTTTGATATGTGAATCAATGAAGTTTGAGTTTCCTCAGTGGCAGGGAAAGTGGATTTTTTTTATTACTACTTACTTGTGGAGATTCAGTGAATTAATGTGGACCATTCATTGATGAGGAATTCATCATTCACTGATATCTGCCCTGCCACTATGCTTTATCCTGAACTATGGATGTGATGGAAACAAGAAAGGGAGCATTTTTACAACTTATTGTAGTGACAGAAACTTGCAAATCTCCCAGTGCTTTTCTGAAGGAAAAGCAGATTTTGCAGAGATTTTGTAATGATGAAATGGGCATGAAATTCATAAGTAAATTAATTTGAATCTAACTGCAACAGTGAGAATTCTGAGAACTCAAATCAGTATTTTTCAGCATGTGTGAAATGACAGCATATACCTGTATGTGTGCTACTGTATGTTTTGTGTTAAAGTTTACAGCTGCTTGATATTAACAGATACACATTATTTTTATTTGTCTGCCATAGGATGTGAAAATGGATACTGAAATTTCTGATATAGAATTGACTGTTCCCTCTTCTAGTTGGCGAACTCAGAACAGCTTTCTGTCCAGCTCACTGCTCTCAGATTCAGGTTGTAAGTATTGTTTCACAGAAAAAATCTACCAGTAATGTATTTTCCTCTTTCAAAGCTGTTTTACTTGGGAGAGCAAGACACTACTTTTTGACAAAAACAATGCTAGAACCATCTTAAGAGTCCTCCTGTGTTTTAGTTTTAGATACTGGATGGATGCCTTTGTCTAGGAAGTACTTCATTACATCCCACTGATAGTTGTTTGGGTTTTTTTAACTGGGACATAAAATATATTCTGTTTGTCATCCAAACTTACGCCAAAAAGAAAGTGCTGCACTTGGATTCTGAGTCTCTGCATGAAGAATCTGAGCTGTGTAAAAGCTGTGTATCTTTCCAGGGACCAGAGAGACGTCCTCAGTCAAGGATTCTTTCCCAGATCTTTTATTTGTACCAATTAGTCTCATGCTTGTGTAGCAGTTCAACAGTGGAAGTTGAATTCACTAATTCTGCTTTTACTTCAATAGTTGTTTTTAATTATTCTTTCTATCCCTTAGTGCATATATAACTTGTGGTCATGCAAAGTCACAGGATTTCTGATACAGCTAGGAACTGCTCAGTAAAGGATAGGACATATTAGATCTTTATCTGGTACAGTCACACCTTTGCATGAGTGTCAAAACTAACGAAGTTTTTTAAGGGTTTTTTTTTAGCATATCAGCAGGTGGGTATCAGAATACTTTTCTTCAGAAGAATATCACCTTCCATTTCTTTTCAATAGCCAGTTTGTGTACTAGGAACATATTCAGTAAGTTGCATTCTGTGTAATGGAAAGTCCTATTTCAGGCTTCATTGCACTTTCAAACCTTTGCATCTTAGAATGAGTGCTGCAGTACATTACTGCTCACCGGTAAGTCCTGAGCTGATCTGATGAGGTTAAAGATAATTGGTTTCTTTTTCCTTCAGAATCTGTGGGTTGTGATTAACATCTTTTTGCAGAGCATACTGAATAACAATAGTGGGAATAAAGCATAAGAGCAAATGCCCCCATCTCATCTGTACTTCAGGAACAGTTTCCCCTGACTCAGAGTTGTTTTTCCATTTTCCCTAACCTCATCCCTGTCAGTGTCTTTCAAGTCAAAGTACGGCTCAGCCTGTTGGGGTATAGAAAAGAAATAACCTATACCTTGGAGGCATGTTGGACTACATGACCTCCAGTGGTCCCTTCCAACCTCAACAACTCTGTGATTCCACTGCAAAAACTTGCTGAAATTTAAAGATGCAGCATAAATGTTCCTAAAATATTACAATATATTTATATTGCTTAGCCTGAATGGAACTTGCTAGGACTTTGTTACTTTAGTACTTTTTAATCAATTTTAGGCAGTTGTCAGAGAAATAGGATCCATGTAATCTGAATACCAATCTGATGAACTAGTTCTGGGTATTTATTCTCTGATTCAACCGGTTTTTACCAGCACTAAGCTTTCTGGAGGTAAAAAAAATAAGTGATGAATGAAAGATGTTGATTCACTGTTGATAATTATGAAATATTTGCAAAGTTTTCAGCATTTGAGGAAGGCTCCTTTTGAAATCATGTTCAGGCATGGCTGACGGGCTTCTTTTGTTTTTCTTGCTTAAAACTTTTAGAAAGGTATTTTCCACATCATAAATTAAGCTGATCTTCATATTTTCCAAATCCCAGAATGGTTCTGAGGGTTTTTTTAGTTTTGTTCTTTTGCCCAGATGGTAAAGAGCTATTTTTAAAAATATTTTTTTTAAAAAGGCAAAAAAATAAGAAAACAGTGAATTTTTTTCACTTTTTCCTATTTGTTTTTAAGGGAAAGGAACTGGATACAAAAGTCTTTAGAGTTTTAGTTTCTTACTTGTATTCTATGAAAATCCATTAGTTAAGTTTTCTGAGGCTAAAACAGAGAAGTAGGCAAAGAATATTTTTCCAATCCTTGCTTTGATTTGACTCTGATAGAATGAAGGTGGTGTTCTTAATTTCTCACTTTGCTGTTTCTTTTCCCCTAAGAGTTAGTGCTATTATATGTTCTTTATGCTTAGTAAGCAAGTACGAGAGCAAGTCAGGTGCCTGTTGAAGATGCCTGATGTCATTTTAGATGGCCTAGAATATGCTTCTAGCTGTCATTCCAGGAAGGCACAGGTCTCCCATTGGTCCTATCACATCTTTCACAGCCCTTTGCAGATGTCTGTGGTAGCTTATGGCACTAAGGCGTGTGAATTACTCCATAGACCTTGGTTAGTGACTGAATGTTTTACTCTTATGTTGAACTTAATCTCCACCGGTCAAATGTGTATTTTGAAGTTGTTGCTATAGTTCTCGAGGACAGTAAAAATTCTGCAGCGGTATTAACAGTAAGGAGTTTTTCTTGTAATTGCCAGTGAGTGGCAGATCAGCGACTTCAGTCATGTTAGTCACATAAATGCCATGAACTTTTAATTTCAGTAGTGATATCAATTAGTTATAATTTGAGACTTTGACAGCAAGGTATGATTTGAGGTCTTTTGCTCCCAAATCTCCTGTAGCTTTTAATAAATCTACCTATAAATGTCATCACCTATTTTGTGTGATTAATTTATCTCATTACTTCTTCAAAAACAGAAGAATGGACTTTCTTTTTCATTTATCTTTTGAGCAATTTGCAAGCCTTTGTGATTTAATGTTTCCCCATTCCATCACTCTTAAATTCCCAAAACTTTATAGATTATAGAGTCAATAAGTAGTACTAGAAGGTCTCTTCCCAATATGGGGATCTTAGACTTGTAGAGAGCACCAGGGTGGAGAGCAGACATGTTATTATATCACAAATTTTATCAAATAATTTAATTTATCTGCAAGGGGGATCCTGGGATTCAAGTTTAAAATTAGTTGAAGAAAGAGGAGAAAAAATTATGAAAAAAATAAATAAGGGAACAACAGTCTGTTTCAATATATATATTTTTAGTAAAAAGTTGCCAATTGCAGCGGTCAGTTAAAAGGAAAGGTAATTAATATTAACATTATTCTTTTATGTCTGGTCTTCATGCTTCTGATATAATTTCTACAATTAGCTTTTCCATAGCAAACTATTTTAAAGATGCTGTAGGAATTAGCTTTTATTTCGGTACCCATTTTCTTAGAAAGAAGAAGTTTAAGTGAGAAAATATATATGAGAAAGCATTCATTAGACATGGTTTCCAGTCTGTATTATTATCAGACCAAAACAGTTGGTCTAAAAAGTCACTACTGGTTGTTATCTAAAGAATAATCCTCAGAAATTGTTTTTCATGGTGACTGTATTTTTCTTTAATTCTGTATTACAAAGGTCCCTAGAGTTACACATGCTTTGCATTAGCTTTGTGAATCGGGTCTTGCCTTTCTCTTTGTACAGTTCATCACTTCAAGGATTTAACGTGGATGGGGTCCCAGAAGCCATATGGCTTTCAGGCTTTCTATTGTTGTTGGGAATTTATGTTCCAGGGCTTCATAAACTGTGACTTTACGGAGAAGAAAATAGCCACCATTTTTTGCAACTTCTGTAGCTAGGATCACAGTCTTCCCCGGCTGTTTGTCTCTGGTGATACACAACACTCTTGTGTCAACATGGTATACAGTAGGAATGATATAACAGTTAAATAAAAACAAGTTGTCCTGAATGTTGATTTTATTGTCATAACAATTAACTCCTGCAATGTATGCTGATGTCTGTCTTTATCCCTCTATGTATAGTTTTTCATAAGTTCTAAGACTGTTTGTATTGACATTTATAAATAATTAAAAGTAAAAAGACATTGTAACATCATGATGCTGTGGGACACCATTCTAGAACAAAACCTTCTAAGGCTGCTCAGGGATAGGACCATGGAATGATTGGAAACTTGACATCATCACTTTGAAAAATGCAAATTGATTTAGTTTAGCAATGAATTTTCTTTATGATTTTTCACTTTACTTTGAATACTGACCACAGGAGGTACTACTGAAATAGCATACAATGGCATAGTTTTGGACCAAACTTTATGCTGAAAAAATGATAACTCACTGTTTTACTAATGTCCCAAACGCAGTGATTTCATTCTCCTTCTGAAAGTGAAAACATCTCACTTCTCCTAATCAGACTGTGAAGACTTGCTTCCTATTAAATAACTTTTGATTGTATACTGCCACAATTTTAGTAGACTATTAAAAAATTGCACTCTGGGTATTTATTACAAACAATCAGGAAGGACCACTTTTCTTACACACATAATATATAAGGAAGACCATTAGAAGAAGGGTGTGTTGTATAAGCCGATATCCACTTTCTTCCCCTTAATTTCTGCCTTTTGTTGATTAATTGCTAGATGTTTGGATATTTAGATTTTTTTCCTCCAGCACTTTGTCATAAGATGTTCTGTCAATTCATATTGTCTAGATTTTGATGCAATATAATGCATTTAG
Organism: Strix uralensis; assembly: GCF_047716275.1. NCBI lineage: Eukaryota > Metazoa > Chordata > Aves > Strigiformes > Strigidae > Strix > Strix uralensis. Next base: position 110,128,511 of record NC_133975.1, on the reverse strand, counting down.
AAATTAGTGTTATGTATGCACCCTGCTGTGAAGATATATACACAGTATGGCATCCTATGAACACCTGTTCAGTGTCACTTGTTGACTTTAGTCCATGCTATTGGTAAAGATATTCCTTGGGGAATTTTCTGAGTGGTTTGTTTTGTCTTACTTAAACAAAAATACTGGGAAACTATGGAAAAAAATGGAAAATAAATGTTAGTGGAATTATCAAATTTTTTAAAATGCAGTTTGCATTTCTTCTGTATAAGAAAGGTCTTGACTATGCCTGTATTATATAGTATTAAAATTTGTTTCTTTAGAAAAATAAGTCAGTTTTTCAATTCATAGCGTTATGAATATTGAATATTTGTTAATATCATATTGCTTCCTGTGTAAATTATGTTTCATTGATAAACATTGTTCATAAACATTGATGGTCAGTCAGCAAAATGTATGTGTTTCTCTGAAGGTGTTTAATTACTTTTTTTGTCTGACTTATTTCTAGCACTTACGAAAAGAATGGTTCCTTTTGATACAAGTGCCATCAAGGAAGATTCCATTAGTGAAATGAAGCTGCAAGCAGAAAGTGGGAAGCAGTAACATTTTACAAAAACACACCAGTTTTCTCTGTGGTAAATTCCATTCCCCTCCTTTTCGGGTTTGAACAGTAGTAATTCCATCTACTATAGGAGTGATGCAACCTTAGTGATTCAGCTATTGCCAAACACGTAAATGAAAGAGCACCAAGAGTGAGTCTAATGAACTCTTGTGATAATTTCTGTAATCAGTACACCAAAGGTTTTCTGGCATTATGCCGTTCTCTTGTATTGGTTTCTGCAGTCCTCCTAAACTAATTTTATGGTATTCCTGAAATATTACGAAATGAAAAACCAATGACATTAATCTTTGCTATGAGTATATTTACCCGTGTACAGGAATTGTTCTAACATTTGGGTTTTTATAACATTTAGTAACATTATTAATAATGAAAAAGTATTCAGAAATTACCTTTGTATTAATATTTATTATGAGAGTCATTATACAGTGTTGTGCAGGCACATTTGTGATTTTAGGTTCTTCAGTTTGCAACAATCTTTTAAGAAAAAAGTGATAAATATTAAACAAAACCAAATTTCCTCAAAATTAGTGGAAATTCATATAATGATTTCAGGTTCAGTATATATCTGTTATAAGCTGTTCAGAATTATTCTTCTGGCCAGAAAGTTTTATCAGATGACCTCTGGTAAGGCCCTTAATGGCACCTGAATCTCACCCATCTCTATTAAGCATGTTGAAGGGCACTGCTATGTGGCTGTGAAAAGTTTAATAGCAGAGTTTCATGATCATTTATTTATTCTGTTTTGTTCTCTATTAGAAGAGATGTGTCATATTGATTTTAAAATGTTATGGAAATACAATATTGCACAGGTATATTTGTTCAGGTATCTGTATTCTAAACAAATTGGATACAATTCTGTGTTACTGTGGTCTCAAACAGCACATCACAGCAGAATTTTCTGCTGTCAAAAGAAATACAAGTGTTTCTGGTTCTTGTTTTGTTCTCCTCTCTAGTGCTTCTGGTTGAATCACTAGTAACGTGCCTTAAAAAAACCTGCCAAATCTATCAGAGTACTGTAGCAACATGAACACCATTGAAACCATTTTGTTTTGTAGGCTCCTTTCATATTTAGGAAGCCTACTTCTCCGAAACAGTCCTTTTTTATCACTCTAGGTGTCTCAGGCATAATTTGCAAGTCACTATGTGCCACCTGAAAATGGGACCTTTTCTTTTTAATTTTTTTCTTCATTTTTTAAATTTTCTGAAGTGTTCTGCAGTCCCAGTAGGTTCTCTGGACCTACTTGACAATGCCCTTGTATTCATCCTGTTTCAAACAATACTTCTTTCTGAGAACATCAAAATCAGACAAGGAAATGAGAAAAATTTTGAATTCATTTTTCTTTCATTTTCTATACACTTATATTACTTAAAATTGTAAAAATTTCTAATTTGGTTTAAAAAGTTTTCTTTACCTTTTGTATATGTATAATGCTATGCATTGTAGTACTGGCATTGGCTTTTTGCAGACTTCTGGCACATCTACTCATTCAGAAGGTCAAGAAAGCAAAACAGGCACATCCATCTCGTGATCTCAACAGCAGTGACAGGGCCAAGACAAAAACAAATTAACTTCTACTCTGGAGAAGGCAGGACAAATAGAAACCTGTTTGTTTCATGGTCTACAAAGAGTGTGGATGTCATGAAGCAGTGTTTAGCTCAAGCCACAGTTATTATAAACTAAACTTACTTTAAGTGTATCCAACATTTGTAATTTATTTTTTTAATTAGATCAGAGCACAGCTGGAAATATGGTGTTTAAAATATTTTAGCTAGTTTGCCTGGTGAAACATTAAAAAATTGGAAAATAAAATGTCAACAGCTTGCAGACTTTATGGTACCTACAAATTATGGCTAAAAGTATGGAAATGTCATTTTAAAATATATTACAAATCGGTAAATCATGCTCCCAAAACACCTCATGTTGTAATGAGGTCTGATGCATGGATTGCTGATGGATAAATATATGCCCAACCCACTTTACTGAAGTTAAAACCATTTTTGAGATAAAGTGCCTGTTGGTAAATGAATGGAGCTTTAAGAATCTCAGCTGAGAAGTAATACACAGAAAAATAATATCCTCTCTTTTTCGTAAGGAATTTGTAAAAATCAGAAATCTGGTATGTTTCCTTAAAACAGCATCCCTACTGCTTTATAGTGTTAGAAAGCTAAGGATAAGCAGTCTGAACTCCCTCATTATTACATCAAGTATTGAATCCATTTTTGTACAATGCAGGACAGAAACGTCTACTAGATGAATAATTTTGGCTTTAAGTCTTTAAATATGCTCAGTGCTTAGTATATTTGCCTTTGGCCATGTGACTGAGGTTTCAGCAGAGTTTTATATCCTTTTTAAAAATTTTCTAAAAAGGCTGGAAGAACAGAAGGGAAGAAGTCAAACCACAAAAAAAGAGAGGAATTTTTAATGAGTAGGCTTACAGACTCCAAAGCCAGGAAATTCTTTCTTAAATTTACCCTCTTGGCATGGCAGTCCAGATAGCATGTAATATTTGTCTGTCTTCCACCTTTGATAGAGGTTCATATTACAAAGTGAATTTTATTTCGTTTTTACTGAGGGCTAAAGTTCCGTTCATGACATTATGTGAAACTGTCCCTTTGTGGTTAAAGAAATAATATTTTTTCCATATTGGCCTGAAATAATATTCCTCTGACCAGTTTCAGTTTTTAAAGTAGAAAAACAGATAATTTTTTAATAAAACATTTTGTATATTTCAGATCTTAAAAATTGCTGTCCCTTCTGGCAATCAGATTTTTTTAATACTTTAACTCTTTAATGACCTGTTCTTCAATTCTTGCCCAAAGCAGTAGTTTTCAATAACCAAAAAATGTGGTATCACACCTGAAAATGGTGGTTTGTTTCTTTGTTCTGTTCAGCATTTGGTAAATCAGGCAACTTTGTATGTATGTACTAAGTGCGTACACATTTAACAAGCTAATATCAGGTGTCCATGTTTTTTTAATGCTGTCCTGAAATAGTCATTCAATATTGTGTTTTCAGAAATGCACTGGCCCTTTATTTCAGCATCGAATAATTGTCACTTGAATAACCTTTAAATTATATTGCCCTTCAGTTCCTTAATGTTTTACAGCAGACTTAAGAGTACTTATTTTTAATGACTTTTGAGATGGTATTTACTAAATATTCAAAATAATTTATTTTTATTATGTAATTATGTCAACCTAAGAAGAAACGTCAAAATAAAAATAAAACTTAGTCCAGGATAAAAAAATAAATTTTACAGTGTAAAACAAAGCAATTTTCTTACATTTACTTCTCTAATTTTTGATGGAAGCCAGTTTTCAGTGATGGTGAAAGTACTTCTTGGATATTCAAACCTCAGCCACATTTTTACTAGCTATCCCACCAAAATAAATAAAGAAGATATATTAAAATTCCTTAGAACAAAGAAAATACTATTTAAAAATCCACCTTTGAGCTAAGGAATCTGCATATCGGTTCATCTCTGGCTTACAAGGCATATTCTGTGCACTGAATGGATTTTTCATGAATGAAAGTGCCAATATTACCCCGAAAGTAAACAAGTAGGTATTTTTGTAACACTGATACCGTTTTTATGGCTAAAAATTAGTAGTATGAAACCTGAATACATTCTCATATCTACAACATGCAGAAAAATTTATTAATGAGTTTATGTGGCACTCACTGCTTGTTACAGTCGAATTTTACCATGGCTCTGTTAAACTCTTCTTGTTCAAAGTGTTAGTAATATATTTATCACTCTCTAAACCCTGTCTTCACCTCACAGAAGTAATTGATACTGAAGTTAATGTGAGCTGCACGCCAATATCTGGGGATGCAGCCTTGTCAAAAATGGATGTGCAGGAGGACATCACACAAAATCCTGTATTTTTGATCTAGTTGTAGAGTTTAGAAGCAGATGTAGAGAAAAACTAGAAGGAATGGAAATCTGCTCATGCTTAAATTAAAATTCCAAACCACTTTTATTCTTGGTGTCTTAATTTAAAAACTGCTTTAGAGCTAGTATTTACATCTAATAAAAGTGATCCCTAAATAAGATTCCATCTTGGATAATTTTTTTTTTCACATGTTAACATACTTTCTACTCTAGCACAACTCATCTCAACTCTTTGCTGTAAGCATGCCTAGGCTGTTGTATGAACGGTTTTGTTTTTCTATGTAAAGAACTAAATTAGATTTTAGATCTGAAGAACATTTTAGTGCTGTATACAGAAGTACAGCAGAGCAGATCTGATAACCTCAGTCTTTCAGAAATCTGTAAACCAATGCCTCTGTTGACAACAATGTTGACAACAAAAATGAGATTGCGGTGGTTAAAATACAGCAGCATCCAACGTTTATCATTTGTGCTAACAACAATAGCTCTCATGTTGCTAAAGCTAAAGTTGCACATCTGCCATTTCTCAGGCTATAAGGATGAGATTTTGTTTTCTCTTGCCTTGATAGTGGCAAAATCTGCAATATCATGAGCCTTAAGAAAATATGCAGTGATGGTATTTTTAAAATTTCTAGTAATTTTAATTAGGTACCTACTTGGTGCTATTTGGAACTAAATATTTTTGGAACCTGATTGTTAACATGTTTTCATTAAAGTATTACATTTAAATACAAGAGCTGCATAAAGATCTCTTTTAGGATAATTCTGCTATCATTATTTAGGGACATGGCTCCTTAATAGGTGTTTTGCTTGAATAAGTACAGCAATTGTTGCTGAGTTGTCTGTTATTTTCATCTGTCTTCAGACCAGAGTTGTTTTGCTCTTAGACTGCTTTTCTCATCTGGCATCTACAGTGCTGTAGTATGTCAGAAGCCATACCATCATTTCTTCACTTAGCAATGTTAATAATTTTGGTAGTTGATATGCCTAGGGAATGACATTAATTTTGAAGGCAGTTCTTTCTTGTAACATAATCTCTTTTCATATAAATTCTGCCACTCTTATTTGCTTACTAAAATAAAACCTACTTGGTAAACTGACTAATATCAGAACACATGCTGCCTAATTTTAAAGGTTATCCCACAGGCAAAAGTAAATGTGTCTTACTACATTTGTCTAGATTTTCTAAATGCTACCATTCATTCTACTATCAGTTTGTAGAGGAAAATAGTAAAGGATAGACTTTGCTGTAATAACCCTGAAATATTATTGATTCCAGACAGAAAAAGAGACTACAACTAATTTAGGAGATATAAGTAAGTGCTTAGTCTAGAACCTAAAACACCTCGTATTGCAAAGTATATTTCTTCAGTATGTCAATATCCAGTTGCCCTCAGTAGAAACAGTTGCTGACATCTAAAATATTTCTGGGAAGCGATATTGAAATTTGCTAAAGAAAATCATGGAATCATAGAATCATTTAGTTTGGAAAAGAACTTTAAGATCATCAAGTCCAACCAATCACACAGTATCATTCTGCAAATGCGGATTTCTGTGTCACTCATTATTAAAGAAGCATTGAACTGGGAAGTCAGCCCAATTTACGTTCTGGCATTAGGCTCTTCACAGAAACCACCAGTGACCCAGTTTTGTACTTAGTGTGGAAAACGATGAAGATGAGCTGTGTTTTACTGCTGGCTAAGAGAACAGTTTGCATCTGTGGCATAAGCTATTTTGTGTATGGAGCTCAATGAGTGCACCGTTTCTAATGAGGCTTTCACTGCTGGGTGCACCACTGACAACACAATCTCATCCAAACAGCTGCAACCATGAAGACATCATGTAGCTGGCAGAATTTTTGTTACATAGAATGTCAGTAAGTCCATCAGAAACCATGGAGGTTTTTGTTTTGTTTTCACTAGAGAGGTCTCCAGTGCAGTCAAAAAGCTAGAGAATGCAGAAACCTTAGTCAGTGAGTTATATCAGCAGTGAGGCTCACTAGCCACACAATGTGAATGTTAGCCTGTTGTCCATTGATTGATTAGAGGTCTGTAAGTTAACAAAAGACTAATCAACAAAGTTTTTAAAAAGTGGGACAAATTAATCTTATTTGGTAGACAAAAAATCTCTGTGAAAATGGAAAAATTAAGTATCAGAGTAATGAAAAACTTCATTTTTCCAGAATACAAGTAATTTCTTAAACTTCACTAGAGTGACAGCCTCTTATAGACTGTTTTTGAAGGCCCTGAATATATTAATCAACAGACATCAATCCCACTTCATGTCATCTCTTATTGTGAGAGACTTGCTTGCTTTGATTTGACTTAACTGTGTCCCATACTTTGGGAAATTCTGTTATGTGCACTGAATCTCAGACTTGTAATACTTCCACTGGTGATAGCTGATGTGCTACGTATGGAGTGCTGGCTGGTACAATGTATTTTAACAAATAGATCAGATGTTCAAATTTCACCCTTGCTATCACATTATTAGAAGAAAGTGACAAGTAGATAAGTATTTAGACTGTAGGTAAGAGTGTCCATTCAGTGTATTACTGTGATTTTGCAGGTGAATCACTTCTGAAGCTGAAATTTCTATATGCAATTATCAGCAAATGCTGATTTTTTTAAAAATTTTTCTTTCCCTGGAGAGTGTGAGAAAAAATATGTTAGTCACACTTGAGTTCTGGCACATGTTTTGTCATTTATGCTGCCAGTTTCTATTTAATTCGGGGATAACTAAAAAAGCAGCTAATTCTGATAACTCATTACAAGCACTCCTAATTTAGTTAGTTGATGAATAAGTCATTTGCCTCCAGAACTTTTGTTTTCATGTAATTTGAATAAAATACAGTGGTTTTTACATTTAGTATTCTAAAACTGGAACAAAGTCAGTCTTGAGATCTAGCATTTAGGTTGGGAAATTCTAAAACTAAGATTGCCCAGGTGTCTTATCTGTGTGACACTGAACATATTACATAACATTTCCTGGTCAACTATTGCCACTGCAGTACATTGTAAAGTGACCTTAAAGAATCTGCAGAATTTCAATGAATTACACAGATGCAGGATGTCTCTGCACTGGTGTGAAGTCTGAAATGTCGGTTTAATACCTGTAAACCTTGTTGTACCTGTTAATGTAATGGAAATAGCCATACTGGAATGAAATTCCTCAATGTGCAATTATTTCCTGACATAAAGTCCTTGAAAGACCTTTGCCAGTAGTTAAGAAGGAGTCCAGCTCCTGATTTAATATAAAAGGCTGCCTGACCACATTCCCATATAAGCTCAACTCTCAGCAGGTTATTAGGGACATCTGTGTGAAAAAATGTGTGTCTTTTCTTTGTTACATTTTCATCTTATTTATCCTTTCTCACGAGTTTGATTCTGTGTCTAGGTATAGACATGCTGTTACTTTTCATTCCTGTAAAATGCACCAGGGAAGGCAGCGTGTTGAAGCTGACATTGCTGTAGTAACCAAAACTATTGAAATTTCCTTCAAACTTGATTTCTGAAATGTAAAGGTGTGTTCAGACTTTTAATAGATATGTAGATGTCATGTATAGTCCTGTTCACATAATTACATATCTTTCTTGTAGACATAGATGTGCATAAACATGTTCGTCCACTGTAAAACTTCACTGGTCAAAAAGAAAATTAATCCTTTGTGCTTGGAAATTCTGACTATGCTAAAGCTAACAGAAGCCTTGTCTCTGATATTGGTGGAGTTACAATTTCATGATGAATTTGAGAAAAGGAGAGAGAAGTATTTTCTCAACCTACTTTTTCATTGCATTTTGGAGGTCTGCAAGTCTACAATATGTGCTGGTCTGGTAAGCAAGTAATACTGAAAAATCCATGATCTTATAAAAATAATTTCATAGCAAACTGTAAACATTTGGAATAATTTGGGACTATGGCATTTTTCTATTTCAGGATTTTGAGTTCATTTGGACTCTTGTATAAGTACTTTTATTTTTCAAAAAGACTAAAATAAATTTAGTTATATAATGAAAACCACTGTACTTCTAAATGCCATCAATACAAGCTTAGGAAATTTGCAAAATTTGGAAATATTACAGCTCTTTGTTCCACTCTAATGTGGGCTATTATGGCTTTTTCAAAATAATTAAACCTTCTCAAAGGAGAGATACTTCATCTGTTAAAGTGTATCAATTGTGTTTCACACTCACCACTAAATGTTTTGTTTCACATCAGTTTTTCAGCAAAATCTAGCAAGTCATTAAGTACATAAAATGGGAATTTTCTTATGTGTAGGCAGAAGCTAATTATACCTTACATCTAAATACCATCACTATTAATAATTTTTTTTAAAAAACCCAAAAACCTCACAAAATAAAACCAGTTTTGACTATATGTTAGCCATTCTCTGATAAATCCTTATTTTTGTCCTATGATATTTTTTGTTCCAAGATAGCTTCCCAAGGTGTTTGCTTTCCAGTTTTTCCGTTATCTGTGGGGGGGAAAAACCCAACTTAGCCATCTTGAGAATTACATAATGAATTAAAAAAAATACAGAATCATAAAATCATTTAGGTTGGAAAAGACCCTTAAGATCATCAAGTTCAACCAAACTACTGCTTGACTTATTACTTACTGTGAATTGCATGGATGCACATAAAACTAAGTCTCCAGTTTGCATTTTCAGAACACCTCTTGCAGGTTTAGGAACAAAGCATTGTAGAAGTATAACAGAAACAGCTTGTTACCATGTTATTCCAAAGCACAGATCCTCATCAACCTGTGAAGTCTGTGGAACTCACTTACACACATAAGGTCTCACTCATGCGTCACACCAGCACACCAGTTTTATTGTTGTATGGCTGCATTGACTTCAGAATGCCTATGCCTGATTTATACCAGTATGAAGCCAGAATCAAATCTCATGTATTAAGCATAAGTACCAATCAGAATATGAAGTACTGAGATCGTGCCAAAGTGTATGAAAGCTGTCTGTTGTGCTATGAGTATGTTGCTGCAAACTGATAGCTTCACACAGAATCAGCAGGTATGTTTAAGTCTGGTTAAGGGTCTACCTGGAAAGTTCGTATGTTAATTTAATGTCAACATTTGTACCAACTTTCTGTAATCAGAACATAAAATGTTAGCCAATGAGGCAGTACCAAAATATCAAACTTCATTATTTTTTGCTGGCTTGGGACTTACTCCAAGCTATTCCTGAAAGCAAGGTCTCAAGTGTTTATCACATCTCAGGAGACAGTAGCTTTGCAGGATCAAAGTTGCTAGCTGTACTCATAATTTAAAGTGTAACTTGAAACGTTGTCATTTTTGTAAGCTAACAAAATAAATTATTTTTCCAAGCAGTGAATAGCATCTGTATTCATTTGTCTAACACTGCCAAACTTTTGTAAAGACCTGTTTTATGTAATTGATCTTTTTGTTTTGTGTGAAATATAGATGTGTGATGTGGATTTATGTTGTCCAATTTTGCTTGTAACTTGCCTCTAAGAACAACAATATGATCTCAGATTTTTTCTTTGTTTTCTTTCTTCTACTATAAAGTTTCTTTAAAAATTAAGACGATAGTTTTGTGGTGAGAATCAGTAATTATCTTTGAAAATGTGTGTTTAAATCTGGCAAGGTACTGTAGTGTTAAAATATAGGGGTGGGTCTTTACATTGGCTATACATCACTGAGTGTTTCCAGAGGTGTCCTTCAATGGGATAAGGCTGTTGTGCCTATAGCCTTTTATAGGGTGTGAACGAGATTCATTTGTCTGAACTTGGGTTTGGACAGAACACATGCCTCCATCTAAATGAACCTTCCTCTGTAGTCAACAGAGTACCTGGGATCTGTGGCATTATTCATCTCACCCCAAAGCAAACACCCAGAGTTTCATCAAATGAATTACAGCAAACCACTCTAACTATATTGACTAGATCTCCACTGACTAAAATGGGAAACCAGACAGCTACCTTAGATGCATATGCCAGCATTATAGGCACAACTCAGGTGGAGTTCACCATGTCCACCCGCAGGGTGGGGTCTGTCCATGTCTGCATCATCTGGATTCCAGGGTAAGTTCTTTATGACCTTAAATAAAAGACACCACTGGAGTCTGTGGAACAGGATGCAGTTAAACATGCAAAGAGATTGAGCCATCACAGTATTTAATGGAACAAAAATCATTGTTGCTGGAAAGTTCAACAGAGCTAAACTTCTGTGGAAGCATTTCATGGAAAAGAAAAGCCTTGCACTATTTTTTAAAATACAAAGTGATAAAAAAATAAAATAATATGCATTGCATTGCTCCATATAAAGAAGTTTTCTTCTGGTTTCTCACGACGAGATGGCCAAACTACAGTTTCTTTCTATTCTGAGAAATAATAATGTAATAATTCTACTAATTCAGTTCTCCTCAATTATGTATTCCCTTGCCTTTTGGCATTAAGAAGTTTTGCACATCTCTTACATAGTTTTGTGATCTGCAGTTGTTTTATGGCAAGCATCTTTTTCCCTTCTCAGACCACTTTTTCCCTGACCTTAGTGTCTGCAGAGTTGTTTCTCTCACATATTCTCACTCCTCTCTTCCAGCTGCTGTTGCTCAGCAGTTTTTTCCCTTTCTTAAATATGTTATCCCAGAGACACTACCACCATCGCTGATGGGCTCAGCCTTGGCCAGCAGTGGGTCCATCTTGGAGCCAGCTCACATTGGCTCTATGGGATGTGGGGGAAGCTTCTAGCAGTTTCTTACAGGAGCCACCCCTGTGGCACCCTCGCTACCAAAACCTTGCCATGCAAACCCAATGCACATCAGTATGTTGGTTCTAATTTTAACTGTAAAACTAAGGTCAGTAAGGTTGAAAAAACAGCTGATACCTGACAGTATCCTGTAGCTATGTCAACAGAAATCATGAACTTAGAAATTTTCATACGCACAAGCAGTACGTGAATATGAGTAGTCACTGATCCCACAGCATCGGGGACAAATTTTACTGTGAATGTTTTATATTTTATTGGAGCAGATATTTTACAGAAATATATTTTGAATATGTTCTTGCATTAAAGACATTTGAAAGGAACATTTAGTAACTGACATTAACTAATTATATCTTTTCATTGGATATAAAAAAGTGATCTTTGGCTCCAGCTACTGCTAGCCCACTGGTATTCCCATTTTCTGGGCTTTTAAGGGTGGTCTAAAATATATTAAGTTTTAGTAAGTAATAGCTCTCAGCAGGGATTATTTAAAAAAAAAAAAAAAAAAAGCATAAGGGTTTTGGCCATCACTTTTCTTGATAACTTCTCAGAAGTTTTTGCCAGCTTCCATGATTTAACCTGGAAGTTCTGGCCAAATTCCAATTTAATTTGTTACATACACTTTTTCTACCCTCTGTCATTTCACTGGAATATGGAATTTTTTCTTCATATCAGTGTTGCATTTTTTGCACAACTGTTCTCTGTGGGAGGAAGGATAAATTAGTCCAAAAGTGATCAGGGCAGGGAAATGCAGCAGGGAACCTGAGCGATATGAATTTACAGCTGTCCTACAGTCTATACACCTGACATAGGAATGTAACTTTCCTGTGTCTCTCAGAACTGATTTCTGAAGCACAGGGCTCTTGATGTGCTTGTAAATCTATAATTTTAATATAACAATATAATATACACAATCTCAAAATCTATAATTGTATCTTTTGGTCCACATTTTTAAATAACATTGCTTATGTATAAATTATATGGTCTTAACAGAGATAACAATGTGGAGAAGGAGCTTGAGGGTATTCATGGAATCATAAAAGAGTTTGGGTTGGAAGGGACCTTTAAAGGTCATCCAGTCAGCTCCAGTGTAGGTAAGCCCGCACTGGGGGGGAATCGCGGCAAATGGGACCGGCAAGGAGCTTTTCTGGGGGGCTTTTGAATCTTTTGGAGCCAAGAAGGCAGCCAGCCGGCTCTAAGGAGGCTGGCAGGCCGGTGGGGGCAGCTGAGGCGGCGGGGCGGAGGGTGGAGCGAAGGGCCGGTGGCGCCAGTTCTGAACGAGCTGTCACCACACCGGCGGTCACTGCCGAGGAGCCCAGCTCACACCCGCCCTCGGTAACGAGCGGGGTGGGCTCTGCCGGGATAGCGTGGGCGGAACCAGCACCACCCACCCTTGGTCAGGTGATAAGAACCCTGTGGGAGGGCAGCGACTGCTCACAGAGCTCAGGGTGGTCGGGTAGTACTGGGCTGTGGGTGCCCCGAGGCAGTTTGAAGGGCAGGGCTGAGCCTCTGCCACGGCACAAGGTACGTTCGGTCCCTTCAAGCCCAAGTGCTGGAGAGAGGGGAGGGAAGGAACAGCACTGCAGGGACGTGAGAGCACAGCGTGCGGGAAACAGCACACAGGGATTGGTTCCCCTCTGGCCAGAGAGAAGAGCATGGTCACAACATGGCTGAGAGGCAGAGTGGTGAGGCATGTGGGAACCTAGAGAGAGGTCCCACACAAACAGGCGGCCGTGCAGGTCTCTGCCTGCCGAGAGTGCCTGAGCCTGGCACTGGAACCAGAGGGAGTCAGAGACACCGTTTGTGTGCGGGATTATCAAGTAAACGATCTGCTCAGGCAGGTGGTTGAACTGAGGGAGGAGGTAGAAAGGTTGAGAACAATCAGTGTGAAAACGAGATTGACTGGTGGAGCCACACTCAGAGACAAAGGCAGCAGATAGAGGCCACACAAGAAATACATGACTCCCTCCCCTCCTCTCACCAGGCAGAAGGAGGGCATGTGGGGGACAGGGGGTAATGGAGTCAGGTCCTTCCTTGGAAAGGCAAGCGAAAACCTTCTTGGCCCCCCTCACCTTCCCAGTTGTCATTATACAATTGGTATGAGGCTTTGGAACTAGACAGTCAGCCAAACGAAGGTGGAAATGAGGACCCATCTGGTGAGCTTGTCCCTCAGCCCCACGACTTGCGACTTCTTCAAGTAAGAAGGAGAGTAATTGTAGTGGGTGACTCTGTTCTGAGGGGTACGGAGAGGCCCACATGTTGACCAGACCCATACCATAGAGAGGTCTCCTGCCTCCCTGGGGCTTGGGTTAGAGATATTAAAAGGAAGGTCACTGCTCTGGTGCGGCCCTCTGATTACTACCCCTTGGTAGTTATCCAGGCAGGTAACGATGAGGTGGTAGAGAGAAGTCTTAAGTCATTCAAAAAGGACTTCAAGGCACTGGGGTGGCTACTTGAAGGCTCAGGAGCTCAGGTTGTGTTTTCATCAATCCCTCAAGTGGAAGGGAAAACCACTGAAAGAGGGTGGAAAACATATCTGATTAACATGTGCCACTGTCAGAATTTTGGGTTCTTTGATCACAGCAAGGTTTATAAGGCACCTGGTCTGCTGGTGACAAATGAGACAGGTGGGATGCAGCTGTCCCAGAGGGGGGAAAGGATTCTGGGGCAGGAGTTAGCAGGGCTTATTGACAGGGCTTTAAACTAGATATGAGGGGGGAGGGAGTGATAACTGGGCCTGTTAGGAACAAGCTCGAGGGAAGCATGCCAAAGCTTGAAGGATGGTGGACTGGTGAGGGTTCTCCCTCTGCCACTTCATTTGAGGGAAGGGAAAGATGTTCAGGAACCGTGGAAGCACCTGAGAAGGGTCTGGTAGGAAATAGGGCCCACACTCACAAAAAGGTGTTGGATTCATTAGCTCATCTCAAGTGCATCTATACCAATGCACGCAGTATGAAGCTTTCTATAAACAGTTGGGAGAAATCTCACGGTCACTTGCCATTGTTCTTGTGGGGAATTTAACCTCCCGGGTATCTGCTGGGATCACAGCACAGCAGAGAGGGAACAATCCAGGAGTTTCCTGGAATGTGTGGAGGATAACTTCCTCACACAGCTGGTGAGTGAGCTGACCAGGGAAGGTGCCCTCCTGGACCTGCTTCTGGTGAACAGGGAAGAGCTTGTGGGGGAAGTAAAGGTTGGAGACTGTCTAGGGTGCAGTGATCATGAGATGATTGAGTTTTCGATCCTTGGAGAAACAAAGAGAGGGGTTAGTAAAACTGCCACCTTAGACTTCTGGAGGGCAAACTTTGACCTGTTCAAAAGACTGATTAACAAAATCCCTTGTGAGGCTGCCTTGAAGGATATGGGAGTCCAGGAAGGCTGGACATACTTCAAGAGAGAAGTCGTAAAGGCACAGGAGCAGGCTGTTCCCGCATGTCAAAAAACAAGCAGGCGGGGAAGGAGACCGGCCTGGCTAAACAGGGACCTTTGGCTGGATCTCAAGAACAAAAGGAGAATCTATTGCCTTTGGAAGAGGGGCCAGGTCTCTCATGAAGACTGTAAAGATGTAGTGAAGTTATGCAGGGAGAGCATTAGGAGAGCCAAAGCGCAGCTAGAGCTCAACTTGGCTACAGCTGTTAAGGATAATAAAAAATGTTTCTATAAATTTGTTAACAGCAAAAGGAGGATTAGGGAAAATCTCCCTCCTTTACTGGATGCAGAGGGAAACATGGTAACTAAGGATGAGGAAAAGGCTGAGGTGCTCAATGCCTACTTTGCCTCAGTCTTTAGCAGTGGAACTGGCTGTTCCCTAGACACCCAGTCTCTTGAGCTGGGAGATGGGGAGGGGAAGCAGGTTGAGGTCAGCACAGTTGAAGAGGAGGTGGTCAGAGACCTGCTACACCACTTGGATGCACACAAGTCTGTGGGACCGGATGGGTTACACCCAAGGGTGCTGAAAGAGTTGGCAGATGTGCTCGCCAAGCCGCTTTCCATGACTTACCTGAAATCATGGCTAACTGGGGAGGTCCCATTGGACTGGAGGGTGGCAAATGTGACACCCATCTACAAGAAAGGCAGAAAGGATGATCCAGGAAACTATAGACCTGTCAGTCTGACCTTGGTGCCAGGGAAGGTCATGGAGCAGGTCATCTCAGGTGCCATTACAAGTCATATAATGGATAACCAGAGGATCAGGCCTAGTCGGCATGGGTTTATGAAAGGCAGGTCCTGCCTGACAGAACTGATCTCCTTCTACGACAGGGTGACCCGCTTATTGGATGAGGGAAAGGCTGTGGATGTTGTTTACCTTGACTTTAGTAAGGCCTTTGACACCATTTCCCTCAACATTCTCCTGGTGAAACTGGCTGCTCGTGCCTTGGATGGGCACAGGCTTTGCTGGGTAAAAAACTGGCTGGATGGCCAGGCCCAAAGAGTTGTGGTGAGCGGAGTTAAATCCGGTTGGAGGCTGGTCACAAGTGGTGTCCCCCAGGGCTCGGTTTTGGGGCCACTCCTGTTTAACATCTTTATTGATGATCTAGACGAGGGGATCAAGTGCACCCTCAGTAAGTTTGCAGATGACACCAAGTTGGGTGGGAGTGTTGATCTGCTCGAGACGGGGAGGCTCTGCAGAGAGACCTGGACAGGCTGGAGCAATGGGCCAAGGCCAACTGTAGGAGTTTCAATAAGGCCAAATGCCGGGTGCTGCACTTTGGCCACAACAACCCCCAGCAGCGCTACAGGCTGGGGGAGGAGTGGCTGGAGAGCTGCCAGTCAGAGAGGGACCTGGGGGTGTTGATTGACAGCCGGCTGAACATGAGTCAGCAGTGTGCCCAGGTGGCCAAGAAGGCCAATGGCATCCTGGCTTGTGTCAGAAATAGCGTGGCCAGCAGGGACAGGGAAGTGATCTTATCCCTGTACTCGGCACTGGTGAGGCCGCACCTCGATTACTGTGTTCAGTTTTGGGCCCCTCACTACAAAAAGGACATTGAATTACTTGAGCGTGTCCAGAGAAGGGCAACGAAGCTGGTGAAGGGTCTGGAGCACATGTCGTACGAGGAGCGGCTGAGGGAACTGGGGTTGTTTAGTCTGGAGAAGAGGAGGCTGAGGGGAGATCTCATCGCCCTCTACAACTACCTGAAGGGAGGTTGCAGAGAGCTGGGGATGAGTCTCTTCAACCAAGTAACAAGTGATAGGACAAGAGGTAATGGCCTCAAGTTGTGCCAGGGAAGGTTTAGATTGGATATTAGGAAGCCCATTAGGAATGGGCTGCCCAGGGAGGTGGTGGAGTCACCATCCCTGGAGGTGTTTAAGAGGGTTGACATAGCGCTGAGGGATATGGTGTAGTTGAGAATGGTCAGTGTTAGGTTAATGGTTGGCCTAGATGATCTTCAAGGTCTTTTCCAACCTAGATGATTCTGTGTGATTCTGTGATAGTCCAACCCTCCCCTGCAATGAGCAGGGACATCTTCAGCTAGATCAGGTTTCTCAGAGCCCCGTCCAGCCTGACCTTGAATGTTTCCAGGGATGAGGCATCTACCATCCCTCTGGGCAACATGTTACAGTGTTTTACTGCCCTTATTGTAAAAAATTTCTTCCTTATATCTAGTCTGAATGTATCCTCTTTCAGTTTAAAACCATTACCCCTCATCCTATTGTTACAGGCCCTACTAAAAAGTCCCTCCCCATCTTTCCTGTAGCCCCCTTTAGGTACTGGAAGGCTGCTATAAGGTCTCCCCAGAGTCTTCTCCAGGCTGAACAACCCCATCTCTCTCAGCCTGTCCTCACAGGAGAGGTGCTCCAGACCTCTGATCATTTTCATGGCCTCCTCTGGACTTGCTCCAACAGGTCCATATCTTTCCTGTGCTGAGAGCATCAGAGCTGGACACAGTACTCCAGGTTAGGTCTCACCAGAGCAGAGCAGAGGAACAGAATTAGCTCCCTCAACCTGCTGGCCACGCTTCTTTTGATGCAGCCCAGGTTGCAGTTGGCTTTCCGTGGTGCAGGTGTACACTGCTGACTCACATTCAGTTTTCCGTCCACTAATATCAAGTCCTTCTCCACAGGGCTGCTCTCAATCCATTCATCACCCAGCCTCTATTTGTACATGGGATTGCCTTGACCCATGTGCAGGACCTTGCACTTGGCCTTGTTGAGCTTCATGATGTTCACATGGGCCCACTTCTGGAGCTTGTCCACGTCCCTCTGAATGGCATCCTGTCCCTCAGGTGTGTCAACTGCACCACACAGCTTGGTGTTGTCTGCAAATTTGCTGAGGGTGCACTCGATCCCACTGTCCATGTAATTCATGAAGTTATTAAACAGTACCGGTCCCGATATGGACCCCTGAGGGGCACCACTTGTCACTGATCTCCATCTGGACATCGAGCCATTGACCACTACCCCCTGGATGCGATCATCCAACCAATTCCTCATCCACCGAATCCATCCATCAAATCCATATCTCTCCAATTTTGAGGGAAGTATGTTGTGGGGGACCATGTCAGAGGCTTTACAGAAGTCCAGATAGATGACAATCCATAGCTTGTCCACTGATGTTGTCTCTCCATCATAGAAGGCCACTTGGTTGGTCAGGCAAGACTTTCCTTTGGTGAAGCCATGCTGGATGTCTCAAATCATGTCCCTCTCCTTCACATGCCTTAGCATAGCTTCTAGGAGGATCTGCTCCATGATCTTCCCAGGCACCCAGAGGTAAGGCTGACAGGTTGATAGTTCCCAGGGTCCTCCTTTCTACCCTCATTAAAAATGGGTGTAATGTTTTCCTTTTTCCAATCATTGGGGACTTCACCTGACTGTGATGACTTTTCAAATATCATGGAGAGTGTCTTGGCATCTACATCAGCCAATTCCCTCAGGACTCCGGGATGCATCTTGTCCCTCAGACTTACATATGTTTAGGTTCCTCAGGTGGTCACAAACCTGATCTTCTCTTATAGTGGGAGGGACTTTTCTCCCCCAGTCCCTGTCTTGCTGTCCATCTACTCGAGAGGTGGGGGAAGAGAGGCTGTCAGTGAAGACTGAGGCAAAAAAGTTGTTGAGTACCTAGCCTTCTCCTTGTCTGTTGTTACCAGTTTGCCAGTTGTGTTCATCAGGGAGGTACAGTTTCTTTGACCTTCCTTTTCTAGCTAACATACTTGTAGAAGCCCTTCTTATTTTATTTTGCATCCCTTGCCAAGTTCAGTTCCAGCTGCACCTTGCTCTTCCTGACCCCATCCCTACACAACTGGGCAACATCCCTGTACTCTTTCCAGGATACCTGTCCCTGCTTCCACTGCCTGTCCATTTTCTTCTTGCTCTGTAGTTTGACCAGCAGGTCTTGGCTTATCCATGCCAGTCTCTTGCCTTCCCCTCCCGATTTCTTACACATGGGGATTGAGAGCTCTTGCGCTCTATGGAAAGTGTCCTTAGAGATCTGCCAGCTCTGTTCTGCTCCCTTGTCCCTGATGGCAGTTTCCCAGAGAGTCCTATTGACTAACTCCTTGAACAGCTAGAATTTTGCTTTCCTAGAATTCAGGGTCCTGACTTTACTCTTTGCTTGACCATGTCCCTCAGGACTGCAAACTCCACCAGTGCATGATCACTGCAGCCCAGGCTGCCTCCTATCTTGATGTCTCTGATTAGCTCACTTGCATTGGTGGCCAACAGGTCAACTAATGCATTCCCTCTATTAGGACTGTCTATTACCTGGTTTAAGAAGTTATTCTCAATTAATTCCAAAAGTCTCCTAGATTTTTTCCAGCAGGTGTTGGGGTGGTTGAAGTCCCCCAGCAAGATGAGAGCCTGTAAGCACAATGCCTCCTGTAGCTGGAGTAAGAAGGCTTCATCAATAGGCTGCCCTTAATCCGGCAGCCTGTAGTAGATACCAACCACAAGGTTCCCTTTGTTGTCTTAGTCTCTAATTCTTACCCATAGGCTTTCAACCTGCTCATGGCTATTCTTCAGAGACAACTCTTTACATTCTATCCATTTCTTGATTTTTAGAGGTGTCACCTTAATTCCTTTGAGATATTTCACTGGTGTTTCCTTGTTGGCTCCTATTACCTCAGGACAAGCTGGCTCATCTCTGTAAGATTTCAGGTGTGTTCTAGCGTACCCAGCATGCCTCAGAGCAACAGACTGAGGGCCCTTGCTAGCACCCTGTCCCTCAAACCTTGGTGTGTCATCCCATGGCTTGTCACAGGTGAGGCCAATATTATCCCCTTCCTCCTTCAAGTCTAGTTTAAAGTTCTGTCAATCATCCCCGCTAGCTCACAAGCAAAGACCCTCTTCCCCCTTTGAGAAAGATGAATCCCATCCAATGCCATACTTACCATGTAGACCACCCCATTATCAAAAAAACCCAAATTCTGGCAGTGACATCAGCCACAGAATATTGCAGTTCCATTGTAAGGCACAGAGCCATAGGAAACCTGGCTTCATTAATTCCAGACCTGCTTGGATTTCTTACACCATTTTCCCTAAGATGAATTTGTAGTTGGTAATGTGTGAGTATGAACATGTTTTCAAGTGGTTCTAAAGAGTCAGAAAAAACCACTACCCAAATGAACTATTATTTTCAAAATCTTCCCACTGCTTCTGGGAGTCAAATTTCAAGTACAAATCCATTTTGCTTTGGTTTGGTTTTTTTGTTCGTTTGATGTCATGTATGTTGGCTGGTATTTTTACCTTGCAGTGGAACAAAGAGCTGCTTCAACTCTAAGATACTGGGTTTTTCCAGATTTTTTTGAAGAAGTAAAAATAATTTTAAGAAACTTGTTATATGTGTCCCCTATATACACTGTAACTTCTAAAATATTGTACATTTACTTTGCTTTTATAATTTTCTTAGTGATGTTTATTTCCAATGTTTTTTATTTCCATCTGCAGCTTCCACTCAACATGGTGAAAGCAAAGCAGTTACATTAAATTTTAAAATGTTTTTTAAGGTCAGTGCTTAGTTGAAGTCACAGGTACTCCAGAGAGAACATGATGGAATTTTGCTGGCACTTTATAATAAAGAGTTACAGAAAGAATAATAAATAGTCTTAGGAATTGACAGTAAAAAAAAATGCCAGGAACATCCTATTATATGGGGTTTACATTACTAAACTACTTAGGAGCTGGGATTCCATTGTACTAAATATCACAAAAAGAAGAAAACTTACTGCAGGTGCCTTTAAAAAGCTTTAAAAAGTAGAAATGTATATGCAAACTTTGTATGAGTTTGTTTCAACTCATCTTTCCTAAAGAATGGTTATAGAATTCTCCCTCAAGTCAATAGGTATGGAAGAAAGGTATTTCAGAGCTACTGGAAATTTTGTATGGGGATCAGCATTAATTGGGGCAGTCTTGTATTGGTGTCCTGTAGCATGGTGTTATGGCCTAGTGCACTGCCCCAAAGTAATGAGGCATCTCTTCGT
This sequence comes from Strix uralensis, assembly GCF_047716275.1. NCBI lineage: Eukaryota > Metazoa > Chordata > Aves > Strigiformes > Strigidae > Strix > Strix uralensis. The sequence continues at coordinate 110,107,858 of NC_133975.1, read as the reverse complement.
TGCTTTTGAAGGAGGTACCAGTCTACAGCTGCTAATGGAGACTTCAGCTTGAGCTGCATCCTCTGACAATAGAGCTCTCATGATGGAAGACAATACACTACAGGCTCCTTCACAAGCGAAAACAGTAAGTTTATTCTAGTCTACTTTTGGATACCTTGAGAATATGTGATCTTAAGGTAGAATCGAAAAAGAGGTATGGAAAAGACTGCCTGAAAATCACTGCTGGAAGCACTGATGGATCTCCAGGATGGCTATAAGGACAAGTCAATCAACATCTCTGATGCACTTGGCTATGAACCCTGTTACAGCTCAAACAGGATTTTTCAGTGCGTGAGGAAGGTAGGTTGTGTGTGGGTGGGCAAATTGGTTTCACGGGGATTTTAGTGGTAGTCTCAGGAATATGCATTTGTTGTGTCCTCAGATAGAAGTTCCAGCTGACCCTAGGTCAGTAGTGTGGACCTCACCTTGTGCTTATTTTATAAGTCAGGAACCCACTGAACTGTAAAGTGGTGTTTCTTCCTGGCCTGGCCCTGTGTACCTCCCAGTGCCTTCAATTCAAATAGGTACTAAACCAGAGTACAAGATTGGGTCTACAAAAGAGTCCCAAGAACTGTGGAATAAGAACAATAGTCAATGCTGAAAATTAAAATTTGGATTTTATCTCAGGAGCTGAGAATTCTGAAACAGTCTGTCTACAGCAATGCACAAGCCAGTTAATAGTCAAATTTATGGTAACTTCCAAACAGGCAATGATATATATATATAGCGCTGAATCTAGCATAGACTGCTGCAACCAACAACAGTGATAGAGATGAGTGCTGCTTATGATTTCCTTACAGTCCCTTGGAACAAACTATACTTTGCTGAGATGGTTCCAAAAATTCTCCCCATATCTACCCTGTCTAGAAAAGCAGTGTTATTTCTTTTAATGTACTGTAAACTCCATTTTGTGGTAGAGATAGAATAAACTCATCCTTTAGGACATCTACTGAATACAGACATAACAAAATTTACCAGGATAAATCAAGTCAGGAGAATAGGTTTTTCAGATTTTATGGCCAGGTTTTTGGTAATTTTTTCAGAGTTCCTGAGAGTTGCTCTCTTGGCATCTCATCTGTTGATCTTACCCTCAGGGCACATGCAACTTTCCATTTCCTAAATCTTTTTGCCTTGTAAACCCCATGCAATGGGTCACATTCGCTTTATTTGTTTGAGTTTATACGTCATGTTTCTTTAAAAAGAGATTGATGGGGTCAGGAACCTTTGGAGAAAGGCAGGAAGATGACTTCTCCCCAAGGAGTAGCTGAATGTGCTTAGGCAGAGAAGTTTTCAGTATGTGGAGTGGGGCGCATGGAGTGGGAGAGCTCAGCAAGAGGTGAAAATAGCACATTGCAGAGAGAAGGAGGGAACAGACACACAGCCAAGCCTGAGAGATGATGGAAATAAACATTCCAGGGGAGTTAGGAGGGACTGTGTATCATTTGCTGCATCTCAGAAAACCACCATGTTGCTGGTCTGAGACCAGTCCTGGAAGAAAGGACTCATTTGTGGGCAGGAGGACATTTTAGAGATGCTTTTAATTTTACTCTGTTTTACCTAAATATTTTAATATTTCCCTTTTTTTGGAAAGGATAATTATTCTAACCTGTGTTCTGACAGTGCCTGTTTTTTCCTACTTAAAATCTTTGTAGTCTTGGAGGGGGAATTTACTCTAGGTTGATCATTTATTATGATCCACTTTCCATCTCTTGTTGAGTCAAGGCCCCATCAAGCTCTTTCTTTTTCAGAATTCCATCTCTTTTCAGAGCAGGCCAAATGCTGGAGCTGTACTGCTCGTTACTGTTTACCTCAGGATCTCAGTACACAAGTCTCCTGCTCAGCAGGATTGTTTACATGAACCTGTCCATCTTCATTCATTTGCTTGTTCCTGTTCTCTGCCAGCCATTCTAATCTGTCCCCTAATTCTTCCTGCCTCCTGTCCTCAGCTCCAGCCTCTGTCCTTGGAGGAGCCAGCTACTCCTTTTCCACCAGAAGGCAATTAACTAATCACAAGCTGATAGAGAGTATTTTTCTTCTTGATATCAATCACATCATTACCTAACATGCACATAATCCCTCCATTGAGGAACCTTCTTGATAATCTGGGAAAGTTATATATTCCAGCTCCTCTGGGATCTTTCTGATTAGATTCCTGAAGGAAAACTTTCTTGCTCAGTTCAGGCTATTCCACATGTTCCATCACTGCCAGCATGAAGTATCTTGATACTATGGCTACAGCTGGCACTGGCTAGCAGTAAAGCCTGAGTAAACCCTGATTTAGCCAATTTTCATCATACATTTATTGGCAAGAACTGAGTTCAGAGCAAACTGCCCAAGATTCAAATTCTCTGTTATAAAGTACCTGAATGCAAAGTAAGGCAATACTCTTTTGGGAATGTAAACCCCAAGAACAGCGCTACCATTTCAAACAATAGTTTCATCTAATCTAGAATCCAGATATCAAGGAAGAGTATTGAGAAGCTTGTAAATATATTGTGCTTTTTAAAGGGCATTTTCCTAGCATCTAACAATTTTTGTTTCATGGAGTTCCTGAACCTGTGGTGATAGTCTTGTATTTAATAATAGCCTTGAGATTTCTTTTTTGTTTCCATGAATTTGTGCTGACACTTTTTGAACCTGTATGAACTTCCAGCATCTGTAAATCCTTCAGCAATGAGTTCTGCTACTTAACCATGCAGTGTGGGTGTAATCACTCATTTGAATATGCCTCCTGCAAGTTTCTAATTCAAGTCACTTAATCTTACTATAGTAAAAGAGAATTTGTCTCCTGAAGGCCTTTCTTTTACCACAAAATGTGCTCTTCTAAAATGAGTGTAGAAAATAAAAGATTCAAGTTGTTTCCTTCCTGGTCAGTCTCTGCTGTGGCTGCCTGATATGTTGCAAGTGCTTCAGCAGCAAGGATCCCATCTGGATGGGAATTTTTTAACAGGGAAGAAAGAATTGTTGGAGTTGTTAGTTACTGGAGAGAGGCTGGACCCTTCTGGCTTTATTCTGTGGCACTTGGAAGACAACATGTGAAGCAGAGATCTCATGACCTCTGATGGAGGATCTGTCCCTTAGACACATCCTAGTCTCAAGAGAACACCTTTTTTTCTGAGGAACCAGGGCTATTCTGCTGAACAGATAAGATCAGCTAATAAAATAAATGAGACTAGCTCCTTTAGATGCTTGAAGGAAATTAATAGACAGAAGACACCCGGGGCCTAGCAAAACTGCTTTCTTCAAAATGGAGTTTCTGAATGAAGTTGGGGAGGAGCAGGGATGTTCCCTCAAGTAGCCTAGACTAATCAGATATGTAACTGCAACTGCATCTTTTTATCAAGTAGTAGAGGATTGCTGTTTCATGTTGGATTGTTGTTTTATACTGGAATTCAAAACCCATGTAATCCTTGTTGGATCTCAACAAACTGTTCTAACATGGAAGGAATTACCCTTTGTGAGATACTACAGTGTGCAGGCAAACCTAGAATACATCCACAGTTTTTTTCAAGCACGCACAAAATATCATCTGCAGAATACCGGCTGCTGCTGCACACAACTGGGCTCTTAAATTAGATCTCATCTCTGCCTGTCGGGAAGTGTTTTCATCCTTGTCTGATCCTAAAGAATCCAATTTTTTTCAAACTTAGCAGTTCTGGGGGAAGTTCATTGTTTTGTGAAATATAGGAGTGTTTTTCCTTAACAATTGCTATGACCACTGGAGTCTTGGCCTACTGCTAGCAGTGTCTATGCTACAGGCAGTAGAGAGGGTATTGCAGGGAGAGGCCGTTCTTCACTAAGTCAGTGCTGACAGCGGTATCCTCCATGGTGCCAGAAGGACTGATGTGGGTGACTCAAGAGGGGTTGCTCTTCCATCTGTTTCAGTACCAAAACAATGTCCCAGCAGGGTGCTGGAAGCTAGACGGGGGATGAGATGTAAAAGCCTACTTTTCAATGCTCCATTACTCTGTTTAGTGTTTGCTTGTCTTCTCTATTATATATTTGATGAAGTTTTAATTATTATTTATTGTATTTTTAATACTACATGCCAAATACTGTGGATGCAATGAAGATGGTTGATAAACAGAATAATCAGTATTATGCACAAGAATAATTTTGTAAATATTGTCCCCTCGCATAGTGAGTAACATCAGTGAGCTGGGACTTCTGCAAAACATTTTACTGCTTACACTGTTTCTGTAGCCTTTCCTCCTACATGCCAAACCTGTAATTAAATCTGCCCTCTTGTTTCTCGTGGTAGGTAAGGAGTGATATCTACTTTTAACTTTCATCTTAATTTCTAGGTATATAAAATGCCTTGGCCAAAGTAAAGCTGCAAGCTTGTAGCTAAACCAGGAAGAGTCCTGGTCCCAAATCTTGCTTTAGCTGTGAGACTGCAGTAATCCACTTAAAGAACTTTGCCAATAAATACCTTATCTGCACTAAAAATGACATTAAACAGTGTAACAAGTTGCCTTTGTCGGTAGGCTAAGCAGAAAGAAAGAGTGCAGGGACACCTTTTTCATCAGAAAATGTAAGATATCTTTCTACTGTCCAATTTTGAATATTGAAAGAGAACTGTCAAGAAGCTTGAATTACCTCTGTAGATTTTGCGTTGCTAATTTTAAGTCTGTGTAAGTGAGCAATTGCGGAGCACAGCCATGCCAAGCACAGAGGAGAATTAGATATCAGATAGGGGAACTAGGAGTAAATCAACACAGGAAGTCCTTGAAAGAAAATGCACAAGTCACAGAAGGAAAAAAATACTTCAAAAGGCAGGAGTCTGACTGGTTACAGCTGTCAGGAAACATCAGTCCTGCTCCCAATCTTCTTCGCTATTTAAGGAAAGGAAAGAAATCTGAAGAATTTAATTTTAATTATATAAAATAACACGCTGGGGAAGTTGAGCATGCCAGTGCCTACCCTGTTATCTAATGTTTCACATAATTTGCCTGCTGCCCTGACTGGGAGCTCCTATACATGCCTGTCATGTGAACTGCAGTTTCCCAAGGCTTTGGGATTATTCTGATTTTGTGCCATAACACTCTGTTCCTGTTACTTTAAACCTGAGTAATGAATCTGAAGTTGGGTTAATTTAGTATTTCAGGAACCAGCATAAAATTAATGATTGCAATAACTTTCTCAGATCCTATTGCCTTATTCTCCCTGTTATCTTTGAAGAAAGGTGGAGAAGAACGATGGGTTAAATTTCAATATAACTTTGTTTCATTAAGCTCTGGAAACTCAGATACAAATGAGGGGGATGGAAATTGGGTGTAAGTTATCCCTCACAATAAAGTCTCCGGGCACTGTTAGAGTAGGTACATTAGTTGCAAAGACATGCAAAATAGCTTCTAAACTTTGTTCACCTTCCAGTTAGGAAAATGTTCTCTACACCCTTAACAACAACAACAAAAAAACAACCACCCCCCAAAAAAATCAAGGGAATGACCAAGGTCTGCCCAAGTAAGAGCAAATACCTTTCTTATCCTCCTTGGTGCTGCCTGGCATGACGGCAGTTAGATGTCCCGCTACTCTGGCAGGAGTTCAGAGCATAATCCACAGTACAGCCTGGGAACAGGAAGGGGACCTGGGGAGGCAGCACACCCCTGCTGCTATGCCAAAGCACCACAGAGCCTTACTGTGTTTGCTGTGCCCCCAGCTCAAAGAGAAAGTTTCGTTTCATCTGTTCTGGCAACTTCACAATTCCCCTTCTAAGCCTCTGAACTGAGCTGTGGTTGTGTCACATGAGATGCACAGTGCAAGAAAAAATGGGTTGGAATTAACAGCACAAAAATCCCAAAACACGAGTGAAGTTAAGCACTACCAAGAGTTTAAATGCTGCCCTTTGCATAGGAGCAGCAGATAAAATCAACAGTTGGGGAAGAAAAGCTCCTCCAAGAGCACCAAAATTGTGCCATTGGGACAGATTACCAAGAAGCTCATCTGTCTCCTCTTGGGAGAGCTGTCCATGCCTAGATTTACCCTACAATGATGGATGCAAAGATAAGAAAGTACCAAGCTAACTTCCTCTGGAAATCAAACATGCTTTTCTAACCCTTTCCACTCCTGACACTCCCTGCTGATGAAAGGAAAAGGCAACAAAGTGTAAAGTTCATTGTGGTGCAAACTGATAAACTGGTGCTATATATATTAATAGATCAGACTGTATTTTGAATTTTCAAGAACAATACTATGGATTTTAAGGTCTCAGGTTCCTGACAGCACAGTATTAATATGTTCTAAATCCTAGGTTTGTCATGCAGATTTAGTACATCTGCTGAATGGAAATCACACTAACTAAACAAACCCAAATAAGCCCAGGGCTCAGCTTCAGATGTTTCAAACTTCGGCTGTTCGTTTCCTTTAATGCTAGTCTCCAAAGGTCTGCAGTTCAAAGGGGAAAAAAAGCTGAACGTTTGTGCTTAAATAACACCATGTACTGTTTATTCTATTAGTGACGGTGATCCAGGCACTCATATCATTCTTTGTATCAGACTTTGACACTTGGATGTCTATCATTGCATTGGCTGTTAGTTACAAAAGGCTGTTGCTTCAGTCATTTCTTGAAACACTGGAACGAAGCCTGAGCCTCTTGGACATTTTAAGTAGCTGGTTTATTTGTCTTTCCAAAGCAATTTATCTAAATAGGCCAACACAATCAAATTACATGGGATTCTAAATACATTCCACTACCCAGTCTGACGTCTTAATTAGAACTTTTAAAAACTAATGATTACCTTTCGACTCCCAAAATTTCAGAAGCGTTTCTTAAAAATTGGCCAGTGAATATCACTAACAGCCACACAAAGCTATTTGTTTTTTAAAGTTGATCAGACTTTCCATTGGCACATATCCTGGCAAAAAAAAAAAAAAAGTTGCAAGAAGGAATACAATTTATGCTAGTTCAAAAACACAAAAGCAGAGAATCACTGATAGTTCCAGTTATAAACTTTATTTTGCATAAAACCTTTCTTATCCATCTTTGTCTAAAATAGTGCCTTATAAAAACATTTATTTTCCAATAGAGTGTAACCTAATTGGGTTACACAATACTGTGAGTAATTTAAAATACCATAATGATTGTATTGCCTTTTCCACACTGCTTCCAACTGAGCTTTGTTTCCACAGGGACTGTGTAAATGGAGTTATTGCTGTTAAATGTAATTTTGACTTTTTTTGTATTCATATATAAATTGCCTCATGTGCCTCAAAGTGGACTATCATCTGTGAATGAATGAGGATATTCCATGATACTCAGAAATGGAAGACTTCGGGGTGTGTCAAAGACAAACAGCATCAAAATTAAGGGATGAGGAATTAACAAGATGATAACTAGCATTGTTAATTACCTTGGTTTTCTGTGGGTCGTTAAAGTAAAGTAAGTTTTAGACACCTTAAAAACCTCTCAGATGTATAGCCAGATAATTTGCACCAATCTTTAAAAATAAAAACCTCAGAATTTCAGTATAGTTGTCAGAATTGCAAATGGTTCTTTTAGTATTTTGTTTCAAATGTGCTTGTTTGAGGGTCTAGATACTGAGTTTGAAAGATGGACATTTTCTTTTAAGATAGTTGTATCTGACCACAACTTATATCAAAGCTCCATTGCTCAAGATACAGTGAGTACAATTTGCTAGAGATTTAAGTTTTGTTAAATATTAGTTCAGCTTGCAGTTTTCGTGTATAAGAACAAGTCTCCATCCAGTGGAAATTAAATTAGAAGTTTCACTCCAGCATGACAAATGCACAGCAGACCCTAAGAGACACCAGCACCGAGAACTGGGCCTTCAGACAACTTTAAATTCATTACTCCTTTCATTCTAGGTGATCAAACTGAACCTAGTCTGGCACAATATCCCTTGAAAACAGACAGCTGAGATGGAGGAGTCTCAGAACCTACTGCTTTGATCTACAGATCCTCTTGTATTGCTTGCTAATGTAGCCTTTGTGACTTTGGGAAGTTTCAGCTGCTCTGTCTGTGAGCAGTTCTTCATTTAAAGTAGTTGGCAATATTTACCTTTTTCTTGAACACCACTTTCACCTTCACAGATATGTGGTACTGTTTGATTACAAACTATCTCAATGAAAATAACGAGCACCAGAAGTTTGATGCTGTGTGCGTAGAGACCATAATACAAATCAGTTCCTATATTCCTTATCTGCTTCTTTCAATTCTGTGGTCATGCTTCTTTTATTGCACCAAAGATTCATATTCAGTTTCTATTATCACAGCTAGAGTAATGCCCAGTATTTTCCATTAAAGTTTCAGATTATTTTACAGCATAAGCCAGTATCATTTGGATCTTATGACAAATTAAAAAATATACAGAAGAAAAAAGGTCAGTACTATGTATTTCTGGGATTTCTGCCTTGTAGTTTAGTTGACCCTAAAAAAAAAAGATAAGCATAGCTGTCGCTGGTTTTGGCTGGAACGTATTCTCATCCTGCCCTATCCAACACAGTTTCATCTGCTTGTCTGTCTCTGTATGGAGAGAGTAGAGGGCTGCTGTCAAAACCAAGGGAATCTGCCATCCTCAAGCCATTGCTGGTAAAGTGTGAGCAAAAATTGACAATGGGATGGATGGATGGATGGATGGATGGATGGATGGATGGATGGATGGATGGATGTCCAGCAAACAGGATAAAACTGTCAGACACTGAGGAATGCATATAGGAACCTGTATGAAACAGAACAGAAAGAATGAGTAGAGTCAGCGACTTGTGAGCAGCAGACAGAACTGTTGGAGAGATGGCAGCAAAAGAATGGTTGAGGAGACTATGAAATCACAATTCATCAAATGCAGAGTGAGAAAATGATGCCAAATGAGAGAATACAGAGAATGTGGCAGGATAGTTGCCACTGCAGAAATTCAGCTTGGTCACCTAAGAACGATGTCTGTTCTGCGTATGTACATCATCTTGTATTTGTGTAGTAGATCTAGTAGCTGTTTTGCTTGCTAAGGATATAATAGCTCTAGGAGAGAAATTTAGAGATGGTAACGATATCAAAGTAAGAAGTCCTTGCTAATGCCAATAACAAATATGTGAGACAACAGGTAGGAAAAATTTCACATTATCAATGATGGAAGAAGGGAATAAGAGTATCAGAGCTAAGAAAAATACCAGTGAAAATTGAAGTTGAATAAGATACAGAGAAAAAAGATGGAAGAGTTTAAGATATAATACAATATATGATCCAAGACAACATTATCTCAAAGACCTAACAGAACATGCTGAAAACTCTGAGATGATTTAAGGAAGAAATACTGATTTTATTGGGAAGAGGAAGAAGAACAATTAGATTCTTATTTGCCTTCCTAAAAGGGTGAAAGGACAAATAGGTTGAGATATATAAAAAAAACCCCCACTGTAAACATAATTTTGTTTACTGGAAAACAGGTAAGTGATAATGCAATTTTATGACTAATAGGTCAAAACCATTTGCAGGCTGTTCATGGAAGTCTTTGTGAGAAACAAAGTTGTCCCTTCCCTTTATGAAGGACAGGCAGGGGAGACGAGGTGGGTATGTCGCCCTCTCACCCTCTATGTCAATGACCAGCTGGAGTGCAGGGAGCTCTGCCTGGGGATGCATGAGGAGCTGACCAAGAGCTTATGGGTCAGGATTAAGGAGAAGGCAGGGACAGATGTTATAGTGGGGGTCTGCTACAGGTCACCCAGCCAGGAAGACTGAGTGGATGAGGGCCTCTATAGACATATAGGAGCAGCCCCATCCATGTTCATAAGCCCTGGTCCTCATGGGGGACTTCAAGCACACTGATATCCGCTGGAGAGATAACACAGCAGGGCATAAGCAATCCAGGAGATTCCTGGAATGGATTGATGACAACTTCCTTCTCCAAGTGATAGAGAAACCAACGAGAAGAGGTGCTATGCTGGACTTTGTTCACATCAACAAGGAGAAGCTGTTGGGGAGTGTGAAGCTCAAGGGCAGCCTTGACTGCAGTGACCATGAAACAGTGGAGTTCAAGATCCTTAGGGCAGTGAGGAGGGTGCACAGCAAGCTCACTACCTTGGACTTCAGGAGAGCAGACTTTGGCCTCTTCAGGGATCTGCTTGTCAGAGTAACACGGGATAAAGCCCCGGAGGGAAGAGGGTCCCAAGAAAGCTGGGTAATATTCAGGGATCACCTCCTCCAAGCTCAGGAGCAATGCATCCTGACAAAGAGGAAGTCGGGCAGAACACCAGGAGGCCTGCATGGATGAACAAGAAGCTCCTGGACAAGCTCAAACACAAAAAAGAAGTGTACAGAGGGTGGAAGCAAGGACAGGCAGTCTGGGAGGAATACAGAGAAACTGTCTGAGCAGCCAGGGATCAGGTTAGGAAGGCCAAAGCCCTAAAAGAATTCAGTCTGGCCAGGGATGTCAAGAGTCACAAAAAAAGCTTCTATAGGTACATTGATGATAAAAGGAAGACTAGGGGAAATGTGGGCCCTCTCCAGAAGGAAAAGGGAGACTTGATTACCCAGATATGGAGAAGGCTGAGGTACTCAACAACTTTTTTGCCTCAGTCTTCACCAGCAAGGGCTCGAGCCACTGGAGACACAGAAGGCAAAGGCAGGCCTGGTAAGATCATAGAGCAGATCCTCCTGGAAACTATGCTAGGACACATGTAAAATCAGGAGGTGATTGGTGACAGCCAACATGGCTTCACTAAAGGAAAATCATGTCTAAAATTTTGGTGGCCTTCTATGATGGGGTTACAGCGTTCATGGATAAGGGGAGAGCAACTGACATCATCTACCTGGACTTGTGCAAAGTTTTTGACACTGCCCCACATGACATCCTTGTCTCTACATTGGAGAGACATGGATTTGACAGATGGACTACTCAGTGAATAAGGAATTAGCTGGATGGTCACACTCAAAGATTGCGGTCAATGGCTTGATGTCCAAGTGGAGAGCAGTGATGAGTGGCATTCGTCAGGGGTTGGTGTTGGGACCAGTGCTGTTTAGCATCTTTGTCAGTGACATAGACAGTGGGATTGAATGCACCCTCAGCAAGTTTGTCAATGCAAAGACACCAAGCTGTGTGGTGCGGTCGACATGCTGGAGGGAAGGGATGTGCCATCCAGAGGGACCTTGACAGGCTGGAGAGATGGGCCTGTGCAAACCTCATGAAGCTCAACAAGGCCAAGTGCAAGGTCCTGCACATGGGTCAAGGCAATCCCATGTACAAATAGAGGCTGGGTGAGGAGTGGATTGAGAGCAGCCCTGCAGAGAAGGATTTTGGATTAATAGTGGATGGAAAACTGACTATGAGCCAGCAATGTGTGCTCACAGCCCAGAAAGCCAACTGCATCCTGAGCTGCATCAAGAGAAGCGTGGCCAGCAGGACAAGGGAAGTGATTCTCCCCCTCTACTCTACTCTTGTGAGACCCCACCTGGAGTACTGTGTCCAGCTCTGGGGCCCCCAGCATAAGAAGTACGTGGACCTGCTGGAGAGAGTCCAGAGGAGGCCACAAACCTGATCAGGGGGCTGGAACACCTCCCTTAGGAGGACAGGCTGAGAGAGTTGGGGCTGTTCAGCCTAGAGAAGAGAAGAGAAGGCTCCAGGGAGACTTTATAGCGGCCTTCCAGTACTTAAAGGGGGCCTACAGGAAAGATGGGAAGGGACTCTTTATCAGGGAGTGTAGTGATAGGATGAGTGATCTTTAAACTGAAAGAGGATAGACTTGAATTAGATGTAAGGAAGAAATTCTTCAGTATGAGGATGGTGAGGCACTGGGTTTCCCAGAGAAGTTGTGGATGTTGCCTCCTTGGAAGTATTCAAGGCCAGGCTGGATGGGGCTTTTAGCAACCTGGTCTAGTGGAAGGTATGGTAGGGGGAGTGGAACTAGATGATCTTTAAATTCCCTTCCAACCAAATCGTTCTATGATTCTAGGAAATTAAAACTTCACTGTTGTGCATATTAAAATACCTTCTCTCATGCTCCTTAAACAAGCCAGACTTCTTCAGATATACTCTAAATAAAAGAAAAAGACAGTGCTTTGCTAGCCTACATGACATGACTTTCAATCTATCCAGGATATATAGCCTGTCAAGATCCATACTTCCACAGCAGGACTGCCTCCTGAGCAGGTTAACTTAAAGCTTGTCTGAGTTTCCTTTTGAGTAGGATAGTCTTGTCCATACTATTGAGTTGCTGGTAAAAGAAGTGTAACTTTTATTCATTGAATTGTTCATCTTAAATGGCACACATTAAAGAAAAAATGAGACTTGGTCAAAGCCTCAGTGACAATAGAAGAATACCAATTTCAACAGGTGAGAATCTGAAACTGAAGAAAACAGGATCCTTCTTAGCATTAAAGATTTTGGATTTTTTTAACATTTTCTTTGGGAATGCCAAATACCTTTGAAAGTTTGTCAGCTTAGTCTAACCAAGCAGTGGGTGCTTGCACAGGTACTGAACAAACACTGCTGTAGACATATGTACATTACGTTCAGACACCAGTAAACAGAAAGAGTTGCCAAGCTGAGCAAATGTTAGTTTTTCAGTTGAATGAACAAAATCTGATGTGCTTAATTCAAACTGATTAGGCAGTGCTTGAGCTTGTACTTTTATGTAACTTCTTTATTAAGGTGTTTCTGTTGGCAAACATTTTAAATACCCACTAGTTTGTTTCTGAGCTGCTGGAAGATAATTCACATTTGAAAAGAAGGGAGAGAAGTCTAACAAATCTAGGTAAGAAGCAGAACTTCCACTCCAGCAAAATTAGTTAGAAATGAGACATCACCTAACTTAACCCTCTGCAATCAAAAGGAGGGCAAGACATCAAGGCATCAAAGTTCAGTTTCTGGATACCATTTATAGACCATGGGTGAAATCTTGTCCCAGTCAAGTACACTGTGAAATTACCATTGATTTCAGGAAGGACAATCAACTAGGATTCTCTTTCTTTATCTTGACTATATCCCCTTTTCTTGTGCCTTCAAGAAGTCTTTCAATCTCCAGTCTTTTGATTCTTGTAAGTCAATAAGTATGGAACCCTGGCAGTGCTCATGTGCAGGATCTAGTGCACAGGATCCTGTGTTTGATCATGCAGGCAGGATTTTGGAAGTCCCACAACAGTAACATGAAATTCAATATTTCATGCTACAACCTAGAATGTATAGTCAAATTACAAGACTTCCAGCTCTTTTCAAATTTTGCCCATCTTAAAAACTTCAGAATGCTTGAACTTGAAAGCTTTAATTCAGACATCATGGTTCCAATTCTTGCAAGTTGCTCTATAATATAAATACGTATATTAGTTTTATGATTTTATAAAATAAAATCATTAAAAAAAAATCACAGCTCTAAGGAGCTAATATCTACAGTGGAGTGGATAATTCATTAGGATGAGTGACTCAGTTTGCAGAATTGGTATAGTTTAGATGCCTTTAGATAAAATTAGCAAAAATTTAATTTATTATTTACAGCTTGAGGTATTCTGAATATTGTTATCAATTCTGTTTTACATTTGTTCCATAGTATAAATGGCAGGGGTTTTTGCATTATGAAGTAATTAGTTTTGAGGAGGAACCTGAAGGTGGTTGAAAAAATGGCTACATATGGTTTAAATCAGAAACAGCCATCTGAAGGGAGAAGTAATAAGCAAATCAGCCAGCCAGCTAAACAACGGAATACAATTCCTGCTAAGTCTTTGGCACAGAAGTGCCCTTGCAGTGCCCCAAAGCATCTGGGAAATGAGTATGACATTCAAAGCCTGACAGATGGTGAGAGCATCCTGCCTGTACTCAGACCATGCCAACAGAGGATACCTGGTCTTTAATGGTCAGAATTGCCCTTGAATGCAAAATCTTTTCAATCGTCTTAAAATTGAGACCATCTAGATGAATACAATGTCTGGTAAATCTAGTTTTGCTGGTTTTGATGAGAAACAGAACAATGGTTTTGGTATTAGAGCCTTCAGAGTGAAAATTGAAAGCCTCTCTCTGTGAGGCTGGATTGTTTTCAGATCCATACTCTTCCTTAAATGATCTTGGGTTAGAAACTGTGCGTTAGTGAGTTATTAACTCTTTCCCAGATAGATTTTTAGTGGAGGATTCTGCCAGTCCTATTCCTTGTAGAGAATAAACCAGAGCTCCCTTAAGGCAGGCAACATTTAAGTAGCGTTCCAAGAAGTTTGGCTCCACAGAACACAGTCGACTAGGGTAAACAATACATGTCTGTTCTGATCAGCCAAACATCCTTTCAGATGGCTGGCTTTTGCACAAGGTGGGCAGTTTAAGGGGCATGTATTAGCCCTAGAGCTTGATCTGTAACAGGCAGGATACCCAAACAGTGGCAGTTCATCTTAACTCCACTGTTTGTTAGAAGCTGGAGGAAAAATTGAGTTAATATGTTTCTAAAATATGTTTATCAAAGTGAGTTTTTATTTTGTAGGCATGTTTTCTGAATTATGCGGAGAACTCATATGGCTCTCCACTTATTCCTATGAATAAAATACATTGCATCTACAAATGTTTGGGGGGAAAGGAGGGGAAAGGATTAGAAAGTTGAGGAATTGAGGTGGATGGGGTTATGACTACCAGCTGGAGGATGGGTAAAGTAAAAAGATGTTGGGATACTGGAAGCAACGTAAGAGGACTCCCTTTCGCAAGTAGGAGGAGCTGGGAAGTCTTGCCTCTTTGAGGGGTACATTTGATATGCTCTTTTGTCACTCCATGTGTCATCTGAGAGGTATGAATCCTGGGACTTCTGAATGTATCTGTCCCTTAACATGTGATTCAGGAATAGGAGATTTGCATTTATTGCCATGGAAATATCTGAGATATTCTGTCTTTGTGAGCCGAAATTTGGTGAAGGGAATGGAACCTAACCCCAAACTTAATAAGTGATAAAATATAGGGTTAAAATATGGCAACTGAGAAACAGTCTCAAGGAATTCCTACTGATAGAGGCTGTCTAGATGGCTCAGGTAAAGCAGCAACAGGAGCAGGACATGGCCATATAGTCCAGGATGAGTGTGTCAAACAAAGCTCACCTGCTACATACTGATGATTCAGGGCTTGGCCCAGTGTAGAGCCTCAGTGGAGAAATACCACATATATTCCTGCTGTCCCTGTTCGTACCTATGTGCACCTAGAATTCCAATGAACAATCAGTCTCTACAACCTGTCTTTAATACCAGTGATCTGACGAATCGCTCATATCCTCCTTCCTCCACCATCCCAGTTGTCATTTTCCAAAGTGCAGAGTCAAGAAGGCCCTACTTGTATGAATGGTCTGTGGATCAGTACTGCTATCCTTCTCTGAAAATATTGCTAGTATATCCTTTCTGAGATGGGGAAACCAGAACCACATCGCCAATTCATATAATAGTGTAAAGACACTTTCTGTTTTGTTCTTTATTCCTTTTCTAATAATTATTCCTATATCAACTGCTTTTTAGCCACTACTGAATTTTAAGAAGACTTTCTCTCAGAAGTATTGGCAGATTGCAAGATCTTTCCTGGATGGAAATAGCTAGTTCAGGTCATATTATTTTATATATGAAGTTGAAATTAATCTTTTTTTCCACCTGTAACACTTCACATTTACACAGATTGCATATCATCTTCTGTTTCTCTAATATGTGAAAATTATAAAGTCCTTCTGCAAGTCCTCTTCAGTACTTGACTAATTTAATGAACAAACTTTGTAAATTAATTACTTTACTTTTCTGGGTAATTTATGTATATGTTGACCAGCATAGATCATTGTGTAGCTTGACAAGTGATGTTCATTTTTAATGAAAACTCTGTTTCCTATCTTCCAAACATTTTATCTCTCAAAAAAAATCATCTTCTTCTGTCATGGCTACTTATTTTCTTTAAGAGTCTTTGGTGTGGGACCTTGCTGAAAGTCTCTTGGAAATCCAAATAGACTCCAATCAGATCTCTTCCATCCACATGCTTATTGATTTCCTCAAAGAACTCCAGTCTGGTTGGGAGCCATGACTTCCTCTAAAAAAGTAATTCTAGTGTTTCTTCATGATATCAGATTTATCCATGTGTTTATCCAGCTCTATTCTCTGTTACAGACCTTATCAACTCGTCCTTTGCTGATCCTTAGTTCTCCAGTTCTCCACTGGAATACTAGTCAAGAATTGGCATCAAACATGTCAGCTTCCCATTCTTAGGTACCAAGATCATATTAAACAAGAGGCTACACAACATGTTAGCTATACACATGTTGTAGCTACACAGCGTGTAGCTATTTTACTCCAAGTTTTTTTAGTTTTTTGAAAGTTGTTTCCAAAGCTTATGTCTGCAGCATCATGGTTTTGCATACTGTTTTTAAAGTTAACTCATACAAGTTAATGATATTTTGTTTGTTTTGTTTTGGATAACATTTTAGTTTTCTGAATTTACTAATTATGTATGTCATCTTCCTACTTAGCCATGCTGGTATAATTTTGCTTCTTCATAAGCCTTCCTAATAGGTAGTACGCACTCACATGTGCCTCTAGTAGAGCACCTTTAGATAGACACTATTCTGCTTGAAAGGATTTAACTCTCTTAGATGTTCCTCTTAGCTGTTTTTAAAAGAAACATTCTTGTTTTTATCTATTTCTCATTTTTGAAGGTGAATGCAACTGTGTAGGTTTATTGAACTTTTTTTTTTTTTTTTTTTCAGTTTTATGGATACTGAATGTAAGCAGGTTAAGGCTGATACTACAATTCTTTAATTGAAAGATTTTAAACCTGGTCCTGAGCACTACTCAACAAGAGCTCAAGGGCTACTTCTGCCATGGGGTTGCTAATCACCCACCCCATTAACCATTTGTTGATTGTAGCACCAGTGTCAGAACCCAATGTGATATCCATTCTATATACATGGGGTGTGTTGAAGCGTTGGGGTTGTTCAGGCTGGAGAAGAGAAGGCTCCAGGGAGACCTTATAGCAGCCTTCTAGTACTTAAAGGGGGCCTACAGAAAAGATGGGGAGGGACACTTTATCAGGGAGTGTAGTGATAGGATGAGTGATCTTTAAACTGAAGGACTTAAATTGGATGTAAGGAAGAAATTCTTCAGTATGAGGATGGTGAGGCACTGGGTTTCCCAGAGAAGTTGTGGATGTCGCCTCCCTGGAAGTGTTCAAGGCCAGGTTGGATGGGGCTTTGAGCAACCTGGTCTAGTGGAAGGTATGGTAGGGGGAGTGGAACTAGATGATCTTTAAGGTTCCTTCCAACCCAAACCATTCTCTGATTCTATGAAGTCTACAGTTGGCCCTTGCAAATACAAACAGTTGTTACTGTTGAGGCAGCAGCTGACACTTTTACTTCTTTCAAAAAGCTAAACTGTCATTACAGGTCACAAGAATGATGCCACTTCATGTTTATGGAAAACGTAAAAAGCTTTACTTTGTAGCTATAGGTACAGAAAATAAAGACTTCCAATATTTCTTTAACCTTGAACAATTTCTTTGTTCAACACGAATTCAAAATCCATTCTCACTTCAGTGCTGATGTATAATATCAAACATGATTTAGTTTATAATGTGTACTTTGCCCAATATGTAGTTAAGAAAAACTGGAAAAAGGATACTTTTTTTAAGATCTTCAATGACTTAGCTTTTTTGCCAGGAAAAGAGAGAACTTGACAGAGCTGTCATGAGTTGGAGATTTTTAACTGGATTTCAAGAAAGCTGTTCAACAACTTGTAGTTGAGAAAAAAGATTAAAACCCTGTAGTTTTTGGTGAGCCGTTATATTTTCTATTCCCAACCCACCTTTGGAAGTTTGAGCACTCTATCAGCTTTGCTATTAAAATAATTGTTATGGTTTGCTGTTGAAATCAGGTCACCTTCTGAAGATTTCCTAGACAATGCTGAATATGAAAACATTACAAGTTAAGAAACAAGCATTCCTTTCCATGATCATAATTTTTTATTGGTTAAAATATGCAAATAAGATACATTTCTCTTCTAGTACATGTATCTTTTTTCCTAATTGCATTTTCTTTCTTTACGAGAAGTCCACCAAAAATTTATGGAACTGTTACAGCTTCTAACTAGCTCTGGTTAAAGGCATGTTTTCTCTGTTCATATGTACTTTTCAGCACAAATGTGGGAACTAGAGCTGTTGTCATGGCCAATGACCATGCCTGAGCAAATTATACTCAAAAGACCCCAAGTTTCATCAACAGAGCTACTAACAAATTTGAGATGCTGTTGACTGTCTCACAATCAAGTCTGTAGGCTGAATAGGACAATGAAATAAAACATTTGTCATAGAATGAAAAATCATAGCTAGTATCTCTAAATTAAGATGGAGAGTTATTGGTAGGGTGCAAAGATATTTGTTGTTTTATATCCCGTGCAAGATTTATCCTGAGTACTTTAGGTTGCATTACAACAGTACAATCAACTTTAAGATAGGAAAAAAATCACTTCAATAACTTTGTAACAGAAAATCTGAAGAATCAGAGATTTGAGGAGGCTAATATCAGTGTGTCAGAATCTGGATACATTTGTTTGTATTCTTCAGAAGAAACTGTTATTACAGCTTTTGGTGTCCAGCTATATTATTTTTTTTATTTAAGCTGCAAGTGTCTGGAGATCAGTCTTTTCTCTTCATTGTCTTTGTGTGAAGAAGCTTTAAATTACAGTTTGGTTTCTGTAACTTGTAGACCAACCTCCATTACCTTATATACTACCTAAACTCACAGCTGAAACAATAGCTGAAATGAAACTCTGAAGCTGAAAATAGCTTTTACTGTGTAGCTGGTAGAACACATCCTGCTTACAAGCATTGTGTTTAATTTGCATTGTTCTACACCCTGTAATGGAAAGGAGTCCGTAAGATCCTGGAATCTGGACCACAGTGTCTGCTTCCATTGTTGCAGAATTCAGTCCTGCAGAGGCAAATGCAGTTGTCATCTTTGCTTTAGTATTAGCCAGTGCTCCATAATGACATTTCAGAGCTGCAGGCACAGTTTTGAGCTGTGACTGCAAATTGTTACTTGGCTGGTAAAAATCACTAGGGACGTGTTAGAGCCATTGTCTGAAGTTTATTTTTGAATGTCTTCCATCTAAAAGGCAAGATGCCAATTTCCTTTGTGTTCTTTTCTCTGGGTTTCTAATGGAGAACTGTCTTCTGATGATGACAAAAATCTTCAGCATGTCCCTGTTTTGAAGTTTTCACTCTCATTTAAGATATGGTGTAGGCTCTCCAGTGACATGTGAGATTCGCATGTACAATTATGTATTCTATGGGGAGGGATCTGCTTGTGCTCACTGATGAACTCCTGTTGAGGGAAGAAGAACCTACACTGAATATCTCAGATTTAGCACATACCTTTAGTATCACTTACCTAAGATGTTACTGATGTTTATCCAGACCTTGACAGGACTGATCAGAGTCTATTCTTGAATATCACTATTCATTTCCTCCTGAATATTCACAGAGAGCAATAGTGCACAGCTGCCCCAGTGGGAGTAATTACTGTTTAAATATGAAGTTCACAAAAATATTTTGTCTGGCTGCTTCTCTGTCTTCTCATCTTCTGTATACTACATACCTTCCTAGGCTGTAACCTTTGTAGTGCAGTACTGTCCTTGCAAAGATCTGTGTAATGTTGTGAATACAGTGAGTCCTGGTACTGGCAGAGACAACAGGAAGGTATTGCAATCCATATGCTAAATACTAATATAATAATATTTTAATAGGTGTTAATTATTTTTCCTAATATTTAGACATTAGGAAAAAAAGTACAGATGTGTCCATATTTGGAACTTTTAGGTCTTTTAACTAGGAAACAGGTTTACTTACTAATGCGGTCAGATTGGTTGATAAAGTAATCTTAGCTTCCTTGCTTTCACCTTCACCATGCAGATATTATTATGTTCAGTATGGATCTATCAGCTTAACTGCTCTGTGTGCTAGGAGTGCCCAGTCTAATAAAGCATTAATGACTGACATTTATAATGTCATCCAAGAATTTAAAACTGTGATCTACCAAAGGTTACTTTACTAGCCAATCCATCCTCCACCTCCTTTCCCCACTGACAAGGAGTTAAAGACATCAATCAATTACAGAAATGCTAGTGTAAGAACATGTGAACAGCCATTTTTTGTCTGACCAGTGATCCATGTACCTTAGCAGCCTGACTGTGATACTGTCCAGCAGAAGAGTAGTAAAGAGGAATGTATTGAAGAACTCTGTATTCAGTTTCCCTTAAGTGGTGGTTTAGAAACTGCGTTCAGAGCACTTTTAGCCATGATAATAGACCTACTTTCTATTACTCTATTTCGTGAGCTCTTTTTGCTGATTTAGTGCTCACATCACGTAGCAATGAATTCCCCATTTTAATAATGTGTTGAGTGAAAAATTCTTCCTTGTTTTTGCCTTAGACCTGCTGCCAGATCACTCATTTTACTTCCCCAGCCTGGAATGCTATGAAGAACAGAACGGGATCTGAAGGATCCTACCCAGATCCAATTAGTAGAAGGACGGAAGGTCAAGACTGAGAATGGCCATGACTACCAGACTTCACATTTAATGCAACAACACTTGTAAGTGTCAAGGCTCCTTTGTGCTAGCAGTGATACAGACTTCTGAGAGTGTGATGCAAAGAATTGATAGTCTAAACAGAAGAAGCCATCAAAGTGGAATAATGAAAAATCAGGATTCTGATCCTTTCTGCGTCCTTGGAAAGAGATAGAAAGTCACAATTACTGCTACTGCTGCCCAGACAGTAAGCTAGGAAATGTCCTTGTGTACTGTGCACTGTGTCCTCCCACTTCTACTCACAACCTTCTTCAGCTACTTTTAGCCATTCCTGCTTGTAGAGGTATTAGCAATTAGCATGTCAAGCACAGCAGCAACTGTAGGAGGCAGTGAGAAGTAGAGTGTAGGGGAAGAAGTTGAGCAGGAGACTGGAGTTAGGGAAGCAGATAGCGATGAATGTCAAAAAAGTCATGCCAAGTCAGACCAAAGGTCCATCTAACCCAGTGTCCTAACTCCAGCAGGACTCGTATCAGGAAAAGAAGCAGAAGTTATGCACTGGAGTCATAAGGTGAATGGCCAGTGAGGCAGTGGTTCCCTCACATGGCCTGAGCCTTATTGCACCAGGATTTTTGAGGCAGGAATGTTCATGAAACCAGAAGCTGTTCACCATGTAGGACCACAATAGTGAAGAACATAGACACCAAGGTGACAAGTATTAACTACTGCCCATGGAAGCAAGCAGATGCAATGGGCAGGAGAAGGTAGAAAAGATGTCCCAGATCAAGTATTCTATTAAGATTTATAACTACAACTCCCTGATGCCCACAGTTATTGATATTCCTTTGTACAAAACTGCTGTCAATAAGGGTGTATTTGGGCATTGAGTACCAATATGCAAAAGTATGGAGCTGAGGTAAAATTTGAGGAAAGATTGAGGACTGTAAGAATAAGCAATTCTTCCAGAATCTGCAGTTCTAAATTTGTAGCACGGCTGCATCAATGAATGTCTCAAAACAAAAGCAGAAATTGTGGCCTGTAGAAGGTGGTAAGAGAAGATGTTAAGTACAGGCAAGCGCATACTGATATTTGCCCAGAATACTCTCTCAGCAGCCAGGAATCTACACATCCCTTTAACACTTTTGATGGATTTTCCTCCTGTGGATTTGTTCATTCCCTTTTTGAATCTGCATGACCTTTAGCATCCACAAGTTTCTATGGCCAGGAGTTTCGTAGCTAATACGTTTGAATCTAGCCCTGATCATCTTGCTTGCTGTTCTCTAGCTATCATATTGAAAGAGACACTGAACAGTCTTTTACATTCCACTCTTTATCTTTGAAATCATTAGTGTATTTCAGATCAAATGGTCTCTGTTCCAAATTGAAGAATTTTAGTTAGTTTTTCTGGTTTGAGTTCCTTACCTCCAGTAATACTACTTATCCTTCTTTGATATCTTTTCCAATTTTACCTTATTCCTTTAGGGATCAGACCCACTTGCAATTTTCATGATACCAATGTGTCAGGGAGTTATACAGTGGAATAATATTGTCCCCATGATTCCTAACATTTTACAGTCTTTTTTCTGACTGTCACAAAGTGTTGAGATTATGTTTTCATCATACTATTTGTTAAAACCTGAAGATTTTCATCCTGCCTGGTAATAGTCAGCCCAGAACAACAGTTTATATGTAAAGATCAGGTTATTTTCTCCCATATGCATTTATCTAAGCTGAATTTCATCTGCCATTTCTTTGGCAAGTCACTCATTATCATGAGGCTTTTCTGAATCTGTCTCTCTTCTTTATTGCCTTGAATAGTTTAGTGTCATCACCATTCTTTGCCACCTCAGTATTCTCTCCCCTTTAATTAATTTATGAATACACTGAAGACCTCAGGTCCTAGCACAGAACCCTATGGGAGTCCACTGGCTTTTTATTCTTAGACTCTGTTTCTGGTCTTCTAAACAGTTCTTTATCCATCCAAGGATGTTCCCATGTTGTTTAGTTTATTTAAGAGTCTTTGGGTGAGGAACAATACTGAATGCCTTTTGGAAATACAAGTAGACCATATCAAAGGAATGTTCCTTGTCCACATTCTTAATTGCCTCTTCAGAGAATTAAATAAATTTGTGAGGCACAATTTTTCTTTAAAAAAACCCCCAAGAAACAAATTATGTTGACTCTTCCCTATTCATATTTATCCATATGTCCATTAATTTTATTATGTAGAATAACTTTCACTTAACTTGCCCAGAAGGTTCTGTGGTTCATTGGTTGGGTCTTCCTTGGGTTTCTCTGGAACTTCTGAAAAAAGTTTGGCATCATGTTGGCCATCTTCTAGTACCAAAGCAATTTTAGGCAAGGAGTGTACCACAGTTAGTGCTTCCCTATTTCATCTTGAGTTCCCTTAGAACTTTGGGGTGAACAGAAGTTGCTGATGGCTTATTAAAAGTTTTTTATGTCTTGCAAGTTTCTTCCCAAAGTTTTATTTGTTTTGGGTTTTTTTTTTCTTGTTGGCTTGCCTTACTGTGCTTTTTTCACTTAACATGCCAGCACTTGAATTTTCTGAAGGGTGTTTGCTTGTTTAAAAGTTGACTTTATCCTGCTTTTTAGTCATGCTTGCTTTCTTCTGGTCCTTCTTAAGTCTTTCTTTATGTATGGTACTAGTTTGTCCTGAGAATCCAATAAATGGGGACTATTCCAAGCTGTGGGAGGAGGCTTCTGATAGGGAGCGTGGCTGTAGAACAGAACAAAGTAAAAAGAAAGAAGGGGTGCAGAGAAAGGAAGTGTACTTCTAGTGACCAAGCCACTTGATGTGTGTCTATAGGAGAGCAAGGAAGTGTTACCTATACTTCACCAATGCAGTTTGGATGGACTAAGGGTCATGATATTTTGCTAAAAGGCATACAGGATGTTTACTGTAGAGCAGAAAATTGAACTCAGATCTTTAGAGTTCAGGACTGTCACACAGCCAAGGCACCAGATGGATCTCTCTTATTATAAGTGCCATTGCTAGGATGATCTTAGTCCCATTAGCAAGTCAGCATTTTCACTAGCACAGTGGCTTAAATAATATTACAAATGAACTACAAAGAAAGGAAAATAAAAAATGAGAGATCAGTGCCAATGGCTTTCAAGAAGCGTGCTTCCTTCTCAAGCAGTTGACTGGTTGCTTCAAGAGGCAGTTGTGGGAAAAGAAGATTAAATATGGGAAATACAAGAAATGCAACTGGGATATGTACGGCTTTTCTTGAGAAAGAAAAGAGTAAAATGTGTGGAATATGGGGAAGAAATAGTACTTTATTCTGCTAGCTTAATATTTTAAAGAAGAAAGACCCATGTCAAAGTTTTTCTTTATTCTGAGGATTTAATTTTGCTAGATGCAAATAGTAGAAAGAGATATAGAATGAAGAGAAGAAAATATCAACATGCCCTTCCTAACAAAAGGCTTTTTTTTTTTTTAATGGAACTGAAAAACACTACTTTTATATGTTAAATTATGGTGCATTATAAAAAGTCAGCCAATGAAAATTATTTCTTGGCAGATGTATTTGTACAGGCCTGGTTCTTAAATCTGGGTATGATATCTACTGATTAAAAAGAGGGCCACAGAATTTAATACTGTGCTTCTCCTCTTAGCTCAGGCACTGATTTGTTTGTAACCTCTGGCATGTCACTTTACACGTCGGGGCTGTAGAAATAATTGGAAATTATAAGAACAAGAAATAATTTTACAGTAAGTGCTTATAACAAGCTGACCTTTAGATTATTGGTGTCATAAATCCTCAGTATATTCAGCTTTCAATATATGTTGTATCTTTTTATTTTTAGTTTCCTCCTTTTCAGTAGTAATTCTTTATACAGTAAAAAGCTATCTGGACCCACTTTGACATTCATGGTCTATTTCTTCAGGAAGTGGAAACCACCAATTATTTTTTTGGATTCACAGTGGTTTCTTATGTACATTTCTGTTCATTCTGGCATAAATACTATGGGATGTATTTCTACTTTTAAAAATATTTCCTTAAAAATAAATAAAGGGATTTAGAGGTGTGTGCTATTATAAATGTGAAGTTAAATACATTAAACTTTTAGTTTTAATACAGAACATTTGAAAATGTCTTGGATCCATTGTTCAGTTTGGGGTCTAAGGTCTTTGCCTGGAGTCCCAGTGAAGATTAGGGAGCACAGAGTACAGTGTAGGAATGAATAGAAAGCATTGATACAGCTCTCTGACATACAAAATTATCTTTAAACCCTTTCTGCTGTGCCATCTGTGCCTCTGCACAGGACTCGATAGTGGAGAAAGGAATATGGAAGAGAAAAAAATAAGGTACTTAGGTAGACTGGAGGATATTGAAGATTTATTTCTTATTTCCAGTTTTAGAACTAAAATATATGGTGTTTTTGAACTACACTTCTGAATATCGATTTTTAAACTGATACAGTAACCTTAAAATGATTGGTCAGTTGTGAAACACCATTTATTTTGTAATGAAGCCAGCTGAGCTAGTTCTAGTTTTTTGTTTGCAACTTTGAATACAGGTCTCAGAAGCTTTTTCTTTCTTTTTATTAGTTTATTCCTGATTTTGTAGACTTATTTCACCATTTTATGTGCTATCAACTTTAGTGTTATGAATTTGTAGTTGTAATACCCCTTAAAAGATGCCCATCTTCAAGCCATCAGAAGCACAGAAAATAATTTTACAGTACCCAGCAACATAACATTACATACTCAGTTTATTTTCCATAATTTTCTTGTCCTGAACCTTGCAAGTATCTTTCTCTACTCCTTGCTCTATGATGATTTCATACTCGGTCCCATGTTTGTTAAATACGGCCATGGCCTCGTGAAAGTGATAAGCGAGTACTGTGAAACGTTAGGACGTTCCAGCTTTTCCCAGATAAAATATAAGACCTTCAACTCTTTCAGTGTTCTGAATATGAGTCTCTTGAATCTATTCCAGTAATGTAAAAATAAATAAAAAATCAAAACTTCCTGGAATCTAGTACAAAGTTTGGAAGAGCAGTGGAGATAAGATAAGCTTCCCGTGTGTGAAATCCTTTCACCTTTGTAAAGGCTTTCCTGTGTCATGAATTTCCAGTGAAAAGATTAGCAGGAACTGATACAATGTTCTGAATTAAATGGAGTAGATTCCATTCCCTATCCTCATTTCACATGCCACAATAATGGACTGTGCTATTCTGCATACTGAAGACCACTGATAATATGGGAGTTGGAGACAGAGGAAGGCCAGTTGTGCGGCCTTAAAACTCTGGGAGAATACCTACTGCTTCTGACAGGCAAAACACATGAGAGTGTTATTTTTTCTCCAAACCTTCTGACACAAGTTTTATGGATTAGCTAGACAGTGGACTTATTATAATATAGAAACTCTTCAATGGAAGAAAAGGGATACCGTTGAAACAAGTGAAGAGATAGAATAAAACATCTGACATAATGACCATGAGTTGAAAGAGATTTTGCTGCTTGCTTTTTGGATGAGCTCCCAACAGAACAAACTAATATTTAGTCTTGTCTATGGCTATCTGTCAGGAAAATGTGTTGCATCATTTGTGTGCTGCTTCCAGGTGCTTAAAAAAGCTCAGTGGTTGCTCCCACTGAAACTTGAGTGCTGTCCAAATGTTAAAATAAGTTTCTAAAAAGCTCGGTTCATTCTAGAAGGCCATGCCCTATGGGACAAGAACCAAAGCACCCACTGCCCTACTTTGTCGCTATCATTGGCACTTCCCTCTCAGTTTTGCTGGCACAAGTCTGTGGGACCATATAGTAAACTGGATCAAGGGCTGAAAACACCCTTCTTTTCTGCTGTGTTATTTTGAAGCAGGATCATTTCCCTAATTCTGTTTAAAATGTGATACCACAAATAGTTGTGCCAACAGCAGTGAAGGGATACTACACCACTGTCTAGAAACAAGTGGTGGAGATGGGAATATCTCCAGCTGTGTTATTTCTGAATGGAAAACTTTATCTGATCTAGTCCACCTGATTGCTGGTTAAATAAAGTTGTTGTACTACCAAAAGACCCCAGAGGGCATATAGGCACCCATATCCCACATGTATTGAAGTTCATAGCCTAGAAAATTTCCACAGGGAAAGTATGTCTTTAGAAAAGCTGTGCATATTTGTGAACAGTTTGTGTTTCAATTTATTCCATTCCTTTCAGTTTTTGTTGTTTTCCCACATAAGAAGAGTCTTGTTATGTCCTTCCTAATTTCACTTAATCAGTAAATTTTTTTAATTTATTATACAAATAAGACAATTTGATTAAATGGTGGAAAAATAAAATATGGCTTCTAAATATGACAAACCACAAATACTCTACAAATATGTAAATAGTAGTCCCTTCTCTAAAGACTTTACAATACAATTTGGAAGAAGGCAAAATGAATGCAATAATGAGAAAGAAGAGCACAAAGAAAAGATAGTGTTGTGATCAGATTCTGTTAAACTGTATCAGGTTGTCATATGCATAATCCATCAAAGAAGTCATTCCAAATGAAATAGTATCTTGCAGCTACACGCTATGTAAGTGACTGTTAACTTGTTAACGAGTCATTCTCTTCTGTGTGTTGGTTGTTAGTGGCCACAAATTCAACTATCATCTGACATTGTTGGGAAATGAGCTGGTGGCTATAGTGGATTCCTGGTCAGTAGCAATCCATCTTTCAAGATCACAGTACAGTTACTACGGGATCAGCAGACTCAAATGCAGAAGAATCAGACCCCTGTTTCATCTAATGCAGTATTTTGCCTTAAAGAGAGGAAACAATATCAATACTCTGAAAAGAAGGTGCAAACACCAATCCAGGCCATATGTTGATGATTCTTGCTCAGTTTTGAGAGTTGGTGGTGAAGATGTATGCTGAAAGTCTATATATGCCTTATATTTCTGATTGTGGTTGTTCTTATTTCACAAAATATCCAGTATTCTTCCAGGGCAGGGAGCAGGCCCACTGTCAAGAGGCTGTTGAGGAAGCTTTCAGTTCAGCTTCCTGCACTGTACATGTTCTGTGAATAAATAAGACTTCATTCCTTTAGGCTGACAACTTTCACTGGGTGAATTTATTTGAGACTGCTCCTAGTGTTTGTTTTTTTAAGATCTACAGAGCAGATGATGTTGAAGGGAGGTGTTATGAAACAGAACCTGGACTCATCTTGGGAGGGCTGGTCTTTCCCACTTTATCCTCACTTCAATTAGCAGAGCTGGGGTGTGGCACCAAGCAGATAATCCCCCCTCTGGCAGTATGGCTGAATGCTGTTAATCTTTCAAGTAATTGTCTTTATTTTATCACCCTCATTCTTTAGCATTGTCTTATTAGTAAATGGAGTATACCACTAGTGGAAGGAAAGAGTGGTTTTCTTTTCTCAGCTGAGAGAATTGATCCTGGAGAAAAATGTGAAGTTATGATGACACTGATTCATGTACCAGCTGAAGTATGAAATGCAAGAAACTTGGTGGAATATTTTTTCTTCCTTAGTAACCGTTTAAAAAATATTAGGAGCTAACTCAAATTACTGGTGTCTTAAGAATACTGAATGTTGTAAAGTTTTAATCTATCTAGGTCTCATTTATGCTTTAGCTGTCGCTACATGTATAGCAGAGGAACTGGTCTGGTGTACCCATGTGTACCAGAAAAGTGCCTCTTGCATGCAGGCAAACATGCATCTGTAGCAGGGAAATGGATCTGAACAGTAAGTGTGGAGTAGGTATGGTGAACTACTGCACAGTATTTTTTCCTTCTCATTCACCTTTGTCCTTTTCTTCTTTCCCCTTTTTATATGTTGTATAGTGTTTGAGCCAAATCTAAAGTTCAGTAAGTACTCTGATATATCTCAGTGTTGATAATATGTTAAGAATTATGTCTGTAAACTGTAAATGCATCCTGCTCTTGCAACGTGTAGGCAAGTGATGTTCAGTTTTGACAGGTTTCTGGATGTACTGTAAGGGCTAGTTATTTTTGCAGAATAGTTCATTACATTCTGATTCTTCTCAGGGTTTTCTGTTTGTTTTGTTTATTGTGCTCAAGTTCATCTATGCTGAGGTTGGCTCAAAGAGATAGACTTGTCCACTGTTAAAAATGGACTTTTAAGATGAAAGGCTCTTAGTCAGAAATTTCCCAAACCTGAGGTCTTTACCACAGCCGTTCTGCAAAGCTTGCGTCTGATTTCCTTGTACAATAAAACATTTTTGTATCCCTTTAGCTTTTTTAAGATGCTCTAGATGTGAACAAACAAAATTCCTCTCCATAGTCTCTTACTTGTTTGGGTGGCATAATTAGCCTTAGACTCAATGACAGCTTAAACCCTTTATTTGTTTTATAGAATAGACTAAGATGCTACTATTATATTAAAATTTTCACCAAAAATGGAAGCAAGAGAAGAAAATAATACTGATGCAAATGTAACTAACCTTTCCATTGGAATTTCCTGATTTTGAAAGTGGTTTACCAGACTTGGATCAGTTTTTGAAACATTTATGCTTCTGTATAACTTTGTGTATACATGGATAACATTAGTCATTAGATAAATGTCTGCAGGGACATAACAGTGCATTCACTTTACTTTTTCATTTAATTTTCTAGATTTTTTTCTTAAGAAGAAAGAAGTGCTGAAATTTCTCATAAAAATACTCCAAGTAGTATTGCAAACTGTGAGGGAGGTCATTAGATGGAGCTTTCTTGAGACCAAAAAAATACCATGGATTGGTGGCACCTGACTGTCCTGCACTTCCCTTGCCCCTCACTCAAGTTTTCTTACCAAGGACTGAATAATGGGATATGGGAGACTAAGAGCCCACAGAAAGAATGATATAAGGGGAGGAGGACTTGTGGCATGGAATGTTAAGTGAAAATGTGTCTGTCCACAGCTTGGTGGTTGTATAGCATGGGAAGTTGAAAAGCTCATTCCAGTGTAACTGGGAGACCTGGACTGCTTGGGAAAAGGATACTCTTTGCTCCTCTTCTGAGGACAACAAAATTCAAGTACCTTTTCTCAAATGGGCTTATCAATTTCATTTAAATTAAAAATAAACTCTTTCATCTTTTTGGCTAAGAATAAACTTTAGGAAAAAGTTAGTCCCTCTCCTGTCTCCACAAAGGAATCCCTCTGGCAAAGACCAGATCATCTGAAGAAGCTGACTAAAGCTGAATGGTTTTACAATTATTTTCATGATGTGCAGCAAAATATATCATAGGCCCGATTTTTTCCAGTAGTGTAAAATGTATTTTGTGACACTCCCTTGTCTCAAAACTTCCTTTAACCAAGTTCTTCCATATATTGGAAGATGTCTCCTCACTCACAGCAAGAATGGTGTAGGAAAGTCCAGTCCCCTTTCCTTTACAACTGCTGAAGCAAGAAAAACTGCATTATTCTTTGCTCTGGGATCCTCAGATGTCAGAATGACCCTTTAGAAACATTAGTAGCAGGTGTTAATTAGAACAATCTTTTGGCTGCTCTGATGCACTCTAGGGGCAGGACGGGGTTTTAAAGCCATATGTACGCATCCACTCCACTCCTGTGTTCTGAGCAGTACAAAATGTTGCTTGGCCACCGCCCAAGATCCAGATCTGAATAATTAAAGCAGAAAGTTTGACTTTTCACATTTCAAGCTTTATCGTGCCTTCCTGTTGCACTGATTTTTAAATGTATGAATGGAGTTTGTGTTAACGTTTAGGTATCTCGGCCAGGAGTCATGGTATTCGTTTGCGTCAGGGTATTGCCAATAAGGAACAAAGAATGGTTTCTTTTTCTCCTTTAACTAAGTTTCTTTAAAGCTACTCAAAAAATAAAGCCATCCTCATACATTTATAATAAATCTGTATTTGTGTCTTTTTAGTATAGTTTGGATAAAATGGAATTTACTTGGGCACTTACTTTTTGGAAGGTGTGATTTATTCTTCACTCATTGTGGTTGCCTTGGTAGTTAGTACACAGCTATTAAAAAAAAAATTCCAAATTTCAGTATATTTCACCATACTCTCAGTACCTCCTTACTTGATTCCACTCTCTGACCTTGGATAATCAGCACTTAGTAATTGTATTTGGCCATCCAGCATCTTTAGCTTTCTCATAAAGATATAAAGGGATGTGTCTTGTACTTCATCCTACAGAGATTGGTGTTTGACTTATTTTTCGATTCTGACAGTAAGTCTTCTGACAGAATGAACAATTTAAAAATATGAAAGTCTGGGCTTGCCTCTTCTACCTCTAAGCTGAACCTTTTAGAAGAAATGTCACTGTGGAGCCTAACCTTTGAGGTGGGCCATGAGATGACTAGTGCTGGAGACTCTTACCCCCATAGGATTTCTAAATATCAATCTTGGGAATCTGATAAGCATCTGTTATTGCTCTAATGAATAACTGCATACACAGAATACTAGTGGATACATTCCTTTTGTGACCAAACCCAGAAAATTCCCTAAAATAGTTGTTCGGTGACAGTGCATTACATTTGTAATCTTAAAAACCAAAGCCATGTATTAAACCCAGGCAGAGACTTTTCAAGTTCTGTGCAAGTTTTTTCAGGGTGTTTAGAGAAAGCTGAGTTGTAGTTTTTCAGCTACTGCCTCACATTTTATCCTGTGTGTAATGGAACTTAAAATGCTTCTGTGTGATTTGAAACCAGCTGGCGGAGTGTCTGCAGATGTAATTCCAGGAATGTTGCTGCACCTTGTAGGCAAGGCACTGGGAATAAAATACCACTGACAAATATTTAGGTGAGGTTACGTTGGCAGTGCTCTAATGATAAAGCAAAATATATCTTAATGCTATATATCAAACATGCCAGAAATGTAGTAATGCAAATGCCTCGGGATGCTGGGCAGCTGAGCAGCTGCTGCATGCTCCTGGTGCAGGGTTCTGACCAGGGAATAGGTGTGAGGAAGTTCTTGTGTGGCTCCCCAGTGTTTGCCAGCACATTTTCTGACATCACCAAACACACAAAGCCCATTGACACACTCTTTGGCTAAGAAAACAGTGGAACAGTTTGTGAATATATTTTAAAGCAGAGATTTTGCTTAAATGCCCCTCCTATTGTAGAATAAGGGTGACAGAAGAAAAATTGTGCTAAAGAGGCTGGACTGTAAGATATCCATAAATACATGTAGTTAAGGTACAGAATTGCTATTTAGCAAATGGTTCCTTCCCCACGTACCATCCCAAGTGAGAAGGGGTGATGTGAGAAGCAATATTGGGCATAGGGGTTCCCATCCGAACTGTGCTACAAATTTAACACATGGAAACGCTGTAAATTGTTAAAATTCCCGCTGTTTCCATTTCTCACGCTGTAAAGGAAGCGGGGGGTGATGACTATTTGTGCTTAAGGGAGTTTATAAACTGAGCAATTCCATAATAATAATTTTTTAAAATAATGTTTTTTCATTTTCTATGAAAATGGTTTTTAACAACAAAACTGAAAAAATTGAAAAACTAAAGCTTCAATTTTAAAAGCATTTTGCCAAGTTTTTAAAGGTTTGATAATGAACAGTTTTTTTACCAGAAAGCTTTATGGAAATTTTTAGGTTTGTGTGGGTTCTTTGGTGGGTGTTTTTAAATATTTTTTTTTTGAGCAAAACACCAAAAATGCTGACACAAAAGACTACTTCTTGTGAAAATTTAATTTCAGTGGCAAAAATATTTTTTTCATTAAGAATGTTGCCGGTTGTCTTTTAATCTGGGTTTGCTGTAAGCATAAATTCACTACGCTGGATGGGGGTTTTTTGCACAGATATAAACTATCAAATAAGAGCAAGAACTGTTTTCTTCTCCGATATGGTGTTTGGGACTTTCCTGCTTTTTAAAAAAAAACAACATTCTTCTATTGGGTAGTTCAGTAAAAGTGTACCAGGCTGTACCGGAGACCAACAGCATATCCAGTACAGCAGCAGACAGCAAAAAAGCAGTAAATCTCCGCAGCTGTTGAATGACCTCAATCTTAACCCTCCCCCACCTTTTTTTTTTTTTCCTCTTTGCCCATCTACTATGAATGTCAACTTTCTGATGGAGTTTATATGGCTGAATACTCTAAAGAAGATGAACCACAATGAACCACAAGGTTTTTTCTAAGCCCTTGTAATATCCACAACTTTTGATCACTTAGAAAAAGTTGTGACCATTTGATGATAAATCACTTACTGGCATACAAGGGTCCACTGTGCTTTGTTCCCACTCATGGTGTCTTTCATCTTCAGAAACTTTCTGCACAGAAATATTTCTTTCTGACTAAAAGTTCAGCGCCCTTGGTGGCATTTTTTTAAATTTTTTTTTTCCCCTCCTTGTTACAGTATGCGGCTGAGTTGATGATGTAGATTGCAGGGACAATGAGATACAAATCCTGAATGTTATGTGGGTTTGCAGGCTCTGATCTGTAAGCAGGCAACAATAGTTTTACTGTCACTGGGCTTACAAAGTCTTGGCACCTGGTTACCAGAGAAAGGCTTTGCCCATCCTTCCCTGTCCCCCACTTCCAAGGTGATCTTTGGTTTGCAGAGTTGGTGTACCTCATAGCTGCAGTCCAAAACTAGCTTTGAAATATATTCAACCATTTACATTTGTGAAGTTGTGCTGAGATAGCACACGGATTTTTAAAATTTTAGGTCATACTGTGAACTCATGACTCTTATAAATCCTCGGCAACTAAAATCCATAGAGGACAGTGGTGTCCTAAGATTTATGATAACGTTTCATGGGACATGTTCTTGTTAACCCTCAGGGGGCCATTTCTGCAGACTTCTGAGGAAGGACACTGTCAGCTGAAGCTGTGGGTAACAATGAGTACCTCTTGTTTGCACAGAGACTTGGGACTGGTCTCCCTTTCATTTCTGTTTCACTGCTGTTGTGTTAAGAGGAGTGTGCAAAGTGGCCAGGTTTTCCTGGCAGAGTGACTCTTTCTGTGCCATAGCTCTCTGTTACATGTTATCTTCCTACATCATACACTCTCACAGCCTTACGCATGGAGACTATGGCAGGGGAGAGAGAGAAAGGAACCTGGCTGGGCTGTAGTGCAGCAATTCCTGACTAACATTGGGCTTTGGAGAAGCAGCTGGTATAGATTAGAGCAGCTCTTGGATTGCTTTCATCTATGGAAGGGCTGGGCTGGCAAAGAACTGGCCCCAGGATAAGAGAAATGCATTGGCTTTTTATGGACCTCATCCTCAGCCTCCTCCTTAGTTACATCTAATGAACAATGGCACAGCTGAGAACGAGGCCACACACAGTCTGGAGAGTTTCTTTTTGTAACTAGATCTTGGGAAAGATTTCCCTCCAATACAGAATTTCATGGATTTTCTTTGTGAGAGTTGTGAAAATAAACAAATAAACCTAGTCCTGCAGCTGGAATGTTTCTGACACTGTGAAATGAATTTGATTTCTCTGTGTGGTGGTATCCCAGAGGCACTGCTCATTTTAGAGGGCTTTGTAACAGATACCCTTATGGTATCCAAGCACGCGTAGGTGTGGTTCTTCCAATCAAGTGTAAACTATCTGGAATGAAAGTATATGCTGAGGATGAGATTTTTAAAAAAAAATATTTTATTTTTTTATTTTATTTTTGTTGGATTAATAGGAATTTGGCACCAGAGCTAAATTAGTGCTTCACAGAGTCTGTCTTTAGGAGCTTACCAGCTGTGTACCATGTATTGTCCACAATAGCTGCAACTGCTCAGACTTCATCATGTTTCCCACAGCTTTCCTGAGCTGGCTGGGCCAGTTGTGCAATATTGAAGTGACACTGACAAATGTTATTACTTGATTATTACACCTTGTTCAGGCATGGCAGGTTTTCATATTTGTATTTTTTTCACTGTTAGCAAGAATTTATTTATGATAATTTCATTTGATGTTCATCCCTTAATTTTCTCTATTTAGAATTACTTTGCCAGCTGGTCTAGCAACACAAATGTAGTATTCTCTTTAGTATGTATAGTATCGAATTGCATGCCCCCACTTTTAGGAGTGACAAAATACTTATGTCCAGAGGAGATGGACAAAAGAAAAAATACAATGTTTTGAATATTTACTAAATGTGAATAGTGTCAAACATAACTCCATCTTTTGTGGTTATGAAGGTTATTCCAGTCAAATAAAATGCCATCAGTAAATAAGAGGGGGGAAAGAGGAAGACGGAGATTTGGGTATAAAGTGTGTAGGAAGGTTAAGCATAATAATCTATGGGGTTGTCTCTCAGCTTTGCCCCAAGGCCATTCAGCTTTATATGTTAGAATTTTCTCTCTGTCAAACTGGCACACAGCGGTTTTATGTAACCTGTCTACAGCCAGCAGTAGGGTTATAGGACAAAAAGTATTAAAGAAAATCACAAGATGAATGTATTTGAAAGAGGAAGGACACAAAAAGGGTTAGTCTTCAGGAGAAGAACAAATGGGGGGAAAAGTGGATACACACACTCGTTTTTGAAGTCCACACAATGGACCATCTCTGCAAAACGTCAGACAAGCTCCAGAGAAGAGACAAAGGAGTGGGTGTCATCATGCAGGTGGCAGTAGGGAGTAAAAGGTAGGATCACTTCCTTCAGCACTAGTGCTCCATGAGATCTGCTTAAATATCTAGTGAAATCTCAAGTAAGAGCATGTGAATGCATCACAGACGACTGCATGCCAGTGCAGAGCTCTATTCCTTTTACTGTCCATGTATACCCAGGTCTGGTCACATCTCTTTCCAGAGTGAAAAAACAGCCAGAAACCACAACATTTAATCATGTAATGCCTTTTCAGGATGTCTGACAGAATTTCCAGCTATGATAGCTGTGACTTGACCTTCATCTGTTTTCCATGGCTTGGTAAAAAGCATGATTTTCCAATACTTTCTCATTTTTATTTGTGGTCAGGCCAGCAAAAAGATTGCACCTTCAACTTCCTGTTTTAGAATTATTATTTTTAAATGTTTAGAAGGTGATGTAATGTGGAGAACTGATGTAGAGAACTTTTCTCAAGAATTTGAAAACCATACTGGATACCAAGAATACAACGTGTAAATGAAATACCGGTTTCAGGAGCCACTAGGGAGTACCAGACAACAGAAAAGGATTAGGTTGTTCCTTTGCAGACATGTACATATCACTAGCACAAAGCATGAACTTCAGTGGAACAACTCATTTTAGACCCTAATTTACTTTTACTGCAGTTTGTTGTTATCTAGTCTTAAAGCTGTTGCTGAGAAAATTCAATCACCACTGTGGTTTAAAATTCTTCTACACATGGTAAAAATTAATCCCATATCAATACATAGCCACAAATAAATAGTATATGCTGTAATTCATTCTGTTGCTGACATACTAGTTGCCTGACTTGTTTTGGATGGCTGAGGGGTCCTTCTTTAATGTTTTTAGATTACATGGTATGGATGGCAGCCTCTCCCTGACAATTTCACCATTGCTTATGACTATGTTAGAGATGTTTTAAATGTGCTGGTCACCAAAAAGATGTTCTGATGCCCATACTGAGACCTTTAATAAAGACTAAGTGTGACCACATTGCTGTTTTAGCAGTTAATGTCACACCTGAGTGAAAAGATGAAAGGTGAAAATCC
Source organism: Strix uralensis (assembly GCF_047716275.1). Taxonomy (NCBI): domain Eukaryota; kingdom Metazoa; phylum Chordata; class Aves; order Strigiformes; family Strigidae; genus Strix; species Strix uralensis. The sequence goes on along the minus strand of NC_133975.1, from coordinate 110,071,800 downwards.
TCATGAAGCCTTATTCTTCTTTTGCTGTTATTGTTCAGTGCATCCCTCTGAGACCCACAAAATGCATCATCAGTATAAGTGAATAAAGCCTTTCAACAGCTCTGTGAAGTACCTGGTACTTCTGCCTCTGCATTTCTGATGGAGACTGAACCACTAAGAAGCAAATGGCTTCGTAAACGATGTCTGAGATGCAGACGCTCTCCTGTTTTCTCCTCCTGTGATTTAACCTTGTGGCCTGCATCTACTTTTCCAGTGTGATAGTTGTTGACGGTTTGAGGCAAATCCCATTAAAATCAGCATGAGTCGTTCTGCTGGCTCTTATCAGGCTCTCTGTTCTTTGGTGTTATGGTAACAGTATGACCCATGGTTGACTTGTAATTATACACTTGAGAAGCAAAGAGAGTGGTAGAATGAAGCTAATGTTTTATTCCAGTAATAAGCTGACTGAATAGGGCAGGATTTACTGCAGCTGGCCAGGACTAATGGCTATGAGTATTGTGGTGACTGTGAGCTTGCTCTCTCTCGTTCGAGTGGAAATTCTGAGGAATAACGGACTCCACCAAGACTGAAACGTACTTACTAGTGGGAATAAAATGGACCACGTGATATGGGGGTGTCTGTCTCTGGGCTGGGAATGCTTCCAGGCAACAGATGAGGAGCCAGCTTATTGGAAGTTTGGGTCAGGACACACAAGCTGCTGCTGAAAGGGCTTGTCTACAGTTGTCTTCTGCACATCCAAAGAGGGAATCTCCTCTAAGGGAGAGAGGGTTTTTTTCCCATTCTGTTTCCCATTGCTGGTCTTCCAATTCTTTGATTAAATGAGCAAAATGTGGACCTACTTACATACAATGGTGACTAATACTTTTTAGGTGTTGGGGATCCCCCCTGAAAGCTCCCTACAGCATGGGTGCTGTGTCCTTCCTCTCCCAGCATGCTGTGATACAGGGCTGGCTGCTAGCATATGTACCATCTGCACTTAGCACAGGGAGGAAATTAAATACAAAGATTTTTACCAAGAGTCATGAAAACCTGGGGTGTGGATGGATCCCCCTTTCCTCAGTGTAAAAGCTGCCATTGCCTAAATCCTGGGTGAAGTTCCTTTGTGTAGATGGCTAGATTAACTTAAAAGCTGCCATGAAACTTAATAAAACACTATTAAATGCATAAGCCTCTAGTCTTCCCCTCCGTCCACAGTATGTCCTCTATAACCAACACTGATTATACAATAATGTCTGGATTTCTAGCACTGTGTTTTTTCCTACAGATGAAAATGTTAACTATGCTAAGGCTGTAAACTTCCCTTGTAGATTTTCAAGTAAATTAGTGTGTTTGTGTCTATCCACTTCTTACAGTATTACAGTATCACCTAGTAGTGCCAGGCCTTGTTGTCTGAGGTACTGTACCAACACAAAAGAGGAAGTCTGCTTGCACATTTACAAGTGGTATAATTATTTATATATTTATAGTAGTTTTGCTTGTATTCTAGCTCAGATCAAAAAGTAGCTTCATATTAAAATAGAAGCATCATTCTATTAGTCTTTTGTGAGGGCTGGAGGAGTAAGATACAGAAAAGCACATACATACGCATATGGCAATAAACATCTATGTACCTTGAAAGACCAATACTTTGGAAGTATAACAGTGTAACAGCACTAAATAATCTAGAAAACATTTCTGTTCTCCATGCAGTAGTGTATCTAGGAGGCACATGAATACTTGGAGTACAGCAGTCTCCTCTAGCTGACTTGTTGCTCCCATGGTCATTTTACATAAACTGTAGTCATGCATGTGTGCATGTGCATCATTATGAAAATAAGTACATTCTTCTACTGCCTGAATTCAACAAAAATGAACATTTGTATGAGGGCAGCTTGTATGATTCAGACAGCATTCTGAACTTCCACTTTGATTTTTGAAGCTTTCATTGAAAATGGTACTGTGTTATAGTTCCTTCCCATCATCTGAATTCCCCATAAATAAGAACCCTGTTTAAAGCCAAATTCAATGCTCATGAAACTCCAGAGATGAATTTGACTCATCGTACTATAGGCAATTATTGTTATATGGATTTTTAATCTGGTTTCTTCCTCTACATTTTTTTTTTTTTGGTTGGGCTTTGTTCTTGGACACACTCTGCTTTATTCTATTGTTATAATTCAGCTCCAGTTACCCTCTTAGAACTGCTTTTGTTTCTTATTCTCATGGATTTAATTCAGAAAAAAAATACAAATATTATGATGACTTTTGTCACTAAACCTATTGGATATTAACTCATACATGCCAGTAATGTCATGAGATAATTTTTTAAAATTGCTACATGCAATATCAAAATTTACATCAGAACCAAGTAGAAAACAATCTCTATAGTCATATAACCCCAGACACTTTTTCATTTTGAAAGCTCGGTAAAAAATCTGGCTTTAATTTTGACTTGTGGTTCTTGTTAGGGCTTGTTAACTTTATTCATCTTTCTTCTTACCCATGCAGTGCTTCCTCATTTTTATATTTAATATTAGTACTTTAATTGCCAATAGCTGAATCAAATAGCTACTGCAGTATGAGTATTCCAGTTAGGATTTCTCTTCTATGTAATCATCTATTCATTTTTAACCTGAAAGAAAGAAAACAAAAATATTGTAGGGGAGTAGCACACTTTTTCTCAGATTCCAACAAGGTAATTTCTTTATTTTTAAAGAAAATCTTCTGATAGAGCTACCAAAGAAGAAACAAATACCTCTTTCAAAGTCATCCTTTGGATGCTCTGCTTTCCTCAGTCGTTGTCATCTGTTATGAAGAAAAGTAGTTTAGAAAGATATGGACAGCACTCATTTTATTGGGGTAGAATTTGGTTTTTAATTTGGGACAAGGACCCTCTGTTAGAGAAACAATTATAATAAACATTTTATCATCCCAGTGGACTGTCTTTCACATTGTCTAATCTAATGATGTTACTTCAAGCTTTTCATGGAATCACTTGGAAATTCCAAGGAATTATGTAATTTTGTTTCCTATTTTGCTGCTAACGGATGCAGAATTGACAAACGCCGTGCTTTCTCCCAGAAACTATTTACTTTTCTTTTGTCATTGACCTGATCTAAAAAAAATTAATTTTTTTTTTACACTGAGAGTGAATGGAAAGTTTAACAGCTTAGAAAAAACAGCATCTTGTTTTCTGTTTGATGCTTCTTGCTTAGTCCATTTCTGTGTAACTTCCATTCTCCACATCCTCAGCAAACACACAAAACAACTTTCAACACTAGAGATTTTCCTTGGGACTTGGCTTGCACATATTTTTAACTTCCTTTTTATGTTTTGTAATACACACTCTCCACTGAGGAGGGACATCTATGTCACAAAGGTAATTTGTACAGGAGAGTCTTCCTCCCAAGATATCAATAATCTCTGGAATAACATAGTCTAAATATATTTTTATGGCTTCAACCTTCCTCCAAAGGTAGAACTCTTTCTCTAATCAGCTAGGAGAGATTGATTAGCTGCATCAGCTCCTAATCATGGAGATGGTAATGGCCCTGCAGTTGTATAGTAGTTTCTTCTTCTGTTTCCTTTCATTTTGCAATGATGCCTGCCACTGTTTGAAATAAAGTTAAAGATGTGCTGTAACTTGAGGTAGGCAAGGGAAACCTGTTTGTAGTTTCATCTCCTTGCAGTACTTCATAACATAAGTTATGAACAGTTCACAACAGAACCTAAATTAACAGTTTATCTGGAAATGTGCTAGGAGAATGTATAAAGCTCAACAAGGAACCGATAATTTTTAATTTTTAATTTTAATTTTAATGCTACATGAATGCCATTAATTGCAGATCACTAAGTGGATTGCACCTGATATATCGATACAAACTCACAAGAGTAGATAAGAGGGTCAGTCTGTTGATACTCCTGGGCATGCAGGTGCTATGTTACTGTGTCACTGAACTCAATCTCCACTCAGGGCTTTGTTTGGTTTGGAAATGTTATGTCGGAATTGTGCACCTATTTAGGGGAGGTATGTCTTTGTACTAGATACACTGAGGGGAAGAAAGAGAAGCATGTACCTCAATTTACATCTTCCTAGAATTGCTTGGAAATTTTTCTGGACTGGAGCTGTGGCACTAAAATATGTGAAGGCAAATTCACTTTTCCAGCATGTAACTACGCTGAAGCCAATTGCACTAGGGTTGCAAGAATGGTCTTAAGGAGAAAGCTGGGTTGTTATCCTTTGAAAATGATCTCAGGGTGGATCTATAATGTTATTTATTTACCATGCTCCTCAACCAGTAGCAGTAAAGAGTAAATTATTTAATGATGAAACGTCATCACTCTTTACATTATATTGTCCGTGTCTGGCTCATGGTATTTGCACCTAGTATGTTTTCTCAGTGTGGTACAGAAACTAAAACTTGTCCTAAGTGTTTACAGAAGACCTAAAGGTGAAAATAAACAGCAAAGATGGTATTTTTGTCATTCTTTATACATAGCCTTTTTCAGACTAGCATAAGCGCTGGAGTTCAGAATCATTGGCTGTTTAATGCAGTCTAATTCTTTTAAATCCAGTATTTCTCTAAGTCATACTGCAGATTTGTTGCATAATTTCACTTTTTCATAATTAAAATAAGATGATTCTGAAACTTTTTACCATCAAGTAAAATTCTACTGTTTATCCTCCTTTTCAAAACACATGCAATATGATCTTCCTTTCTTCCCACTTATGTTCTGGAGAAGATGTAAGCACCAGTGCTAAAAGGTATTATATAGCAAATAGAGTTGCAGTTATCTTTTAAAGATACACCTTAAGGAGGTGGATAAATTGCCAGGAGTGCAGGTTATGTGGCAGAAATGTTTGCCTAAAACAATCAGTGAAAATCTCTGGAGTCTGTTAAAGCTGGGAAACTTCTCACTTGTCAAGGAAATGTCTCACTTGTTAAGACACCTGGTCTGCCCTGGTTTTCTGTCTGCTTCCAGAGAACCTTGTCCCATAGGTACATCTCCCATTACTCCTGGATGAGGCTGTGGTACCTGCTGTCTCTAATCCATCCCTCAGTTCAGTCTTTTTGATCTTCCTGCATGCAGAGGGTCTACTCAGTTTCCTCAGTAGTGCTATACACTTGAAAACTGTAGCAAACGTGGGGAAAATCTTAGCATGAAAACAAAAAATCCCAAACGGCCATTTGCTTCTCTTAAATCTCCACAAAAAAGAAGACAAGAGTTTCAGGTCCCACCCTTAAACATGATCCAGGCCTCACTAGCAGAGCCAGGCCTCATTTTAAAGATGATTTGGCAAAAGAAACACAGACAGGAAAGTTTCCTGCAGCTAGTTTGTTTGAGTGATGACCTTTATCTTTCTCCAAATGAAAATGAAAACTCTTCCTACGCTGCATGACCTCTGGTGAGATTTAGTCAGTTGCATCATGATGAGACGATGTTATATATCAACATCTGTTTCTACTGTGTCCATTTCCCATATGTATCTTTCCATGTTATGAACTTTTCCTCTCTTTATCTTTTTCTCTCTCATTTTTGCTCCTTCTTAATGCTTTTTTTTTTTTTTTTCTTAATTACACCTTCTCTCACCCAGTAGTGTGACAGTGAGAAGGAAGCTCTATGCACAAGAGAGGAATGAAGACATTTGCTTTTGCTTTTTCCCCAGTTTCATAGTCTTTTGCAGTTTAACTAGTTACCTCTGCTGGAAGGGACCTCTGCGATGACTTTGCCAGACTGCAAGTGTTATAACGGACTCCAAATTAAATGAATTTCTATGCTGGCACCAAAAGCATAGCTTTGCATGTGTTCCTGATAGGAATGGGCCAGGGAAGGACTTTTTAGATGCAGTTGGTAAGAATGTTGGCTGGAAAAATATTAACTCTCCACTGAGAATGAATAAACTCTTAGTACAAAGTAGCATGCCAAATTCAAGTCAGAAATTTTATCTTTTTCCTGCATTCTCTCTCTTAATCTAGGTCTTTAGTTAATTCTTCTTTCCAGTAGCTGTTTCCTTTGGAAAACATTGTGCTTGCAAAGACTTTCTTTGTGTAAAAAGCTCTGATTTCAGCTATTATTTCTCTGATAGCTGACTAGGTTATAAAATCCTCAAAGTTAAACATACCGTGCAGAATACAAGCACAGCATGTATAATTTGAAACCAAATCTTAAATATACAGCTCATGGCAAATACTGAAACTAATGCTTAATGGTAATATCATTGTCACTTACCCTTCGTGATGCTCTAAAAGCTACATATTTAAGAGGGCTCTTAAGTGTATAAGGACTTTTCTGCACTACGGCTCTTCTTTATCTACAAAACTGTTTTCTGTGCAGGTGATTTTTTTTCTTAATTGTCATTTCGATACCTTTTTCTTGCAGATGAGATTCTTTTTTGCTTGTCATGTGGAAGCCTGTAGAGCCTCTGCCTTTGCAACAACAGCTTTTCTTCTAGAATCTGCCCTCCAGTCATGACAAATTTCTGAATTTGTTTCTGAGAAGGCAGAGGAGAGAGATTCCTTTTCTGAACCAGCAGTGCTATTCACTATTATTGACAGAAGAAAGACAAGGACAGTACTTGAGGATACTGTTGCTTTGTTAACCTTTCTGAACAAGGGCTGTCCATCTGCTTGCATAGTGCACAGCACAGTAAAGCCCCAGTTCTGAGAGAGACTTTTTGGCACTAAGATAAGATGAGTGGTTAATAGTAAATCTGCCATGGAGCATGACTCAGCCTTGGTAGTAAGATAAACAGATGGAACAAAATAGGTCTCTTCAGTCTCAGGTTTACATATACTGCAGATTCTAAGCTGAATTCAGCCCTGAAGCATGACATCCAAGCAAGAACATTTCACCAGATCAAAAGATTCATGGATCACATGGAGGCCATATGAAACTGAAGTTAGTATCTAGAAAAATTGCTTTCTAAGGGTCAGAAAGAATCCTATGAAGCACTGAGGTATATGGACATATGTAACTTAAGGTAGCAGTCAAAAAAAAAAAATGCTTTTATGATTCCTTAAGTTAGGAAATTTGGGTCTGGTAAGGGTCCCTCTATACGTCTGATGACAGCCAAGAGCATACTACATGTGACAATGAGATTCACAGGAAACAAGCATATGGGAAATGGGATCCCACTGCAGGAGCTAGCTGGAAAAACCTAGAGAGCTCTGTGGAACTGCCACCGCAAGTACACTTAAAATACAAGGTGAACACATTAACTAGTGGCTTCTAGTAGCCTTTAGATTGGCTCTTTATGGTGCTGTAAGAATTGGTTATAACCATTTTAGAAATGAAAGTGTATAAAAGCAGCTTTGCCTGTGGAAATGTTTGCTCGTTTCCAAGGCTCTGCAGCAGACAGCACAAGTGGATGTAAGGCGTAAGCCCCCTCTCTCTGCAGCAGTATGTTGACAGAAGAGGAGAAATGTGATACAGACTTATTTCATCCTCTTACATCTTTCTTGTACCTCAGGAACACATTCATGTGCAGTGAGAAGAGCTGAGCACAGAGCTCTAATATGACACACATTTGTTTGAAGATATATGATCATCAGGAAGCCCACTTAAGGGGATCCATTTTGTCCTTTTTCACACCCATTTCCAAGACTGCATCTATCCAGATGAGCAGTGGCGTTAACGTTGCTTAAGCTAATTTGGTTTTTTTTTTTTTTTTTTTTTTCCCAGGAGATGCTCTTATCCACAGTGTGAGTACCTGTGGTTGAACAGCTGCAAAGAGATAGCAGTCTCAGCATGATGCAACTTTATTCTCACAAAGGCAGAAATGTTGAGTCTTGCTATTCGAAAGGCTGTAAAAGGAAAACTGCTTAATGTAGAAGTAGCAGTGCTAGCAACCTTAGCTGTGCTTTTATTAATACATGTACTCCTACTTTTGGTGGAGACTACACTGCATTTAAAAACTGCTTGAAGATGCTTTTTAGGGGATCTAAACCTGTCTATGTGGGTGGGTTATTTTAAACAGCAGCAGCAGATTTTAATCATGCTGCAGATTTCACACTTGAAAGTATTCACAAGATGTCCCATCCTCAGCCTGCTGAAGAGCTAGAAAATGTTAGGCTTAACTAGTTTAGTGTTGGTGAACATATAGAAGGATTTCCATCTAGCAAGCAGATGAAGGTACATCAGAATGAAAAGAAAATTCACATCTAAGGAAGAATTGGAAAAAAATGTAGTATTCATCTCATCTTTTCAAATTAGGCCTTGGGTGAGAGCCTAAAAATTTTGTTTCTAGAAGGATTAGGAAGTAAATGTCTTCACTTTTCAGTGTCCCTATTACAAGATTATATCAGAGTTCATGATGAGTTGTTAGGGTGAAGAAATACCCAAAGTTCAAGGCACTGAACTTCTGCTGATGCCTATATTTGATAGTTGCTAATCTAGCTTCTTATAGTGGACTTAGAAAAATGAACTGTTCTGACTTAATCCTTTCTCCTTGGAATGGCCAGCAATTCATATATATATATATATGGTACCCGTTTATCTCTCTCATTAGCTCAGTATCATCTTTCCATTTTTTCTTCCCATATGCCCACTTGTCTGTGACAAAGACATCAATAAAGAATTAATGCTGTCTCTCTTCTCCCATCCCACTCAGTACAGTTTTGCATCTTACTCAATCCCAATGATTGTGAAATTTCAAACAATGATCCATCAAGTTCTTTCTGAATGCCTGAGGCTTCAGAGAAAGGCAGTACCCATGTCACATCTCCGTGCCTTTGGTCCACAGTTTAGTATTGTGTCTTCTTTGGAACACAAAACTGGATTTCATCCCTGATCTTTGGCGATCTGCTGAAAGAACAATGCGTGAGATGTTACTAACCCTCTCTTAATGTGTAGAATTATAGAAGGTGGTGTCATGAAAGTTTTCTTTCCAGTCCTTACAGTAATCCATCTCAAGTACTTTCCAATATGTACCTGAAACAACATATTGAACAACTGGGTGTATTATCTGTTGGGAAAAACTTCTCCTTTGCCCCACCTCAGTATTTCACATGCTCTTTTCAGTAAGGAAGTTTTTAAATTAACAATTTCACAGAGAGAAAGGAGTAAGAGATGCTGCAAGGTGAGAGCTGATCTCATTTAGATTTCTTAACAGACAACTTGCAAAACTCATGTTCCTAGTGCAATACTACTGCTCCTGTCCAATTCATCCCTGTGTGCCTCAGATTTTGGGCAGGAGGAGGCAAAGATGGGCCATAACAAGGCTTTTCAAACACCAGTGGTTGTAGTGCCTTGGTAGAGGTGTGGGTGAGAGACGGGACATGACAAAATGACCTTCAATTCCCTCCATCTGAAAACTTGTTTTGGAGACTTGTTCCATCAGGGATCCAATATGAGGGCCAACCCTGTGACCTGCTTAGACTGCCTGAAGAGGTCCAGCTGACCTCTTAACCCTCTTTCACCTGAGGGCTGTTCCAGTTTTATTCCCCTTCTCTAATATTTTTTTTCTATTTTATGTAAATCAGGATGTCCTCTTTAGTCATATGTACATTGCCCCCAGTTCTAAATCCTAGAAATCTCATTATATGTTATAACCCTGAGCTCCATAGATGTTATTTGAGACAACTTGGCACAAAATTATTTTCCTACTCTTTGTGAGACATGAAATTGCACACTCCAGGGCATGCTGATGAGATAAATATCTTCTTTGCTTTGTGTTAAATTTCTTGAATTCTAGTCCCTTAATGCAACTATATTTGATGCAAAGCAGTGCAGGAACGAGAATCAATACACTCTATCCTTAGTGCTCTTAAGGGTACTACAGTTATGTGTTTGAAAGATTTCCTGGAAATTTCTGTCCCTCAGATATTTTCTCTCTTTGTCAGTTTGTCAAACCCAGCCACAACATAAAAAGAGTGATTGGAGACAATATAGTTTTCCTTTTGGCTTTTTATTTGGCCATATGACTCAGCAAGAATTGTTAACTTGAACTCCAGATAAATGGTATTAATAGATGTTTAGAAATGTGCAGGGGTAGCCCAAACTGCATCTCCATTTTGAGACATTTGTGTGATTCTCCTGATTTTCTGTTGATTGCAGGAAAGCACTATGGGAGAAAGCAAAGCCAGTGAGAAGGTGGTAATAAAAGAGCTGTGATACCTATTTTACAGTAGAACCAATAGGAATAGAATGTTTTATGAAACTGCTTCAACTTCATCTTTTTCCTTTGTCACATTTGTACTTTTCTTCACATTTTCCTATCCCAGAACACACTTTTTCTTTGGCGTGAAAGTTTACTTTGTTCCTCTCTTCAAATCCTTCATTAAAAGCATTTAGGGAAGCTGTTCATATCAAACATTCTCTGTTGGCATCTTCTTTATGTGTCTGGCCAGATGTGAGATGGAATTAGGCTTCATTGGGTTGTAAAGCACTTTTAGAGCTAAAGTTGGGGCTGGGAAGAAGTGCAGTATTTATGCAATGTAAACAAGCAATAGAAGTCAGCAAGGCGGAAAGGATGATTAGGAAGCTGGTCACAGAAGTCTAAACTGGAAGCCTAGGAGAGTGTTTATCAGCTTTTAAATCCAGTCATATTTAGGGCAAGAGCGAAGTATACAAAAGCTGCGGGTTGTGGCAAAGGAAACTTGGATGTATATAGCTTATAGCCCCTGTGAAGGGTACACTCAAAAACCAGCTTAGATCTAGTCAAAGACAACAACCTAGTATAACAAAAGTATAGTTACATTGTCCTTACAATTTTATTGTGAGGTCTATCTTCAGATGTGAGGTTGATTTCTGCTAGATCAAGCCACCTAATCTACCTATGCTTCAGGCTACTTTTCTGTGAAGGAGGTGGTGGTTTATGATTTTTTCTTTTTAAAAATGCTTTGAAATTTACAGTGGTGAGGCAAAATTTGCTAGTGATAATTTCAGTAGAGATTTGTTGAACTGTGGTGAAAAACAAAGTATTTTCCAAATATCTGAAGAAATGGAGCACCATGTTCTCACACGGTGTGAACTGGAGAGGCTCCAACTGATGTCACTGGATCTGTGCTGATCTATGCATCAGCTGAGAGTCTGACCCGCTCTTTATGAAAACCATTTCATAAAAGGGTGGAAAACTAACATACAAGTCCTCTGCCTCTGCCTGTGGTCTTATTGTTGGTCATTGGCTCAGTCCTTTCAGCATAAATTCTCCCTGCTAGAAGCACCTAGTGCTCCAAGTGACAAATGTAATGCTGAAATCATGAAAAAATGGTGCAGTCAGAAGTCTGGCATCTGAGAAGCTGTACTTTTGCAGAATTTTCAGCCAATTTGTAATAGTGTTTCAGAACTGGCACACTAACAGGCTTAAATGTGCTTTAATCTGCTTATGTAATTTAAGCACCTCTGGGAGTGGTGGGCATTCATTAAATTATTTGTTATGGTGGGAGTTGTATCATATTCAGCCAGATGCTGCTTTCCATGAGCTATGCTATTGTGCCTGGCCCAAACTAAGCTGAATAACTCCATCAAATTCGATTAGGCTATAAAATAAGTCTCTGCTATGTATTAAAATGCATCAGAGCACATCCTTGGCTCTTCTATGCACCTGAAAAGGTTTCCTGAATGTAACTTTATCAGCCATGCTACAGCTGACAGTTTTTCCCCTTCCTTCGATATTACTTTTGACTTTTTCTACATCATTACCCATCCTACAGACAAATGCTCATAACGGCTGATTTAGTTGAGAAGGAGAAACACATTGCTGTGAAATGGCTCAGAGGTCTCCCTTATTACTGTATATTGCAGGAAGGTATCCAAATTAGAGCAAAGTTGATTTTGAAGGAAACAAAGAAAAATTATTCAAGTCCATGTTCTGCATTTGATGTCCATGTTCTCATCATTTGATGAATTAATACACTTGATAGCAACATAGCCCTGCATATTTTGCAAACATGGATCCAGTCCTGTGTTTCTCCCATGCCCAGATTGCCCTTGATCTGAACAGGAGTTTGGAATTTGCTAGGAATGTGAAGGCAAACAATCATATAAGACATGTGCTCTCCTGACATAGGTAAGATAAGACCAGAAGACTCATACATGTAAATAATATACACAACTGCAGTGTCTCTTTTTTTTTTTAGTTATTTTCTGAAACATTTTCTCTAGGAGCTCTACTACATTTATTTATAGTTGAAATTGTCAACATCTACTAGATAAGCCTGAAACATGTTTTCCGTCTTAATTTCTCTATTGGCTTCCAAGGAAGGATAGTTGTGTCTATTTGCAGAACACCAAGCACTGCTCCTTTGTGGCTTTGTGCTCTGTAATCTGTGCTTGAACCAGTTCAGTTTGATTCTCTTGAACTGACTGTTTAGATTGCAGCCAGTTCCCAAAGCGTCTATTATAACCCCATCTCCAGTGTAGCCTTTTCTTTGCCTTTTTGCTGTTCTGTTTTTCAGGACCGGCTTGGTATTCTACTTCCTGCCACGTTGCCCAAGTGCTGTTTCACCTCTTACAGTCTCTGGGCATGTGGGATTTCATCTGTTACACTCTGCCTACCCAAACTGGGACACTGATATCTCTGTCCCCTAGTTCTTGAAGCTTCTGGATCACATCCCTAGTCACATCCCTAGTGCTGCTTCCCATAGTCCAAACGCTGTCATTTATTTAAAAAGTAACATACACAAAAGACAGCATGCCAAGTCAGAAATCATAAAACACAATCACTGCTAAATAATGTGCCCTATAAGAGCTATGTGTAGGTTTCTGTAGGTGTCAGCAGCTGCAAAAAGTGTTGGGTTCAAGTCCTGTAAATCCTTTCTTAAGAGAAACATTTATGGTTTGAGCACAAGCCAGAGCTATATTCTTTCTTTTCCTGAGTCAAAGAAATAAAAGTATAAGTTCTTATGTCACATTTCAAAGATTAGTTTTCTCAACTTGCAAACATTCAAGAATCTTTTGGAACATGAAATGATAAAATATTTTTATAGAGTGGGGAAGAAAACAAAAACCCGCAAGAAACATAATAACCATGTATATCATCTGTGCAATAAACTGAAAACTAACAAATGGTTTCACTGGAAATTTGGCCAGCTTCAGAGTTCCCAGCTGCAACTATCTGAAATGAAGCTGAAAACAATCACAGAGCAACCCTGAGCCTCTTAAAATCCACCTGTAAGTCCAGACAGGTTTAGCAAAAGTGAAGACCATGGGGATGTGGTTGTCTACACCATTCTTCTCAAGCTCTGCAGCCAGGCCTTGTTGGATGAGGAGTTCCAGGGTCCAACCCTGGCATAGACACTGCTGAGTCCCACTGACCATGAAGTTTAGCTCTGTGCTGTCATCCTCCGGTTGGGCATGGTGAAATCAGCTCTGGCCACTGCAGTTCTGTTAGGTTCAATTTTAAATTAACTGGGTGCTCTCTGCTCAGTAGCACTTTGCTAGTCTAGACTGGACTACTTCTGAGCAATGTCCAAGCAGAGATCATGGAGGGGAAGCCCACCTCTGGAAGGAGACCAAGCTCCCTGGCACAGTGTCCCAGACCCTGAGAGAGAAAGAGAATGAGCTCTACCTTCCCTTTTGGACCTGTTTTCTAATGGCAGACTGATACGTGTAAAAACAGAAACATGTGCTTAGATCAACACCTATCTTCTGCAGCCCTTCTGACTTTTCCTTGACTGTAGTAGGCACAGCAGCACTCTCATAGTTTATACTGCTGGAATACAAACAAATGTAAAAAGAGCAGCAAATATGGTGTATAGAACATAATGTATAAGGAACATATGGCTGACCTGACATTAGACTTCAGTGGGTCTGTAAATGCAGTAGCTTCATCCACTAGACCATTCTTTGCCTAAACCAAAAAAACTCACACTGCTGGTGAAGTGAGAGGGTCTCATGCCACCCCATGGCCTGTGAATAACAATTTATGCAACACTCATCTAAGGTAACTACTGTGTTGAATACATTCTCTTGGAGTCAAACTTTTAAAACTCACAGAAGTTAAATAAAAGTGTTTATATATACATGGAGTTTTATCACATGCATCTGGAGCCAATCAAACAGTTCCCTAATGAAATGTATAATGGCAATCCAAGGACAAGTTTTAAAAATACACACACGTTTTAGGAAACGTTTTAGATGGAAAGCCAGTTTTCCAACCACTGGAAAATGACAAACATTACCATGTTATCCTCAAAGGTGTCACATGATTTAGTAAGAAATTTTAAATGGGGTTCATCAGGTCTGAAGGAAATGTTGCCAACAGTGCTACCAGATTTAACAAGGGTGGAAGGGAAGGATGTTACTGAAATGCTTAACTCATTTGGGACTAAGAACAGTTAATGAGCTCCTGACATGGGAGGTCTTGTTCCAAGTAATTTCTCAGAATTCCTGGAGTATATTAACCCTGGTCTGTTCCCAATGGAGTTGAGGAAAATGAGACCACTACTCTGTGTGGGACCAAGGCCGACCCATTATTTACTACCTTATGGTAGCCAAAGAAGACATAGTATTTTGGGTTTCTTGTGTTTATTTTGAGATTGAAGATGGAAAGCTATGGGGTTTGTTTCTATTTTGCTGTTGTTTCTTATGTGTGTACCAAAATACAAACATGGGCAAAATGTAACATCCAAGATAACTCATCACAGATGCTTTTGGCCCACCTAAAAGTAGAAGAAATGTTGTTTTGGCTTTCCTTAACTTCTTTGAACCTGAAAACTGTTGTGATTTCTAAACAATGCTTTAATATTAATAGACTAATCAAATGGAAAATATTCCATTTCAGTGTTGGAAATAGTAGTTGCATATTACCAGCTGGAGTCTGGTTTTTGTCCCATGTATCACGTTCCTTTTGGGTAACCTTGAAGAAATGTGATTATATCGATATGAAAGGAAACAACAGGACTATGAAGAGACTACAATAGACCTCAGGGTAAATCTTGTTTTCTTGAAAGGTGTTTTATTCTATTAGCACTTCTCACAGTGAATTTCATAGTAGTTACCAGCCCCAATTTGATTTCTCTTGAACAGAAATTCTCTGCAGCTAAAAAGCTATGGCATAATAGTAGTGAGGTAGTTTTGTCTTTCTTTGCCAGAGATTTCCTGTTCTCTTCCATGTGTTCAGGTGCTGAATGAAGCACCAGTTTCCACAATGCTGTTATTATTTATCACATCTGTGGAGTTCCTATCTTGAGACATCTTGGAAAGACGTTATTTGGGAAAAGTTGAGTTGCTACCTGATAACCTAAACCAATGTAAATATGTCTTTTGTGGAACACACAAATACTGTCACTGACATCTGCAGATCAGTTTATCCACAGAGGTTAGGTAACTCTCACTGATAAAACAGGTAATAGATAAAAATCAGAAGAAACCTATTATAAAGACTCCTCTTCTACTCCATAGAGAACAGTCTTTCCCACCATAGTTTTGGGGGTTTAATTTGTGTTATTACAAAGCACTGCATATGTTAAAAAATTAAGTGATTACATAAAATAATATAGAAGAGAATTATAGCATAAGAGCCCTAATGCAAATTTGGGTGTGGCTGAGTATCAGAACAGGTGAGTAGATGCTGAGAATTTGGTGTATGCCATTACGGAGCCTGAAGGGAAAAATATTCATTCCTTGCTAAAGCACATATGTGGTAGGAAAATATTTTCATGAAGAAAATATAAAAACTATTTACAGAGTTTATAACTCAAGAAAGACACAGTTGTAATGACAGAATGAAAGGGTACATATTACCTGAGACAACGCAGTTCTAGTGTAGAACACAATGGGGTCATTTAGGAGTGGTTCTAGCTTCAAAACTACTCCCATCATAGGAAGAACAGCTCAAATGGACCAAAACAGTCATGGATTATGAGGTCTGAATGGCAGACACACCTGCTGACATTTTTCTATCTGCCAATTTTTTATAACCTTATAAACAATCAGCAGGTGGGGCAAACACTACATTTTCTACTTTCACCACCCACAGAAAAAGTTGCTCTGTAGGAAGCTCTGAGACCTAAGAAGCTCTGAGATTCTGGTGAGCTTGGAATGAAATACAAAACTAGAACCCTGACCACTTATGGTTACTGACATTTTCATGGCACTTCTTGTGTGAATAGCAGTGCTGGCATCAGCGGGCTGGCTGGTGCCAGCGGGGGTCAGCACGTTCTGCTGACCTGAAAAGTCTCGGTGCTGTTTCAGTTCTGTGCAATATGCTCATGGATCAGAAGCCCTTAGTTTGTGCTGTGTGCAACTAAACAGCTGGAAAGTTCCATCTTCACGGTGAGTAAAGCAGGGACTGATGTGATTTAAATTTGTTAGGTGCTTACCAAGAAGATACACATCAATGAGATATGCAGAAAAACCACAGTGTGGATGTGAAGAACCTCAGAACTATATTGCACCCACAACTTACACAGTCTGCATAGCTCTCTGGATCCCTTTCAACATGAAAAAGTCCAGTATGCCTCTAGAAGGATATTTTGATGTGGATGCTTGCTTTAAGAGGATGGAAGAGGAAAAACGCAATGGAAAGTTGGACTGGCATCCCAGCCCCATTCATGTTAATGGCAAAAATCCCTACGATTTAAATAATTTAGGATATTGTCTTTAATTGGTTCTGGTTACACAATCTTCTATTAATGTCTTTCTTCCCACAGTTTCTCTGAAGGAATGTGCTCTAATGAGAAAATGTTCTGTCCATTTTATTAAGGACAGAGTGCTAGCCATGAAGACAGTTCCCATAAAAATCACCATGCAGAGGTGGATTAAATCACAAACACCAGGGCCAAGGGCCGCAGCTGCTGGAGTCATGTGATTATCACATTACTCAAGCTTCTGTCTTTTGTTTGGGGAAAAAAAAAAAGACTTTAAAAACACAATTACTCTGTAATTGAGGAAGCAGCATTTGAAAACACAGACAGCCCTGAGAGGTATGAATTGTATCACAATAGAAAACCGAATCCTGATTCATTGGCTAAGTCAATGCAACAACCTTCTTCATCTCAAAAAGTGCCTTAAAGTGTTTGGCATGCACACATCCCTCCCCTCTCATCTCCCTCTTGCACACCTCAAAAAAAAAAAAATTTCAAAATTTAACTGAGGTGCTTCAGTTCGGGATATTGGCTCAGAGGTCATGACCAAAGTCCTCAAACTCCATTCTGTTCTGTGGACACAAGTAGCCAAAATTTTACTCCTGACCAAATGCGCCTCCTGATCATGCTTTGTACACCTGAAAGTCAGGCAGACACATGGCAGCTGTCAGTGCTTGTCCCAGGCAATTGGGCTGCCTGCAGAAATCCCTTGCGGTGAGCTCTCCTCCTTCCACACCCCAGTTTTAGAGCCTTGGCTCAGCATGGGCTGTGAGTGAAAGTAATTGCAACCAGCAGTTTTGCAGCAACTGAATCCAAGAGCCTTTTTTTTTTTTTTTTTAGGGACTTGTTACTTTAGGATATGTTGTCTTTAATCTCTTCTACTTGCAAAAGGAAGTCTTGTCAGAAATTCACTGTAAAGAGGAATGGGAGAGTCAAATAAATGGTTACACTAGGTTGTCACTGATGGCCCATATGGGCTTAAGACACAATAAAATAGAAGGATTAACCAAAATATGTGTTGCTTCATGTCAGAAGTTGGTTACATCACTTAAGAGTTCATCTATGGGAACAGCCTGACTTGAGTTCTGGTAGGAAAGGGGAAATGACAGTGTCATTTTGAGATGAGGGAAAAGATAGGAACAGCCCCATTGTCTTTCTAGGGAGGGTAGGGGACTGGAACAGAGACCTTTGCCATTACACCTCACTAGGAAAAGAAGACCATGCTGGCCTGGGAGGTACAGTGACACTTTGCCAATATGATTGCAGAAGAGAACAGAGCCTTCTTCTGTGGCTGTGCTAGGACAGCAGGCTGTCTTCTTCCAGCCCTGCTGGGCACTCTTGATTGGCAGTTCTCTTTTCCTTCCCACAGCAAAAGGTTAAAGAATGAGCATGCTCATTTCCCCAATAGGGGAGTGAATCGTGTACCTGTTTCTTGGATGGGAATTTTGTCTGTTGCTTATATCTGTGTACATGTGTCCTTTTGTGTTTATGTAGCATGGCTGACATTTTTCTGTGGAGATTAAAAAGTTAAATACCTGTAGAGGATTTTAGGGTACTTATTTTTAGCCAGGCGCCTCTGCCTTTTCTGCAAACACTGCACACAATAGATTATTGTTAGGTGAACTTTCCGCATGAATAATAATTTCAGCAGCTTTCTTCAGCAAGCTGTAGCCACTGCATCTGCTTAATGGATTATTTATTATAAGGGTCCTCAAGATCTCTCTGCAGCCTCTCCCTAGTGCGTTTTGGGATACATCCTCCATGGTCCTTAATGTCAGCCTATTGACATATATACCCTTGGCATGTTATATATGTAAACAGATATGATTTTAAGTCACTCATCTACATTTTCTCATGTACATATAGCCCTAGCAAGGTCTATAAAGGCACGGGTGGCTTTGTGGTGTTGCACCTTCAGAGCAGCAGGTTTATTCTTTTGAACATTTCATCAAGTGAACGTTGTTCTTTAATACTGTTTCTTGAAAATTGAATGTCAGATCACACATTTGTATGTGAAAGTCAGAAATTCTAGCTGACATCTGAGTTCCTGAAAACATGCATTGCAATTTTGCTTTGCACAGCTTAAAAATTTGAATCCACTTAGTTTCTGGTGAAGTGTGATTATGATTTAAGTTTTCTAATTTCCTGATGTATAGGTCAGGAGGGCTCTTACTTTTGAACATACCCTTGTGAGAAGACAGAACGAGTTCTGTTCCCCAGCACTACCTGTGGTTAGAGATCAGTGTGTCAGGTCCTGCAGCACTGCAGTGATTTTCATTTGGAATTGTTTTGTTTGAGGTGACCATGTGAAATGAGCAGTGGTCCTGCACCAAAGAGGTATGGGGATATGCAGATGTT
Organism: Strix uralensis; assembly: GCF_047716275.1. Taxonomy (NCBI): domain Eukaryota; kingdom Metazoa; phylum Chordata; class Aves; order Strigiformes; family Strigidae; genus Strix; species Strix uralensis. The sequence continues at coordinate 110,052,934 of NC_133975.1, read as the reverse complement.
TTCCTCCTGCTCAGGCTTTCTGTGGTAGAATTTTTTGTGTAAATATAATGAAAGAATGAATGGTCAGTGGTACAGAACATGACTTCAGTATTGATTGATATCACTGTTGCATAACATTTAGGGACCCTGTAAGAAGCAGGGTCAAAAAAATCTACATGTGTTTAAATACTCAGAAATAAGGCAGTGGAAAAATTTGGGGAAAAAACAATCAGATCTTACCAGAACTTGATGTTTGTTAAACGCTGAGCCAGACCAAACTCCCCTTGTCTTCAATGAAGCCATGATTTTACCAGCTGTTTTAGTCCCAGAGCAGTGATAGCAGATAAACAATGAATATTGAAATCAATCGAAATTCAAGGCACTCTACGTATCAAAATATACTTTACAAATTTAGATGTTCATTTACCAAAATGAATAATCAGGGTCAGTAAAAACCCACATGCTCATGGCTTTTTGATGTCGAAATAGATAGAATCCAAACATTTATATCAATGAGGAAGGTCTCAGATCCTTAAAAATAGATAAATTTATATCATTATGTTGAATATACACATGGGAATATGAGGCACAGAGACCATAAATGCTTTGCCTACATCACCTAGAAAATTAATGAGTAGAAAATTAATGAGCAGAGTGAGGTAGAATCAACCTGCCTTTATTCCTCATCCCAGGGAACTAAGAACAGCCACTGTGAGCAATAAGCAGATACCAGGACACGAGGGCCTTCTGCCTCTCCGTTGTATAAGATTTTTATTACTACATATAACTGTCCCTTCCACTTTGAAGGCTGCGGCCCCTTTATTTTCACCTAAAAATGATCTGTCCCACCCTAAGATACCCTGCTTGATACATACTTTGTTTTTGAAGCTGGTTTTACATGTGAAAGTATAGATTCCCCCTGAGACTATTCTGGAGTGACAGCAACTAAAGCTTAAATGTATACTGGCAATATATATGTTATAGACAGCTAGATCAATAAATTAATGGTGGGGGGGACAGTTTAAAGATTGTTTAGTTTAGATCCACACTGGAAATAAGACCACAACATAGGTTCTATTTCTGTATCTAAATGTCCTCAATATTGAACTAGATTCAGACGTAACATTGTGGCCTCAGAGCTGCCTCCCCACATTTTTCATATTTGTATCTGTTTTTCATGGCTTTCTTAATAAGGATGCTTTTTGATCATGCCTATTGGCACATGAAACATTAAGTTTTCTGAGAGAGAGGATGTATTTCTTAAATAGCTGAAATGGTGCTGTTTTAAAATCAGCTTTGAGTCTGGAAAAAGCTGTTTTGTGAGGTTTCCAGAGATTACTGCCAAAATGCCATGAGACCATTATTTCACTTTTGCTTCCAGATTTATCTGGAATCCAGAAGTGCAGACACAACACAGAAGAGCTGGAAGAAACAAGAGTTCATCAACCATTACTGAACTTTCAAAATGAATTATTTCTGGTTCAGTATGAGAAAAACAGAACTTTGAGGAGGGAGGATGTTGACTTTATTTCCTAACACTGCTATTCTAAAGCAAATCCTCTTCAGATTAAAGACCAGTTTGATTAATTAGAAGATAATTATCCATTTGATGACTAAACAATAGTTTCTTCTGTTGAAACTAAACAATTCTTTTTTTTTTGTTGAAGTCTATGCTTAAAACATGGTCCTATTCAGAGAAATGACAGAATAATTACCATTGCCTATATTTATCTCTATTTATCTCATATAAAAATACGCTCCATTTCAGAAAATAAGAAGAGGAGACAATACTCGTAAAATAACTAGTATACCAGCGAGCAGGACAACCAAGTGGGTATGTCAGGTTGAGGTTCAAGTGTTTGACTGGAGTCAGACTGAGAAGCAACTGAATATGACTCTTTCTTATGCTGTCTAAAAGCACTCTCCATCAGCCAGGTACCTATTTTGGGTTTGTTCTCTCTCTGGTTTTGATCAAAGTTTTCATTCTGGAGGGAAGCTTTTGTTGAAGCTCCTCTACTTTTAAGAAGAGTTTCAGTTTCAAGAAGTAGACATTTTTAAGACAAAACACTGCTTAAGTGGGAATTTCATAACAAGCTCTATTTGCTTAAAGATTTGCTTTTAGGGAGTAGGATATTTTTTGCCTTCCCTTGCATCATCTTTCATTAAAAATAGAAATAAAAAAGAGTGGTGTTCCTTGGGCCAAAGCCTGCAGAGAATTAAACCTATTCATACTTCAACTGGTCAAATTTTAGCTTAGTCTAACATCCTGGGGTATGTAAGCCACATTATCCAATGGAGGCACACATATCTAAATGAAGCAGAGCACAGCACAGCACAAATTACAGGTCTGACTGAACGGCAAGGGATCATTTTGAAGATAAGTACAAAGTTTTTGTACTGACTACGAAAATTGTTCAGGATCTGGTAAAGGGATCCTGACAAAATGTTGCAATTCATCTGTTTAAATTCCTCTTCAGTATGTAGATAGATACATGTATATATATACAAGTACATGATATATAAATAGGATTTTCTGCCAGTAACTCACTCATCATCTCTCACGTATTGGCAACAGATCTTATGCACATACTGAGAAAAAGGTTTGGTCCCTGCAGGAATGTGTGCATGTGGAGGAAAGAAACACAGTCAAGTCTTATTGGAGAAGGGTGATTATAATGCTGTGCACATTACTTCAGGTATGTGCAAGTCAAATGCCTACTGACCTGAAGCAGTCATGGTTCAGACAGCCCGGCATGGTTTCCTGCCTGCTGTGACCTGGCATAGCCTAGGACAGCGTGAGGTTTCTTGATGTGTGGCTGGCAGCCACTGCTACCCTAGGAGTGGAAACCCAAAGGCTGGTGATAAAAGGAAAGAAAATTCTGCATTCAGAGTTAGCTTTCTGTATCATGAAATAAGTAGGTTGGTGTCTTCAAATTAGTGCTTTCTGGTAGTGGTCTGCAGGTGAGTGGGGAGCACTTTACTAAGCTGAGGTCCAGATCTCAGTGCTTCTCTAAATGCTGGTCAAAGACCACCCTTGCTGTGATGCCAATGCAGTGGAGATACCAAGATGCCACAGAAGAGATGTCTGCTTCTGCCCGCCTCCTTTGGACTTGCTCTGAACTTTGTTCAGGGAGATTTATTATAAGAAAATTTATTTGTGTAAGATAAAATTCATTTTAATTTCTGAACGGGAAGCCAGTTTAGACATACCTTCATTTTTTCCCCCATGTAATTAACTTTTTGTTAGTAGTACAGCAGTAGACAAACCTCATTTTTGGTAAAGCAGAACACAATAGCTTGCCTGCTTTTCCAAACAGCTGTATGCTTCTAAAATTAATTTTTTTGTGTATGCTCAAATATACTAAAAGAAAGCATTTCCTGCAGCATTTTGGTGCTCCTGTTTGACTCCAGGTGGAACCAAGAAATGTAGAAGCCATTATAGCATGAAGAATAGTTGTAATAGTTTGCATTTGTAAAGCGATTCAGATACTAACAATAATGGGCCGTGGTTGGAGTGAGCATGGTAAAATGGCTCTGTTACAAGAACAGTGTTTCAAATGAAGTGGTGAAAAGGAGATAAAGACATTAATTATATTAAGGCTGGTATACTTTGACCAGAGGTGTAGCTGCCTAGAAACTGAAAAGGCTGTTAATTCAATCACTGCAATCATTTAGTACAAAATAATGAAAGTGTGGCAATTTCAAAATAAAGCTAAGAGCCTTTAATTCCCTAGAACTTAGACTTGTTTGTGACTGCAGAAAAGAGAAATGGGTGGTACATCATGTCTTATCTTATCTCATTGTATTTTGTACACCAAGATAGGGACAGTCAAAGACAAGTAAAGAATTTAGATAGGTTCCTTTAAGTCATGTAGTGACTTCCTCTTGACAGTTTAACAACTCCTACTGTACTTAGACATATTTCACCCTCAACTACAAAATGATTGAAATTTTCTTTAGTAAGTAAACATGAATACTTTTGTCACTTAATGAATAGAAAGGAAGCAGGGGAAGCCTGGAGATGCTGGCATAATTAACTCTGGAAGATGAACATAGGCCTAGATGCTCATGAAGAGGAACAGATGCTTTCACTTTCATTGAGGACCCTTGACAGCACTTACTGAATTTGATAGTATCTTGGTCCATACATATTCTTGGGCTATATGCTCCATCACATACAATGCATGTCAGTTTGCTGTGCCAAACTTGCAAAAAGTGGTCACTACCCATTCAAAACACATGGTAATCAGACAATTACTGGGGTGACTCCATTGATAGTATCAAAAATAAATACAAATTTATGATAAAAGCAAATGGGAACTCTCTTTCCAGTAACTTCTATTGCATGAGCCCCTGATTAAGACAACCAGGATTGGGTGCTATTGTATTAAGTGTTAAGAATATCAGAGATACAGTTTGTACCTTAAAAACTCTTGCAGGCTCAGAAAGGAAAGTATAAGTTAGTGTTGACTTTTTTAACAGTAATATTATCCTTGCATCCCAGGAAAATCAAACAACAAATCACATTCATGCAGTACTCATAAATCAGTAAAACAAAGCTGAGCTGAACAACATTTACATGACATGAATCACAAACTGTAAAATGCCCAATAAAATTTCACAACATACCTGTGGAACAAGTTTCGCAATGTGCAAATAACACAGATTCCCCATTACCAGGAAGAAAAAAAAAATCTTTCAATGTACACAATACAAATTCTACAGTGTACATGAAAAACAAGTTCTACCATATGTATGAGGGTTTGAAGAATAAATAGAATATCTTAATATTCACTTAAACCTGAAGTGACCCATTGTCTCATGTTGAGTCAGTATTTGTTTTTTGTGGTCTTTTGTTGCCTCAGGGTTTCATTTATGAAGGTGAATTAATCTAAGAACTGGTCTTTTAAATGAATTGGCATATCTGTGACCTGAAATGCCATGAAAAGTCTAGAGCTTGCCTTTTATTGGCCCCATAAATTGACCCCTGACAGATTCGTGAAAGCTTCTGGAAAGCAGAAATGCAAACAGAAAGGAATATAACTAACTGAAGCATAAATACAAATACTCTGTGTTATGTACGTGTGCAATGTACACAGTGCAAACTCATGGCTGAACTCTATGGCAGCTAGAGGAACAAGCTTCCGACAAGGGGAAAGTCAAAATGCACCATAAATATTTACAAAACAAATGATGCAATGAATACCACATATGGGCTTACCTCGCATAATTTTAGGCTCCTAAATCAGCCTTTGCTCCTTACATAGCAGACTCTATGAAGTCTCTGGCTAGCAATATCCCCACCTGATACTCAGGTCCTGTAGTACCTCCAGTTTTTTACTTCTCTCCCAACTTGCATCTGCCAAGTGATCCCATGCTCCCCTCACTGTAGGCTGAGCAAGAGACAGCATCACCTGAGGCTGCTTTGGAGATATGCAGTTAGGGGTCAGCTAGCTGTGTGGGTTGGCTAGCTGTGCTGGTTGGCTAGCTATGTGGATTAGTGCACCATCCTGGCACATCAAACAGAACCGATAGATAGCTATGATGCACACAGAGTAACATTTCCTTCAAGTAGCCTTTAACTTGTCTCTTCCATCTCTCCAGCTGTTGGGTTTTCACAAAATGCGTGAAGATCTCCTGTTTCAGAGAGTGGCAATCTGTGGTTGGTTTTGGCTGTAAAAAGTAAATGGATTACAGAAGTTACAGGGAGAGGGAAGGCAGACAGGCAAGCAGTAGCATGGTATTGGAAGGTGTTTCTTCTCAGAAGACCAGATAAAATAACGCTAGAGCAATGAACAGGAGATAAAGATAGGGGTAAACATCCCTAAATGTAGTGACCTAGGCCAAACTAAAAAAAAAAAATACACACCGAAACCCCAAACTTTAAACACAGCTATAGATAATCAAAATATCTGCAATTTTATAGTCTAAGAAATAGAGTGTATACAAAGGAATTGACACTGCTAGTATCAGTCTATAAGCTAACTACCATTGCCCTTGAGTTAGAAAGATGCACCTCCTCCTTGTTAGTTATTCCCTGTCAAATTTCTTTGAAGTACTTGGCCTTGCAGCTGTGAAGGCACATGAATGTTGCTTTATCCATAGAAGCCTCTGTTCACAGAGAAGTGCCTTGACACAATCCTAATAACAGCAGAAGTGTGCAAGAGCTCAACCTGAATAAAGGAGACATGTATATTTCTTTGCTTTTAACTGAAGCAAAAAGGAGTGATGGAAAAGAGTAGTAAAAAGAGAAGGAAAGGCTGGACATGGAGAGAGAAACTGAAAAGAAAATGATAGGAATAAAGATGTGGAGAAAACAGAAACAAGTATGACTTATGACTCCCAAGCAGTCCTTCAGGGGGACTTTTACAACATGCAGAACTTGATTCTTGTTTAGGAACAAGTGTGCAGTGGAGAAATACCCAGTTTCTCTACAGCTGTGAGAAGGGGCATCTGTATTTTTCCATCTCAAACGGTTTCCATGTGACAAGTTACTTGGCCACATATTGGGTAATGGTAAAGTGCCCAAGCTCATGTGATATCCAGATAAACAGTACTGTACGTTAGGCTATAGCAGCTCAGTACCCCAGTAATATTACCACTGACGTACTGCTGTCATTGTCAGTTACAACGATGACAATACTCTTGTGCCTACTGGAAATCCTCAAGATTAGGCCAGAGAAAATTAAGTCCCTATTCTCTATACAAAGTACGGTTTCTCTTTGGAAAAAGGTGAGAATTCATTAAAGAATGAATGATGGGCTTTGTTCTTCTCAGATTTCTGTGAGGTCTAGTCCATCTACATTCAAGAGCCAATAGAAAAGTATTATGTATACATTATCTTTTCAGTGCTGCTTACTAATGAAGTAATTTGAGAAACTGGTAGTGAATTAATATTCCTAACATGCAATTAAGAATCAGAATCTTGTACCTTATTCCTGCCTTGTCTTTCAGTTTTCCTGTTTGGCCTTAAAGTATACTCTCAGATATATTACTTCCACTCAACAAAGGAGATTCATAATTTTAAAGTAGGGCACCTACTTAAGTGTTTAGTTGGATTAGGGTCCTCCAGAGGATTTCTTAATCTCTGGAAAGAAAGCCAGACTGATTAATTGTTTAAGCATTAGGCCTTCAAGGCCTAGTCTTCCAAGAAATTAAGCTCTGAATCCTGGGCTGGGCTGACTGATGGGAAGACCTAGGACTGTGCAGGGTATTGGCTTCTGAGTGCTAGAGAGAAGGTGAAGACAGGAAGAGGTGAGTGCTAAGTGAGTAAAATGGGATTTAGGGACCAAAAGAAACAGTGAAAGAGAAAGCATACTACTGTTACAGTTTAAAACTTTCTTGGGCCATAGCCATGGAAGAGAAGATATTGTCTGCTTCTGTCTTCTTATTCAATTTTGTCAGACCAACTTTCAAGATAAGAAAAATCAAAGCTGTGTGATGACACTAGATTTTGAGATGCTGCAGTTGACCATGAAGCCTTGACCACATTAGCCATGGTAATACAGTTTCCCAAAAGTGCTGTGCCATGTAAGGTAAAACATAAAGGTAACTTCAGAAAAGTAATGTTTGGAGGAAGAGTCAATGGTATAGTTAATTGGCAAATGCCCATTTTTTTCACCCATCTAAAAAGCATCCATGTTTAATGTGATGACATTTCTGTAACCTGATTAGAAGACTTGAAAACCATCAAACAGTCCCATAGTTGCCCCATTTCCTTGAAGGCCTTTTTGGTCTTCTTACACACTGCATAAAAGCTAAAATTACTTTCCTGCCATCTTCCTCATACTTTGGATAATTTTAGCCAGTGATTTGATTTCTCATAACGTAGTCCCTTGAAATGTCTTCTTTTCAGAGTTTGCCAAAGTGTTTATTAGAAATGCTATTTCTTACAAATATCACCTCACTTTGTTCTGACTAAGCCCTCCTGAAATGCTATCTGTTCCACAGAGCATTCCTTCTGCAGCTGTCACATGCCACTGTGTTTGCTCTGTACTTACTGAACTGCATTGTACTCGCATAAGTCTCTCAACTGTTTTTTCAAGGGGGAGTTTCTATTCCGTCCTGTATTTTTTTTTCCTTAGTTGTTAATAACTTATGGTACTCTATAAATGACAGAAAAGCTCATAACAATCTTGAGTAGAAGATCAGCCAAGGACAAATCTGAATAATATAGTACTTCTCTGAGTGTTGATATAAACTGAAATGATGGTATGAAATAAGTCAATAAATAATCTTGCAGTGCATTTCAAACACTGTTGTTTGCCACTGTGAGTAAGCACACTTGCTGAGACAGGTCAGACCTGGGATAACATGGGATTTTTCTAAGAACTGAAGGTTTCCCTGATATGTACAAGTACTGTGTAAATTTAACCTGCTATATCCTCCTTCACCCTTACCACCTGTTTCCCCTGCCTCACCACCTTTTAATTGCCTCTTAGCACTGTGTTCATGGAAACACTAGAACAAAGATTACACAGCTCTGAAATTTCAGCCAAGGGGAAACTCTGCCAACAATTTTTACCTGGAAAAAAAAATGCTGTTCAAAAAGAAAACATAAGGAATAGTCTTTGTTTTAATCTAGAATTGCACAAATTAATTGGCCACTCTGAGGCAGAGTTATTTGGCATAACATGTTGCTTTGGGAGCTGTTTCCAGGTACAGTGTGGAGCAAATCAAGCCCTTTCTTGTTTCTGGGAGTTCCCTGTCCTTGCCATGGAATTGCATTAAGCAGTCAGAATGCTGTGGTCAGTGGCATAATTGGGTCCGATCCCGGAAATGATGGGAATTTAGCCAAAGTCTCCGAGGGAGAGAGAAAGGGCTCTGTAAACAGTTGTAATTGGGTCTGACTTTGAAAAAAAATCATTAATGGTGCTGTGTCTTTTAAACTGCTAAAGGTACTCTTACACCCTAACTCACCCTCTAAATGTCCGCATTGTGTGCCTATTGTCACCCCTATCTCTATATGGAAGACACAGGTCCCTTCAATTCCATGTTGGCAACAGGTTGGATCCTTTCTTCCCATACTTTTTTGTCTCCTGCCCCTACTATGAGAGACAGAAATACTGCCAGAAGACAGAAGTGTTAAAGATTACTACTACCCAGTGGGGCAGCTCCCCATATGTAACAGAAGAGCCATTGCAACTCTCCCCGCTCCATGTTGTGGTTGTATGTAACTCTGCTGATAACCAAGTTCCCCACCTGCTGCCTGAACATTCTGCAAATACCTGAATTGTTCTCTGCAGAACATAAAGGACAGCGATAACTGCAGAGAGAGGCAAGATACTCAAAGGAGATCAGTCATGTCAGACAACTCTGTTGTGAAAGAAGTGGGAGACAGGAAGAACAGCTGGGTGGGTGGGAAAACAGCTAACTGTTGGGAAAAGAATTGCAGCTTTGGTGTCTCTTTCAGTAAGACGGGGAAAAAAATATTTTGTGTATATCCATATGCCTTAAAGAAATTCTTGGTGTATGAGAAAACAGGATGAGCAAGGCTCATATTTTTTCATGTGAGGAATTTCATGCTCAAGGCTGAAAAATAGTGCTTAGAGCAAGCATGTTGCTACACCATTCTACAGCTGAGTTTGTGCAGCATTAGGCAGGTTGGGCCACTTGTGCCTCTGTGTTTCTCCAGTTCTAACATAGGGAAGTGATGTTTGACACATTTTCATCTTTTTGGCCCAGTGGATGGCAGCTGCAGCAACAGGGAATGACTTTCTTGAAATGTCTTTTTTGCCTGTAAGAAATGACTGAATCAGATGAAGTCTACAGTGTGAGAGAGTGAAAAAAGAGGCTTGAAGAATGACTTGTGTGCCTGAAAGCTTGCCTGCTAGTTAGTCTGATAAAATATATTGACTTTGTCTACAGACTTTGTTCTAGATAGAAATAAACAAGAGTCATGATGTAAAATCTAATGTCAAGACAGAGTTTCTTCATATGAAAAACAGTAGCAAACTGAAATGCGAGAACTAGAGTGTAGCCCTACCCTGCCTGTGCTGGCTTACACCCAGCACTGAAGGCACTCCAGAAAGGGGGTCTACTGATGGGATTTAACTAAAAAACTTGTGTTAGTCTTGATGTGTAATATATTTAATGATCTGGAAAGAGTAAGTTGGATATTCTCCCTGTGGGCATGGACCTGGACAGAGAAAGACACTTATATTTTTCAGAAGTCAAGATTATTGCTCAGCTTTCACGCAATCTATGCACATTAAAACTGACAGTTAGAATAGTTAGAGAACTGTTGAAGAACGGCAAAAAACAATGGAGGTGGGGAATTAGTGAAATAATGTAATACTTTTAAAGACAGACCCATCCATATTTAGGAGAAAAAATGCAGTAGCAGCAATGCAATCTGGAAATTATTTTCTGTGTAACCTCGACTTGAGTTCTCATCCTAAAGTTCAGGGATGGACTTGTCTAGGTTTCTACATATCTTTTTGGCCTCACCTCAGCAGCATCTGTATGTTTAATAGTGCTTAGGAATCTTCAAGATGCCTGTGAGGCAGAGAAAGTATTCTTGTTTTCCTTTTGTTTTAAGGAAGAAAAGAAAGGTATGTGAAGTGAATTGCCAAAGGGCATGCAAATATCTGTGCCAGAGTCAGGAATAAGGTGGAAGTTTTCACTGTACTAGCCCAATGCCTGAAACAGCAGATTTTTTTTTTTTTCCAGATGTATCTATTTATGCACCACATAAATAGGTAGACATGTCAAGTAAAGATTTCATACTATGTGTTTGCTCACAGCATGGGTGTTTTACATAATTGCTGTGACATTATTGGACCATTCCTTGGTCAAACACACACCAAACTCACTTCCTTGAAGATCGTTCCAGTGCTGTAGTACGCAAGAAGTGGCTCTAATATCTTCCACCTTCTTGGCCATGATTCAGGGTCAAGGGGGTACTTCCAACGGTTGCTTTTTTTCAACAAAGAATGTTCTGAAACCCCAGGCTGTGTGAACTGAATAAGTGCTCAGAACACACACTTCTTTCTATAAGAAGCTTGCTTGCCTGCTAAGCAATTCCCAGCAATGTCTCTGGCTGCTAGCTATTGTTATTTGTTTGTACTGTGGCAATGCCTAGAGGCTCCAGTCATGGATCAGGGCCCCATTGTGCTAGGTATTGTAGAGACACAACAAAAAGGTCTTTGTCATACTCTTAAGGCAAATCTGAGGTGGGTCTGGGAAAAGAACTTTCTTTCCCCGATTCCAAAGTCTCAGGACCAATTTCTAAACAGTTTACTGCACTCCAGACTTTGGGGTTATCCTTGGTCTTCTCATCTGTATTGTTTATTCAACACAGATAATAAGTGAACTCTGAAAAATGAAAAATACAGAAAATTTATGTAGTTACTTATATTTCTCACCACTCTTTTAAACAAATAGCCAGAGAGTGATTGACAGAGGTGGCTTGGGGACTCTGTTGCCATCTTTGGCTTGCTCCATTCCTCAGAGTGTTTTGTTGTGGTGACTGAAGTGTATCCTGAGGCAGAAATGACACTTGCCAGAAAACACATTTTTTCTGTGGGTATTTCAGATGTGTGTATTTCATTTGCCTCATGCATATGCCACTGCTGGGGGTATCTGCATGACAACAGGGTTTTTGCTTCTTAAGTCATTCATCAGCTGCTATCACTTGAAGTCACATTCCTTTCTGTATCACATCACATTTAGTTGCTGTGGATACTGTTATGATGCCACAAACAGAGGATTAGGGCTTGCTGTAGCCCTTCCTCTCCTAGAACTAAAGGTTCTTCTTCTGAATGTTCTATCTGCAGTACAAGCAAGGGGAGCAAGTGAGGGTCACTGAGAAGGGTTGATGTTGAAGCTCCATAAAATCCCCTAACCTATGCATGTGGCAAGGCTGTGCTTATCTCCCCAGAGAGCCCTGAGTGAATAGAATAATGGATTAAACTTGTGTTGAAACTACTAAAGTGCAAGTACCTATAAAGTCGTATGAGGCCCCCCATCTCCATCTTAGGAAATACGCTAGCATTGGTTCAGCACTTCGGCTTTTTTTCTTTTCTGGAAGTGCTCCTTACTCTCAAAACTAAGAATGAAAATAAGTTTTTCCAGGTTTTGGAGATACTGCTTATCTGGTATATGGAATAATTGAAGCTACAATCACAGAAAATGGGTCTGGAAAGCCCACGAGGGAACTCTTCAATGGCTGGGGAAACACTGTGTGATGAAAGGAAAGAGAATATGGCCTGTGAATGCATTTTTTTATTTTTCTGACCCTCAAAAACAGCTCTGTAGGAAGTGATCCTATTTCAAAATCCACATTCAGCTAACAGAAATGAAAAAACTGTTATATTTCTGCCAAAATAGTAATATTAAGGATCATGTTAATTCTCAGAATAATCCAGCATTTAACAATCATAAATCTTAGCTATTTTCATTTTCATGCTGATTAATTAAACACCTTTATACCTCATTTTTTAATTAATTTTTCTGAATATTCTTGTGCTTAAAATAAAAATGGAGCTAATAGATTTAGCCATTAGTGGTAGGCTTGTTTCATTATCCTTCTCTGCCATGGATTAAAAATTTTAGAGAACAAACATTTATCAGATGGAATAAAGACTTTTTTTGGTTTCCTTTTTGTCTTCTGAGATGCATTCCAGACTTTCAAAGGAGCCACAATAAAGCTTTTATTTTCTATTTATATGCTCATACATTATTTTCATTCATGTATCTAACCAGATAAACATTCTGTAAATTCACATGGAAGTATAATCACTTTGTTCTTCTTTTGGGATGGTGACTCATAATTAAATACATGCAGCTGAAATACAAAAATGTGGCGTTGAGACTGTACTGCTGCCGTAAAGGGGAAAAAAGATGGGAAGAAAGGTTCTAAAGTGAGCACAGCTGACAGGAATGGGGACTCCAGAAATCAGGTTAATACTCTGGTGCATCCACAGTTGTCCTATACCAACCATATAAAGTACAGCTAGTGTTTTATCCTTTGGCTTCAAAATGGGGATAATTATTTTCTCATGTCAGAGGCTTTTGTGGGGAACAATATCTATTAGTGACTGTCAAAAAAAAGTCAGATAATGTGTAACACTCATGTAAGTATCAAGAGAAAGAAGAAGCTTGATTAGCACCACACTAGAGACTGATATTCTGGTTAGAAAGAATGATAGACTAGAGGTACTGAAAGCAGCCAAAATTCAACCCTTTGCTGTTTACATAATGAGCTAACTCACAGTATTTGTTGTGAATTGCACAGTGAAAGAATTTAATTTTAAAATGCCATTTTGTTGAGTCTTGAATGTCTTGTCCAAAATGTCTGAGATTTAACAAACTTTCAGAGAATTTGAACCTGACCTGGATTCTGAACGTGGCCAGATGTAAAGCTGCCAGGCAGCGTCTGCAGCTCTGGGTTAGGCAGCTGCAGGAGCCTTTCCAGGGTAGGGCTGTGCACTCCAGGTCTGCAGCCTCACTGGACTCTGCCACCCTGCTGGAAGGGGTCTCAGGCTCCTACTGTTCAGCCAAGACTTACAGTGCTGGAAGTTTCGTGAAAGTCTTTTTTGATCTGCAAACAGCCCTGTGCCACCACTCAAGCACAAGCTGTAGGCCTGGACTCCCCTGTCCCATGGCAGAGTCCCTTCACGACTTCTTGTTGTGGACCCAGGGGTGGGGACAGAAAAAAACAGTGTTAGATTTGCTATTTTATAAGTCCCTGCCTTAATGTAAAAAATTTCCTTCTTGTGGACTAATTGTCCCCTAAATAAAAACGTGTCTCTTACAAATTCTGTCAATGTTGCTGAAATGTCAGAGATAATGATTGTAATCAGTGCTTTTATGGTGTCAGCAATGTCCATGGTCACATTAAAACAATGTATAGTCTACTTAAAACTGATCACATCAAGCAAGAGACTATAACATTGTTTAAAATATTTTAAGTGCTTAAAGTTTTTAGAGAAGTCTTTGTTTAAAAACAGGATCTATCTATGCATGTTCAAGCAATTATAAATCATTACAAATTGGGTCTTAAGAAAATATGTTTGTATTGTTTTGATTTTAGTCCCTTGTCTTCAGAAATAGGATAGTCAATTTCCCTGAGTTCTCTGAAATCTTTCTATTAAGCTCTAAGCTCTCATTTGTTCATGTGATAACGTTGCATGTCAAGCTTCAGTTTTGTTAGAAATGAAAATTTCTATAACTTGACTCGCCCGGTCCTTGTTGCAGGCTCCTTGAGATATATTGTAGGGTGTTAGGAAATTGAAGTCTTAGCCAAACTGAAGGTAGATTCTTAAAATCACTTGTAACATTTATGGCTTATGTAATGTTTTAAATGTGGAAGATCTGTTAAGAATATAGTAAATGACCTATCAAGGACAAAACATATTTGGTCTGAAGTTGAAATTCACATAATTTTTCAGACATTACCCTTTCTTTAATCTTAAAATTTGCCTGTACTACAGGGAATTTTCATTAAAATTGAACACAAAAAGCCTGAAAGTCCTTGATTTCAGATAGCCAGAGGACCTTGGGACTACTGTCTCTTGTAAGATTCCCATGACTTCAGATTCCTTCTCATGGAGCATTCCTGAAAGAGATTTCCAGACTATTAGACTTGATAGCAACCCATCCATCTGGATCAGCCTATGTCAGCTGATGGCACTGCTTGGAATATCAATTTTGGTCAGCAGCTGTAAGCTCAAGGAAGATGCTTTTAGAGGCAGCACAGAAAATGTGTTTTCCAAACACATTTTTTTGGATTCTTGAGTTTTTGAGAAACCTAGGAAGACATTGGTTTCAGTGTGGCTCAGGCAAATATTGTATCTGAAAAATATGAGATTTTCACTAACCCAAAGTTCTTCATTCTGAATAGATCTTTCAGTGTTTGCACACGTGATTGCACATGTCATTATTATAGTGTTTTCTTCAGATAGAATAGTAATGCTAAAAAAACATTAAAAAGTTTTTTTTAAAAGACCCACACCTTCTGTCTTCAGCTCACCTTGCAGGCTGTCCATGCAGGACAGCTGGTGCACAGGGTGCTGCAGGCAGCTGCTGAGTTTCCCAGCCATGTACCCAGAGGGGACCACGCATGTCCCACTCCTCGCCATAATGAGACCATGGTCTGCACTGGAGAGGACAAAGGCTGCAATATACAAATATAAGTAAAATGTTTATCTTCTTATTTCTTGAACTTCTACAAAATTAAGAGACCAGCTTTGAGCACCATACACTAGTAAATTGTTCTCTGTTGTGAGCAGTCTTGCTGGCTTCACTCAAGGAGGAGTTTTATATTCTGGCCCTAGTTTGCACAGTTAAAGAAGTCTGGACATTTCCTAGAAGTCTGAAGATTTTTGGCTACTAGAAACACTAGAGATTTCCCCATCCTAAGAAAAACCACAGGGTTCTCCAATTACAAATATCATTGAAATGCACAATTAGAAGTTACAATAAAATAACATTTCCTGAAGATCACAGTTTGCAAAGACCAGTTTAAACTTGCAGTCCTTATTTGCAGGGGAGGGAGGTCAGGACTGAATTGTGACTAGGACCATTTCTGTGGATCATACATTGCCATAAGTGAAAAAAACATTATGTCCAACTTGGGCACACTCTTGAAATGCAAAGTGAAGTATTTGGAATAAGAAAGACATTTCTCAAATGGCTTTTTCATCTTCTCCATCATTCAGTCCTGAAGTGTTCAAGACACATTGTCATCTGTCAGACTAAACAGAGAAAGGAAAGCATTATTCAATTCTTGAAATATTTCAGTGCCCACATGCCTTCAGTTCTCATGACTTTTTTTTTTTGTTCAGCCATTTGTGTCAACGATATTATCTATTCAGGGAAGTATGAGGCAATAGTATAGAATGTTAAGTTCTATAATGTCTTTCATTCCATTTACTGCCCCACACAAACACTTGTACCAAGTTAAGTAACATAGCCACAGAATTAAAATATTCCAGAGAGAGAAGGAAAAAGGCAGTGTTTTCCTTTGAAAGTGGAAAAGTGATGGCAGCTTCTGATGGCTGTTCTAGGATGCAAAAGAGGATGTTCTTGTAACCTCAGTTTCTGTATTTCAAGGACTTTTTTAAGGGCACGATGATGAAGCAGAATTTGGAAGAGGGCATTTCCAAGGCAGGAAGATGGGGCAGAATGTCATTTCAGTTCTCTTTAATCAGTTCAGATCCAACTTGCTTTTATGTCTGTTTCCGATTGAATCCAAAACTTAAAGGGATACACTTTTCTAGACTAGTGTATATTGTTGTAACTTAATTTTACAGTATGATGCTGGTTTATATGAATTACAGGTATGATAGATCAAAAAAGTGAAAATATTAGGAGTCTGTGAGGTTTTTGTAGTTGTGAGCTGAAACTTTACTAAGACAGCCTGTGAAGTTTTTGGTACTCTTCGGTAAGATATTACACTCAGAGTTTAGCTTCCAGCACAAATCTAAACTTCAGTTCTGGTCTGAAGCTTGATGTTAATCCAGGCCTGAATTCTGCTTCTTTAGTTCATTTGTTTCTCTTTAATCCTGCCCCTACTGTATGGATACAATAAACAAATATTGTTTCACTAATCTGTTACTGATGAATTACCGACTTGATAGAAATGTATACGAAAGTAAATACAAACCCAGAATACAACATAATTACATCAAAGTGAAATCTCTGGCAGCTGGGTAATAGTCATGAAGATAATTTTTAAGTTTGCACTGTGCTACCATAAATATCACTAGTAAGTGCTATAGCTTTGTGCTTACCACAGAAAGTTATACATAATCAAAGTGGTAGACTCCTTACAAATATCAGATTAGTCATGTTCAGTGATTTATGGAAAAAGGTTTGTTATTGTCATGAGAGTCATCAGCTACACCTTTTCTCTTTGACATTTGATAGTCATTAAAAATGTACCTCTTTTATATGGAAAATATATATGCTTGACTTCGATACTAACATTAAATTGTACTGGCAGATGCCCTGAAGTCTTGATGCCTAAAGAAAGAAAAATGTATTTTTATAGTTATCTGGACATTACAAAGTAGCACTGATGAGATGAACAGGGTGTAAACTCTCCCCTTCTTGTATATTGGAATGTATTTTCATTTTTATACTATTAGTATCATCCTATGACTGAAGAATATAAAAGTTATATGTAAAATAGAAGTGTTCCATTTGCAAGAGGCAGGTTATTCTTTAACAGAATTTTTAAAACCAAAGAGACAGTACAGATGAATATATTTGTTTACATTTAGACATGAAATAAATCTTCACATATTCCCAGCAGCAGATAGCATGCTCCTTAACAATGTCTTCCAGTAATTTAACAAGTACAGAACAGCAGTGTTGGTAATGGTATTTAAAAGTCTTTAGCTATTGTTTGGTGTTTGAAGTTCTGCAATTCAATCTCTGAATTTATGAATGTGTTTGTTAAACAATACTATAATCAAAATTAAGTATTTTCGAATTAATAGTCTTGCTTTGGAAGCAGAATTGCAAAGACTGTAAAAAAGTAATGGCAGAAGCAGCTGGCATGAGTTTAAATGAGACTTTTTAAAAGAAACTTGATGTGGGAATGCCAGCTGGTCAGCAGACTGCATGACCTCACTTGAGCTGGCTGCTAGAGGTATATGCAACAGGAGAGTGAAACAAGTATTTCCTGCTGCTTTACCTTGTAGTATTTGCTACAAGTGCCTTATCACAAGCCTTTTTTGTGTCATTTATTCATCCCTGAAAACATTCTTCAAAGAAAGGTCAGGAAGCTATAGAGCTAAGCCTAATACTGTTATTGAAATAGTCTATGAAGTGCCAGCAGACCAAAATCCAATACATGAGATTGTCCGATAATCTCCATTTACATGAGAAACAACCATGATAACTGGTCACTCAAATCAGGTCCAGCTGAACAGCTGGAATCCTTAGGTGAATTAATAATTTTCTAAGGTACAAAACAGAAAGCTATTTCTCTGTCTTCTGAAATAAGTTGTGAATGCCCCAAGGAACTGCAAATAACTGATAGTCCTCCTCCTGTATAACCTCATTTATTTTCCTTTTAACATTCTCAGAAAATCAAAATCTGAGACAGCCATAACAATTCTCAAAATGTGAGTTATACTCTGCACTATACTGCTCAAGTGGAGAAGCGTGAAGGAAGCCATTCACCCTCCTACATATTATGGTATATAGATATAAAATGACAGCATTCTTTCACTAAAAAAGAATTTTGTAAATCCAAGTCCTTCTGGTATTTTGCTCTGCTGGTGTAATCATGTACAACCAGTGATACTTTTGCACTAAGCATCCTAAAAGCACCTCCTATAAGGGCTGGATTACTTTCAGTGCTCATCATATGACTTAATTTTTGCAACCGGATTCATTCCTGAGAACTTTTCTTCTACAGAAAATGTCATTTTATTTAAGGACATAGCAATGAAAATATTTGATAAAATCAAAGGTCCAACTAACTTAATGTCATGCCTCTAACAATGGCCAATTATGGCTGCAAAATGTATTTCAGAATAGGGCCAATATACAGATATTTCTGCATCGTACTTTCCCAACATTCTTGTTTTTCTAATGCAACAGTAATATTTCTCCATTAGAAATATAAATTAAGTACCCATTACTTAGTATGTGGGCATCTGTCTTATAGAAAATAAATGTAACCAGATAACCACATGCTTATCATGGCTGGTTGTTGTCAGAGTTTTAATACGTATGTAGACACTTCCCATTCTAATGTCAAAGTGCATTCTTGGTCTACTTGGGCCATAGCAGTGTGGAGGCCTAATACACATAAGTGCATACGTAAAAGTTTTACTTACTCTCTA
Organism: Strix uralensis; assembly: GCF_047716275.1. Taxonomy (NCBI): domain Eukaryota; kingdom Metazoa; phylum Chordata; class Aves; order Strigiformes; family Strigidae; genus Strix; species Strix uralensis. Next base: position 110,034,152 of record NC_133975.1, on the reverse strand, counting down.
TTGAGTATACCCTTGCCAGCTCAAAACATCCAGCTTCACACATCAGTCCTCAAAAACTGTGGTCACTTGAAAAAACATGTTTTCATTATAAAAAATAATATAAAAAAATTGGAAGGGAAATTTTCATTGTCTTCTGAGCCTTAGACGTTCATTTGGGGTACGTTTTTTAACCTTTTTACCAGAAGATTTAAAACAAAAAGTTCTTGAGGTGTCATGTAGCAACATCTTCAAATAACCCAGGCTGTAAGGAAAGTACCAAATATAGCTAGCACTGACACACCAAGTCATTTTTAGGTAAAAAGCTTCAGTCAGTTTTCACAGCCACTACTACATTCCTTCTTTATGATGCTTTAGAAGTTCCAGACAGAAGAGGAAGTGCTGAAATACTCAGAGAAAGACACTTCTTTGCCCCAGGATGGAGTCCTGTCTGGAACTCGGTGTGAACCACTCTACCACAGAAGGGAGAATGTCCTTGGGTGAGACTCATTCTGGCTTCTGCAAACCTGTGGCAGCTGAAGACTTGAGCTAAGATGCAGGGCAATAGACTCTGATCATTTGTGTGCATTTTTCCCATAATAATACAATAAAAATTCAGACTGTTATTTCTATCTTGCTAAATATCAACTGTGAGTTTGAAACTCTCCAAGATCCAAACCAACACACTTTCCCTAACCTAAAAGTTAAAAGTTTAAAAAGGAGGCAAAACCCACAAGTTGGAGATCAGGTATAGTGGTATGTGCTACAAAAAGAGGCATGGTATGACAATAGTGATAAGAATTTGTATTTGTGACTTAGGTAGCAAATAGAAATTTTCCAAGACCTTCTAGGAAGACGCAGTATGGAGTGCTTTTGGGATGTCAGAAAACTTTGACAGCCCTCAGGTGGTGATAGCCTTTAGGAAGGTCAGAGAATAGGTTGAAGGAAGGATCCAAAGCAGTTGTCATTGCTGACTTTGCAGAAATTGTGAAGTAATAGGGGTTGAGAAATAACAGCAGAGGAACAAAAGTCTTTTTACTAATTGAAATTACATTTGCCAAATGAAGCATGTTATTCAATGAGAACATGTGATAACAATTCCTGAGGAGACATCATGGGTCTCCTGAACATTTAATCCTTGCTCACCTGTGTACTTACAAAATCAGAGTGGGAAGAGAACTCCTAGGTCAGTTCAGCAATTTTTTTTGGCACGACCCTGTGCTTGTCTTCCAGATCATCAGACAAACTTATTGAGCAGTGTCTTGTATTCAGTGACAGTAGAGAAGATATCATAGTTCTTTCTGATATTTGCTTGACTTTGTGCCTGAACCAAGCCACAGCTCCTGCTGCTGAGTTAGATGTGCAAAGCTCTATGTCATGCTGACTGAGCTTTTCTTATCCTGTAAGAAACACATAAAGTTAACCCAGAGCAAATTATCTACCTTGCAGATATCTGGAGCTTGAGAAGGGCCTGGAGCACTTCAGTAGCTAGCTGGTTTGTTGGGTTTGTGATCACCATGGTCCTCATAAGCCAGAACTGTAGTCTCTTCCCATCTGGAGCATCCTCTAAAACACTTGTGCACCATCTACCTTTCATGCCACTTCATTCATTTCCTCTGTTAGCTTCTCAAAAAATCTTGTACTTTTACAAGGTTGTTTCTAAAAAGGCTGAATGGTGAAGTTTTTCTCACGGTCAGTAGTAACCCAGATAAGAATTAACAAGCATGGCAGACTTAAATGAGTTGAATTAAAGTCATATCTGTCAGCACAGCCCATTGACATATCAAAAAGATGAAGATGTGAGTCATGATGTATATCTCCTGTGTGTTGTAATTTTTGGAACCTGGAATACTCAAGGAGAAATATTAATGGTGTCTTCACTTATTTTACTCTAATGCATTATCTAGAAATTATTTACATTTTTTTTAAGTTAACAAATGGAGATGTTTTGCTCTCTGATGAAGAAATAACTTGAAAAATTCATTTGCTGTAATCAAAGCCTTTTGCAGACTTTTGCTACTTTGAGTTATAATTTTGTTAGGAAGGTGTTGTATATCCAGAATGGAGTTCCTAGTGAAGATGAAATCCAGTTGCAGGGCAGATGACAGCCTAGTGCACAGAGCTGTCTGCCTAATTCCAACAAGAAACCTGAATTTCAGTCTCCAATATCCTAAAAACTGTTAGTGCTCTCTCTTTTCCTCTCTCACTTTTTTATTACCAAGCCCCAGAGGTTCCTCTGAGGATTTATTTTTCTATAGAATCTGGTAATATTTAAATGTTTTATGGCCTAGAATAAATGTGTACAAAAGCAAGATATGATTTTTCAAGTATTTTTTAAGACAATAGAACTTAACCCATACATTTAGGGAGTTATAAAAATTAGTGAAAAGAAGTTTTCTTGGTTTTCTTCTTGGTCATCCATCTTAAATGCAAATGCTCCTATTTGTGCTAATGTTGACACTGAAAATAGAATAATCAGGATTTTAATAGGATTTTACTGTGATGAGAATCAAATCCAGTATTGTCCAATGACTTTGTGAAGGAAGTGATTAACTCTGCAGAGAGTCTGAAGTGACTACAGACAGACTTGGTGAGAGCCAACAGAACTGTAAGAAAAATTTGTGTCTATCCATAACGTTGATTTTGGCACAAAGGAAAACGACTAAGCAAGTGCAAGAATAGGAAATAGTTGAATTGTCAGCTGTTTTTTAGTGTTTGAAATAGGCCTGTGAATAAATCAGCTAGTGAGAGAAAACTCCCTGGTGTGTCCATGAAATTACCTCTCATTAGATGAAGTATGGTGAACAGTGGCTCCTCAGAGGAGTGAAGGCTACAACTGAAGCAGGTCATGCTCTAGGCAGGACCAGAGTGCCTTCTGGAAGTCCATCTGTATGTGGAAAATAGGGATACGGTAAGGAGTGGGGGTAGTAATGGCAAAATGGGGAACAGCATTATTGGCGCATTGCATACATTACTCTGTCTTTCCTGTGATAAATGAACATGTAAGGCACAAGGGCACATGTTCTGGAACTGGGACTTGTTCACTTTTCAGGCTAGAAATACGTCTCCTGAGTGTATTTTGTGTTGTCCTTACATTTAGCAATATTATATCTTGCCAAGCAAGGGACATCTTTTCATTGCTCCTTGCCACCTTTCCCACATCCACCTGTGGTGACAGCCTGAAAGGGCTGATGCGGTCAAGCAGAAATATTTCTTATGTTCTTGTTTTGGTTTCTAGTTTTAAGGTTGCTCTTCCTTTGTACCCTAAAGGAAGCAGACCAGTAGAGAAGTATGTAAACAGCCTCTGGATTGCAAGCTAATAGAATTCCCTTATAAATTAATGAGAGGATGGGCACTCAGGTGAGATCAGCTGTGGCTCTGTAAATGTTTGTTTTTTTCCATGTATGTGTAGTTTTTGCAGGTATACTAAGATATCCCAAAATGCACAGACTTTTGTTTCTTGCATTCACTATTTTAGCATTCTTCTTTTCTTATAAACATTATAAGAAGACAAATTCCATTATCATTTGGAAATTTTAATTTTAGAGGAAATATTTCAACACTTGTTTATTATCTGGTAAACACAGGCCTGAAAATGCATGTGTTTAAAAAGCAATTTTGGGGTGGGGTGGAGAGTTGTGACAAGAAGATCTAGGAATTTTTTTGAGATAAGAAAAGACACTGGTACCTTCTGTGAAAATCAGTTCTTTGAGAAAAAAAAAAAATTCTCAAATGTTTTCCAGTTTCCTACGGGTATGATGTGAAATAATGGTTTCCTTCCACAAAATAGCTATGCTTTCTTTCATAATAAAGTGTATAGAAGAGCTTTGATTTTGGCCAAATAGAAAGGGGACACTGGTACTTGCCATGAAGTGTGTATCTTATAATACAGAAATAGGAGGGCTGCAAACAGAGCCTTATTCTCTATGCAGATACTCAGTTGGACTTAATTCTTGCAGACACGATTCTGCATGTGTTTAACTTTTGATGCATGAATAATTCAGCTAAAGTCAAGCTCACATGTGATTCCACAAACCCTTCTTGGGAAAGTAGTGATTACTGCAGGGAATATTCCATGGAACTATGTTTATAAGGGCTACCTATATCAAGAACAAATGTAGACAGTGTTGCCAGGGAACCCCAGGAGTTTTGAGAGTGCACGACAGCAAGAACAGACTGAAAGGCTCTGTCCTGTACTGCTTATGCTGCGAAGCTACACACTGTGGATTATAATCAGCCCCTTGAGGGCTGCCAGTTTATCCTGCCTGCATTTCACTGCAAATCATTCTCCTCTCCTTGGTGTATAGTTGTCATAACACCACTGAGGTCATTTTACCTGAGCAAAGATGGCAATTGTTACAACTAATGACTTCTTTGGCAAAACACTGACGGCTTTATGGTGAAAGCAATTTCTGAGCACCCGGAGACCAGCACGTTCTTATTTGTTTTGGTCTCAGATGCTTTTAGAGATTTGGTTATGCCATTAAAACTTGTCAATCAGGTCAATCACGTTAACCAGCTATCTTTCTTCTCTCTGCCACTGTACTCACAAAACCATCCTTGCATAAAGGTCAGAATACTGCTATTTATGTCTTTATCTCCTGTTGCTTTTGGACCATGTCACCACTTGTTTTCTTCTTTTCTCACAGCTTCTTAAAAATCATGATTCTTGTCTTTGCCCTCGGGGCATTTCTTGGTTTAACTCTCCTACAGAGAAGGACAGCTGTAGCTGCTATTTAGGAAGATGGCCACAGAGCTCAAATACTAGCACTACAAACTATCTACCCTTTGCACCTTATTGTCATGGTGTCACCTCTGCCTGACCTGTCTGCATTTCTTTCACCATTTTTTTCAGCTGCTTCTACACTAAAATGTGGAATGTGCTTTCTGAATGAGCCAAAAGACCACAATACTGACTCTTCTGTATTTTGCTTTTTCTGTGTACAAGGCTTTAGTCAATGGTACAGTAAAAGATGAACACAGTATAAGTGTATGCTGGCAAATGCATTGCTTAGCCTTTGACTGTTGTGTGGTTAGGTCTCTGGGCAGACTTGTGCTTTCCTTTGTATGTGGATTCTTTAGATAATACAATGCAAATTAAAAAAAAAAAAAGGCAGGAGCATGAATTCACACAGCTTTGGTCTCTTGCCTCTGAAAATTATGAGTACTTCTTAACAGCAAAGACAAAACGAAATAATTGATGTGGGTGAGGAAAACAGAACATCTCCTGTTTTGGTCACTAATTTAACGGCAGGAGGTAGAAGTGAGGGGAAATTAGGAGTGCCTTAATAGATTCCTGCCCTGCCATCAAGGCTTTGAGCTTCAATTTCTCTGTGCCAGTCTTCACCTTCTATAACAAGACAGTAGTGTTTCACAGCAGTAGTACAGAAATTAATTAATTGGACATTGTTTGTGGAATTAATTTCTAACTGCTAATGAAGAACAACACAATTTTCTCAAATTTGGATGAGATGAGTTTTACACCATGTTTTAATTCCATTTCAGTAAATGTAACAATTTTCTATTTTGGTCTGGCTGCTTGGTGAAAGGGAAGAAGGTGTGAAAAGGAATTTACTGAAAATGCTTGGTAGGGTGAATTTATGGAAGAGACTGGTATGAAAACTAGCCAGGTGTTTCAAATTCTAGAATAAAAACTGGTCAAGTCAGTGAAAGTAGAGACCACAATCACCTTTAATGGAGGTGACCTGCCCTTAGGCAGCAGATAAACTCTATTTGACCTATGCTGTTCAGAAGGAGGGAAGATGGAGAGACATATTTTCATTTCTTTCTTCCATCAAGTTTGCAATTTAAGCCTTTTTTCAAAAAGAAGCAGTTTTATTTTATTGAAATGTATATCTTAATTAAATGAAAAGCAGAACTGCCTTGCAAACCTTTTTTTGTTTTTTTCCTTCCCCTGAGATAAGATACCACTGTAAAGTTATTATATATACAGAAAAGCATGGATGTTCAGCAAACAGGGTGTGTATCTCATCTTTATTTCAGAAACTTCAGCAGTGGACTCCCTCAATAGACAGTAATCTGCAATACCAGATATGCCTAATACCCTAAGAGTCAGGTAAGTGTAATAATATTTTTAAATGATTCTGGATATAGGGGATCAGATCTTACAATTTTTCTCAGAGGTCCATTCTTTTACATAATGGTACAGAAATGAGTTTTGAATGTGTTCTTATGAGCCTTGAAATTTTACTCAACCACACAGTATTGTTCCAACTTTAAATGCCACAGGAGACTTCCAATATATGAAGGACTGACAACTGAAAAGTGTGTTTGCATAGTATGTTACAAAGATCTTGGGGAGTGTGAGAAGGACAAGGAAGGTGTTTGCTGGCTGTTTTTCAATGCATTCCCAAGTTTATTTGTTTTTTTGTGCTTTGGTGTCTGAACTACTGTTTTATTTTCTGTGTGTAGAACTTTAAATTTGTAAAAATACTGCCACTGGAAAGCTTCTCCAGGTTCTGGCATTGTCCTTATTTTCTCAGCAACTGTGTCTCAAAAATGCATAGATTTCCAGTACCTCAGTGACACAGAGAAGTATTATCATCTCCATTTAAAGGACTGAATTTGTGCAACTTTCCAACATAACATAGTCTCTCTGTGTCAGGATCAAAATTAAATCCACAGGTGTTGGATTCAAGTTCAGCTCTGGCATGATCTTCCACTGTATTGGAAATGGAGGAAATTGGATTTTTCCTAATCCAGAATTAAATTTCTTCTCTAGCCTAGCAGTGCAGATTAGCTTTCAACATATGAGCAACAAATGCATGAGCACAGTGCAGGACAGATCCTCGGCTGATGTATGTTGGCCTGTGTGCTGGTTTTGGCTGGGATAGAGTTAATTTTCTTCATAGTAGCTAGTATGGGGCTATGTTTCGTATTTGTGCCAGAAACTGTTGATAATACAGAGTTGTTTTACTACCTGAGCAGTGATTACACAGCTCCAAGGCCTTTTCGGCTTCTACCACCACCCCACCAGCGAGGAGGCTGGGGGTGCACAAGAAGCTGGGAGGGGACACAGCTGGGACAGCTGACCCCAACTGCCCAAAGGGATATCCCAGACCATGTGATGTCATGCTCAGCATATAAAGCTGGGGGAAGAAGGAGGAAGAGGGGGAATATTTGGAGTGATGCCATTTGTCTTCCCAAGTAACTGTTATGCATGATGGAGCCCTGCTTTCCTGGATATGGCTGAGCACCTGCCTGCCGATGGGAAGTGGTGAATGAATTCCTTGTTTTGTTTTGCCTGTGTGCACAGCTTTTGATTTCTCTATTAAACTGTCTTTATCTCAGGCCATGTGTTTTCTCACTTTTACCCAACTGATTCTCTCCCCCATCCCACCAGGGGAGAGTGAGTGAGTGGCGGTGTGGTGCTTAGTTGCTGGCAGGGGTTAAACCATGACTCCACTGAAGTCATATGAAACTATGAGAGTTGACAGCAGCTGTGGATCTGCCACATTGCATCTGCTCCTATTCATTGCAAGAAATCATCCTCCTTAGCACTATGAATGATGAACCAGCTCTTAGGAAAAACTTATTAATTCTAAAAGCTGAATCCTTGTTCTCTTAAATTTCTTCAAGTATTGAGCCCTGTGGACTTCACTTCAGCCCTTTGAGTTCACATGACATCATACCTTAACCCATGTCTCCTTTTTAACTTTCTTTCTCTTTAATAGTGACACCTTCAGAGCACTTGAGTGGGCCTCCAGAAATCTGGGTTTAGTTCCTGGTCTTGCCACATGCCTTCTTCAGCCAATACTTTAGATTTCCTGGTTTCAGTGGGTTATAGGTTTAGGACTGTTGGCCTGGTGAATGTGAGTGGAGATACTTTAATTTATCTGTAGCTCCAGTACTACTATGATGCAACTAAGAATAATCCTATTAATAATCTGTATGTGTACATATACACACACTGAATCTCTTTCACTCATGCATGTGTTATGATTTGAGCACATGGAAGGAAAATAAATAATGATAAATAATAATTTAGGACTTGGCAAGCTGAGGGGTGCTATCTCTTTGCGCAATCTCAGGAAATATGACGAAGTGCCTAAGAAGGGAAGGGACAATGCCCTGGAGCTAGTTTCCCACATGTGTTGGGGTGTTTCCCCCCCCCCCCCTTTTTTTTTTCTGTTCTTTCTCCCACTGCAAAAATTCTCTTAACCTTTCTGTCATTAATCAATGCTTATGCAAGTGATTTAATCAAAGTAAATTCAATTATGCTGAAACAAGAAATTAATAATATCCATTGAAATGATCATTGTTGTTCACATCAAAAAGATTTTAGCAGTAGGCAGTATACATAGATGAGAACCACACAGGCAGCAGAACATAGTGTATTTACACTGACAATTAAAAAAATTCAAAATGCCTTTAATCTTATAATGTAATTATCCTGACTGTCAGTCAAATAATTGCTTAAGCCCTTTTTCTATTGACTCTGAAGAAAGGAATTCAGTGAAAATTATGAAAATCCAAACTATACAAGTGATTTCTAAGTCACATGGGGATACACTGTTGTTGCTGTTGTGGTGGTAGCTACTGTGGTGGTGGTGATGGTTGTATTAGACGAGAGCTCCATTTGAGTTAGGTGCTGCACAAACACTGGGTTCAGTAGTGAAGAGAAATTAGGTTTTAAGATCTCCACTGTGAAACAAAGGCAGAAGAATCTACATGTAAGTGATGAAAACCAGTGGGAACTCCTTCCTGCAGCTCCAGAGGTGAGGGAAGAATAGGGGGTGAGTTATGGGCAAAAGTCTTAGCAGTGATTTTAAAAAAAATAATAATTAAAGAAATCTAGTAGTTCATTAAAACTAATATTCCATTTTTACACATGGGAAAATTTAGATAAATGGATAGAGATGCCACAAAAAGAAACCAGTAAGACACAATCTAAAGCCTGTCAAGGCTAGGATTAGACTTTATCTCTTGACTCCCAATTCCTTGCAATAACTAGATCACACTGCATTCATCACCACCTGTTCTCTGACTAATGTTGGGGAAATGAAGCATCAATGTAGATTATCTTGAGTCAGTAGAAACCATATACTTAGCCTATACAGGGTTCCTTCACCCTTAAAAGTCTGCTGTTCCTAATTCCCGGATAAACTGGAAGACCTCCTGTAAACACGATCATTATATGTTTTTCCGTATTTAAGTGGTAGAAATAAATCCCTTAGGCTGTATGATCAATGTCTGGCTTGCCTGCCCTTTGTAGAAGCCTGAGTATTCAAAGAAAAACAAGTGCTTCTGCACAATACAAGAGAAGGCACCAAATATTTTTTATAGAGTTCAGTGGCCCCGCTCTTTTAGAGCAGATGGTGTCACCTGCAGGCTGTTTCATCATGGCTTTTCTTCTTTTTTTTTCCCTCTAAAACTCGTTCATTTTATCCTTAATGTCTCAGTCATTTTTGCCAAAAAAGCTTTTTAGTTTTTTATTCCTCACAATGGGACATAGAATTGTGTTGAAAGGTATTGTACCTGGCACAGCCTGCAGGCACTGTGAAGCTGGGTAGAATACTTTGGCTCTTTCTCACTGTTTAATCTTGGCTTGCAGTCACACCGACTTATTAAAAACAAAACAAAATGGAAAAAACCCAACCCACCCGAATATTCCAGCTTGATTTTTATCATGAAAGGGCTTCTGTGCCAAGAAGACACCTGGTTGGTTTCGAAGCACTGTTTTCCAACATCACCAGATTATTTTCTTTTTCTTTTTAAGAGCCATGGCAGAATTTTAAACTCTGAACATCATGAAGCTCTCCACAAACAAAGCAAATATATAGAAAGGCTTTTACTAATTGCCCCATCCCAAGATTGCAAGGTGTTGACAAGAGGGCACAGTCATATTAGCCAGCTGAAGATTTGGAATCTTTCTGAGCTGTTATGACTTTACCTTTTCATCAGTATACTCCAGGATCTTTACTGTCTTCATATTTCCAGTGTGGTTTCAGACTTCTGCCTAGTGTTTATCAGATCTCTCTTAGTTTATGACCTTGAACATTTGGAGACGAACTCCTGAACTTGCCAGTTCCAAACCCTACGATTATGACAATGATGTAAGAAGTTGGGAGCCAACTAGAAATTCAGCTGTAAAAGTGAAATTCAGAACTACAAGCGCAATATGAGCCCAAAGAGGCGTTTCCAGCAAAAAAGCTTGGAAGCTGCTATCCTAGTCTGTTAAGAAATGAAGCTGTGGCTGTTGGTTGCTGTTATTATTGGCTAAATAATGACAATGGGCTGAACACTGGAGAGTATGTGGCACACATCAGGTCCTTGTGTGATCTTGCAACAGGATGTTTTAGTTGCAACCCACTGGAGTAAAAGAGATACCAAAACTTTACCAAGAGGTCTCTATGGCAGAATGAGACTGAAATAACTGCCCTTCAGTGTTATGTTCCTGCAAGAATGCCATGGAGGCTGGCTGTAGGCTCCTTACCTGGTACTCCCAGTGAACTGTGGATGTACATCATATTTAGAGCAGCCCTAAGGGCATATCTACTTCCTCAGGCAGTCTCCAGTTTTCCAACCTTATCTCTTTTGGTAGCTTTGGTCCAAAAGGAAACCACAGAGTCTCTCCTACCATGATTCTGATGTTGCTTACCATAGATGCATAAGGGATTTGTAGTCTCATGTCAAACGGACTGAGAGCAGGCTTTTGGATATCTGTCTTGGTTATGGGATTATCCTGGAATACAGAAAGCTCCTCAAGCACTCTGTCACTTATTGTGGTTGTAATCTCTGTAAACAAGGAGTATGTTTGTATAACATGCATTGTAAATGAGGCCCTCAGAGTACAAGGTTCTTTGTAGCCTTTTGTTACTTGTTCTTTCTATACCATAGAAACATTTTCCTTAGTTCTCCACAAAATTAATACTGACCAGGATCTGGTATGTATTGGCTCTGAGCATTTCATCATATCATAGCAATGTATTTTTTCATTATGCCATCCTAGATAATATGTTGTTTGATCTCAAAACCTAAGCAAAGTTGAATCTAGGTGATATCTGGATGAATGTCTTCCAAGAAAATGTCAATATTGCACAGGAAATAGCACTAGTGATTCATGACAAAATTATGACTCTTTGATTTGAAGTACATCAGAAATAATATATCTAATCTTTTGTATTTTGAAGAGGTGAAAAAGCTGAGTCATTCTCTTCAGCATGAGCCCCAAGGGTTTCAGTTTTATGGCTGATTTTATTTTTTTTTGTGTGGGAAGCCCCTCTGTCTTGTATGAATTGTACTGTTCTGCTTTACTGTTGCCCCTTAGCCCAAGACTAGTCCATAGTAGCTCTACCTGAGCCTCTCTCAGTTATTTGTCATGTAGGATGTATTTGGTCATAAATCTACCACTACTACTTGCTGCTAATATGCCAAGACATTACATTCCTCCAGGACATAGGGGGTGCAGAAGACTATTACATGTATAACTAACTTGCTACTTAAGTGAGCTGAACAGCAAAGGCAGATGGCTTCTTTGGTATGAATCACCCATGTTGAAGAAAATGTTGATGCCAAAAAAAAAAGGCATTTACTATTGAGAAAATTGCTTGACCACTTGTAGAAGTGGAGGATATGAATCAGTATGGGTGAGATGCTCAGGGAATGAGATTTTAAATCTAAATTAGAATCAACTCTGCACTCTTTTCCATTAAGATTACTGTTTCTCATCAGCTTTCAAATTTGCGTCAAATAGGAGGTGTGAAGATGAAAGGCTTACCCACAGCCACAAAGTGAGCCCATGATCTGTGCACATTATTTTCCTAGTTCCCTGATTTTGCTGAACTTCTGAAAAACAGTTTGGGTTTTTTTCTTTACCCTTTCTGTGGAATTTTAGGAGATTTTTGTTATTCTGAATTAAAAAATAAATTGAAAGTTACTTATCCCACTATAAGTGTAAGATGCATCTACACCAGCAGGGCCTCTCTCCTCATCACAGGCTTTGCAAGCACTAGCATAGTTGTCAAAAACCTTACAATTACCTTTTTGTGCCAGTGGAGCAACACAGATTGGGCCAAGCCAAGACTGATCTCAGGTGTAATTCAACTGAATTTGGATTACAGACTTGCATGGACCAATGCATACTCTTTGCCCAAAGGAAGATTCAGAGGGGATGATACACCAGATGGTTGTACTACCATTCAGAGGGACATCAGACTGGAGAAATCAGCCTGCAGGAATCTCATGAAGTTCAACAATGGGAAGTGCCAGGTCCTACACCTGGAGAAGAACGGCTCCATGCACCAGTACATGATGGGGCTGACTGTCTGGGAAGCAGTTTGACAGAAAGGGACCTGGGGGTCCTATGGACTCCAAGTTGAACGTGAAACAATAATGTACTCTTGCAGCACAGGCGGCTAACAGCCTCCTGGTCTACATGAGGGAGAGCATTGCCAGCAGGCCAAGGGAGGGGATCTTCCCCTCTACTCAGCACTGGTGAGGCCCTATCTGGAGTGTTGTGTCCAGCACTGGGCTCCCTACTACAACAGGGGCATGGACATGCTAGAGCAAGTCCAGCAGGGACCATGAAGCTCATTAAGGGATTGGAGGATCTATCATCCAAGGAGAGTCTGAAAGAGCTGGAACTGTTCAGTTTGGAGAACAGAAGGCTCGGGGAGGGGAGATTGTGTGTCATATTGTCACCCATACCCATGTGTTAAATACCTGATGTGGGGTGAGTAAAGATGACAAAGCTAGTGTTGCCCAGTGACTAGACAAGGGGCAATGGATGCAAACTGAAACACAGGAAAGTCCACTTTAGCAGAGGAAAAAACCTTCTTGTGAAGGGTGTCAAATACTGGAACAGGTTGCCAGGAGAGGTTGTGGAGTCTGCATCATGGAGATATTCAAAACCTGACTGGATAAGGCCCTGAGCAACCTGCTCTAGCTGACCCTGCTTACAGTAAGGAGATTGAACGAAATGATCTCTGAGGGTCCCTTTTAACTTCCACCACTCTGATTTTGTGTAGCTGTCTACAGGTAACTGAACTGTATAAACAGTGGGGAAAACTAGCTGCCATATTTTGTGTTCCTCAGCAAAACTAAGGTCAATGGAGTGACCTTCTTTTGAGAAGAAAATACAGAGGTTAAAAGCCTTTTGAACTCTAGAAATTGTTGGTTCGTCAAATCCTCTGCCTGAGAGAAGTGGCAGAAGTGACATGCCTTGAAAATTCTACTAGTTGAGACAATCTTTTCAGAATAATTGTAGAGAACAAGCCTATTTTGGCATAGAGGTGGATTGCACAGGTCTCTGCCTGTGCAGGCAAATTTCTGTGATTCAGATATTGCAACACAAAGGGACACATGTTACTAAAGCAGTATATTATTTGTGCTATATGGATGTACTTGTACATGACAGTGAGTCAAAACTGCAGTTTAAATGTACTAGCAAAAAAAAAAAAAGTCATCATCAAGGGAAGGTGACTCATTTTTTACTGTGGTTACCCAGAACACTTTAAGCTGGCCCTCCTATATTCTAGATCATTTGAGGGATTTATCTGGGTAATGCAAGTGGGCCATAGGAAAGCAGAATATGTGGTCAGGTTTGCTAGTCTAGCTGTGTTCCTCCAGGTACCTGGAATGCTTATCCATTTCCTTACATCTTTTGCCTATCTGGAGGACCTGAATTTGGAGGTTTTGTTGCTGTTCATACCTTCAAATATGTCTAAAGCTTTTAGAGAAAGCTGGGCAGCAATGCCTTCCCAGCATACTGTGCGAGTTCACTCAGCTATTGCAGGGGAAAAAGCAAAAAGCATCTGATTTTAGCAGCAAAGGAGTATTTCTGCTTACCTGCTGCAGCATAAAGAGTTACTTTTTACTGCATGGCCCCTCGTTAATTTTTAATTAGTTGCTACTCAACTCCTTAACTCAATTCACTCTAATTAAGGCGATAAGATACAATACCCTAATACACCTATTAATACAAATGAGTGGAATCAACTTTGCTGCACACTGGTTCTCAGTAATCTGCGCAAATACTAGTGAATTATCATTGCCTCTCAGAAATAAAATCCACAGTGACATCTTGTTATTCCTTGTTGCTGGCTGATAGAAGCTCATGTTATCACATTGCACAGGATGCTTTGGAAAATACAGTCACTGTGAACTATGGCTGAACTTCATACATCTTGAAGAGACAGCTCTAATTTGCTTGTGACCCCACCAGATCTGTCTGAATTTACAGCGTGAAATGCTATAATACACAAGTGTCTTAGAAATATCAATGTATTAAATATCACTAAGGTCCAAAGGGCAGAATCACAAGAGACAAAGCAGAGGTGGACTTGAATCTAATGGTTGTGAGTTGATCCTCTGTACAAGGAATAATTCCCCCGAGGTCTGCTCTGGCTCAGAGGGGATCCATAGCCAGATGCCAGCTCTCTTTAACCACAAGATGACTGCAGGAGAAATGCTAAACTTGCAATGTACCTGACCTTCATTGGAGGTTGTTAAAGAGGAAGCGTATGAAGATAAAATTTACATTATCTAGTGAAAAATGTTAAACATAGCTGCCTAATATATGTCATCTCTTCTCAAAACTGTTATGCAGATTTGATTCTTTTTCTCCACTTCATGATAAAAAAAATTAATTGCAATACTTTTATTTGAAATTAGCTCTGATGTGAGTCAGTCATTGCCCACACTGTAAAATGGGGATGGTGAAGCATATAGGCTTCTTAGAAGTCAGTGAATCCACTGCAGATCATGGACTGAAAAAAAGGGATTCACGTTTCCCATTGGGAGGATAAAGTACAAGAACATCTCCCATTTTGTCTCTTTCTCACTCCCATTCTCTTGTAAAAATCTTTGGCTTGTTTAAAATTTGTATTCTAGAGCTTAAGCTTTGGTCCTCTACAAATACTGGGTTAATGCTCAAGCTGTGCCTGTGACCTCAGAGCACAATATGAAGAAACTAATATACCTCTGAAAAACAGAAAAGATGTTTTATATAAATTTAGTTAGCAATCTGTTACAAAGATATTTTGAAAATGGTTGGGAAGACTGATGGAGTTCAATAGCCAGAGAGATCTTCCCTGCTTCTCAGTAGAGATAGCAATGACTGTCTGGGCTTATAGCAGCACTACAGTGATCAGTTAGGTACAAAATTGGTTTTGCATTAGAAAAATTACCTCTGAGAGTTTAATGCTGTATGGATTAAAATTTAGTATGCTTGAAAATGAAAAGCAAGATTGAGAGATGTACCCCAAGTCCATGAAGATCTGTTATGAAAAGGAAAAGTGAGTCAGAAGAGGGAAGGATGGAAAGCTGTACGGGGAAAGAAACTGAAAATTTGTACATCAGGTCATATGGCCTTTAGTTGTGAGAAGAAGTGAAGTGTACACTTGCTTGCTTGTTTGCTGCATGCAGCCCTGACATCTTGGCCAATATGATGGGGAGAATGGCAGCTGGTAATGCAACTGTCACCCTAGGGGAGCAACTCCTAGCAAAGTGTAAAAAAAACAAGTAAAATGAGGCTGTGAAAGACAGTTGGTACAGTGTGCTGACCTTTTACTGGTAACTTCCTTCTTACAAGGAACAAAAGGGAGGTCTCTGATAGGAAGTGCAGCATTTCTCTTGATGTCAGGTGTCAGGAGTGCCGAGAACAAATCCTGTTCTTAGAAAGAGAAAGGTGTAGTTTTGCACAAAAAAAAAAAAAAAAAAAAAAAAAAAAAAGCTTCGTCGTTTCATAGATATGAGCACCACAGCTGACATGAAACAGAACAGTTCAGGAAACACCAACACCTTCTTAGAAAGCACATAAAAATTGCTCCTGGTGAAGTCAGTGGGACTTTTTGCCTGGTATGCTGAAAAGCTGAAATCTCTGGAAGAGAAAGAGAAAAACAAGTAAAAAGCTGTGATGTACAATTTAGGGTTTGATCTTACAGCTTTTACATGTGCAAGCAGCTTCACTGATTTCCAAAGCCTTATTCCATGTGGTTAAGCATTATTTTTCCCTAAGATTAGGTTGTACTGTTAGTTTCTTAATAATTTTCAAACATAAAGCTATTTGAGACCAGATCTTTCTCTCCTTGAGGTAATGAACAACACTTCTCGTTTATTTCAAGGGTCGTTTAATCTTTTGAAGGCCTTTTTAATTAAAATGAATTATTTAGTATTTGTGCAGCACTTTGAAAGTACACAGACCTACGTAAGTGCTATTATTATTATTCAACTCATTATCTTTTACATTTCCCATAAAACTAGCTATGACTTAGCTGGTGTTAAGCTCCTTAGTTCTCAAGGAAAATGAACATTAGAAAATGCTTTGACTGTTTTTTTTTAAACATGGCAAATTATTACTGCTGCTGATTACAGCAGAGATGTTACTGTATGAGCACTGACTGAACCGATGCAGAGACCAATTGTAGCTACACTTCTTTAAGAAACTGTACACTTATGAGTTGTCATGTTGAACTTGATTGTGATGCTTCTATTTGGAAAGTCAGAAGTGGAAGGTCCTTCCTACAAGGCACTTTCATTATGCCTGTGGATACGTTTCAAAGATGAGACACTTTATCTAATGCTGTCATAAGAAATTACTTTCTGTACAAGATACCAGTTGCATTTGAAATCCAGGCTTTTGAAGATTCTATGCTGGACTGAATAATACTTGTTTAAAATTGGGTGTGTGTATGCTTCAGTATTTTGGAAGACATTTTGAGGGGGTTTTAGGAAAATGATCTGATTTTGTTGGGACAAGGTACAACTTTAACTTCTTTCTTGTGAAATTAGAACCTTGCTAGGGTTCTAAAACAGATGCTCTGCCAAGTTTCCCCTTGAATAAGTATAGTAATAAATATAAAAGTATATCACTAAATATGTCAATAAAGCTATAGTTTTTTGTGAGTGTGTATGTACCTTATCCACATACTCTCTCAATATTTTGATGTAAAAACCCAATTTCACTATAAGCAAATGTTTTGAATTAATAGAAGTGGGATCAGATGATATTGTGGATACCTCTGAGGTAAATGCTGCATAGTATTATGTAGGCTACAAAAATACTTGTCTAGCTCTTAGTTTTGGTTTGGTTGTAACAGAAGGACCAGAAGAATGCTTTTGCTCTTAGAGTTTTTAAAAGAAATGCACACAGTGAGTTGCTTGCTGACTGGGGAGGGGACAGGCTTTTTTGACTCTTAATCTACCCTTCTGTCTGAAACATTTTTCCACCACTTCCAGGATTTTTCTGATGTGAAGGGAATTATATTTCTTTCTGAATCACTACATTTCCTTTCAAGTGCCTGTTCAAATATTGTTAGGAGAAAACGAAGACTAATATTCACTGCAGTTATTGAAATGGTCTGTCATGCTGAATCTTGGAACAAGCAGTTTTCATCATCCATAATGCCTTTACCTTTCCCAAGAGGAGGCTAGCTGTTTGGAAATTTTTTTCCTCTTCAGGTTAGGAAGGTGGGATAACGGACCTCACAACAGATATTTAGGCAACTATAAACAGCAAAACATACTCAGAGCAAAGGACGTGGTAAGGGAATAAAAAGCAAAAAACCTAAACCCTGTTCCTGTGTTAAAATTCTCTTTAAGACAAAGTTTTAACAATATTTTTGTTCTTTTTTTTTAAGTTATGTTCCTTGAATTGTCCCATTTTATAGGCTTGCTTTTCTGGGGTACTCTAACATTAAATCATCAAGATCTTCTTTACTTTACTCTCTGTCATTGACCAACATTGGTTGTGGCAGGATCAAGTGAATAAAGACCTGAGAATCAAATCTGCTATTTTCTGTTTATTTCTGCCTGAAATGATTCATTGCCTTGATAAAAGGGTAGAAAGATTTCTTGAAATATAAGAATTACAGGACCCTGGAATTCAAGTCCTGGCTTGTGACTGTGCAAATTGCTGAATTTCTCTGGGACTCCACCCCTTTCTCCACTTCTTCCCTTCAATCTTTTCTATTTAAATTGAAGCCCTTCAAGGCAGGGATTGTCTACAGTATATACTAATACAAGGCTTAGCATAGTTTATTATTTAACCTAAACATCATATTTACTACTGTAATGCACAGACTGTAAAGAAATGAGCATGAATCACAACCCTAATGTGGGGAACTGCGGTAGGAGATGGATGGAACAAGTCATGGGATTGTACAAGTGTTGTACAATACTGACCACCTAGAAGCTGAAGACTGAAAGAATGCATTTTTACAAGGCTTCCTATGTCTTAATAATTTCTAAACAAAACAGGGTAGTAGAATTAAAATGAATTAAAAGAGCATCCCAAAGTGGGAATGGAGAAGTTAAATTTCACTAGAATCAAAACAGAAGTTTCAATAAAGCTGCACTCCAAATAAGCCTGAGGTTAGCACCAGCAAAATAGAAGACAGAAAGTATTCTTATTTCTTACAGGACACAGTTCTTGACTGCTTTCTACTGCTCACATTATTGAGTTAGTATCCTGTCTCACATCCCTATTATCTGTGGAAATCCAGCTCAGAAATGTGAGAAGTGCTGTTTTCCATGTAAAAATGAAAGATTAATGAAAAGAAGGGGATATTTTCTTGGAAAGGTGACTGACTTCAAATATCTTCCTCCATTTCCTGTGTCACCAGAGGTCTGGAAAATACCCTCATGGGGGAAAAAAGCACACAAATGTATGCATATTTAACATTCCACTATGGGAAACACAGTGGACACTTCTTGCATTATCATTTAGATTGTTTTAGGATGATAGAATTAACTTTTTCTAATGTAGCAAGCAATGTTCTGTATGGACAATTTTTCAAACTGAAAGAAATGTAGTAAAAGAAAAAAAGAGCATGACCAGATGTTCTCAGCAGTTCAGGGAAAAGCTAGAGTCCTGGGGCTAAGACAGACTGAGCAATATTGTGCATGTGTCCCATGTATGTTTAACAATTTTTAATGAAGAATTTGGGAAACTGAAGGAGTTAATTAAAGAAATGCCAGTCTTTAAATGGCCTGAAAGCAAATGTATAAAACCAAGTTGTTTACAAGGAGTTTTGGACCATTACAATATGGTTTCATCCAAAGATCTGTAGTTTTTGTCATGAATATTGAAAATATTCAAATGAAAAAAAGAACCCTTGGCTTTCAGTCTTTGATATAAGTTCCCTGCCCTTACTTAGGAAAGTAAACTGCGCATGAGCTCCTTACTGCCTCTGCCAAGAAGACCTAGGTATTTTCCTTGTTTTCAAAGATGAAAATATTAATATTTTGGTTGCAAACTAATGATTTATAAATGACATGTAAATGATGATAATAGAGTATCTGACAAAACTATGAGAAGCAAGGATATGTTGGAAATTTGAATCCTACTGAAAAAACCCCCAAAATTGTCTGATCTGAGACTAAGTATGCATGGTATTTAGTGAGCTACCACTGAGAACAAAGCCCTGGTGAAACTGCTCATAGCTGTCACCTGGCATCACCATTTCACTACATTCTTGCCTGGCAAGATAGAGTTGAACTGAACGGAGTAGTGTGTAAGGGCACTAGAATGGCATTTTGTAAGATAATAAATGTGTAACAGGATTAAAGGATCTGATTTGTAGATTAAAAAACCTAGGAGACAGGGTTGCTGATATTGACTTCAGATTGTCAATGGCATTAAGGAGTATACGAAAGTTTATTGCTTACACTTATAGTATAGACCAGGTCAATCTGAGAATGAGAAAGCTTGTTTATATGTTTTTAAAACACCCTTTTTTTTAAACTGTTACTGGTACATTAAGATGAAAAAAAAAGATGGGGAGTGCAGTACCGCTTTAATATCAAATGTGAGCAGGATGATGATAAAATAATAGATTTCTAATGGCTTCCACTTTAGCACCCACCAGTTCCTAGACTTTGATTAAAACCTAGAGCATATAGTTTCCAATCTCAAGCATCTATTAAGGATCCTCTTGAGAAGAAGCCCTCTA
The DNA here is from genome assembly GCF_047716275.1 of Strix uralensis. Lineage (NCBI taxonomy): Eukaryota > Metazoa > Chordata > Aves > Strigiformes > Strigidae > Strix > Strix uralensis. Next base: position 110,014,263 of record NC_133975.1, on the reverse strand, counting down.
CTCAGAAAGGCAAACTGCTGCCTAACTTACTGTCACCATAAGACATTAATTTTTTTTTTGTATTCCAGTGCTCCAGATGGAAAGAGAATTGAATATTTGGGGCAAAGCACACCAATTCTTATATCAGACCTTCTATAAGGAGGTACTGTGACTGGATATCTTTTGATGAAGACTGGAAACCTCAGTTCTCGATCCACGTAAGATCTGAACCATCTCATTGTCTTGGTTTGGGAAGAAAGGGTCAGAGAATAGGATTCAAGTTCAAGGAAACAGGTTTCTTGGCAATTTCTGTTTCTGACTTAACTAGAAATATATTCATAAGAATCTTTATTATGGTATTTCAACATTTCTGCCTCCACTCCTGCACAGAAAATTACCCACAGAAAGTGGAACTTTAAAATGTGTCAGGATGTGAAGGAGGGAGACTGAAAGTTTGGATTGTGTGTAGCTATCATCAACAACTGAAATTCATATACAAACGTGCAACAAGAATGACAAGGACACACACCTCATTTAATTCCAATGAAACATGCTGAATTAGGAGCTCTCCAAAAGCTGGGAAAAAGGAAATGGCCTCTACTCAGCTGGGAAAGCTGGGGCTAGAGCTTTTTTAGAACTTTGAGCCAACTTACTTACAGAGATATTACTAAAATTTCACTGCTCCCACAACTCTCTGGTGTGTTAGATGGGTAGGAATACATCAACATCATAATTTATTGACAGCTATATAAGACTCCCATATGCATGTCCTTCACCTGGATAGTCACGAGTGGAAGAATTTAAATTCTAGTCACAGCTTCTTTTGGGAGTTTGGGAGGTAATTTACAGAATCTATAAGCAGATGTTGTTCTCTTCTCATGTTCAATACATTTAAGTCTTTTTTCCTCCTCTTGTGCAATATTCAGAGTATTTGGGTTGACTGATTTTTCTTCTGACAGTCTTCTGATTGTCCTTATTCATAAATCAGCTTTGTGTTTTTCTTAAGAGAAACTATCTTATCTTTTAGGGTGGTAGGGTGTTTTGTTTCGTTCCAAAATTAAGTCTGACTCAGCCAGGTGTGTTTTAGCATCAGGTTTATTCCCTGTAGTTTATTAAAACAAGGAGATTATTTTTGTTTTGCATAGAAATTTGGGGGTCATTAGCCAAGGGATGTGGGGAATTCTAGCCTCAATTTTGTCACTATTACACACCCACACCCATGAGCCAATTACTCCACTTTGCTGTCATACAATAATGCAGGCTCTTAGAAGGTACCAGACTGACAGCTTTGAATTCTACAGAACAGGTTTTGTAGAGACATCAGCAGTCCCAGTTCTCCTCATGCACTTCCATCTTCCTGAACTACTGTGTCTTGCCTATAAGACAGCCTCAGTTATATCCAGAATCTAGGCATAACTTGCCATCTCTTAGGATACTGTGTTCTTTCCCTATCCAAAAGTGTCCCAATTACATGGTCTTTTTCTTCCTTAGTTCATTTGAATACTGTCTCAGTTTGACACCTATTGGATGAAACAACCTCTTATTGCAGTGGGGTTTATCTTCAGGGGGGTTGGCTCCCTTTTCCACCTGAAGGGACTCCCCTCCAAATTGCCACCTGGGCAGTTTGCATTCTCACTACCTGTACTCAGCCCCCCTACAGATAAACTTGAGAAATCAGGTCTTCTGGGCTATTAAATCAGCACCTTTCACAGCTGCCAGTTTCACAGAATAATCAACTTGCAATTATGCAGCATAATGGTAGTGGTAGAATAACACAAATAAAACAAAACCAAGGCTGATACAACAGGTAAATAAATTAGGCAGTAAGTATATATTTAGTGCGCTCACCTTTGAAAGGCTGGTAAGCGAATTTCTGTAGAGAACAGAGGCAGCTTTAAGCAGGCAGAATGAGGCTGGGTGCCAGGGGGATGAACGTTGCTCCATTCAGACGTGGTGCTGCGGCTAGGAGTGATGGAGGAAGACAGGGCCTGGTGAATCCATGCCATGGGTAATCCATCCACATATCACTGAGACTTGCCTGAAAAAAAAAATTTTCATTTAAAATATTATATCTTTAAGAAAATATGCTGGCTGGTGATCCTAATCAAAAAGTGGAAATAAACAGTCAACGCTCCATGACATTTTAAGTGATGGAATTGTTGCTGAGAGAAGGGGAAGATTTTTCTCTTTTGGCAAAGAGAAAAAATGCAGTTTGATGGAGGTACAAATTCTTGTTTGGCTGTAATAAACAAATTTTGCCCAGGGCCAGGGAGGCAAAGCTAAGCTAAACTTTCTCCTCCCCATCTCCAGCCATATCACTGTGCAGCTGCGCAATTCTCCAGGGGTAAGCTCATGGACACGCTTACTAGCTCTCAAACAAAAAGCTTCATTCTTTGTTTTTGGCAGTGAAAGCAGTGAGAAGCAGCAAGGCAGGCACACAGGTTGTGCTGAATCCTTTGGGATGATCTCTCCCATGAACCTTCTGGGGCTAGGACCGGAGCAGCAGCCTTGCTTGCCTGTCACTGTGAGGTACCCTTTTCCAGCTGTGTTGCAAAGAGTAATTGCATTCAAAATGGTCTTGCTTAGGCTGAGAAAATAAGGCTGAGTAACCAAAATATTAGTCAGTCTGCTTGTTTTGGGCTCTAGGGTCTTGCAATTAGGTATCTAGATTCAGTGTGATTGAGTGTTGTGGCAGCTTACACAGGTAGTTCAGCCACGAACACGTAAAGACCTACACAACCAAGTGAAGATTGTAAAATGCACTGACACCCAGAAAGCTAGGATGGAGCCACTATAAAATGAGATCAGAGAAAGTGGCCTGAGCAGTAGTAACTCCACCTCAAATTTCCTGTGTCTAGGCACAGTTATCAAGAGATTTGCAGTAAACAAACTTACTAGTTGCCTGTGTCCTAATCTTCATGCTACTGTGGTTGAAACTGGGAAGAAACATGAAGCTATGCATGGAATCGGTTTTGATGGCACTGATTTCTATAAACATTACAGAATATGAACATCTATAACGATACTGTTGACTTTAGCCGCATACAAGGTCTAGTAACAGTGAATGCTTTAATGTTGTTGGCTTTGCTCATTCCACCTTGACAAATTATGGATGATATGTTTAATTTCCCATTACTGGACCTGACTGCTCCTTAGATTACGGGAGGACTTTTATTTTCTTTTGCTGATGGAGAACTGAGGTACATTGTAGGGCTGTGCCCAGATTATATAGGAAGGTATGGCAGAGCAGGTAACTGAAATGAGCTTTAGCTGAACCCCATCTCAGTTCTTTCATGTGTATCTTCAACCCTGCCTAATTCTTTATGTATCAAATTCATACAGTTTTCCTTCAAGAGAGTAAAGGCTCTCTTAACGCCATGAGGTTGGAAAGATCTAGCCTTTCTTCCTTGCTTCATGAAGGTCTGCAGGGAAATAACAAGAGACCGTTGGCTTCAACACTGAGATTATGCTGCAGGTACCCATCTTTCACAAAAGATTAAAATAGTGGTTTCCCTATGAGAGAAATACAGGGAATTGTTTCAGCCAAGAAGGAGAGAAGCAGTATCAACAAGAAGCAGCAGAGATTATGCTTTCCTTCTCTGTTGAGGGCTGCTGTACTCTGACTGTCAAACTGACAAGCAGTGCTTGTGCCCTGCAGGGACAGACTGCTTCTGAAGACAGCAATGGCAACATCTGTCTTTTTACATTAGTCAAAAGATTTTTCTCTTTATGGTTAGATTAGGTGATTATCAGCATCTCTTGACTGAAGCTCTCAAACACACAGTCTGAGGTAGTTCTTTTCAACTTGATACACACAGTCTGCCTTATAGGCAAGGAAGGTTACATAGTAAATATGAAGTACCATCTCACACTAGTGCTCCATGGGCTTCCTGCTCAGCTTCCGATGCACTTCAAAGCTCCATAGCCGTCTGGTCTCCAGCTGTCTTACAAACAACCTCTTCACCCATGAAGCATGCTGTGGGTAGGGGCAGTTGTTTCACAGGAACCCAGAACACATTGTGTTCCCAGAGTAGGTTCTTGCCTGACTGTACCTCCGGGGAACAGGAAGAGCCTGAGCTGGACTGTCCTCAGAGCTGTTTGCAAACTGTTCTCAGAAACAATGGCTGATGATTCATCTGGCATCGTCATCAACAATCCCCAGGCCTGCTTTTTAACAAACCTTCCCAAAATAAAGAAAGGGGACCTTCCCAGACAGAATCATGTATGTTTTAGTGGTGGATCTACAGAAGAGTAATCTAGGTTTAAGAGTGCTTGTAATCAAGTGATTACATATGCTTGCCTGAGGTCAGACAGTAAGCTAGTTTAGCAGCTCTGGGGACCCTTGTTCCTGTGTTGTGCTCACATGATATGAGCGTGCTGACTCATCCATGTGTGGGGATACATAAATGCCTGCTTATATTGTGTTTTTGCAGGATTTAGTAATAAAGCCAGATCTGTAGGGTTGCAATCCTTTCTATGACAACAGAACACTGCCATCACCAACATTCTGACTTCAAAATTCTTATAGTTTGAAAAAGAAACTCAGTTCCTTTTTTTGTTTATGCTAGTAACACAGAAGGTCACTGGTTTAATGTGCATAACCTTTTAAAGTTATTTCTTTGAGTAAACATTTGCTGGAAGATATCCCGTCTGGGTGATATCTTTTGCAAATGCCTGGTATTATGCTACCTAAACAAACTTGTCTTTGGTGAGCCCAAGACAAGACATGGGGTGGCCTTTCTAGAGGTATGAATCCTAGTATAATACAGCCCAAGTGATATTACAATATCTGAAAATGAAAGAATACAGAGTGGGGAAGACTGATGGTGTTTACCTTCTGCATTTGCTAGCAGTGAAAGGATAGTGATGACTGATGAAGGCTAAGATACATTAATGAAGGAAGCTTGTTCTACTTACCAAGGATGTGAGTTGACAGAGGTTAGATATGCTAGCATGTCTGGGAATGAAATGTATCTGGTGAGTAGAGCCTACATAAGCACATAGGGAAGACATCCACTCAAAAACAAAATTATGGATGTCTGCAACATGAAATACATGAATTATTTACCCAAGGAAGATAAAATCATGCTAAAATAAAAAACAAACAAATGTGCCTACTGTACCAAAAAAAAAATCATGGGAAGAGGACTAAATATCAGACTAAAAAGGTGAAACAAAAGAGAAGTGTAAATGAACAAAGCAAACCTTCAGCATGAGGCTGCAGGGGATGCTTGTGGTTGTTAAAGCACACATGGCTCTGCCAGAGGAAAGTTCTTTCTTTTTTTTTTTTTTTTTTAATAAGCTTTTAACCAAAAGTTAGTTATCCTTACTAGACTAGCAGATTTGAATAGTTATCACAGAGGAATATTAATGTTCTTGAAGCTCAGCTGATTAACAACATTTAAGGCTGCATCATAATTTTTTTAAGCAGGGAACTTTAGCTTAAAAACCTCAAGTCCTTTAAAAACTTTTTTCTCTCTTTCTTATCTTCTTCTCTTACACATCAGTAGATGAAGTCAGTGCTGGGTATTTACTTATGTTTCCTTAAATACCAAGAAGACAAAAGATATTTAAACACTATACATGATGTACTTCATGGAGGTGGGAGAAAAATGTACAGAAATATGCCCTTTCTTGGGATGCATCAACTCACACACCTTCCTGGAAAAGACAAAAGGGCAAACGAAAAAAAACACTCATGAGAAAAAAAAACCAGAAGCTTGTGTTGCTGTGTCACCTTCCATGTCATATGAAAATACTTTTTCCAAAATTTGAAAGCATTTCGTAAGAGCAGTCAGAAGCATATTGTTTTTTTTCTTTTTCCTTTTCAAAGCAAAGTTCCACCCTTGCTGTCTGTCTCTCTTTTTTCTCCTCTCTCTTAAAAAAAAAAAAAAAGTTTTGAGAATTTCATTTTTCTATTCACTGCAGTCCTGGCCAAAGTAAAGCCCTCTTTTACATTGACGTCAAGATCTTTACTAAGATTAGGGTTTCATTTCTCTATTGCAGCAATTAGCTAGGGAATGTATAAAAGGCTTCAGGGAAGCAAGCTAGGACTCCAGAGAGGAAAGCACTTTGCACCATAGGCAGATAGCGAGGGAGAGGGCGAGAGGAGGAAGGCAGGAATACAGGGAGGCGGCGGGGCGGGGGGGGGGGGGCGGGGGGAGGGAAAGAGGGAAAGAGGGAGGAAGGAACAGAAAGTTTATGTACATAAACCTTTTTTTAAAAAAAAAACTATTGTTGCACCTGGTAGCTGGCTTTACTGACACAGAAATGAGAGGTCTGTTCAATGCTTAAATAGCTGAGAAACAATGGGATAGTGCAGGAAAGTTAACAATTAACAGTGTCAGCTTAAATTTTGTAACTGCAGGGAACTGGAAACACAGCTGCCTCTCTCTTCAACAAAATCAGGTCTCCTGGTTAAGGGAAGAATTTTTGTTAACATCTTAGTTTCTGAAAAATAAGCAGCTCCGAGTTGAATGAGTATCATGCAGTTATGGTTTTAACCAGCCTGCTCATATTTAACCATCTCTGCTCATTTTAAAGAGAGCAGCTGGGAGAGGGGTGACAAAGCTTTTGAAATGCTTTTTACTTTACTTTTTTAAATGAGGGTACAGAGCAAAAAAGGGAGCTGAAGGCATCCGGCTGAAGAGAAGCAGTAAAGGAAGATGGGTCTGCTAAGTGTGGATTTGCTGATCACGCTTCAGATCTTGCCGGTCTTTTTTTCCAATTGCCTCTTCCTTGCACTGTATGACTCTGTGATCCTCCTGAAGCACATGGTGCTATTTCTGAGCCGGTCTGAGTCCGGGCGCGGTGAGTGGCGGAGGATGCTGACCTCGGAGGGGCTGCGCTGTGTCTGGAACAGCTTCCTTCTGGACGCCTACAAGCAGGTGGGTACCCGGGGCTGGGCACCGGCAGGTTGGGGTGGGTAAGCCGGGAGGAACATCCTGGTTGTCAACGGAGAAGGGAAGGGAATGGCGCTGTGCGGTGCAGACTATCCCCTATTTGACGTTAAGTTTGATGGGAGCGGTATCAGCTGAAAGGAGCAGTACTTCTAAGTCGCAGCTAAGGGTTCACGAGATTCAGGAGCTGCTGTGTCTCTGCTCTGCCACTAACTCTCTGTGCAACCATGGCCATGTCACTTAGTTTAGCTGTGCCTTAGTTTCACCACCAGTACAAATAATACTCTTCATGTTTATAAAGTATAAGAATAATTGTAAAATGCTCTCGATGTTTCCACAGCTGTCATTTAATTGTTTGCCATGTGAGATCCTCAGAGATTATACAAAGACCGCCTCTTCAGATAGAGCTCTATGTAGATAGATGTCATCTATGTAACATAGAAGTGTTTTAATTAGAGTAAAAGATAGAAATGAACCTTTGTCATTACACTGGCGTTTTCTATTACTCATGTTAATTTTTATATTGGAGGAAGCATCCAAGTAATAGTAAAACCGGACACAGAGTGAAACAGAGAGACTTTTCTTCAGGTAAGCAGTGACAGAGAGACACGTCAGAGATTAAAATTCACTTGACTAGCTGAGGGACAGCTGCCTGATGATTTAAGTTAATAAAGCCAATAGCAGTTATGCAATATGTACTTTTTTTTCTCCTTTTTTCTACAATCATTACCCAGTGGTACTGCCCAGTTCTCGTAGTTATAGTTCCCTTTTATAAATTGAAAAGGTGGACCCAAAAAGATGAAATTTCTTGCACAGGCCACCCAGTTAGTAAGGAGAACTGGATTCAGAGCTCTGTGGCTTCCAAAACAGTGCTTAGTCTGTTAATGTGTTGTCTTATTTAGACCATCTAATTTAACATACCCCATGTGATGTCATGAGGTCATCCAAATGATACCTCTGTATCTTCTGAAATATTTCTTTTTGTATCGCCTTCCCCCAGTCCCCTTTACCTCCCCCATAATGGCTTTTGTATTTGCTCTTGCCTAGAGATGTGAAGAGCTGGTGGTGTTGGTGTTTGCTGGCTTTGTGATATAGAATACATGCTACTTAGCCTGAAACCCAAGCCCTGGGGACATAATTTTCAGTGTAAGACAAATATAAATAACACTAGCTTTTGCCAAATAGGTCAACCTCGTACTGCCACCCTAGGAATCAGCCAGCTGGCTACCCAAGTAAAGTAATGCTGAATGAAGCTCACTATTCTCCTAGACCTTCTAGTTTCTGGTTTTAGTCTCTTCAGAGACATTAAGTAAGTACATTTTACAGTGGCCTTGTTAAATGGACTGGTGAACACAAGTGTTCCCATTTTACAGACAAGGCAAGGCAGGACAGTTAACATGTGACTTGGTCAAGGCTCCAGTGGAGGTTGGTAGCACAGCTCTGAAACAGCCAAGTTTCCAGTTCCCACATTTGGGACTGGTGTGTGATCCAGGGTCTGGAGAAGTTGTGGAGCTGTAAGAAACTTTACATCCATTTTCAATCTCATTTTGCTTAAATAACTCAAAATGATTTAAAATAAAGATGTCATGTGCCTTTCCGTACTTTCTGAAGTCATACTTTGCCTTTTCTTCAGTATTGTTGGTGTCAACCATAGAAGCTACAGGGAGGATGACGCTGTGCTATTTTTGGTGTTGGCAATGAAACTCATACTTTGAACTTTGGTAATTAAAAACTCTTCCTTATCATCATTAAATAACCAAGGTTGTTCAGGCCAATCAGGCTTTAAGGTCCCTAGAATGAATTCTGGGCCTCAATGAACTCGGCAGAAAAATGCATACAAACATAACTAAATTTATCACCTTGTTCCAAAACCAGGAAAAAACCCATCTGTGCCAGCTATCCTTAAGATGAAACTAATTGACCAACACTTCATGGAGAGACTCTGTTTTCCTTAATAGAATTATGGGCCATAACAACAGAAGATCATTGGAAACTCTTGATTGTCACAGAAAGGTAGATAAATGTAAAAATCAAATTATAGAGGGGACACAACAAACTGAGGAGCAATATGAGGAGAAGAGTCATCACCTCCCCAATAGAGGAGAATCTTCTGCTGCTTCTGTAAGGAAGAGAAAGAAAAAAATGTTTCAGATGGAAAGTTGTACTGGTAGAGTTGAAAAAATTTGAAATATACCCTGCTTTGTGGCATGTTTAAAAAGCATGAGAGATAATAAAATATATTAAAGACTGTCCCACAAAGCATCCTTTTCCTTAAATTATCTTTCCCTAAATCCCGAATAGGAGTGCCCAGTTGTGATATTTTAATCTTAGACAATTAGTGAGGGTATGAAATGAAAATATTATGGAATCAGGGTACTAAACAACATATCAAGATGTAGTCGATACCATAACAGTGATTGCTTATTGCTCCAGTTTGCCAGCTGAAGCCAGGTATTAGCAAAGTACTTAAGCAGATGCTTAAGCTCATTCCATTGAGGAGTATTTATGAGATAATCACCATTTTTCAGTTAGAATAGCAGAATTGCAGATGCCTGAAAAAAAACAAAACTAGACTGCCAGTTAGCAGAAGACTGGATGTAACTATACTTGGTTTTACTATGTTTTTTGTCACTTAGGCAGAACTCTTCCTGAGTACGTTTCATAACATTTTTCACAAAAGTCCTTGATGTAAAATTTCTATTCACAGAAAAATTTAGTGTAAGCCATTCCAGAAAAACTCTGCGGGTAGATACTAGGTTCTGGATTAAAGTAAATTTATACCAAGAAAGGAGCTCTGCCTTGAAAGCATGCAGACTGTCCCAGAATTAAGTGATTTTGTTTCAAGACTAGTGTGCACAAGAGATGATCTTCGAAGAGTTAGGGTATATTTGAAAATAGCTATTCTGATGCATTTTCCCTTCTAGAAAAACTTTTGAATATCTTACTCAAATTTCAACTTGCTTTTGTTCTGCTTTTTGTTGTTATGAAGTATTATTGCACATGAGTTTTTGGTTAGGGCAATTATTTCATAGGCAAGATTACCTAGCAACAGTTGAAGATTTTAACATCCTCAGTGCGGAAGCAATGCAGAGTTTGTTGTATTGTATACAGAGTATATTCAATATTTTTTTTTATTGGAACTTTCTATATGACTTGTTTTCGCCACATTTTACAGTCCCACTGGAATCAAAATGATTGATCTTGTGTTTATTTTCTTATGTAAACTTTATCAATGATTAATATATTTCTTTTTACTTCCTTAGCTCTGAGTTCAGTACCTGTCACATAGTGTTGATACTGTCTACACTGCACCAGCTTTATGATATATAGAACATCCTCCTATTTTCTGAGAGGCAAGCATGTCTTACATTACAACAAGGGAGTCTTTAGGACCAGATTAATTGTCATAACAGAGATAAATAGAGCTAGTAGTCAAGCTACATTAACTTTATGTAATTGAAAGAGTGCAACTATTTTATTTAAATGTTATTTTTCTAATTTACTGTGCTCTGTTTATCCACAGAAATGAGTGGATTGACTCCTGAAAAGCAAATCATGTATGCATGTGTGTATAGATATCTACACTTTCACGTGTGTTTGTATGTATATAGATATATATGTGTGTGTATATCTGTATGTATATGTACATACATATACGTGTATGTGTATAAATGCAAAAATACACACAGGCATACATAATCTGCTCTTTCAGGAGTTAGTCCTCTCTCATTTCTCTGTATATGTATACACATATATATATGTACACATATGTATAGATATGAGGAATGCTGTCATAGCTATGGGCGTAACATGCATGCGTGCATATATGCACGTGTGTGTAAATGTATGTTACAGTCCTCAGAAGGATGCTAGTATCTCAAGCAATGGATGGTGATGGGTGTGTGTACTTGTAGAGCTTTTTACTCTCTTTAGAATGGGCCAGCAGCAAGCTCTGCCATGACAGACCCAGCAAGGAGATAATGATTGGCACTGGATCCCAACTTCACAGCATAGACCCAGCTCTGGATGTAGCAGCAAGTAGGCTGGTTCAGTAAACACCCAGTGGGATTTTCCTGAGATTTCAGGGAGGCACAATTATATTACTTTTGGCTACTTCTGCCTGGCTTATAGGTACATCATTTATTCCTAAAATAAATCAGTACACAAAGCAGGACAGCCTGAAATGGTCACGTTAAATGCATGCTGCACAGCATTATCACAAAGCTATATGTGAAAGTAATATGATGGCATGATCCTTTACCTGGTCTTTGGCTGTCCAGTAACTGATTTCTGGGGAAATCTTCTAAAGGTTGATACAAAGACATAACCTCTGTACTTACTACTTGCATTTATTTTGTCTGGCAAGGTAAGGAAGTGTGTCTCTCTGCATTTGATAGTGATAAAGGGAATTTGGGAAAGAGTGTGTTGTATAGTTTCAGGGTTTAGAACTAGACATTGTGTGGTATTAAAAATATTATATTGGTTTTACAAAGTTCAGCCTTAGCAGAATTGTTTTCATTGACATTTGCAAATGAAAACAATCTTGAAAGAAGTGAGAAAAACAAAACCAAACCAAATTAAAACCTTTCCTGCAGTGTTTGGAACATAAATTCAACAGGATTTGGGTTTGTCATTGTTATTATTATTATTATTATTAAAACATTGTCATTATTATTAATATATAATCATGTTTGTTATAGTAGTGTCTGAAGACCAATCCAGACCAGGGATCCATTGTATTAGGCAGTGTCCTAAACAAGAGGAGCAGACAGTTTGTCCCACAGAGCTTACAGTTCAAACACTGAAGACAGACAAGGGGTAGGAAAAGAAATATGACAACTCCTGTCCCACATGGGGTCTCATCCTACCTGTTTCACTTTGCAGATCTAACTTCACTTCTTCCACACCACCTCTCTGCAGTCTTTCATTTTCACCCTTATGTGTGAAAAACTGCCTGAAAGGACTGCTTGCTTTTCTGTCAAACCCTTGTGAAAACCTCCTTCTGCTGTGGTAGACACAGAAAATTAGCTAACGGGCACCACCCAGGAAGAAGATCATACCCAGTCCTTGTGCCCCAGCTTTTCCTCTCCAACAAAACCACCACTGTGTATTCATACAGTGCTAAAGCTGGGTGGAAAAAAAAAAACCAACATATATCCAAATGAACTTCAAATGTCCCCCAGGTGCTGACTAATAAAGAGTGGTGAAGGCCTCTGTCACCTGTAGGTAAGAGTCCACAAGGGCAGCAAGTGGCCCAGTGGCCACGATGTCACAGACCATGCTCCCATCTTGAGGGAGACATAAGCCCTTAAGAAGCTTGTTGTAGGCTCTCTGATCAGAGGAACTAAAGTTATCCATTTTATTTTATAAGAGTGCAAAGCAAAAGGCTCCCTTATGCTTTCCCTCTGCCACACATACTCATTTGTGGGACTGGCAGTTTTTAAATAAAGAGAGCAGCATTTGACTAGTTATTTTTATCTGGACTGTGCCCTTTTAATTTGTCTCCCACTTTCTTCCCTCAGCTTTACACACCTGATCCTAAATAAAAGACTCTGGACTCTGGGAGAACTCCAGTCAGTTCAAGTCTCTGCTCTCCAATTCAAGTAATTGGGTCTCTTAAAGCAAGCTGCCACCTCCCCATGTCAAACGAAGAGATTCCACTCATGTGTACTACTCCAGAAAAGGGCCTCCTGTAGTTTTTATCCACTGCACAACTCTGGGTCATGTAAATAAGAAAACAAAAATAATAATTTGTATAATTCTCTGACCAGAGTCTGATTATGATTTGGATGAAGCACTGAGAAATATCATGTTGTTCAGAGGCTATATTTAGCTGAATGGGATTAAATCAGAGAATTTGAAAAGGAGCAAAAAACTCTGGGGATTCAGTTCATTACCAGTTGCTGGACTTCAGTCCTGAACACAGCATGTCCATATTTAAATGGCTAATATCACAGAATGCTAATTGTCTGGCAACACCTATTTTCTTTAGGGGATTACACAGCCTGATGAGTCTGCCCAACTGTTTGAAAATCCCTCATGCAGGGAATGAAAGCCATATTCCAGTGCACAGGATCCCAGGATGGTTATGCTAAAGCTGATAAAAGCAAAATGAGAAAAAAGAAAAGGTAAATGAGGAGGCGATGTTTTGTCCGTGGGGCTTTTCCTAGTCCTCAGGGAGAATGTACAACAAAGTTAGCAGTATGTGCTATTTCTAGCCTGTAGTTTATGAATAGGGCTTTCTTTCCTGCTCTTAAGTCTCCTTCATTTTGCAATCTGTGTGCTAAAGCATCAGCAGCCTTGTTCTCTTTTCACTCTGCATGCAGACTTGGAGAAGGAGATGCAGTACCAAGGCTGTCAAGCAAACACAAAATTTGCACGAATGATGCAAGTCACTGCTTTGGTGTTGGGCTGGTGCTTGCTCTTGTTGTTGGCTTGGATGGCTCTCATATTTGGTTGGCCTACCTTGCGTGTCCCATGCAGTCTTCGTAGGAGGGGGGTGCCTGGGCGCTGCCTGGTTTCTACCTCATCCAGAAGGCTGTCGCCGAATGCCTGAATATTCATGCACATAAGTACGTGATTGTAAAAATACTGGATTGCGTGTGAGGGGAATTCTGCTAGTTTGTTTCTCAGAATTTATATTTTGCCTGCCTTTGTGTAAGATTTCAAAAGCATTTTGGCTGAATACATGGGGGTTTTTGTTTGTTTTCTCATTGCTTGATTTTCTTTTCCAAGAGCTATTTTTTCTTTCAATAACAACAAAGAAGACAGCCAAAGCCTACAATGCAGATGATCAGCAAGGATGATATTGTCATACTGTGTCAATCGGTTCTGAGCCTGGTGAAATAAAGAGTCCCTTTGGGAACGTCAGCGCTTCATCAAGACCAATTAGTGGAGATGCTGCTGCTTATGTTTAAGCATTAACGACTGGGCAGGGCTGCTTTTTGGAGTGTCCGACACTGGCATGGAACAAGGCACCGACCTAATTACTCCTATACAAGAGCAGAAAATGCCTCATGAATGCCTGCTTGGCAAGGATGTCTCATTAAGAGGAAAAAACCCAACACAAGCACTCCTAGAAACAAAAATTAAGATGATAGGTAACCTGCGGCCAATGAGATTTACTCCATGGCTGTGGGAAATGAAGAGAAACTGCTATAAGGTGATGTAGGGCATATTTGTACTTTATTTCCTAAATCCATCTATTTTTAGGTCAATAAGGAGTATGAGAGACATAATGCAAACTTGCATAGGTGGAGAACATGGAAATACATTGCCACCCTTGGTATCAGTGTTAAATAGTACTTGAAGGGCATTCCCATGCTGTGGGATTTGTTTTGTTTGTCTGTTCCATCAGGGTTTGAAAACTCACCGAGGAATAGAAGCATTTGGTAGACCTGAGTGAAGAGTTGGAAATGAGGAACTTACAATATGTAGCCTCTTTCTGCTTAAATATGATCAAGAAACATACTGTGGTTTCCCAGTTCAAGAGTGTTGGTTAGAGTATTTTCAGTCATAATAGTTTCATTAAAATAAAACCGGAAGAGTGAGGGGAAACAGATGCTCAGATGTTTCTTGTCTCCTGAGCAGCTCTGTTCATTGCTGAGTTTAAGCTGCTTCCATCCTTTTTCCCTTACTTTTCTTCTCCTCTGAAGAGTGCCAGCAAATATTAGAAATTCAAAGTGTATTGCTTAATTGTGATTTATGAGATAAATCACATGTTATTACTTCTTTGACTAGATGAGTGCACACTCCTAAATACTGAGGTCCATTATTCATCCAGGGAGTGGGTGCAGCACAAATACTTACATGTCAGGCTTTGTCCAAAAGGCACATTTTGGGCAAGCTAGCTCTGAAAAAGCATTTGCTTGGTACTGCAAGAACAGTTAAGCTTTCTAGGTAAAGAGGGATCTAGTGTTTGTGGAGATGTGTTTCTTGAGATGTGCCCTTTTTTGGTAGTTACCAACTTATCACAAAACGCTGAGTTGTCTAGCTGATTTATGGATTGAATGCAGCCCTCAGAATGATTATATGGCTGCCACATGACCTTGACCTATGTATTTCTTTGCTCAGGTCTGGCCCTTTACCTTACTCACTCCTGTTTTACCTATCTTACTGCAGAGAATGGCAGAGAGAAATGAGATCTTCAACAGGTGCACAGAAGAATACATACTACCTGCTAAGGTGTAGGTGGCCTGTAGCAGCACTTCTTAAACACTGCAAGATGCTTAATACTACTTCTTAAATGCTACAGCCTAAGTCTCTGAGCCTGCCTCTCTCTGGATAGATCCTTTCTTCTTAAAAAGTGGGATACAGCTCTTTTCCTTCCTTGAGTTCAACAGACAGCACACTCACATAGCAGGTCCTAATCTCAGCTATTTCAAACCTCACTAGCTTTTGAAGGCAAATGAGCACAAGGCTTTTTTTTAACTGTTACTGAGTCTCTAGCAGATAGCAATGCTGCAGATGCAGGTTTACGGAGAGGGGAGCCACAAGGGGTTGTGCTTTCCTGGGGCATCACTTGCTTCCCTTGCCTGAAGTGCACCTGCAGCTGCACATCCCCTGTTCCCAGTGACATGATCACTATGTTCTTGGCCTGGAGACATCTGTGGGGCTCAGGCAGTCTTTCTTTCTGTGTCTCTCTTCCTTGTTGATCTCCAAGTGAATGGCGGCACAGTTGTGTCTCAATTTGCCCCACAGAAAATAGTCAAAATGATGTTTATATCGAGTGCCAACATGCTGTGAGACCTCCTCATGTAGCTGTGAATTCTGGCAGCTTTAAGGACAGTGTCTTACAAACTCTTGCTTCTGTTGCTATTCTGATGAAATAATGCTGAATCATGAATAACTGTAGATTTGTTCACAGTAGTCAGGTTTCTCAGGAAGAAATGGAGGATCCAATATCTACAATATACTTGCCTCTAGATCTGTGTGCAGCAGCAATAGCATCGGTTAAGTATTCGGCTGTTAATTCAACTTCTTACTGTATCTGACTTACCAAGATACCCTATAATGTAATGTAGACTAGCAGTGCACCAAAAGTCAAGTTATTTATTCAGTTTTTACACTGTTCTCATTCAGCATTAACTTCTATTGACTTCAACTGGAATGTAGCTTCAGAAAGAAATAAATACGAAAGACTTCAGTATTTGGCCCTGTATGTTTCTTTCAAAGCAACAGTTCTGAACATAATCAAATGGACAGGAGACAGTTATACTAGAGCTTGATGTTAAAGGCAGATATATAGGAATTGCTGTGGCAGAGCTCACTAAAAACTTACTGTCTTATGTAATACTTTGTGGTTCTATAGCAGTTGTCAGCTAAGGATCTTGGAGCCCTCTGCAGGCGTCACCTTGTTCTGGCAGTCCCTTCTGTGAGATGCTTATATTCTGTCTTTTTCCTATAGGCAGGGAAATAGAAATGGTCAGGCCAAATGACTTTTCCACAATTGCCTGTTGGGTCTGAGTTAGATCTGGGGTTAGAGTTAAGAACAGTTCATTTTCACTTCACCCTACTTCAACCATCATATAAACTTTCCCCTTTTCCTGCTGCTTTTTCCCCAATCATCTTCTAGAGAAACATTGCAGTAGAAGGAAATGTGTCACTCAATCACTGATGAAATTACTGCAAAGTAGATAGAAAACCCTTTGGAGAGCACAATATTGGATGGTCCACTGTCAAAACAGCATGATATCTTGAGTGGGTGTCTGCAGAGATCTCTTGTGTTTGGTACTCTTGAGTATTTTCCTTCTTGGATTGCAGGATTGAAGAGAATATACACATATGAAATCTGCAAACCTCTCAAAATTGAAAGGCACTGCATATGTGTTGTGAAGATCAGGAATACAATGCAGAATGATTTCGGAGAATTGGAAAAATGACTTGAAATATAGGATGCAGTGCAATGGGGCCAAGTGCAAAGCACCAAATTGAGGCTGGAATGATGAATTGCCAAATTCCATGGTGGGAAGCAACTAGAAAGGCAGAAAAAGGGACCTAGGCATTAAAATTTCTCACTAGCTAACCCCTAGTCAACAGTCTACTGTTTTTCCAAAACAGTCATGTTTTGTAAAAAGCAGACATCTGGAATGTATAAACAGGTGTAGCCTATGAGATACAAGAAGTAATTGTCTGATTATTCTGAGAATTAGTAAAAACTCTTTGAACACTGCTCTTCAAGGAAGATGTGAACCGAGTGGAGAGAAGTCAGAGGATGGCAGTGAAAAAATCATGTCTAGAAAATTTGGCTTACAGAGAAATGTTAGAAGAAATTGGAGGTAGTCTGTCTGAAAGCAAATAAGAGTCTGTAAATACATAAGGGTGGACAGGACTATGTGTGTAGTGGACAGGAGGACAAGACAGGTCTCTGATCAAATTTTCTAACAATAATGAAGTGATATACCTGTCAGGAATGCCACATTTCCCTGCACTGTGAATGGAGATGGACTAGATAGACTTTTTGAAGCTGCTGCTTGTGATGATTTGCCATATCCCCATGCTAGTGACCATGCAAGTAGTTAGATATACTCTTTGAACAGGTGACTATTTATTTGAAGAGAGAAGCCTTAAGGATACTGGACAAGCAAGTCACACTAACTCGCTATGTTTTAATTTGTTTTGCTGTCAGGTCAAACTGGGAGGAGAAGCCCCAAACTCCAGTGTAATCCACATAGCCAAGGGTAGTGATGGCAGCAGTAGCAGCTGGAAGAGTGTCAGTGGCAAGTGTGGAACCAAATGCCACCTTCTGGATTTTGCCAACTCTGAGCGGCCACTGGTGGTCAACTTTGGTTCAGCTACCTGACCACCGTTCACAAGCCAGCTGTCGGCCTTCAGCAAGCTGGTGGAGGAGTTCTCTGGTGTGGCTGACTTTCTGTTGGTCTACATTGATGAGGCTCACCCGTCAGATGGCTGGGCTGCCCCTGGAATCTCTCCCTCTTCATTTGAAGTTAAGAAACACAGGAACCAGGAAGACCGATGTGCAGCTGCTCACCAGCTCCTAGAGCGCTTTTCCTTGCCACCCCAGTGCCAAGTGGTGGCTGACTGCATGGACAACAATGCCAATGTGGCCTATGGGGTTTCATTTGAGCGAGTATGCATTGTGCAGAGACAAAAAATCGCCTACCTGGGAGGTAAAGGCCCCTTTTTCTACAATCTGCAGGAGGTTCGGCTTTGGCTGGAACAAAACTTCAGCAAAAGATGAAATCCATTCTCTACAGAAGCTATGTCAACAGATGTGTCCCTTTAAGGTGATGTAAAAGGGAAAAAAAGAAAACATATGTTGGTTTGAATAAGGCCTTTCAGATGATTGCAGGAGAACACATTTGATAATAAGGTCAAATGAACATTAACTAGGAAAAGAAAATAAAACAAAAAACTAACTCCACGGAAACATTATTGTATGAAAAAAATCCCATCCTGCGCTTGCTACGGGACAGAAGAGGTGAAGATGCTTCTGTGAAAAGGTGCTGCTGGCAAGCAGGAAGAGTGGTGAGGTCTGCCAGGGAGCCACCTCATGAAGTGCCTACCCTGGGGTGAGCCAGAAGTGTTGTTGCTTGGAAGGCAATCCATGGAAAGGCAGTGCCATAAATTTAATCAGTAACGTTTCTTTACCCTCCTGCAGCCAGTGCAAGCGAACTGGGAGGAGCCAGGAGGTTTGCAATTACTTTGCATAGAAATGCAGTCGAGTGTGGCAATTGTCCTCTCTCTTAGAGATTTTTATTGTTCAGAGACTACAGGAACCACCATGCAATGCATCTTGCATGCACATTGTCTGCTCAGATCAAGACGAAACATTGTATGCTGGTATTTGTACTCTCTATGGATGCCTCTGCACAGCATATTAACTATGTAATTCTAGCTATACGTTTGTATCCAGTATGCAGGCCTGTGCCTGCTGAGAAAGATGCTAAAAAGTTTATGGAGTTGGACCAAAAAGATAAAGGTGATCGAATAAGCCCATTGCAATTTGAAAACGAAAAAACCTGGACTATTGGTAACCAAACAGTGAGAACCATCTCGAGCGTGCATCATGAGACAAAACTCAGCTGATGCCAACCAATCCTCGGTTCTCAGAGCTGACAACACACATTTATCAATATTGTCTGGTTCTCTTCTCTGTTTCTTTATCCGGCTTGATTTCTTTCTGTCTAGCAATAGGCTTAAAGGTAATTTCATTTTTAGCTTTTTAAAAAGTAACTTATTTCTGTCTTTTATTTTTATTTGAGATAATGACCTTAGAGATGTATGTTGGGGATGGGGGAATTTATACACAACTTTACCTCATTGAAATGGAAACCTATCTTGTCATTTACCCTGTTAAATGTAGTCATGCTGATTTTTGCTATTTCAGCTACCTGCAACTAGTTTATAGCTATGTTAGTTTGGCTGGTAGTTGAGTTATTTGCAGCCTCAGAATTGATTAGCTGCAGTTCTGCTACCAGATGAGGTGATAGTCTGTTTGTTTCATTTGTGTTCTCAAAAGCCTTCCCAGAGAAACAGGGAGGGCAAATAGTGTGAATTAATGTAAGTGTAAAAGGTGGCAGAATTTTCATATGAATGGGTCTGAGGAATTATTAATTATGTTTAATGAGATGCTGTCAACTTAGAGTATACATTAAGTTTAGGTATTCCTGAAACTAAAATGATTTGATCAAGCCTGATGAAAAAGCAAGTTTACAATGAGCTAACCCATTTGAGCTGATAAATGAAAACCCATAAGGAGATGGACTATCAAGTTTTCTCTCAACTTAGGCAGAAACATGAAACAGATAAACAGGGTAAGTGGCAAAAATCAAATTAGTTTTTTTAATTTCTCATCCTGACAGTTGTCAGGAATGTGATGTATTAATACTAACACAGGAAAGAACAGAAAACATATACATAAATATTTTCATTTTCACAATGTCCCTTTAATATTGTGTATTTCTTCTTGCTTGGCTGTTGGTCAACTTAGCCAATGTACAGGGCATTTGGAAATGTGTTTTCAAGCACAGATCTGAAATAATGACAGTAACATGAGTGATTTCTCCTACAATCAGGTTCATGCTTCCCTTCCTTCTCAAATTTTCTTCCGCCCACTGTTAAACATATGCACACACACACTTACACAGTTTGGTAATGTGTATCAGAGAAGCGTGTAAAGAATGGTCTTCAGACCTTCTGGGGAGTCCCACATCTCAGAAGTCTGTGTCTGTGTGTGTGTCTATATGTTTGTATGCATTTATGTATGCATATATATAATATATTTTTATGTATATACATATGCATGCACACAGAAGTGGTGTCTAAGACCAATAATAATAATTATTCTGTCCTCCCATTTATTAATGTTACTGTAACTCATTGCTCAGTGTGGAAGACTTACACATTTTCATCATTAACTGGGCTATATAACTGAAATCTTTAAACCTAATATCATAGAAACAGTAACATAGTCAAACTACATGGTTTATTTAATCCAGTGTCCTACCTCTGACTGTATCAGATGCTTCAGGGGAAGTTGCAATAATTTCTTCTGGAATTTTCATTAGTTTCAGCCCTTATTATTTTTGTCTTGTCAAATGTGATTGTTGAAGTCTCATCATCCCTATGAGAGGCTGATCCTCAGTTTTGAGATCTAAACATTTCTTGAGGCGGGGAACACTAAAATAAAAACCCATCATGTTTAAGAACAAAGAAAACCAAATAAACCGAGATTTTTTTTCAGATTTAAATTGGCTACTTTTCAATGTCATTCTCATCTCTTGCTCTTGTATGCTAAAACATACAAACAGGAGTGATCCCAATTTTTCTTCTGTATGTCAGTGATTATATACTCTATATAGAAATTTACATATCATTTGTTTGTTTCTTAAGCCAAGCAATAATGCACATTCTTATACAGTTCCATATTCTTTGCTTGTTTCTGAATCTCTTCTGGTTTTGCTACACTGTCCTTTTACTCAGGTGAGTAAAGCTGTAGACATTACTCCACGTGAAAATATGTATTGATATACCCAGCACAACATCTTTTCCTTATTATACCCTATTCTTCAGTCCTCTGAAACTTTATTAATCCATAGCAACTCCATAGCCTTTGTAAAACTTAAACTAGTAAGTCCTTTCTTTCTCTCATCTTTTCCCCATCATACAGTTGAAGTCTGAACTGTTTATCCAGGAAATGCTAGCCAAATGTTTAGCACAGCTGTTGAAACATACCTTTAGCTCAGAGGAGAGAGTCTGAGTTACTAATTCAGTTAGTTAATATCCTTTTGCATTTCTAAAGTTACAGTTATTTTTCAAGACCATTTTCTCCTTTTGAATTTCCATTATTTTGTCTTGTTATTCATAGATGCCTGTTCATCACACAGTATAGAGGAATTATAAAATTGGCTCCTGTAAATGGGAAATCCACAAGGATTTTCCACAAGAAAAAATACACAATAACTTCATTACTTTCTTGGCAATATGAATACATTACCCTGCCCAAACCTTAAAGATAGTTCAGCCTCACTGATTATAAAGACAGAAATACATTTTGCAAATCCTTAAATTTACACAGAAAATTTGTGGTCAGAAAGCAGAGGAAGTATTTCAAAGAGAAATAGGCTTAGAAGAAAAAAATATCTTTTGTAAGTTGCTGATAGAGAAATACAAGCTATTTTTTTTGTTGACGAAATTAAAACATTTTATAGAAAAGGTTTTAAACTAAACTTCATACATTGTCCTCAGTTAGTGGTAGAAGTCGCCATATGTCAGATACTCAAAATTATTGTAACAGTGGGTTGTTTTGGGTCCAGGCAGAAATTTGCTACCTTGCTAGCATCATACTTCACAATTGGTCTAGTCTGCTGTGAGGCTGGATTTGCTTTTGTCTCTTATTCTCACTGTTTGAGGGCACAAAACCATATTACTTGAGGTGCTTTAGTGTGACATACATATTGAGCAATAGCTCACAAAATAGGTGCCTGAAAGTATTCTGGAAGGCTACTGTATATAATAGAGACCCCAATACTGTGTCTCAACATTAGTATGGGAAACTTCCAGTACTTCTTCATTTTGAGCAAAGTAAAAAGCTATTCTGGGCTATCATTCTACATTGTTCTGTGCTTAGCGTCATTATTTAGCGCTGTATAAAATGAATGTAAAACATTTTGTACAGGTGAAAACGATAGCATTTTGCTCTTGCTTGTGTAGACAATGACATAAATTTAAGGCAGCAGGAAGACATGGCCTGTCTATTAAAAAGAAAGAAATATATTATGAACTATATTGTTGAACAACTGTCTGAACACTTTGGAAAAAAAATGCAATCATTTTTATGAAGGTGATCTTGGTGGGGAAACCCACAAAGCTTCTCAAAAAGGTATCAGTGCTGTGTGTTCAGGTGTGTGTGGGGAGGGAGGTTATGTTTCTGTATGTGTGAAAGTGGCTTTTCTGTGATGTGGGGTGTAGGTTTAAGAGTTTTTAAGACTTTCATTCAGTACTATAACCAAAGCAATAAGAGGTATCAGGTTAGGGAATACTGGCCAGTTTTGTTCAACTCTGCACCATGTCTGTGCCGGATCCATATTCAGTGATCTTTGGGCCCAATTTGGAGGCTTCAGAGAAGAGAGATTAGGGTGAGACAATGAAGGCTGGTGTGCTTATGAAGATCGCTAACAAAAGAGTAATTAACTCCGTTGGCGTTCAGATGCCCTCACACTGCCATTCCTCTGTGCACCTTAGTGTTTCTGTATTTGAAAGAGGCGTCTCTTTGGGACTGTTAATAAGATCACCGGGGTGTAGATGCCTGTGTGTACTGACTATGTGTGTGTCATTGTTTAAATGTCAAAAATATACTTTGTAGGAGAGCCAGCAAAATTTTGTTACAATATGGTGCTCCATGAAATGTGCTTTTTAGATTTGTTTTTCTTGTATTATAATAAACAATAAAGGAAAATATACCTCTTTTGTGTCTTTTTATTCTTATATTGTTTATTGATACGCAGTGGAATTTTGACATTAGACCAAGGAGTCTTAAAACTGTATTTAATACAATAGCCTATGCCACCCTGACTAGATATTAAGCAATATGAGCAAACCCCTTTATAAAATAGTGGGACAAATTTAATATCTGACTACTCCTCACCTTTTAAGAAAGGTAAGGGGGAGAGAAACTGAGGGCTGCAAGGATAGCAGTTGAGTCTGCACGAAATTGCACTCTTCAAAAAAAGTATGTGCTTGAAGAAAGTATGCCGAGCTGTAGGTAGCACATGAAACCTGAACAAATTGGTTGTGAATGCATCAGTTATACTTGCAGCTTCCATTTCAATGAACATGCAAAAGGTGAAAAATAAAAGCACAGTTGAAGAGCTGTTACAGGAAAAAAATTCAAATGGAAGAATGTCCGGCAACTTCCTAAGCAAACTCACTTTGTGATTTATCTGTATTTTAGAAATTTCCTCCTCTTTGTTATCCTTTGTTACAGTTAAGTTTTGTAGGACCCTACATATGAAAAATGCTTGTGACTATAGGTAAGAAAGAACAAAACAAATCACCAACAGGAAAGCCATGGAAAAGGTTACATCTATGTGTCCCAAGCAAAAATGTTCATTACAGTATGCTTGACAGACCCTTGGAACAACCAAACAAATAACTCTCCCTAGATTATCCAGATCATATCACAAAAATAGCCCTCAAAAGTACTGAAAGGAGACTTGAGTTGTGTGAATATTTCTGTAGTCTGGTCATTAGTGATTATGACCTTTTTATCAGTTGTTGTTACAAGATGCTACTCAATATTCTGGAATAAATAAAAACACCTTTCAGGACTTGCTTTTTCTTTCATAGCTGTATAAATAACTTGTTACCAAAAATTAGACTCTGACTACTCCTAAATATTTGTAAGAGGATTTTTGTCTGGAATGGATGGTGTCCATTGTAGAAGGAAAAAATAAAAGAAAATAGGTTATTTATAGAGCAGTATCTCAAGAGGTTTGACTACTGCTTACGATCTTACTTTCTGACAAAGAAGAGAATTTCTGAGGCATAATAAGCCTTTCCCAGATATAAACTTCAAACAAAGGACCTAAATGCTGATTAAAGACTTTGATTACAGACAGATCAACTTTAGCTAAAGTGAATATTGCTTCCATGGTTTGATGCATTACTTGTCTCACTGTATATGCCTGTGTGCTTCTAATGTTCATGTTAATGAATCCACCAGCTTAAATGTGTTTTATAGAGTTAATGTGAAGTGGAAACACATTGAGTGAGCATCCTGTTCAAATCCTTAAAGCCTTAAAGATGTGAGCCTCACTATGTCATTTGGCTAGAGAAGAAGCATCCATTTTAGGTCATATATATAAAACATATAAATACCACAAATGTTTTAGTTCTCTCTAAGATAGTGACTATTAGATAAAATCAAAGAAGAAGTAGCAAGCAGGAAAAATTACTTTTTGTAAATCAGTATTTCACATATTTTCATATGTGTATTTGTATTATCCATACAGAAGCTACTATGACTTAGCTATTGGTTTGGTGTGCAGGAGGGGAAGTTTTCTTCAAAGCCTTACCATCTTTAGGAATTAATCAGCCTTTGATGTCCCTTAACCCTGTTCTTTTTCCCTTATATCCTTCCTGCACCTGATTTCCCATCTCTTGCTCTTTCCTACCTGTAATACCCTTGATGATGATGCCCCCATCTCAGCCTTTTGTTTTTGTGGAGTTTGCTTAAGGCTACAGATTAGCTGAGGACTTCAGTTCAGGTATGAGTACTTTTAAAAGGATGTCAGTTGTCAGAAGGTCAAGTGAGATATGGGAGAATACAGCATTTTGTTCTGTTTATTTGTGTATTCTCAGTGCAGATCATCTGCATGCAGGTTTGCTCTCAAACATCATTTTCCATGTGCCAGCCTGTATTGCTAAACACTGACCTTCTGGGCAGATTATAACTGCGCGAACAAGTATTTAGCTTCCTGCAGACTGGAAGGGAGCGAACATACAGATTTTAATCTCAGCCCTAGCTAACAGAGTTTGTATCTGCCCATGTCTGTCAGCAGTTTGTAAAAAATAAAGCCAACGCTCCAGCCTCACACAGGGTGAAGGTCTGAGAACTGGGAATACCATACATTAGACCTGGCCAGATGTCTTATGAGACAAATCTTTCTGAGATTTTCTCAGAGACTCACAGGAAATTAGATCAATCCTTTCAAACCAGAAATTGGTGGACTATGCTTGTAAATCAAAAGAACTTGCTTCATGAGAAAAGGAAGTCTTGTAGCGGATGTTGCTATGGAAGGAGATTTTTACAAGCTGCAGAAGTTCTCTCTAAGTGATTCTTGCAGATCTTTACAGATGTACTGAATGACATTGTGGGGGACTCAGGATTTCACAGTTCTAAAACTGTCCATAGCAGTTCACCTAAAGACTGAACACATCTAATAGAAAACAGCACAACTTTGCCACTTGTGCTTCCAGGGCATCTCAAAGTACTTGAAAACCAGAAGTACATCTCTACTATAGACTAATTTGACAACAGCTAGGCTGGATGCCTTGACTGGAAGTGCATATAAACATCATAGCTATTCTCTCAGGATATTTCTCTTGCCTGTCACCTACAACTCTCTACCTCAGTATAATGTTGCTTCTCTGTTGTCCAACACCACAGCAAACTGTCCAGCATCACACCTAGTTCCTCCTGAGCAGGTTGCAATCACCTCTTAATTTATACTCTGTGACACTGGTGCTGAGCTGATGTGAAGTTCAGGTCATCCTGTTTATTACTGGGACAAGTTTCCCAGCACTGTTTTCAGCAGCGGAAGCATCACAGTAGGTGATGCTAGGAGAAAAAATTCAACAGACCTTTCTGTTCCAATAGGACTTACTTAATGTTAATTTCAAGAGTTTTCTCATTACATGTTTAGATATGTATGAAAATCTCCATGAGCCTTCCATTTGTATTTACTTAGATCATCAAACTACCTTCAATGGGACTTTCAGTATCTGAAATGGAATTTTACAGGACACAAGTATTTTTTCAGGTTTCAGAAACTATGTAATGGTGGCAAAGTCAAGAGATACTCCTTGTGGTTTATGATGTCTGTTTGGAGTTGTTTCTGTGTTGTAGAGGGAAGCAGAAAAACAGTCATTGTAAGCCCTGTATCATGATCTATGTCAATTTGAGGCAAAAGGAAGATTTTCAGGGCACACAAGAATCCTTCATGACTCCTAAAGCCTTCCTTTCTCTCATTGCCCCTGTTCTGGAAGCAGATCACCACTCCTTCAGAAGAGGTATGCTGGAGTGGCCCAGAGGTGCTATGAGATATTTTCCTTTAAAGGACAGAATTTCCCCTGAACTGACTACTTCAGAGCAACAACAAAAAAAAAAAAAAAAAAGGACCATGAGAACTAGGTAAGTTTCCATTCCCAAACTGGCTGCGGAGGAGGAAGATTTTCCTGTTGCATTTATGCTGTTTTAATCAATTTCATGTTTTCTCCCACTACAGAAGCGAATGGGCTGCTTCAGTGATTTAAACATTTACAGTGCCAGAGCAGACTAGGCTAGTTGAATCATTTTAGCTTTTCCTCCCCTTTTGTTTGAGGCCAGGTAAATAGATACAATAAGTCATTACTGAGATCATTGCAGTCTGGATCATTACCCAGAATACCATCTGCCAGTATTTTGTCAAGCTTCTTTCTATTAAAAAACTATTAGATTACATCTGATGTTCATTTATGGACAGCAGATAAATCAGTTCACTTGACAGATAAATATGAACCCAAGTAACTATTTCTTAATTGTGTCTACTACCATATGTTGTCACTCATGACATATTTAATCATTGATAATACTTTAATTAAATATATGTTAAATCTGTTTGTCTTGTCAATAGAAGAAAAAAACAGATGGCATCACTTGATAGGGCTTTGAGTTTACTGTAGCTTATTTTTTCATTGCAGGCAATAAAGAATTCAATTTTAAAATATATACATGTAATGTATAAATAAAATGTTGCATGCATGCAGGTTTACTTCTGATATTTAGAGAACAAGAACTGTTGTGTAAAGTTGGTGATACTCGAATTTGGAAGGGAAACTAATAAGTAATAGTAGTAATATTTTATTAATGAAAAAGGAACTTCCACAGAGTGTTTGAGATGTTTTTGTGTGCCTTTGTTGGAATAACTATTTTGAATATAGTAGGCAGTTAAAATATAAGATATTCCTGTTTAAATATGTATGAATGCTTAGACTGCATAATTTTCAGTTTTAGCAGAATGAAAGAAAACACTGCTAAGTTTCAAATGTAAAGATTGCTTTATAGCACCCTCTTTTTAATTTTCATATCTTAGTGTGTTAAAAAATGCTGTGGAGTGTCCTGAGGATAACTCTACTGGAAATTCAATCACAGTTCATACAAGATCATACTACTGAGTTTGCTGTCTCAGCCCTGGCAGCCTGAACCAGAGATGAGTCACCACAGAATGCAACAATCAGCGTCTCCTTCAGGGCAGTATGTAAATTTACAAATAAGTCTATCATGTGATTAACATTTCTCAAGGATTTATGAACTTAAGAAAATTAAATGTGGTTAACCTAAATACAACTGATATAATAGAACTTCACAGTTCATACTTTCCATTATTCATCACTCTCTTTTGAAATATAATCTTCTGTGATTTTTTTTCTTTTTTTTTTCAGAAACATTCCAGGCATGAACTCATCCAAAAGTTGTTGGGTTTTTTGTTATTGCATTTGTTTTTTTGGTGGAAAATGTCAAGACATTTTACATTGCTATTTCAGAATGTGGTAAAGAATAGAAATACATCCACACAATGACACACAGACACATGCATATTTTTCCCATGGAAAAAAAACCCACCCCACAACATGATCACACTTAAAAGGAGATGACCATACCAAGCATGCCTGACATTTTTCACCTGATATGTTACACATAAAAACTCTTAAGTAGGAATCTTCAAGAAAAATAATACTCATGTAAGCTGTTGAAAACTTGCAGATGAGCATTTATCTGAGGAAGACAACCGCATAACACAAACTGCACTTGCCACAGGCTAGGACTTTTATCAGTTTTCTAATCATAAAGATGAAGGCCTGGATGAACATGGAGGATGACATTTTTAAAGCAAGTTTTCCAAAAGAAGCCAGGGCATGTTGAAGGCATACTACTGGAAAATATGTGCTCTATTTTCAGAAGATTTTTCTTTCCATGGGTAAAATCAACCCCTTGGCCAGCCAAACTCTCGTTATGACTATCTAGCTATTTCTGTAGAGCCTTGCTGAAACTATTTTTTTTTTTCTTTATTCTGTGGTCTCCCTGCATCTCTAAATAGGCAGATGTAATTGCATTGCTCTGAAAAAGCACCTTCTTTCATGAGCCTATGGAGACACATATACTTCCTTTCCCATCCACCTTATTCTGCACAGCTGTCTTACAGGTAATCTGTTTAGTGTGAAAGCCTGTGCATGTGTTTCTGGGGACTTGCCAACACACCCAGTGTGCACAGGGTCTGGTTACTCTGAAGAGCATGTTCTGGCTGTGCCAGCAGTTATACTTGTTGGGGCACAGGCAGAAAGTAAGTAGACAGACCTGGGCCACAGTGTGGATATGGTCTTTTCTGTCCAGAATGCCACATGTCAATATTTATTGCAGAAATATGTGGATAACTTGCTTCATTTTCTTTCTTCTTCCACATCAGTGTCAAGATGTCATGTCCTAGCTGTTTCTCTGCTTCCATTGGCCATACTAACCTAAGTATTAATAAGGCATAGCATACATACAGATCAAATATCCAAAGGCACCAAAGAATAAACAAATTTCTTAGTCCACATAAAATCTTCTCCCTCATTCGATGGATTGGATGGGAAGAAAGACAGGTCTCAAACACCAGGAGTTTCCAGGGCTGTTGAACAAAAGGGCAGATGAACTCTCAGGACCACCACCACCACCCCTGCCCCCATTCCTGGACAGGTACATGAGGATATAAGCTGCTAAACTATCTGTTTTCATCTGTTGATCTTTCTTATGCATTAGAAATTGTAACTCATGTAACTTTAGAAAATAATGTCAGACAAATGGAAGTGTTGCCAAATATGAAAAAGCGAGCAAAAGAAAAGAAAAATCCCATGACTGAAGGTCTCCTTCAAGGAATTGAGAAAGATTCAAGGTGGGAATCCCTGAGCACTGTCTGCAGTGGTGTACAGTAACCTTACGGCCTAAAAATGTTGTTACCCAAAGTGGCTGTACTTTGAGAAGTGTGTTTTTACACTCTACACACTTGAAGTGTAATATTTAACAAGGACACTGGATGTTGATATTTTATTTAAGAAAAAATTCAGATAATTATGACAGAAAGTTAAGACAGGTAAGCTGTAAAAGATAAAATTTTCAGAAGCAACTCATCTCACATTCCCTTCTCATAAGGATAATGATATCTCAAAAGAAAGTCTCAAGTTTAAGCAATAACACCTAAGCAACAATATTTTAGTGATTAATCCACAATACTCACAAGTCTGATTAGTAAACTGGCATTAAACAGTTGAATTTCAGTGTGATGTAAACAACTCGATCATGTTTATTGTTAAGGTTTGCTGCAAAAAAAGTTTGGTTGAACCGTTAAACATCTTTTACATTTAATTTAAGAGCTTGAATTCACCATGTGAAAATATCTGGAACTTAGGCTCTAGGTGAATCAGATTTAAGTTAAGCACCTGACACCAATTTGAGTCCAGAGCTAGCACTCTCACTTCTAAGACCAAGCCCTGACTATATAGCCTGAACCATGAGGGACCCAAAATTAAAGGCTGTTTGGCAAATGATTTTCTCAGTGCTGTAATAGTTTTTGCAGATGCCAAGTAGACCCAATAATATTTCCCATATGGTGAAGTTTTGTGATTGACCTTCATAGTTCCCAGATAAAAAGGCTTTGTTGTGATATAAAATTATGATTATTTACTAAAAACAAAAGTTTCCCAAGCAAGGAGCAATAACTTCTTGACATCCTCATTCCTAAGGTTGTAAATAAAGCCAGATAAGTATCTGGTAATCCAGTCTCAAGGAAAATAAGAACTATAACTGAAGACTGGCCCACTTCTACATGCTTAATTATGCAAACTGACAAAATGTCTTATGTTTCTTTTAACTGGGAAGTTATTATGAAAATGTAAGCACAGGACTAATATTCAGAAAAAAGGTAAGAAAAAAGCAGCAAACAGATGTGCTCTATCTGCAGCACTCATCACAAGGTCAGAGCTTCACTTGCCTTGTCCTTGCCTACAGCCTCTTGGAGTTTGTGTTGATCTGCAGTTTAAGAGGGGGGTGAGCATCAGAGAAAATCAAAGAGAGACAACCTTGGAATCAGCAGTGAAATAGTAGAATATCTACCAAATTAGCCCTTTCTTCACCTCAAATAATTGGATGTCTTATTCCTGCAGACTTATTTATGAGTCTTTGGAGTGTCTCCTTCAAAAAAAACCCTTTGTCTTTAATTAACTTCTTGGGCAGCTCTCCAAGCTTTCTTCAAAAGATCAGTCCTTTTGCGCACACACACCCACACACAAAACAGTATCTGAACTTGCCCTGGGTAGGATAACTATTAGAAGACATATTAGACCTCATATGCCTTTAGGCCCTGTCTCACATGGAAGAGAAGGTTTGGGAAAACAGCAAAAGAACGGTTTTGACTGTTTCCATAATACGTTAAAAGGATTTTGTTCAGCTTTTTCTGAATCATTGATTGGTGTCAGTGATAGGACAGGAACACTCAGCTGATCACTGGTTGGTTCTTGTTCCTGGTGTCCGAACACTTCTGCAGTCATAGGTTCAACCCTAATAGATGTCCTGTTGCAAACTGGTACAGGATTGTTCCTTGCAGTAAATTATCTAGGGCTTTCTCCTTTTCAGTTTTAAGTGATAAGACACTTAACTACTTTCCATTACTATTTACAAGTTCGGTTACCTTCATATGAAGGATTTTGGTTTTTTTTCTAACTGGCGGGATAAAGCTTTATTTCTCTATTCTGAATTTTTGGAGACACCCGATGTCCCTTGTTATTAACTGAAAATCATGCAAACAAACCACATGCATTTATCCAGGCTGTCATCCAACCCAATTCTCCCAAGTTTCCTGTTTCTCAGCCCTTTGCTTTAAACCTTAGACCACACTGCCTAGTCCAAAATCTATTTAAAACATCACTTATTATAAATAAGGTTTAGAGTAGATGTAGGATTTTGAAAATCCCAGGTATGAAAATCAATAGCCAACTTTCTCTCTTGGTCTTTTGTAAATCCAGGAGACATTTGCAAATATAATCCAGGTTTTGCTCATCCAGATTTTGCTTGGGATACGTACAAGCAGGCACTTTGTGCTAGCCTATCCTCTGTTTAAAGTAAGAAAAAAAATAAGATGTGTTAAAGTTGCCACTGTAGGTTTTTGGAGGAAACTGGTAATTCAGACAGAATATTGTACAGTAAATACTCGCTGAATATCTTGTTATGCTCTGGAAGTTACTTGTAGGGTGCTGGTTCATGTTGGTAACATTTACAATGAGAATTCATTTTTTCTGCTTTATTTCCATAAAAGATGAGAAACTTTTCTTTCCACCACTGCTTTAATATTACTCAGGGGAGCAAGGAAAATACATCTGCACCTTTGGATGACTTTGTTATTTAAAAATAAATAAATATTTCTTGCAACACTAGATACTTCAGTACTACTTCTTCAAGGTCTGCCATTATTCCTGGACAATTCATTATGCATTTCTGTCATTAGGGATCTCTACCTTTCATGCAACAGGCACGTGTAGGCCTTGTTGCTTAAGCAGCATTCTGTGGGCATTTTTCTAGGAGTTTTTTTTTTTTTCAAAAAAACTGGGCAGCTGCAGGAAGTCATATAATCAGTGGCCCAACAGTTAGAGCAGTGCTCTCTGAATTGATATTGCACTAGACACCCTCTAGCACAAGTCTGGACGCTGCTGCCAGGCAGGCCTCCATGACCCTGGGCACTACTGAATTTCTGTTAAGCTTGCACAAGACTAGTGGTATTTCCCCACTCTCTTTCAAAATACTAGTTTGCGCAAGTCCCTTTTCCTTCCTTGCATTTGACCAGCTCTCACCAGACAGGGGATTCAGTCCTGCTTATTACAAGTTCAGTCCTAGCACTCTGGGCTTTCACGTGAAGCTCGGGCACAGGCCAGCTCTTGCTGCATTTCTGTAGCCGGTGGTTAGAAGACAGCTGCTGATAAGCTGGTTCTCAGTGCTGGTTTGATAATGTTGTGCTGAGTGCTGCCTGGGTGTCACGCTTGCTGCTGAACTGTATGTGGAGGAAAGGTCAGAGCAAGTGGAACTGGCAAAACCCTGACCCAAACCTGGGTAAATAGCGCATCAAAAAGTGTTGCCAACATAGAGAAGACCTACCAAGTATGTAGTCCATGGCATAAAACCAAACAGTACTACCAGGACCTGTGATCACATATACTGCTGAAGTACTGCTGTTTGTCTTGTGGGCCCTCTATTTGTAAGAACTACGGATTTTGTTATTTTTAACTCACTCTTGTGAAATGCCTGACAATGCTTCTTTTCTCTTTTTCTTTTTTTAAATCCTGGGCACAACATATTCAAACATTACACTCATTTACTCTTTACCCTCAAACATATGTGACACCCATGCATCAAAAGACATTTCATGCCTTTCATATGTTAAGGGGCTGACTTTCTAAAGAGTTCTGCTTCCATACAGGTAACTTCATAAATTAGTGGATTCCCAGAAGAGCCTGACCTGCTAGTTTTGTGAACTGGAAGTAAATGGGACTGACATTCTGCCATTAGAGTTTTGGGGGATTTCAGGGTATGCAAAATCTAAGAACTTTGCTTATTTCTCCATCA
Source organism: Strix uralensis (assembly GCF_047716275.1). Taxonomy (NCBI): domain Eukaryota; kingdom Metazoa; phylum Chordata; class Aves; order Strigiformes; family Strigidae; genus Strix; species Strix uralensis. The sequence goes on along the minus strand of NC_133975.1, from coordinate 109,981,515 downwards.
AACAGACACTAAGACACAATAAAAAATATCTGGAAATCAGATAAGAACAACTTTGGTTTCAGGTGATGGGCATTAAAACAAACTCCTTAGATTTAGTCTTGTCTTCCTTAATCGGACTAATGCTGCTTGCTTGTCTTTGGATAGCAGCAGGCTCTGGACTTGTCCATTTTCTGGTTTATGCACTGCCAGTTTTATCTTGGGTTTGTCCTAACCTGCAATCTCATCAGACATGTTAAATCCTTGCTTTCCTGTGGTGTTTTTATTCAGTGAATGTCCCTCCCTCTGAGCTCTTCCTGTGACAACTGAATGTCTTGTTTGGGGCAGAAAAGCTTGTGGTGGTTTTTTTTTTTTTCTTCTTCTTCTAACTGAAGAGATGAGGTGAAGCTTATATCTAGCCAACAAAACATACTTGTTTATATTAACTGGGACCTGATCTGACTGTCTTCTGACAGTTTTGGTAAGTAAAAGACAAGTGCATGCATTACTTTGAAGAAATGAGACATCCCCAGGTACTAGGTTATTTTTGTTAGACTGGACAGAACTGTGCAGTTCACCATGGATGGACACACGCTTCTTGCTGCTAGCCAGCTTTGTATTTAAGCAGGAAAAAAAGACTTGATCACTGAATATTGATGGTGTTTGGCCAATTATGATTTTTCAAGATAGGAGAAAAATTTTGAAAGAATGTGGATTTACACAGCAAAATATCAACAACAGCATTAACAAAGCTGTAGATGGAAGGCACTAAGTCTGCTTTGTAAATCAAAACCCTAAAACTCTGCAAACCTACCCTAGTCTCTTTGGTACTCTCTGAGGACAGAAGTAATATGCTCGGTTTATCCAGAGCTCAGTTTTTCTCTTGTTTAGTAATAGCCTTATTAGAGAGGAAACTTTCCCGCCTTCCTTAATTTACCAAATAATTGCTAATTGTTAAATGAAACCTGAGACAGCTGTTAATTTACACTGCCACTGATACTGCAAGCACAAAAGGACTCTGATTCCTATGTTGGTGCTTCCAGCATGGTGCAGCTGAGGGTTTGGCTATGCAGCTGCCTCTGCAGAGGCATACAAGAAGTTTTCTTTTTTTTTTAATATCTTCTTACAAGAATGTTCTGGACACAGTGCAAGGTATGTGCTCTTAGGAAAGGCTTGGGCTATCCTTTAGGGGCAGGGTGGTGGTAGTGAATATCTTTTAGGCTTATGATTTCTTCCAAAATCTGAAAGAGCCTATTGCTTATACCAGATCCATTCCAGACATGCCAATGTGCTGGTTGGGACCAAGAAATTTAAAGAAGGTAGGAGCTTTTACCTTTGTTCATATGCATGTTCCTTAGCATATTTCTACTTCATTCTGTAGTAGATGCATTTTTTTAGTCTCTGGATTAAGTATCTTGGTATTTTCAGTGTTGGTGATCCCTTCTGCACTGTAAAGGGAGCTAAAATAACAGTCTTTAAAACAACATTTGGCATTCAAGCATAAAAAGACTCAAATACCCCACAACAAAGATGATAGTGAATTATCATCTCTGTGCTCCAGACTGACTGCCCTCAAAATTCTTCAGCATAAAGCTGTGATGGTCAGGGCCTGGGATGTATCACAGACTGCCTGGCTTTGTCCTCAGGGTTATTTCAACAGTTGTGCTGTGCTGTGCAGGGACAATGAGATGATGGGAAAGGGCTCTCAGATCTGGGGTATGATTTCCTAGCAACTGGTACTTAAATTTAGAAATCGTGTCACGTGAGGAGACCTAGTATTGTGGCTACAGTTAAATGACTGCTTTACCTCTTACTTAATAAGTTGTAAGTGGGGTACTCTGAGTGATAGTCTGGTTGTTGGCTTTAGAGTTCCTGAAAGGCTGTCAAAACTCTGGGTGACTCTTGCTTTGCATTGACTTATATTCCCAATATGGCACAGGAAAAAGGTTAAACAGTGAATTAATTGTAATGATTAATTATATCTTACTCTTAATTACTGAGCAATTAGAGAATTATACTGCCTTGCAAAATAATTCCCATGCCTTCCCTATTCCTCCACACTATTTTCCCACAGACCTCCTTGAAAGCTCAAGGGTGGACATGCTGTTTTCCAGCCTGGAGTCAAGACCTGCAAAGAGCCAGCTGTGTATTTGATTTCTGTAGTTGCAGTTAGTGGTTGTTTAGCCTGGAGAGCCAAATAGCTCTGGGGCAAAGTAATTGGTCTCCATGCATGGTTTGCAACTAATTGTAGTACAGAAGAAGCCTGGAGCACTGGATGTCTCTTTCCAATACTGTGATACTCAGACAAGTAGGATATGTTTGAGACATGCCAGCTTCTTAACCCCAAGATTCTATGTGATAAATATGCTATAGCAGGTTAGAACATGTAAAGAAATCTCCTGCCTTCCCCTTATGGCATAGTGTTTTCGCACTCACAGAGCAGCAAATTTTTATAGTATCACACATCTGTAATAGAGAAGGGATTTTTTTTTTCTCTGTTGTCCAAAAGCAGTAAAGGAAGTCAGAGAGTAAAAACATTTTCAGATTTGTGTGTTCAAATTGAGGCTTTTACCTTTTCTTTAGCTGACTAAACTCATTTTTTGGAGATTCTTAGCATTGGTTTATTAATGCATGTTTTCATGAGGAATAAAGGCAGGAAATGCACAGCTGAGATTGTTCATTACAGTTGTTCCATCTAATTTGAGAAGTTCTAGGCAGTGGGGTTTACAACCTCTCAAATCTAACTCTCTGAGAGGACCCACCTTTAAGAGATGTGTTAGTTCTGTCATGTTGGGTTTGATTTATGAGAGAAGACTCTAGATCTGGTTTAGTTTAGGGGTGCTGAAATAGAAAGATATAACAGTCTGAAAAACCGTGACATAAATATCAAGGAGAGAGGGGGCAGGGGAAATATTTAGGATGGTAGGCAGGATAAATATAAGCAAAGGAAAACTGAGATTGAACATCATAAGAAAAAACCTGGAATTAAAATGTGTTCATCCGAGTTACAAGTATAGTTGCATAATCCTAGGTCTTTAGGACATTCAACATTAGATTAGAAATGCATGAGAAATGTAACTATATATCTATAGGTTCTATCTGAAGAATCTGCCTACACTTTCCGTGTTTGTCCCCTCTTTCTCCATAGCCTTTTAAAGCACTTCTCACTGCAGTAGTAGAAAGGAAGTTGGAGGGGAACCTGCTGAGGCAGGGAAGTGGTCTGCATGGCCTATGTACCTGTTCTGAACACAATCTCAGGAGGGCAGTCCTTTTTCTTTAGCAGATCACTGTAAGCACATTCCCATGGAAATAGGTAGGATTTCCTGGGAACAAATCCTTATAAAAATCTTTCTTTCACCCCCTCTGCTAAAACAATGTTTCCCCATAAGCTTACAGCTATCTGAACCTGAACTAGATTTTCAGATCCCCAAACCTAGCTGAACCTGGATGAAAGTGGCATCACTCTTCTTCCTCTGCTATGTAGGAAGCACTCCTAGGTCGTTATATTACATAGCTAAACATCCCCCATGATTTTCCTATGTGTCTACTAAACCAGATGTATCTCTTATAGTGGTGAGGGTTTGGCTTTTCTGCTTTGTAATTAGTAGGGGCAATAGAACTTAAGTTCTCTTCAATACCAGTGTGCTGTCTAATGTTTTTTTTATTTCAGTTGTCTTCAAATAGTAGCTTTAAACACAGGGCAGAAGGTAAATTTGGGTCCTTTACAGCTTTGGATTGCCAGCAGATTTACTAGACTTGAATAACTTTTAAAATTTTTTTAAGTTATTAAAGCTGGCAGGCAGGATTCAGCCATTACCAGGATTTCATATAATAACTTCTATTGCTTTACATGCTGCCAGTTGCTAACAGCACATGGAGCAAATCCTAGGTGGCCCAGATTCTGGAAGCTGCAGGCTGAATTAGTTGAAGAGGACTTGAGACATATTGCCCAAATGTGAGGCTTTTTTTAGATGGTAAGTCATTCTGCAGCTTAAATCTAGAAATGGATCCAGACAAACATCCTTGAACTAGAGAAGAAATATAGATACAAAGCTTGAAACTAATGTTTTTCTCTACTGGAAAAGAACCCCCTAATTTTCTATTTATCCCATTCCTCCTTTCCCTAACAAAGTAGTATTTTTCTGATCATGTGAATTTTATTTACTGACTACCAAGTAATTACATGGTGAGTAACTGGATGGCCTCACAGGACTGGAAATGGAATACTGACTGCTTAACCTGTAGGTATTTGAGCTCTGTGCTACCTCATCAGTAAGTGCAGATGTCTGCTGTATGCCATGTGGTAGGATTCAGCCCAGTGGGGTCAGGTGTGTGCACTGCAAGTAACCACCAGCTCTATTGGCAGCCTTGGGAAAGGAGCAGGGACAAAATGGGTCTTAGGAAGAATGTCTCTCTAACTTTTATCATTGTCTGGGTGGACTGTATCTATGGCTATCTGGAGAACATAGAAGTACTTGTAGTAATCCAAATCTCAATTTGTTCATGCTGAGTACCTACCAAGCTCTGTTATCTTTCACTGACACTGGATGAAAATTAAATATTTGATTTAGCTGCAGGATTTTAAGTAACTGCCTAAATCACTGCTGGAAAAGTAAATATGATTTTAAAAGAAAACCTTGTAGTACAGAAACTGCCAGATGAAATCAGTACACAGCACTACTTTAGTTGAGAGAGGGAAACAATTCCTGCCATTTCACAGCAGTGGATCTTTTCTTTCTGACCCAGCAGCAATTGATTACTTGCCCTGAGCTGTTGTAATCTGCACCAGGTCCCACTAATATGCCTGGATTTTTGCTTAAGAAGGAATGGTGAAAAAATGCAGCCCAGCTGTTACAATATAGAAACTTATGAGAAAAGCTTGTGAAAAGAAGCCCAGCACAGAGATTCATATGGATAAAGGTTTTTATCTTTTTTTTAAATCCCATGGAACTTTTTCCTCCTATAGCTTTTGTAAATCTTTTTCCCCTTGTTGCTGGGAGATTTAAAACAAACAGCCAAACAACCAAGAGTGTTTAATGAACTTTGAATTGCCTTGCTATTAACTGAGAGCATTTCTAGGTTTCCTACTTCCCCAATTGGCCTAAAATCACAAAAATAACCTCATCTTATTATAATCCTATTTCACAACTCATTTTTCACTGCTCAATTCCACCCTAGACTGGATTTTTCTTTTTTCTTAGCTCTCATTTTTCCCTTACCACACATGTATCCACTCTTCCTCTCTCTCACAAACAAGCTTGCTCATACACTCCCACACATCCACACTCACATACATCAGGAGTGGTTTACAGCTCAATTTGATATTTCTTAACAAAAAAAAAAAAGTTTTCATTGTTTCTGATGTGGAGCACAACTAACAAAACAAAGGAAACCAGAGTGGGCAGTAAAACCCTTGTGGTCTGCAAGCTCAGTTGTGGGAAATGTGGTGTTAATTTTTCTTATTTTAAAATCCACTAATGCCTCTCACAGAACTTGAAAGAACATTTTGTTTACTTAAAAAAAATAATCTGATGACTTCGTTATATGGGATTTATTTGGTTTCTTTCTTTTTCTTAACTAGGAAAGTTTGTAGGAAAACAGGATATTTGTCTCTGAAGAGGTTGTCTGCTACTTATTTCCCACGTAAACTTCCTGCTGTTGCTACTTCAGAAACTACTGTCTAATCTGCTTGCGTCCTGGGCCTTTAACTCTATCACTGTGTGCTGTGTCCCCAAAATACAGGTTTTCAAAATGAGTTTGTCCTCTCATATCACATCTGCCCCTAATTTCTTTAGCATCTACTGACTGGGGCACCTGTCAAGTTTGCCCTCACTCATCTTTCCTTTAATAACCATTTTGTTTCCCTCTGTCCCTCAAATTTCCCTGTTTTCCCTCATGCCATTATTCATAATACCTAAACTTGAACCATAACCATCTTCTGTTGTAGCCTATGGGAAGGAGCTCCTTTCTTTTGTGGATGCTTCAGCACTGCACTGTCTCACTACACACAGAAAACACCCACAGCCTTGCAAATTTCCCTGGAAATTTGATTTCTTGTTTTTCTCTGACTTCACATTAGCACACTTGTTATGACGTCCCTTTCTTTAGTTTAACTATTCTCTATGGAGTGTGGGAATACTGTGTCAAAAGCCTTTTTTTTTCATGTGATAAAATGCCATTTTCTTCAACCAGGGCAGATTACACAGTCAGCTGTGTATTAAAAGGTCAGTGTACAAAAATCTTATAAAAGTATTGATCAGCCTGGAAGCTGGTGATATTTTTGTAATGTCCTGGTGACACAATGATTAAACTGATTAAGCCATAAATGATGAGGACATCCACTTCAGTCAGTTCAGCTCCTGGAATAGCCCTTCAGCCCCCAGTCTTGCACTGTTCTGGATAAATGTGCTTGGAGTTCGTTGTAAAACCCCAGGTCAATGGTCTGCCGAGTACTCAAACAAAGCAAAATGTTCTGACCATGTGCAAAGCCAGCCCTCCTGCCTGTGCCACCACAGGTGAACTCATGGCAGGGAAATGTGAGCAGTTGGCAGACCTACAGCAGATACCATCTTAATTGGTCTGTGATGAAGGTGAGCTGTTCCTTCTCACCGGTGACATGCTTTCCTCTCCTGCTGGGCAATTTGACTGGCTGCTCTGCACTATTTATTATTATCCAGATAGTCTCAGGTCTGATATAATTTGATTTGGTAAAAGTTTCTAGCTAATTTTTACTAGAAAATAATCACAGTACAACAGCTTCAAAGAGAAAGTCTGAATGTATCCAGCACGGACTACTGGGGCTACACTAATGGCTCTAACAAATAAAGCTAAACCTTGAGACCATTTTGAGAGTGGAACCAGTGTGAGTGGTGGTGGTGACTTGCTTAAGTATGTCACACCAGGAGCCCGGCATACCAGCTTTCTGCAATCTGGGTGGCATGCCAGGACTCAGGGCCAAAACTTAGTCCTAACTGTTTAAGGCCCTGATTACCTGGGAGATGTTCCTTGTTTGCAGTGTCACACTCAGAGCTGGTGACGAGGGAGCTGGAGTTGGAATGCGTCAGGATGGCGTTTGTGGCAGCACACTCTGTATCACAGCCTGTGTTGGCTAACTTGCTAGGCAACCTCTGAATGCAAGCTTTCTCAAGTGTTTGGGAGGAGGTGAGCTGATCTCCTTTTGAGCAGAGCTAGAACAGAGGAGCTCTGATCCTGAATCATTATTCTGCTGCTGATTAATTAACAATGGGAACAGTTTATTCATTAACTGAACTTTTCTCTTTTCTGCTTTAATTTGGGAAAAGCAATTAAGTACTGTGGTTGATGAACCAGAGTGTAAATGCAAAAATATTTAGCCCCAAAGCCCTGTGGCTTTCTTTATATAAGGAAAACATAACACACCTGTGATGTAAACTTCTTGCAACTCTTCTGTTAGAGCTTGTAGGGATGAAGCTACAGAGAGTGAGCAGTGTGGGTGCAGTGTTGGCACCCGCATGCTACAGAAGCTGGGGCACTGGGCCAAGATCAGCATGCAGATGCAGCTGGTGCATCAGGCCCTGCACAGATTTAACAGTTGCTATGCATCTTTGCAACTAGCAATGGTGCACAACAACCTTGTGGGGAAGGGATTTCCTTCACATCTTTTACCTTTATAAAAGCCCTCTTTGGAAGTGCAGCTATTTGTACTTGCTGCAGTAGCAGAGCAGATTTGTTGCTATGTATGTAAGGACCACTAGATCCATCACTGGCATACGTCTGCTTTCTGGGTGGAAGGCAGGAGCCTTTATTACTGTTTCCTGTCTGCCTTACAGCATTGTGGTCCCTTGCCCCTCTCCAATTCCTAGCACTCAGTATGGATGAGAAAAACACTGCCAGGTGAATGAGCAACTGGTGGTATCCTGCCCAGGTAGTTTAAAGTTTCATGTGATTGAAATCTGTAATGATTTCCACCCTTCTGGGGATCAGCTGGCCAGCTATAGGCAAAAAGTGATTCTAGGTTTGAGAGATCTTGGCAGCTGAAGGGATAAGCTGTTGAATGGTCATTAACTGATGCAGGCAGACAATTGACTCTTAGAAGCTCTAAAGCAAAAGGAAAAGCAACTCAGAGGGGAGTGCAATATGTTTTACTTTGAATTTATTCTTCAGCTGCTGTTTCTTATCATGGCTCACTGATTCTGTAGTTAATTTTGTAGTAGACATTTTCTAGTTAATTTGCAAACTCAAGTCTCATTTTTCCAGGTGTGAGTTCAACCATTTAGACTTTGTCTCAGATTCCCATGTGAAAGATTAGGCACCTGCATTGTAATTATGACCGGACATTTTCTTTTCCCAATGGCTTTTCTTGGCTCTTTCTCATTGATGCCAGGAAGAGTTTAGGGGAGTTAATGACTTAGCTACTAACTTACAGTTAGACTTCAGTCCTTGGTGAGATGATCTTGTGAAACTGCAGAATTGTTTCACTGTTATGTATTAATAGTCAGAGTGTGGTAGCACCTAGAAGAGAAGGCGAGAATACAAGCTAGGCCTCCATCTGTCAAATATCCTCCTTCCTTGCTGGGCAAACTGTGTGTTACAAAAGGAAAGAAGTAAGACAGAAAGAGATGGAGGTAGAAGGAGATAGCAACAAAGATGGGGCCAGACACTGAATAACCAGGTCTTCCAGTCCGTGAGCCTGCTCTTTCTCTTCAGCCCTTTTAGGGCTGGCAATTAAATTAGAATTACAGAATCACAGAATCATCTAGGTTGGAAAAGACCTTGAAGATCACCTAGTCCAATCATTCACTTAACATTGACAGTTCTCAACTACACCATATCCCTAAATGCTATGTCGACCCTACTCTTAAACACCTCCAGGGATGGGGACTCCACCACCTCCCTGGGCAGCCCATTCCAACACCTAACAACCCATTCTGTAAAGAAATACTTCCTAATATCCAGTCTAAACCTTCCCTGGTGCAACTTGAGGCCATTATCTCTTGTCCTATCTCTTGTTACTTGGTTAAGGAGACTCATCCCCAGCTCTCTGCAACCTCCTTTCAGGTAGTTGTAGAGGGTGATGAGGTCTCCCCTCAGCCTGCTCTTCTCCAGACTAAACAACCCCAGTTCCCTCAGCTGTTCCTCATACAACATGTGCTCCAAACCCTTCTTTGGACATGCTCAAGTAATTCAATGTCCCTTTTTGCAGTGAGGGGCCCAAAACTGACCACAGTAATCAAGGTGCAGCCTTAAATGGAGGCCAAAGCCTGAACATGTGGTGGGACAAAATGGCAGCTTGAAACCCCAAGACACTTCTCTCCTGTGGAGAGGAATTGGCATGGGACTGCTGATAGGAGGATGGATATGTATTGGCCTCAGAGAGCCTGTAGAGAAGGTAGTGAATAATGAAGGATCTGAATCTCAGTGACACTTCTGTCACTAACAAAACTCACGACAGAGCATTTAATTACAGAGGGATTTGATTACATGAGTTGCTGGTGCAACATGTAGTCAAAAGCCTGTATGGAATTGGTCCTCCAGGTGGTTGAACATACTTTCAAGACAAGACATTAAAGATAGATGAGACATGAATCAAAACTGTCTTTGTTGAAGATGTACTACAGGACATCTTGCTAAGAGGAAGCTGAAGCCTACAAATAGGTAAAGGGAACATTGACTCTGCTGTCTTTGAGACCCCCACCACAAATTAGATTGATTTATTACTTCAGTCACAATCTGAAGTAATAAATTTAAAACCAACCCTGCACGCAGCCTGTGAATGCCTCTCTTCTGCCAGACAAAATGCTTTCAGGTGACTCTGCTGAGGCAGTTGATTATTGAAGAGCCTTTTTTTAAAAAAAAAAAATAAAATCTAGAGACATAACCTTTACATAGGTGAATAAGATGTTTCTCTTCACTTGGCTTTTATGAGTCCTCTTCCTGTCCTCTCTGGTGTTTGTGCAGCAGACAGCAGCAGAGCTGCCTGCTCACTCCTACCCTGGAAACCCACTGCATGGAATAATCAGAGGGAATGAGCAAAGGGAAACTCAAGGTGTAACTGGGCAGTTGGACTCGAGGAAAATAAAGAGTAAATGTTTGTCATAGAGCCTGCATGTTAATGGCCAGTCAGAGTTCAGAAAATATCAAGCTCAACAGTCTGATCAAGCATGACAAACTCCTCTTTAAGAAGGGAATCTGAGGCCTTACTTTCTCAGGACCAGATCCAGACCAGGATTTAGACATTGTGACATTCAGTACAGCAATTCCTCCCTCCCCTCAGTTCAAAAGCTTGGTTACAGCACAGGAATGCACAGGGCTGACTTCCTATCATTACGTAATGAATTTAGGTGTCTAAGAATAGCAGTCACACCGAATGGAGGGGATGAGAAAGTCTAATCCAGCCAGCTGGCAATGCTGATGAGACTGGGAAATCTTATGCTCTCTATATTGCCTAGATTTAGAGACTGATCTCAGAGGTGGCATTTCTGAAACGGAGATTCAGCTTCTGAAACTGCTTCTGGCACATAAGTGCCTGGCCTGTTTTTTTGGGCGTAAATATTGATATTTTATCATAAAACTTGTTTGAAGGAGGAGCAACCACCTTTGTTTCATAGCTAGATTACTCATTCAGGAAGTGAAGATGAGTATAGACCTTCTGCCTGCAATAATGCCATAGATAACTCTCACATGGGAAAACTTTCAGCATTACTCAAGACTGGGTCAATTTGCACAATGTACATAGATTCACTGGAAGGCAAGTAGGAATACAGTATGATTGAATAGTACAGTGACTGTACCTTGAAACACTCAATTGTTCATAGTTTTCAAAGATTTATTTGTTCCGCTCATTTTGAAGGCAGTGGCTATACATTCATACAACTTCATGCAAAAATATGGATGGGAAGCTATCAGATGCTGGCATACCAATAGCTACAAGCTAGTCTCCAGTGGCCTAAAATAAAATAGAATAAGGAACAGATAACATACAAAATAAAATGGCATAGTTATGTCTGTTCTTATGAGCAGGCAATATGACAAAGGAGAATTCAACAGAAGAGCAGTAGACTGGCATACAGCTGGGTTGCAACAGTCAAATAGAATGAAAATCATTGCACCTTTAAGAGATGTCATTTTGTTCTAAGTGTGTTTCAGGCTTTTATCTGTGCCCAGAAGCAGGGTCTGCAGAGGCATATTAGATTTCTTTTCCATGCCATCCCCTCTTCTCACTTTCACCTGAGGGGTAATACAGACACTTGATCGTTATGATTTCCAATGACTCATACTCAGCAACACAAAGTTAAATTGATTACCAAACCATCCTCCAGGAAATACTGGTGGGTATCCTCAGGAATTTAGGTTAGGTTCAGGTAAACATCTCTCACACTGGTTCTTCTGATGACTGGAGCAATTTGGTCCTTCCTGCTTTCTGTTTCTAACAACAAAGGTCCTGTTCTCAGTTAAATAAAAAAAGTATATACTTGGTAATTAAAAAAAAAAAAAACCAACAAAAAAACCCAACAAAACCCCCACCAAAAAATATAATGATATAGCAGAAGAACCATTTATGCATTAAAAGTTGTTCTCAATTTTCCAGAAGGCATCCGAAGCTCATTAAAAGAGGCTTTATTTTAGTGTGGTTGTGGTTTTCATTTTCTCTCTTTTTAAAACAGCTTCTGTCACAGACAAATCACTTTCTCTGGCATTTTCAAGCACATATTTCCTAGCAGTCATGCTAATACCATCACAAGAGGGAAGCATTTAACTATTGCTGTTTCACCTCTGCCTCAGCAGTGAGCAATTCTGTCTTGCAACTGCCAATGATTATAGCTTCTGCTGTAGGGAAATGTAGCCATAATACAGCCCTTCACTTAAATAATAAAACCAATGAACTTATACAATGACTAATTTCTGCACTATGCAAACCTATTCTTCTGCTTGGTTGAACTGGTGGAATATGAAGAGACCTCCAAGTCAAGTACTAGTGATGTATCTAAGATGCAGCACACAAACTTAAGATTTTGTTACAGGCTATGTTAAGGATCAGACAGGAATAAGGGGCAGAACTATTTCTCAGTGATGGTGTGTTTAGACCAAGTTTGTTCATTTTATCTGCAATCTGCCTCCCGCGTCTGGGTGTCAATCTGTGGTGGCCTTATCCGCAATTTTCGCTATGTAACGGTTTTATCCAAAATGTTTTCAAGTCAATGCAAAACTTCTCATTGCTTCTAACAGATTTTGTGTAAGGCCCTGATTTGAACACTCATGGGAAGCCTCAATTATAGCCTTCACCTCCCCGCTTTGAAAATGCAGCCTTGGCCACCCAGCATGAAGAAGGCTTCCTTAGGGCCAACAGCTGGATTTTTTTATTGTTGTATCCCTTACAGGCAGTATCACTCAGTGAAGTCGGATTTAGCAAGGTACTTAAAACAAGTTCTGAATTTTAAGCCAGATTATGGGCCTGTGTAAATTAGGGGCACTACTTGGGTGCTTAAAATCAGGCAGGTTCTGACCCAAGTCCTAAAAAATGCACAGTCAGAATAGTCATACCCACATCTAGCAATTGTCCTTGTAACTACCACTACAAACTAATACTGTATTACTGGAGAATGAAGATAGGGCATATTTCTCTCTGAAGCATTGTGTTGAAGGAGCTGAAACAAAGCACACACTCACTTGGCAGAGAAATGTAAGAAAGAGATGGCTCTGAAGTAGGGAATAGCTGACAGGATTGATGTAGAGATAGTCACTGGCAGAAATAAGCCTATCGATAGAGAGGAAGTAGTTGAGGAGAACCAGCAGTCTCAGGACTAAATCCTAGAAAAACAAACCTCTGCCTGAGTTATTGCTATGGATGCAGAAATTTGATAGGAGACTGGACTTGAATTCCCTCCTCCTGTTATATCATGTCTGACCCATTGTCTGTGGTGGCATCACACTTAATGCTTTCTTCATGGGTCTCCTGATCTGAGAAGGTGTAGCAGCATCATTGTCAATAGAGTCTACCTGGTTTACATGGACTTGGTGTGCTTTCTAGGCACACCAGGATGAGGTTTTGTAGGACACCAAAACTGGCCTGCTATCTCATCCCTTTTTACAAGATGTGAGCTTGGTATTTTATTAGATTTATTATTAGCTTGCTTATCAAGTTGAGTCAGCTCACAAGTTAGACAAGCATCGGGATGGGTGCAAAGGAAAGAGCAGCAGCTGTCCGCAGCTGTGGCAGTGGGAGGGACTCTCTCTGCACCAGCAATTCAACAAGTGTAGACCCTTCTTTCAAGGTCATAATTTTTCATACCTCTTGCCCCAGTAGCACCACCTGTATTTTCAGAGCTCAGTGATCTACCCTGGTTCATGTCATCCCTCCTTATGTAGGGTAGTGCAGCAGAAGGACTGAGACACTGAGGATTATTGTGCAGATGAAGGAAGGTGGTCAGTGCAGCACTTGTGATGGATCCTGATTAGATGTTGAGAAACAAGGAACTCTTCATTTACTCTACCTTCTTATAGAGTCCATGTCAAGTTACTTCATGAGATCCTGTTTCCTCTCTTTAAAGGAAAACAATAGCTTTCTGCCTTCTGAAAGTATTGCAAGGCTAAATTATTTATTTTCCAGAAAAAGTAGCTGGGTTCAGCTTCAGACTTATCAGTCATTCTCATGGTTGTTGTGCATACACTTATTTAAAAAAATACTATGGGAGATGAGAAGACTGAGGGATAGTGCTCCAAAACAAATTTTAGTGGTTATTACTGTAGCAAATAGTTGGATTTGGTAAACATATGAACAAGACTTTTTTCTTCTCAACACTTTTTTTTTTTTTTCCCCCCACAGAAGAATATGAGCCACTTTATTAGGTGTAAATTGTGTATTACTACATCAAGAGAATGGTGGTGATTTACATGGGATCATGGCTTGGCTCACTCAAGCTCTGCTCCACTTTGCTGGACTACTTTGCAACTGTAAAGTGGCGTCCTACTGATTTCTTCTGCAACCCTATTCCTCACATCTCCCAGGCCATGGAGCTTCTGTTTCCTGATTTTAAAGCACGTGGTCTTAATTATGGTCAGAGAAAAGACATAAGGAAAGGGAGTGTCCTGATTTGTCTTTTAACTGCAGTTCTTACTGGTATTTATTTCAAAATGTAATTACAGGAATGGAAATGACAGTGCAAAAATGGCCTTTTCCTACTAACAATCTCTGCTGCTTGTGTACATTTGAGTCAAATCTGCAGACCTTTGTTCACACCAGTTTTATTGCAAGTTATATTTATTTTCCAGTCTCTATCACAAAATAGCCTTGCAACAAGGGCTGCCTTCAGGGAGAGGAGACCGGTAAAGAATCAGAGGGACAAGCCGCACAAAAGTCACTTTTGTCGGGTGGTTCTCTTGTCACAGGCAGCCTTTGCTGCTGAAAATATTAGCTTCTCCTGCCCCCTTGTGCAGGCATGTGTGCACTGCCAGCAATTTTGCAAAAATCTGCAACAGAGAAACAGCTAAATAGAATAAAGAAGCAAAAGAGCTCTGAGATATAGCAGTTATGTTGAGTGGTGTTTTGTAACAGAATCTCTTTGATAGCCATGGGAAGGCAGCTCTCTAGTCCTGCACTGGAGAATCTCCAAAGCCATTAGAAAAGAGAGGTTACTTCTTGAAAACTTTGTTCTCCAAGCTGTAGAACACAGAATCTTCTGAAGATGGTAGAGCTGGTGAAAACTCTCAGTTTATGTGTCACATCCAGATTGGAAGAGAACTGTGTCCAAAAGTTTAATCTGAAGACTGTTATCTTCAGGAATTAAGTGTGGAAAGACCAATTCAGCCTTTCTGCTTTACCGCTTCTCTCCACAGGACAGGTCTCCCACCCCTGTTCAATCTCTGATTGATGGCATGTCGCTGGTCCCACTTTCACCTGGTGCTGCTTATCTGGTCACCTTGTATCTAGATGTCTCAGGCTAGGCTTCTGTACTCCTGGCCTATGTCTCTCACTACACTGAGCTTTTAAACATTTTTTGAGTGCCCTTAATTGAAAAAAATTGTCAGGACAAATATCAAACAGTTCCTCAGAAACAGCATGGTGGTCAAAGGATGAGAGACACGGTAATACCTAGGTTTTGCACTCACATCTCAATGTGCAGTTTTATGTATCTGCACCAATACTGGACCGTGTTTAGAAGACTTTTTGTTTTGTTTTTCCTCACTGCTAATTTAGACAAAATTTCATTAAGGTTAATGGGAGTTCAGCTAAGCATAGAATGAGTACAACTGAAATCAGGACTGTGGTATTTGGTCCTTTTTTTTTTTTCCTAATACAGTCAGGGTCAGAGTGGATTGATTTGCATTCCAAATATCTTCTAGCAGAAGATATTGAATAAGCAGCAGCTTCCTCACCTTATTTTTGAAGACCAAACAGTTCTAGGATCCAGACCAGGTTAGATAACTAACACTACTGAGCAAACACATACCAACATTTGCTGTGGTCTTATCTGTCCTTATATTCTGGATGCAGCTGAACTGCATTCGAAAAAAGAACAAGCAGTAATACAGGACTGATCAAGGCCGGAGAAAGAGGATAAGAGGAATGTCAGGAATACAAATAGAATTCTTTTTCTAGGTGTGCATCTTGTAGGGTTTGGGCCTTTTTCATCTTGCTTTACATAAAAGAAGGCCTAGGAACCTCCTCTCTCCATTCACACAAAAAAAAAGGCATGAAATTGCTGCTGCGATTACTGTAAACAGGCCCTTAAGAGAAGATTTGTAGGGTCTCCTATTCTCTAAACTGGCTTTACTTACCGGAAAAACTTCCTGCAAGCAGTAAGGCATCATCATGTTGTACAATGTGGAGGCACTCAAATAAGCAAAGTCACAGAAGAAAAATCCGCTAACAGTTGTTAAGTACAAGGATACAACCTCTGTGTCAAGAGGTCCCTAAGCTATGGATTGCTGAAGCCCACAGCTTTCCCAGGGGAAGTATAACAGTAAGCTTGCTATGCTGCTCCTCTCCCTAACTACTTATAGCCACTGCCAGAAAAGAGATCATCAGCTAGATGGATCTTCTATCTGATCCTACAGTTCTGTTCTTAGGGGGTCTCTTAATCTGAAACCCAATGAGAGCAAATAAATTGTGATCTACAGGAAAAGAAATTAACTAAAAAGTAATTTACACACCCTTTCCAGCACCAGGCAGACCTGGCTGCAAATGTACCAGTAGCCATGAGAGCAGAGAGTTAAAAAAAGAAAAAAGAAGAGCCACAAATGGATTAATCAGATCCAAATTTTAAATAATTCAGCCTAGAATGATAGAGTGCTGGTGGTGTTGTTATTGCAACTTTTTTAAGGCCTCAATTAAGCCTTGAGAAAGGGAGCCAATGCACCTTTAAAACTTTCTGCTTAATCAACTATAGCAAATGCTCATTTAATGATTGTCTTTTTGTACCAACAAGAAGTAACAACGCTTTTAGCAGAAGAAATGGAATGAGAGAGAAATTGCCTAATCAGCCCTACTCATGCAGTGCTTTGTGAGAGAGATTATTGAATTTTCAGTCTCTGCAGAATTTTAATGAAGCTCCATCTTGCTGGAAAATCCAGCCCTTTGTCAATAAAGTTCAATAACTCGACCACCCATGTAATAAGATGTACTGCCTGAAATCTTTCACTTGCCAGAGCCCTGCTGGAATCTTCCTGAAAGTTAGAAATACTCATTTGTGTTGTGTATTTTCCTACACTCTGCATGCAGTGGAAGTGTATTTACTGTAGTGAAAATCTGTTTACAGTGAGGCAGAGAAAAAATTCAAATTTGTCTCAGTGTGCTGGTTGCTATTCTAATAGGAATATTGCCCTGCTGAAAGGGAATACAATCAACCTGTGTTTAGGACTGCATCTGTCACACAAAGAGAACTGCAAAACTCTTCACTGAGTTAAGAAATAAGTAACAAGGTACTGAAAAAGACAGAACTATAAGCGAGGGAGGTGAAAGGCATTTCAGTAAGATCTGAGCTGAGGTGAAGAATGATTGGGCAGACAAATTTGGAAAGCCACTGAGTAGCAGAATACCCTTGCACCACTGCTGATGGTTGGTATCGGAGGAAAAGGGAGACCACTGATCTGCTAAATTGGAAAGAGAAAATTCAAAGGGATATTCACAGAAAAAAAAGAAAAGAAAAAAGTTGATTCAGCTGGATGGATATGTGGGTATGGAGTGTCTCTTATGTATACATCAAAACTTAAGGTTTAAAAAAAAATCAGAATGTGCAGGGATTTGAACAGGTTTTTCTATTGAATAACTGGCCACAGTGGGGTCCTCTGTGCACCTGGTTTTGAATAGAAATTCTGTTCTGGATCTACAAGACCTTATCTTGATAGAAGTTTCATTGTGGCACTAACTTATTGCAGTCAGAAGTTGGTTTTTATTAATTGTCTTTTTCCAGTGGAAAAATTTTTTTCTGAAACAATTTACAAACTGATTCCCCTCCAACTCTGGACTGGATTCCAAGATGAGAAAGAAAGGAATTAAAACTTCTGAAGAGGAAATTGTGTGAAGGAAAATTCATAGACAGCAGAGAATTGGGATTTCATGAAGCCAGGAGAAGAAGTCTCAGTAGTTGAGATGAGAAGACACAAAGTTATCAAAGACAATATTATCAGAAACCAATGGAGTGCTATTCAGAGAATATCACAGTGGCAGATTCGCAGCAGCAGGAGAAAACTTCAAAATCAACCCTCATATCAAGATTGTGATGGAAGTGAAGAAACCTGTAGAATATATGTCATGGAGAACAATTAGAAGTGTGAAGATCTGCTTGTCCAGATGCCCATAAACGTCTTCCAGACAACTGTTTAAATGGAATGAAGCCAATGCCACAAAGTTAGATGGACAGAACACACAGAAGACAGGAAAGTAATTAGAGATACCCAGAGGATGGAGAACAAGCAGTCAAAGAATAGTAATGCAATGGATAATGCCTGCTTTATATAGACAGAAGAAGACCAGAAAGGTTTAATGAAGATCCTTATAAGCTATGGAAACCTGTCAATTAAAATAGTGTGAATAGCTGGCAATGTTGCAGGCTGCTTTGGAGAAGAATGTTTGTCTACTGCTTAATGCAAAGCCTTGTGGTGGGATGCCAAAAATGCATTAAAAGTTTCACAGGGATTGCCCTAGAGGAAAGAGGGCTAAAGACAGGTGAACCCTTGTTTTGGGTAGAAGTACAAAACCAATGCTTTTAAGTTGGGTAGGTGTCCAAGGTTCTTGCTACCCTGACCAATATGACTCACCAAGTCACCCAGATAAAAGGAGATGTAGGTAACAAGGGATTCCTGTTCCAAAACTGGTCACAGGCAACATTACAGTCCTCTGGGAATTTAATGGTAAAAAAGGAAAGAAATGAGAAACAGAACAGGTAAGTGATTTGATAATAAATATTAAGAAACACTGCTAAGGCTGCAGCGACTTGAATCAATGAAAGAATTAGTGTGTAAATGATGGAAAGCAGACAGAAGGGGGGAGAGAGACTGGGAAAGAGTAAGGGAAAGAGAAATTATTCTGGAAGGAAGCAGAGATGATGGCACTGCTGAAGAGCAATTTAATAGAATGGAACTGTCCATCATGTTGAAAGCTAATCTAGGTAGAAAGAAAGATTATTAAATACTTGCAGAAGAATTGTTTTCATGTCCAGCCAGAGTGAAACCCAGAGAGGAATAAGAAGAACATGATCTGAATTTTTAAAAGCAAGGAGACTTTCTGGGAAAGAGGTTGGAGTTGGAGTAACAGATAATGTATTGGAGAAAGGAAATTTATAAATAATGTGGTGAAGAGAGTAGAGTTTTGAGGCCTCAGGAATAGGGTGGTAAAGCAGTGTGAAGGAAGCAGCTGTTTTAAAGGATGTGTGTACCAGGAAAGATCTAAGTGAACAAAGACTGGAAAGGGAAAAAGGGAGAAAACACTAGAGGAAGAAACACATGAAAGTTAATGTTTGAGGCATAAGACATGTCCTAATAGCAATGAAGAGAGAAGAAAAGATTGCCAGCAGGACTAGGAATTGGAAAGGGTGTGGAGAACAATGAACTTGCATATACCAGTGTTTGTTTGCTGGAGACAGATAATTGCTAGAGCATTTGTGGTTTATGTCTTAGAACAAATGTCTGGGAAGTGTCCAGACTTAGTCTTACTGAGTGTACAAACCAACTGAGATTAACTGGCTATTAATGAACACAAGGTAAGAACCTCTTTCTCTGTACTTGCTAAGTGAGACTCTCCCAAAAGTGGATGTAGGTTAGCCAAACCTTTTTAAAATAATATATTTTCCATCGCTTAAAGTTGTTTGCATAAGAGATAATGTGCTGTTGAATGATACATCCTGGGTCAATCACAAGATATGTTGCTCCATGCAGGGCTTAGTGGGTAAGATTCTGTCCTTTTTGTGGAAGGGAGTCTGAAAAGTCTGTCTTAATGGTCTCTTTTAGTTTTACACTTCATTAACACAAAGTATTCCATTTCATCTTCTTCATATGGAGACATCATTCTTTATAGAATGCCGTGTTCTCTATGTTCAGAGTATCGTAGTACTTTCTTACAAGAAAGATTTCTTACTGCATCCCTTTCTATTAGTGTGTATCCTTAACGAAAAGATAGTACATTAAGCAGGTGAATGATTAATCTCTAGAAGGTACAAAGTGATGGCACCTCAGTGAAATGTTTTAGGGTAACTGACTATCAGAGAGGATGTATGTTGGTGCCCAGACCTCTCTTCAGACCCACCTTATTCACTCTAATGCACAGAAATTCCGTACCATAAGGGGTAGCAATAAAGGGACAGCTAAGCGAAAGTGGAAACCAGTTACGTGTGAAATTCATGAGTTTCTAAGAATCAGCAATCCCCACTATAGGATGCCAACACTTCCAAGACTGGGATTCAGTCACAGCCTTGCAGATGACATCTGTGTAGGCCATTATGGCTAATTATATATCTGAGATGCTATTTTCTTTCTTGAAAAGGTGCAAATAAACTGTAAATAGCTGGATACCTTGCTGAGTTGAAATTGCAGGAGATAACAAGATTTAATTACACTAAATGTAAGTTATTGCAAACTTGTTAATAGCCTACATGAAAGGTAAGAAATATGAGTTTTATTCCTAGCTTTGCTACAGCATTTCCTTCATTATGAGCAATTTTGAATTTACTCTTGCTGACTAGTACTGTACTTAAGGTACTTTGCACAAAGTGAGGCACTACTCAGGGTTAAATGCTTGTTCTTTTTCTCCTGTATGCCTTATTTTATAACTGTAACATGTGGCTTATGTCTTAATATAAGGTACTAAACAAGCAAAAAGATTAGTAATACAATAAAAAATGATGCTAATGGTATGCAAAAGTCAATCCTGCTCTGAAAATAAGCGTATTTGATAATCTACAGCTAACTGAAGCTATAAAAATATATCTTCAGTATGAAACTGGACAAAGCAACATCACTGCCAGACACAATAAACACCAGGACAGTGTAGGAAGATGAGATTTGCACAAATACAATTTCATCAAAGAAGCAGCACTACTGGAAAAGTCAACACTGAGACAAGAGCCCAGGAATATAGTTAACTTTTATGAACTGATACTTTTTACCTTGGGTTCATTTTGTTTCAGCTCTAAAATAAACCTTTTCAGTTTAATGCAGCTTAAGTTTAACAATTAAAAAATGCTGATAATCATATTATTCTTTTTAGCTGTTTCCATTTTAATTTTCATCATCTGCCATGAATCACAGAATCATCTAGGTTGCAAAAGACCTTGAAGATCATCTAGTCCAACCATTAACCTAACACTGACAGTTCCCAACTACACCATATCCCTCAGTGCTATGTCAACCTGACTCTTAAACACCTCCAGGGATGGGGACTCCACCACCTCCCTGGGCAGCCCATTCCAACACCTAACAACCTGTTCTGTAAAGAAATACTTCCTAATATCTAGTCTAAACCTTCCCTGGTGCAACTTGAGGCCATTACCTCTTGTCCTATCTCTTGTTACTTGGTTAAGGAGACTCATCCCCAGCTCTCTGCAACCTCCTTTCAGGTAGTTGTAGAGGGTGATGAGGTCTCCCCTCAGCCTCCTCTTCCCCAGACTAAACAACCCCAGTTCCCTCAGCTGTTCCTCATACAACATGTGCTCCAGATCCTTCACCAGCTTCGTTGCCCTTCTTTGGACACGCTTGAGTAATTCAATGCCCTTTTTGTAGTGAGGGGCCCAAAACTGAACACAGTAATCGAGGTGCGGCCTCACCAGTGCCGAGTACAGGGATAAGATCACTTCCCTGTCCCTGCTGGCCACGCTATTTCTGATGCAAGCCAGGATGCCATTGGCCTTCTTGGCCACCCGGGCTCACTGCTGGCTCATGTTCAGCTGGCTGTCAATCAACACCCCCAGGTCCCTCTCTGACTGGCAGCTCTCCAGCCACTCCTCCCCCAGCCTGTAGCGCTGCTGGGGGTTGTTGTGGCCAAAGTGCAGCACCCGGCATTTGGCCTTATTGAAACTCCTACAGTTGGCCTTAGCCCATTGCTCCAGCCTGTCCAGATCTCTCTGTTATTTTATGTTTTTATGGAAAGAATACTGACAGATACTTCTACCCACCTGCTCTCATGACATCCTCATCCCTAAAGTTGATTAAAGAAGTTTATTACAAAGGCATGAGCAGTAATGATTACATTATAGATTTGGTCATCTCCTAAGAGGGTTCTGGGTTAGCCAGGTTCTGCGTGGATGAGCAAGCTGAGGGTGGTGCCAACTATGCCGGCTCATGCACCAAAGATTACGTAGAGGATGCCAATGTCTTTATGATTGGTTGAGAATAGTCATCGGTTAATGAATGTCACAGGTAAGATGGCTGAGTGCTGAAGCGCTAGACTGTAGTTCTTTTTACAGTGGTTTGATTCCTCTTCTTATCGGCTCTGTGGTGAAATTCATATTGAGTTGCAAGCTCACTGATGTGCATTAAAAGTGTGCCAGAGTCTAGTAGACAGAAGCCTGTAAGGTTAGGGCATCTAGCTGTTAACTAGATTTTTATGGGATCAAGGCCCATCTGTCTAGGTAAGATCCTAGCTTAATTCAAGTATCTGGGTTGCATTCAGAAGATGCAGGTTAGTATTCTGTGGGTCTTAGCAGAAACTAAGAGGGTTTAACTCTTGTTTAAGGCTTTGAAGGGCTTCGGTTTTAGGTTATCCTAAGTTTCTAAGTAGTGGTCAGGATTTTAGGGGAGAGTGGTAAGAGTGAGATTGATAGGGAGGTAAGGGTGGCCATGGGGATATTTGTTGGGTTGTTAGTATGCCACTCCTTTATATGGATTGTGGAGTTTGGTGGGAGGGTGATTGTTGAGTAGCATATGAGGTGGAGGTAGAAGAATAATCCTAGTAGTAAGAGTATGGCAATGATTGTGGCTGTTGAGGTTATTTCTTATTTAGTGAATTTTTGGAAGATGAGCCACTTTGGCAGGAAGCCTATTAGTGGGGGTAGTCCTGCTAGGGAGAGTAAGGTTAGTATGAGGGTTGTGTTGAGTATGGGGGCTTTAAGTTGTGTTTAGGGTGAGGAACACAGTGGTGGTTATTAGGGCATATAGGTAGAAGGCTAGTAGGGTGAGTTTGGGGCTGTAGAAGGTGGTGGCTATTGAGCCGAGGTGTGAAATGGATGAGAAAGCCAGGATTTTTTTGGTTTGTGTTTGGTTTAGTCCCATTCAGCCCCCTAGGGCTGTTGAGGTGATGGCTATGGTAGTTAGCAAGTTTGGGTTGAGTGAGTGAGATGTTAGGAGCATGATGACTGGGGGGAGTTTTATTACTGTTGAGAGCAGGAGTGCCGTGATGAGGGATGTGCCTTGGAGTACTTCCGGAAATCAGAAGTGGAATGGTACTAGTCCTAGTTTTATTGCAATTGCTGCTGTTAGGAGGAGGCATGATGTTGGGTGGGTTGTTTGGGGGATGTCTCATTGTCCTGAGGATCATGAATTAGTCATGCTTCAGAAAAGGAGTAACACTGAAGAGGTTGTCTGGACTAGGAAGTATTTGACTGCAGTTTCAGTGGCTTGAGGGTGGTGAGATTTTGAAATGAGGGGGATGATTGCGAGGGTGCTGATTTCTAGTCCGGTTCAGGCTATTATTCAGTTGTTGCTTGAAATTGTAATGGTTGTTCCTAGAAGTAAGCTAAAGGAGAAGAGTAGTTTTGCATGTGGGCTCATTAGTAGGGAATGGGGTTAAACCATCATTTTCGGGCTATGGGCCCGATAGCTTTGTTAGTGGACCCTACTAGGAAATAATATAAAGGAAGTATGGAGGGCTTTGATCTCTTCTGTATAGGTTTGATTCCTACTTTTCTAAGTTTCTCTTAGGAAATGAGAGGGCCAGTGTATCTCTATGTTCACTTTATCATAGTGACCCTTTGCAATCAGGCACATTTCCCTAGGCAAGGGTGTAGGCCTGCATGGCAGATTGGTATGCTAGTGTGCCAGAGGCATAGTGGGAGTGTTAGGGGTAGGAAGCTTTTTCATAGAAGGTGCATGAGTTGGTCATAGCGGAATCGTGGGTAGGAGGGGTAGATTCATAGGAAGCTTGAAGATAGCAGTAGGACTTTTGTAGCTAGGGCTAGTGGGAATAGTTCGGGGGTTAGGTTTAGTGAGCTGGTGTTTAGAAATAGGATAGTAGTTAGTGTGTTTATTAGTATGATGTTTGCATATTCAGCTAGGAAAAACAGGGTGAATGGTCCTGCGGCGTATTCTACATTGAACCCTGATACAAGTTCGGATTCTCCCTCTGTGAGGTCAAATGGGGTGTGGTTTGTTTCAGCGAGGATGGAGATATACCATATTATTTTGAGAGGTCAGGAGGAGAAGAGGAGGTATAGTGGTTCTTGTGTGGTGGCGAGGGTATTTAGGGAGTAATTTCCGCTTAATATGATTACAGATAGGAGGATGACGGCTAGTGTGACCTCATAGGAGATGGTTTGTGCTATGGCTCATAGTGCCCCAATTAGGGCATATTTTGAGTTTGAGGCCCATCCTGATCATGGGGTGGAATATACTGTGAGGCTTGATATCGTTAAGAGGAAGAGGTAGCCTAGGTTTAGGTCAGCAAGGTGGAGTGTCAGGGGGAGGAGGGGTTCAGATTGTGAGTGCTAGGAGGAGGGTTAGTGAATAGGAGTGGGGAGGATGTGGATGGTCAGATGGGTTCTTTGTTGAATAGTTCTACACCATCTGCTATGTTCTGTAGTAGTCCAAATGGGCCTACGATGTTTGGACCCTTTTGAGCTTGTATGTAGCTCAGGATTTTTTGTTCTACTAGGGTGAGGAAGCTACAGTGATTAAGATCAGGGCGATGTAGGATAGGGATATAGTGAGGTAGATGAGAGTGGAGGGTTGGGCCATTGGTGGGGGTGGGGGTCTAAAAAGGGACTTTTCAACATACTAGCTAGATCTCTCTCTCTGTGCAGTACAAAAGCCAAATGAGTCAGGGAGGTTGAAAGCAAGCTCGTTTTTGAAGTTGGTAAGAGTGGTTTCAAGTACCAGCTGAGGGCTTGGATTATATAATAACTGCTGGCATACATCATAAGTATTTCACATCCTTCATTTCCTTCAGTTTTGTATCAGAGATTTCAGAGTATACAAATTGATCTGAGCTTCATTATGCTGACAAAAGTCCAAATTGCAAACTTCATTCTTTCTCTCTGAAAGCCCATCCCCATCTTCACATTATGTAAGGATATTTGTTTTCAACCACAAAATAAAAGAATGCTTAAAAAAGTTAGACACTATGACAAAAATCCTACTTGTGAATCTTCTCCTTTAAAGTTTGCTCTCTTCTTTTTTATATTTAGCATATACATATTTCCAGCGTTGTTTAATGTCTGCCTGTATCATTACCCTTCTTGAAGAAAGTGTGGGAGTGTTAGTTGCCTGGTGAAAGTGGATGGCAAGAGAACTCAGGGTGGAATCCTGTTATCTTTTTCTTTTATATTATATCCCAACTTTTCTTAATTAATCCTGTACTAAAGCTAGAGGAGGATCTTTTATTTGCTTGGCCTGACTTCCTCATTCTAAAAGGCACTTTGATTTGCATGCAAGGAATTGCATTTGAAAGATTACACAGAAAGGGTCTTATATGAGGGAAAGACGATTGAGAAAGCTTCTTTTAAAAAGTCTGGTCCTTTTAGTTTTGTATTATACATTAAATTAGTTCCTTACCCTTTTCTGTCATACTTCTGTACCTTTGGTGTTTAAAAAAAAAAAAAAAAAGTAGCATTTTAATATACCATAAAATCTCAAACACATCTCCCCCAAGAATCTGCAGCTTTAAAGCTGAGGATAGATCCAAGGAGGAGTTAGAAGTCTCTGGTCCTGTTGAGAGCTGGGGGAAGGTTAGCAAACCTGACCTCATTCGTCCTTCCCTCCTGGGTGTTAGCAAAAGACAGCAAGGGTTGGAGCGCACAGAGCAGTTGCTCTCAGTTGGATTGTTGTTGATTTAGAAGGGAAGTCTTGATGGGGGGGTCCTGAATCATCCCTAGGGGAACAGCATGTATTAGTAGAAGTAGATAGACCTGATTTTTATAAAAAGCAATGATAGACAATAATGGTGAAATGAGATAAATCACCCTCAGATGGAAACATTAAAGGTCATTTGTGATTTAGTACTCGGAGAAGCTTTGGAAAGGGAATCCTATCCTCTTCATTAATCATTAAAAACCCTGTGTTAGAGAGCTTCTTTGTCTGCAAAAATTGGAAGATGCAGAAATTTTTCTGTTTTCCGTCCTTACTGTATTTAATGTTGTATTTTTATGTGTAACACCCAGAGGCATAGCTTGTCCTTCTACTAATTCTTTCTCCAAAGTCTCTTATTTCTGATGCTGTTGTATAAAGTTACTACTGCCCTCTCCAACCTTTCATTGTATAAGCAACAAAGAAAAAAGAAGAGAAAAGGTGAGAAAAGGAGTAGGAAGCATTTTGTGTCACAGGTTTGCACAGCACTGAATTTCAGATCTTGTCTTGAGTCTAGCAGCAAGTCTTGTCTTGCTGCTAATGAAAAACCACTTGCCACAGAAGACATTTTTACTGCTTCAGAGGGCCAGTGGCCTACCTCCAAATTCATACACGTGGTGAAGGACCCTCTTCCAGTCTGTCCCTAGCTGGGTAAAGTATATTTTACTCCACGAGTAATGTATGTAACAGACATTTTTGCACACTGATATGTTTTCTGCCCCCCTGGGAAAATGTGATACTCATATTTGTCCCACTAACCTGAATTTCTGTTCAATACTGGATACAATTCAATGGCACAGTAAAAAACCCAGTTTATTCTAAGGAAATGTAAAGAAAATAAATTAGCTACTGGATGTGAAACATGAAAAGAAGATACGAATTTCATAATTACCTGAGACTTTAGGTCTTCTCTGTTAAGTTCATTTGGCAGAGGGAAAAGGGTAATTGTCACAACTTGTGACAATGGGGGTCAATTTCTTTCCAAAACTGAACTTCTGTCTAGAGCTCTGCGTTTCAGTGGTGATACATATGGTCTCAAAGTTTTCCTAAGACTTCTAACTTTGATGAGCATTTCAGTCAAGACACTCAGTTATAACACAACTTCTAATGAATTAGAGCATTTTTTTCTACAATTGGGAGGTGTCTCTTCCTATAAACTGGTTAGAGAGAATAAGCATTTCTGAATTGTCACAACAATTTCATCTAAGTCTGCAAGCTGTTATAGCCTACAATTTGAGAACAACTTAATTATGTGAACATTGCAATGGTAATAAGGAAGACCGCTTATTGCTAGCTCACAGCAGAGATTATACATGATAGGTAATGAGACAAAGCTGGCAGACAGCAGTAAGCTTGGTCTCGGCAGTTCCCCAGTTTGAATCTGCTGGATTTGGAGAAGCGTGGGCATGTAACTGTTTTCATGGCTCTGTGGGTGCTTACAGATGGAAGCTATTCTGGGGGGTGCCAAATGGTGCCATGAAGTCAGTGGATATACAGTAAGCTTTGGGCCTCTTGGGGCCAAGACTCCAGAGGACATAACCCCTTAAACTAGCATTTTCATAGAGGGATGTTCGATTTAGCCACTATATTTGTATATACAGACTCAAAGAAGTGACGCAGTGTTAAACAATGTATCAGCAAAAGCACCCACAGAAGGCAATGGAATTGTACAGGCTTTCAGCAGAAACACATTTAGGTCATCATGTGCCTTTCTGGCTTATTTCTCTTGTTTCTTATGCAGAGCCTTCCACTACTGTGAGAAATTAATGTTTCCCCCCCCAACCCCAACAAAAGGTGGATAAGGGTATTGCTGGGAAGCTGAAGGGATGCTGATCCCAGGCTAAATGTTGCCCTCTGATTTGATCCATTATCCACATCTGTGCAATTCAGGATCATCAAGAGACCTATTTTGTCTTATGTAAAACGTGATTGGTGAAGCACATGTGTCAGAAGGCTCAGTAGTGAGCCTTTTATTTGCATTTCTCTGCCCAGCTGCTGGTTCTGTACTCCAGGGTGGACTGCCAGTACACAGCCATTTGAATGCATTTTTCATAGCTGTATTTTCAGCAGTTGTATCTCAAAGGGGCCCTTTCTGACTCTGGTGTCATCAAATGCCCCTTGAGCTTTGCACTCCTGGAGTGTGACATTGCCAGCCCCTTTATAAAGTAGCAGCTGTGCTCCAGTGTCTGCTGGCCTCTTCTGCAATTTCTGTATCAGTAGATGGCTCTGCTTCAGTAGTGTGTGTGAGAATTGGGTTTGACTGCCCTTACTTCATTCTGTCATTGCCTATTGCACTTCAGAAGGTATACAGGGCATGAGACTATGTGGCTAGCATGTCACTGCACCTCCAGTTTCCATTTTTGTACTGCCCGGTGTCACCTATTCATCAGTTGTTTTGGGGAAAAGTATGTGCAATGAAAGAAGACTTTGTTTGCAATGTGATATTCTTGTTCAGATTCCATCTGAGTGTTGTACCTGTCACACCAGCTTACATGCTAAATAGAAGAGAATATACTTTTTTCATATCTTCAGTGTTTCTTTCCATTGTCATTTTTTTCTGATGTTTTGATGATTCTCTGATTAGGGCATGTTGTATGTCAACAGTGAAATCCACTGTGCCATGGGGATCACCATCCAAGAAGAGTAATTTTAGACCCTGCGACTTTGACTTAGCAGAAGCAGGTGGATACAGCTGTTGTCTGCAGAAATGGTAAGCATCTTGAGAGACAGCACACAAAGCCAAGCAAGAAGGCAATAAAACATATTATTCCCCTGCAAATGCCTGAACTCGGCAGAACAGTGGTTGTGAAAGTATGCAGCATGTTGATTGAATCTGTATGAATATGTGCAATAGCACCCATTGCGTGTTCCTCCACAATGATGAAAACTGGTCCATTTTTTTTTCCTTCCTCCCTCCCTTTCTCTCCCTTTGCAGTGTGACTTTTTCTGTATCTTCCTCTTTGACTTCTTTGAAACTGGTCTTTGCCAAATGAAAACGCCACCTATAATGGTTACACTCAGAAATAACATTGAGGGCTGTAAAAGCAGAAGTAAGCCATTATTTTTGAAAATGTGTATCCTGTATAAGGCTGGGTAATATGTCAAAGCTCTTTGCCTCCTCAAATGTGGAACTCTGCTTCTGTGTTATCTCCACAATGGCAAAGCAATGATGTGTATCAAATTCCCCATATTTCACAGTGATCTTTTGATATTTTTTGTAAAAATGCTTCTTCTTCCTATTTATGTCAAACAGAAGTGTCTAGAGCTGGACATGTGTTGCTGTTGTTGGGAAGGAGTTTGTCTTCCACTCTGCTTCTAGGTTTTAAGTTACTTTCAGTGCTCCCTTACTGAGTTGCATTATCTCTGAATTTTATAGATGTAACAATAAGGCTTACTTGTTTAGATGGCTTTCTGGTCAGACAGAACCTTCAACAGAAACCATCAGCTATATTGTTCAAATCTTCTTTGCTCAGAAAGCTCAACTTCATAACTAACTGTATCAAAGAATTATTTAGCTTGAACTGTGCCACATTTTGCAAAATATGCCAGACAATGGAAATACCATCCAAATTGAGCTTTTGTAAGTAGTTTATATGAATTATGTCTCTATGTACTCTGTCCTGAAGGCCCTGTTTCTGTTATCTCTCTTGCCTGCCAAGCTGTGATTGCCCAGCCCTGTCTCTTCACCATGAGACCGCAGACATCAGTGTCAGTTGTGCTGCCTGACACCATGAGATGATCACCATGATGCTCTGCACTTCTGTAAATTACTCTCTTTGACTTCAGGCAAATCACATCCATTCTCTGTGCCTCAGTTTCCCACCAAAATGTGAAACACAGACCTTTCCTTTTTGAGAAGGTAGTGAAGGCTGGTTAATATTTGAGTAATGCTTTCAGAAACAGTGTTAATTATAACCTCTGTTCACCCCTTCCCTCTTGTGACAGCACCATGGAGTGTAATCAGTAACAACCAATCACCTAGAACTAAATAAACAAGCCTTAGAAGGTAAAATATAACTATGATGGATGCTAGAGGCTAAAAACATTAAGAAGAGGTGGAAGTGATCTAGTTTGGTGGGGTTTTTTTGATGATGTTAGTAGAAAAACCATATACTACATGAATGTAAATAGTAAATATAGCCCTAGGAAAAATAATTCAGGAAAAAAGTTCATAAATGTCTATCTCCAGTAGTCCTAAGAAGATGACAGTGCAAGAATGATGATGTAGGAAGGAGCTGAAAGGGAAACTTTTACTCCCAGAATCAGGGCTGCTTCTGGAGGTGCAAACAGCACGCTGTTAGTCAAGGTCTGATGCCGTATTTTTAATTTCAAGATGAATCTTGACCTTGAATGATTATTTATTTTTCAGTTTGGTAAAAAAACCATCTAAACACATGCAAATAAGTCTTAATTGAAGGTCCCACAAAAAGAATCTTAGTTCTTTTAAAATCTCTTACTGCGTATGCACCTGTACATGTGTGAATGTAAACACTTTGTCCCTGAAATGAATTTGGTGTAAATAGCATGCTTATGGGAAGTCAGCAGACATTTGCTTATGCAATGAGGTGGGTGACAAGAAAACACTTCTGATTTGATCAAAAGAATGTGAAAACCATTTGTCAACTACTCAGGTGAGTGCTGGAGATACTTAACAATTTGCTTTGATGGTGGTGTGCATTTCCTAATTTATTGGATGCTTGCTTCTTTCATGAAGTAAATTATGTATCATTAATCTTGCTGGGAGGCTGGTGTCTTCAAGTTAATTTAGTGATTATTTTCTTAGATAATCTACCTGCTAGGAAAGTGTGATGTGATCGATATAGGGAAGTAATCTGGCTATCAATGATTTATGTATGTACACATACAATATACACCCCATCACACTTGACCTCTCCTCTCAAAGGAATTTGTATTTGGTTTTGGGAGTGAAAAATTTTATTTCACATCTTTTGCCACTCAATGTTGATAGCAGCTAAGATTTATAATGGCAAAAGGTGTACATTGATTGATTCCCACACTCATCTACCTAAACATTTCTAAAATGTGGGAAATTAGCACTGGTTCTTCAATAAGCTCCATGAAGTCAAAGCCATGAATCAGTGTGTGCTGCAAGATCAGGGCCATAACCAGTGTTGGAAGGACTGATTGATTCTTGATTCAAGAAAGCAATTAAGCATATGCGTAACTTTGATCACATTTTACGCCTATGGTAATCAGCTGCCACAAAACCTATGTGCCTTTGAAGCAGAGCACTGGAGCCCTGAGAGAACAGTCCAGAGCCTGTCCTACTCACCTGTAAATCGCATGAGGTTGCTACAAGAAAGACTGAAATGTGTGGAAGGTAGTGGGCTGAGCAGGAAGAGCTGGTGCCCATTTACCTGCTTGGTAACTGTGTCCATGCATGCTCCTGCAGTGCGCGGATGCCCTGGAGCTTTGCTTGAGACTTCTAGGTGGGATATTGCAGTGTGACTAGCCAGTGAACTTGTTCTAAGCTACAGCCTTGAGGCCACTCCTGCAAACACCACAGGCCCAGATGTTACAGTCTAAGGATGCAGCAAAGATGAGATCCAGTGCTTTCTTGAAGGTAGAGGCTATCGAATCAGAGCCTGTTCAGCTGACCCTCAGTCAGCTTCAGGTGTTAGTAATATTCTTTCCTTCCAGCTTGGTTGCATTTCTAACCTGATATTCCTGTTACAGTAATAAAAAAGGGAGATAGGATCTATATGAGTTTGGTGGAAACTGTAGCTGAATAAGTAAAGTGTTTTGGAGAAAGTATGGTTCTGCATGTGTCTTTTCCCTAGCTGTGAGGTTTTGGAAAAAGCTGGGTAAATAAATGTATCTCTGATAAATTCCATTTTCACTGCCTTCTGTGAATTTGCTGGTTCCGATTGGAGCCGGAAATAAAATTAGTAATACTTTCCAGTGACAGATACTTCTATTATGTTTTTTAAACCAAAGGGATATTTTGGTTGAAAGTCTGTTCCCAGGAGATGTGCTACCTGATGAGACAAAGAAATCAACTGTGTAATGCTGTTACCCTAATTTATACCATGTAAATCATAGTGGAGCATGCTCTGTTGTCTTACTCCATGGAAGAGTATAGTCCAAAAGTTTAGAGAAATAACTGAACTTTGGATTGTCCATCTGGCATTGATTTTTGAACTTCTAAGGTTTACTTATCAGTGAAGCTAATGTGTTCCAGAAAAATCTGACTGCCTTTGTGACCTTCTAATGCCTAACTATTCTACTCTATTCTATTTTTTATTTCACACCTCTCACCTTTGTATTTGGATGCCTTTGAGATGAATGCCTTGAAAAGTGATTGAATTCAAAAGACTCCAACTTTCTCCCTAACTTTAGTATTATAGAAACCTATTTTTTACTCCAGCTAGCTGGCCTCTTGGAGATTGCTTTCTGACAGTAACCTGGGAACATTGCAGCCTATTATCCTACAGGATCAAAGGACATGTTTTTTTTCAGTGGAGTCTTTTCTAATCTTATATCAACCACAGTAGCAGAGAATCTGCACACACAGAGCTGAACCCATTGGGGTTTTATGATGTAAAGGGTTATTTCATTACTTTTTCACCTTATAAGATGTAGCTTGAAAGATGGCTTGGGTTATTTCAGAAGACGTAACGGGATAAAAATGTGTACATCACTTTGAGATATATAGACAACATACAATCATAGAATAATTTAGGTTGGAAAGGACCTTTAAGATCATCAAGTTCAGCTGTTAACCTAACACTGACAAGTCCACTGTGTCCCTAAGTGCCATATTTACATGTCTTTTAAATACCTCCAGGTATGGTGACTCCACCACTTCCCTGGGCAGCCTGTTCCAATGCTTGATAACTCAGTAAAGAAAATTTTCCTAGTACCCAATCTAAACCTCCCCTGGTGCAATTTGAGGTCATTTCCTTTTGTCCTGTCACTTGTTACTTGGGAGAAGAGACTGATACCCATCTAGACACAACCTCCTTTCAGGTGGTTATAGAGAGCAGTATGTTTCCCCTGAGCCTCCTTTGCTCCAGGCTAAACAACCTCTGTTCCCTCAGCCACTCCTCATAAGACTTATGCTCTGGACCCCTCACCAGCTTCGTTGCTCTTCTTTGGACACACTCCAGAACCTGGACATCTTTCTTGTAGTGCGGGGCCCAAAACTAAACACAGTATTCGAGGTGCGGCCTCACCAGTGCTGCATACAGGGGGACAATCATTTCCCCAGTCCTGCTGGCCACACTATTTCTGATACAAGCCAGGATAGCATTGGCCTTCTTGGCCACCTGGGCACACTGCCAGCTCATATTCAGCTGGCTGTTGACCAGCACCTCCAGGTCCTTTTCCTCCAGGCAGCTTTCCAGCAACTCTTCCCCAAGCCTGTAGCATTGCATGGGGTTGTTGTGACCCAAGTGCAGGACCTGGCACTCAGCCTTGTTGAACCTCATACAGTTGGCCTTGGGTACATAACAGATATTCTATGTTATATAACGGATGTTACATGGCCTCCTGCTGCCTATTGTAAGGAGCATGGAGTAAGGTCTTACATTCAGAAAAATGGCCAATGTACCTGGGTGCTTACAGGATCACCTGGTGTTTGCTGATATCCAAAACCACACAGATCTTTACAACTCCTGTTCACTTACTTTAGGTGCTTAATTTTTCCTTAATGAAGTTTTCTAGTAAACTAATGTCTCCTGTTGGTCACGCCTAACAGTGCATTGAACTGAGGGTCAATACCGCTGGGATCTGAAGTGTAGCTGTTCCTTCACTTATCTGCTCTCTAATGTCTAATGCGAGACATATTCCTGGAATACATCAATCAGATGGATCCCTGTGCCAAGCCAGATGTTTTACCCTACATCCTTTTATCCAGTGACTTAGTCACAAGAGCTGTCATCTCACTTCAGAGCTGGGGGAATGAGATTAATTTTCTCTCTGCCTGAGAAGGTTTGAAGCTGCATCTCCCACACTAATAGTCTGAATATCAGTCAATCAAATATTACGGGATGAATAATCTTTTCCCCCTTGAAACTATACCAGTTCATATAGAAAAATAATTGACTGTGAAAATCTGGATGGGGAGAAGATGAGGACATTACTACTTCACAATTACAAAGCTACAGGGGAAATGGGAGAAATATTTTGCTTCAGTTAACCTTATGTGTATATTCACTGAAATGATACAGGCCCTGGAACTCAGGTCTCCCCTTTGCCAGATGGGTGGCACAACCATCTGTGTTTCTGTGGATTTCATAAGACAGCAAAGGCCCTAAAATGTTGGTGTTGTACAATGCTTGATGTTGGTTGCAAGGGCCAACTACCTTTGAGAATCTAGCATTGACTTTTTGCAATAGCTGGATGTTTTATAGTTAGTAATTATGGAAATTATATATTATAATTTGCATTTTGATATACTCCATTCTCTTAGGTGAGTAATGATAGCTTAGGATTTAATTATCATAAACGCATAGCCTTTTTGCCTCTAATGTTACTCTGTTCTGCTACACCTGTCTCTCATCTGCTCTGCTCATCTCAGTTGCAATATAAATGGAATGTATTTGTCTTTACCTTTCCATTTCTAAGATTTCTGTCCTCTGTGTCAATGACTATTTTGTTCTCTGAGCTGTTTCACTTTGTACACCATTCTGTAAACCTTCTTGGAAGCTACAGTTTTTATTCCGCTTGATGTTGTTTTCCCCAAATTTAATATGCTTTAAAAATATAAATAAAACCATATTTTAGCTCTTCTAATTTTAAGCACTATCTCTTCCCTCTTGAGATCCTTATTTTTATAAACTTCTTCAGAATGCAAAGTGGATGGAAAAGTCACCCTAAAGGAGAAGCTGCCAACAATGCAGAACAGAAATTTTGAACTTGTTCGCTTGCAACTAGGCCAAAACTAGGCAATGACATTCAGGTGGAAGGTTGTAGTAGTTGTTTAAAATTAACTGAGTTTAATCAGTCAAACAGCTCGTTTGTGAGAAACCCCATTTTCTTCTCAAACTAGGGTGGACAGCAGGTTCCTCTGTAATGAATTCCACAGCATTGCCAGCCATTAACACTGGGCTGATGGGTTTACCCTGCATTACCATGGTGAGCCTGAGGTTCAGATTCCAGCCTTCTGTATTTATTGTGAATAATACTTACAGATTTCAGAGTCTGGGAAAATTTGGAGCTGCTTTACACTGGATGTGGGGGCACTGGTAATTCAAGTTAGTGTATGAGTGCAAACTGTAATATGTCTGCATAGTGGACAAGGAGTGGAAGGAATCAAAAAGTTCTTGGAGTGGTGCTGTTTATTGGTATCTTCTTCCACCTCTCTGCTTCTGTGAGTTGTTAATGTTGATGAATGATAATAATATGGGCATCACACTGCTGGTATAGATGCAACAACCCATCTCTTCAAGCTACTGTGAGCACAGGTGAGTTTCCACTCTACATTAGATTCCCATAAAATACTAACAACCTTCACAGTCCCAGTCTTTGATTTCAAGACGCTCAGTGATCTGAGCCCAAGATACCCAAAAAGTCACCTAAAACTTCAGGATTAGGGTAGTCAAAGGCTTCTTTCCTCTGCTACAGGTAAATTTTCCACAGCAAGAGTGAAACTTGCATGTTGGAAGTAGAACTGTTGCTGAGTCAGACTGTGGCCATGGTGGATCTCAAAACTATCTCAAACATCACTACAATTCATAATGGTATGCTGCCTAACTGGCTTTGGTAAGACAGCTGAAATAGAGTAAACATACAATAAGTAACTGAAAAATAAAACAACATGAAAACCTCATCTTCTCTGAGTAGTAAAGCAAGCAGAGAATCTTCTGTGATGAATATCAGTTATGTTACTTAAGGTGCTTCTAGAACATGTGGCAAAGCTATGGTAGAAGAGGAAATGTAAGAGGCTGAACAACATAATCTCCCATGTTTCCCCTCTATTTCCCTTTCTAGGTTTTATGATTAAAGATAAAGTATGTTCTGATGTGAAAAGTTTTTGAGCAAGACCACTTACTTTCCTAAAATAAGGTATACTTTTCTAGGATAAGTCACTCTCGTTTTATTCCACAGCTGGTAGCAGGTCTTTGCAGCAAGTAACACAATAAACAGTTCATGACTCCTCGTTCAGAAAATCCTGTTTTCTAAACTAGAAATGGTGCAGGGAAAAAAAATCCTTTAAGAAAGCAGAATTCCAGAATCTGAGATTCTAAGATATTTGCATCCAAAGGATGAAGAATGCATCTCTTCCCACAGCCTCAGACTTGAAAACACAGCCAATGTGGTCTTACACAAGACCATGACACAGCAAGAGCCTGAGCTGCTGCACATCAAAGACAATTGCATATGAAGAGACTAGGAAAGCCTGAAGAAAACGGTAACTCTAATGAATGCATCCTAGGATATAAGAATGAAGTCATGCTAGTTTCTTTTCAGCTTGTAATAGAGATATATAATAAAATATTTTCAGGAGATTTCTAATCCTGTAAAATCAGGGCTAGGTTAGACAAGATCCAAGCACAAAGGAGACTGAATTAAAAGGCAATTGAAAAGAGATCTGAAGAAGCTGAAGCTGAAGCCAAAGCCTCAGCAGAAACCGCTTTTGTTCTCATAGCTGGGGGCAGAGTCAGTGCTCTTTCCTGATAATAAAAAGTAAACAAAATAAAATGTGACAAGACATTCCTCCTGACAGATGGTTGAAATTTTAATACATCCTACTGATGATGCCATTTTAAAGGGGCTAGAAGTTCTTTTTCTCCTTCAGCCACCAAATCACTGTGAACTCTTAAGCATATATCTTTTCAATTTTCAGTTTTCCCACCTGTAAAATGGAGACAATTTAACTATATCTTTTTACACTGTTTTTTTTTCAGCAACTAAAGATAAGTGAAGGTTTCTGTGGATCTTGTGAAATGGAGCAAATTGAATGAATGTAAATGCTTTTCATGTTATTGGATGCCTCACAAGATGGATGGAATGTAGGTAAGTAGTATGTTTATATTACTGGTAAAAGGAGGCACACAACTACTGTGTCACTTTGCTCTGTTACAAGAATTGAGGAAGTCCATCTCCCAGTTAAGGTTCAAACTGTCTCCAAGTGCTCTGTGGCATGGGAGAGCTCCCTGACAAATGGACTCATGCATTCTGGATCTGTCTAATTTTAAAGTATTAAAAAATTTTCAGCATTTCTACCCCATCCAAATAGAAGTCTGTATCTAGAGCCACGAACACTGAGCTGAATTTCAAGGGAAGCAAGCAGAGGGGAAGATAGAGAAACCAACCACAATACATCTTATGTCTAATTAATCACACAGCTGTAGAAAAGAAACCCATGTCTCTTCAGTCTGCCCCTCAGGCAGCATGAGATTCCTCTAATTTTGCTGTCTCCCTCACACTGGAGCTCGTATTGTTTAGCTTAGACTGAGCTCACAGGCAAGCTTCCAAACTTTCAAAATTATACTTGCAGCAACTGCAGAAATGCATTTAGTACCAGCTGTTTCTGTAGTTATGTTAAATTTTTGGTGTTCTGTATTAGCTTCAGAATAACAACACTCTGCCAGTCACCTAGGACATTTTCTTCTTAAATCATGTCCAGCTACCAACTAACATGTCCTGACAATTTTACCACTTCCCTGTAAAATCTCGAAGAGCTTTACCTCCATAAAAAGTGAGAGGTCACATGTAAGTCATTAGACACATTGCTTTGCTTTTATGAATTCTAACACAGCTGATGTCTGACTCAAAAAACAGATACAGAGTTTAGTTTTGCTGTCATCAGTTGCTCTAACACATCAAGAATCAGATTTCAGTCCACTCCTAAGACAATTTCTGCCAGTTAGTGAAAGAAGTTTTCTTCTGTATCAATTGCTGGTGAAAGAAACAAGTAATCTTGATTTTTTTTCAGAGCAAGTAGTATGATACAAATCTACTTTTCCCTATCTTTTTCAAAGCTGCATCCATTTGTTTTCCTTTGCCATTAGCAAATCTCAGTTCAGAATTTGTAGGCATTGATTCAGTTTCTATTAGCAGTATACGAGCCCAGTCGGCACAAGAGGCGCTTAGATCCGTCGTGGAATAAGAGGAGTTGAGACTCTCAGGCCAGTGTGACCTCAGAGAAGCATGGATGGATAGAACAGATTTGAACCTTCTGCACCACAGCAGTTGCTTCTTCACACCAAAATCTGTGGCAGTTTCATGTTGGTAGTGTGCATAGCCAGCACGATGCCACAGGGAATATTACTTTTCCCTCAGAAACCCATTGCGTGGTTTGTGGCACATCCTCTCTTACACAGCTGATGCATTTCAACTTACTGGCCTCCCTGGCACTTTGCTCTTCCCAAGCAGAGAAAATCCAGATTCCTTCTGACCTTACTGATAGATAGGGTATTCAATTTTTCAGCATTATCAAGCATACCATCTCAGTGGCAAAATTTCTTATTATTGATTTAAATACACTTCAATATATGTAACTCTTCTGGTGGAATGTATTCCTAGTTTTCTGAATTCCAGGTGTCCAGCTACAGCTGGGAAATGTTCCCCATGAGGTTTTTGTAACTGATCATGAAATTGATAAGCTAAGGGTTGAGGTTCTGAAATAAAGCCTATCAAAGTGGGGGGGGGGGGGAAGTCCCATTGACTTTAGAAGGCTTTAGAATTGACATGTTAAAAACAGACCAGAAAGGTATGTCTCTTCATTTCAGTGACAAAATGAAATTAGCTGTTTATATTTGAGCTCAGAAATCTCAGCTGGGGTAAACAAAGGTCTTCAAAAAAATCTTCGTAGTTCAGACCCTCATTTCTGAAGGACCCATAGAGATTTGCAACAGAAATACTAAGGTTGCATGAACACTTAAGTGAAAATGTATACGTATGAAAATACCGGAAGAAACAATAGGATTAAAAGAATGGCATGAATTGTTAAGCAAGGAAACAATTGTTTTAAAATAAAATAAAACCTGTAAAGCATGAGGAATATATTATTTACATCAAGATCAGAAACCTGTTGCTCTGAGAAGGCCACAGCACAGACGAGTTCTCAGCAGAAGGTGTGTGCTCTGATAGCAGGAGAAAGGCAACAAGCTATGACACACTGCGTGTCATTTCTCTCTCTACCTATTATTCCAACAGGATCTTTGTCTAATAGTCATGGAGCATGAAGCAAAAAAATATCCTGAGGTAAAAGATCATGACACCTGGTGCTACTCCACTTGAGTCTGAAATGACCCTGGGTGATGAGGTGTCTATATTTATTCCTTGGGGAAACCACCTGGTATTTAATAGCCTGTCTCTATTAGGAATTTTTCCGATTTCCTAGCCTATAGTTCCCTGAAATGAAGTATGGTGTTCACACCACCATACTTAAAAATCAGAGACTTTCATTGAGGGAGAAAACCCCATAGAAATCCTTTGCCTTCAGAGTAGTAAAAATCAGGCTCAAATCAAAATTAATTCTCATAGGTAAGCATCTCCTGATTTTACACAGGGCTGAAATTTAGACCAGAATTTTTTGGTGAAGGTTCTTTAGACCTGTTTGCTCTCTTCATCTCCCATGGACATGACTGCCAGCATAGTCACCATATTATGAGTGGATGACCTGCAGGGAAAACATTTCATGGGCATTCTGCAGGAAAAAAGTGTTTGACTTGCTCTTCCAGAAGTGAGGTCATGTCTCTGCAACACTGGATGCTCATTTTCACCAAACATTACTTTAAGGCATAAGTGGCCATTCAGCTGAGTGTCTTTTAATGTTGTTAACTGACTTAAGTGCTTGTGCAATGGAGTCCAACAATAATGGCTAACCCAGTTGAAAGCCACCCATCGTTGTCAGGATCTGGCAAAATGCTGCCTCATACACACTTGCTCATGCCCTGCAGCCTGACACATCTTCTTCCCTTAAAGCTCCTTTTCTCCACATCTTTCTGACTTGGTTTATTTTCTCATGTCATCTAATGTCATGGCTGTGACAATCTTGTTTCCAAAGTCTTCAGCACCCACCCATGACCAGTTTTTCTCAGAAAAACTCTTTGCTTCCCCTTCAATCACTTCTTAACTGTAGCTAGTGTCTACAAAAGCCCTTATACCACAGCGTTCAGTTTTTGTAGCAATGTTATTAAGCCCATAAACTCCATGACCAAGAATCTTGTGCTGGGAATGATTTTCTGATACAAAATTCAGTTTCTGCATAATCCAAATGTTTTGAAGAAAAAGCTGATTAAAGCATTTTGTTCTGGCTTTGCTCATCTCCAAACACATTAATTACTGTAATGTATAAGTAATTGGTGTCGTTATTGTTAATATGTAACGTATATTATATGCATGAAGCATATTTTAGCTTTATTCAGTGGGCCTAAATAGAATACTTCCAATAGTACTTTCAATTGCACTTTTTATTGCCTTTTGACTGTTGTGTCTTGTGTTGGACCTGTTATTGCTGGAAATTATGCATGCTGTATAAATGTATAAATGGACCGTCTAA
Organism: Strix uralensis; assembly: GCF_047716275.1. Taxonomy (NCBI): domain Eukaryota; kingdom Metazoa; phylum Chordata; class Aves; order Strigiformes; family Strigidae; genus Strix; species Strix uralensis. The sequence continues at coordinate 109,941,602 of NC_133975.1, read as the reverse complement.
ATGAATTTGATGTGTTTCTTTTCATACACCTGGTTGCAGCTGAATAATTGGCACTAAACTCTACACCTCACACCCTGCTCCTCTGGTTTGGGGAGGTAGATGTAACTGTCTAAGAGACTCTGCTGGTCAAGTTAGGACTATTGTTACAAGCCTCTGGAGAAAGGTTTTCTGAATCATGTTTCTGGATGTAAGTGTATAAAATTTGCCTAAGCTCCATGCCGCAGTACTGGTGTCTTGGCAACCACTTGTACATTGCAAATTTGTTTACAGACTAGCTACTTAAAATGGTGTATTATGTAAATGCTGTTGGTTGCTGTCAATATGTTTGGATGGGTAAGTAAAATGCAGACAGCTGTACATTAAAAAGGCCCTGTTATGAGCTAGCTGGAATGGATTGCTGTTTTGCAGAAGTGCATATTTTATTGTATAAAGATGAGAGGGAAACTGGACATTGACAAAAGGAGACCTGCTAGACTTCTCGGCTCTTATGATTACTGGACAATGTACCCAAACCAAAATATCCCAGGACAGGAACAAGGGATGGTATTCATAAATTCAAGTATCTACAGTGTGGGCTTCCATGCCTGAGCTAGTTATATGAACTTTCATAAACATGGAAATCCGATTTATATGTGGAACTTAGAATTTAGTATTAAACTGAAGACTGTTGACAAACTGGTCAGATTAGCCATGGTATGAACTCCATTGACTATATACTGACTAGATTTCCAGTGATTACATAGTGGTTCCAGACAACAGACTTAGAGATGACAACATGTGGTCAGCTGAACCTAAGCCTTTTTGTTTCTTAGCAAAAAAATGTTGCATATGCCAGATCATAAAATCCAGTGCTGCATAGATCCTTCAAAATTCTCTTGAAGGTTACCGCTTATATTCATCAGAGGATTTCAAAGAAATTTACAGGGATGTGCTATGGCTAAAAGTATTACCAATGCCATATGACTGAGAGTAGTGACGGTAATATCTCCAAGAGGTTAACATTATAACTATTTACACTGATGCAGCTGTTGGAAATGCACATATAAATGGTTGTAATTTTAAATACAAAGCGAAAGACTTAGAACAGCCCAGATACTATGTGGAAGTCAGAGCCTGCGTCAATGAAAACAGCACTGTGGCTGTTACATAGCTTATGCTTGGCAGCTGGAATAAGGCATTATATGGGGGTACAAGGCTAAAAATTGCTAGGGTTAAATTCAATGCAGACTCCTTCAGGCAACTGTTCCCATAGTTCTGTGGTTTTGAAAGCACATGATATGCAGTTGGAATTTCATAGGTGCTCAAGACAGTAGGTACATCTTGCACTTAGTGTTTCTTGCACACAAGTTTATTTGCCATTTGTGTGCTGCATTGTATCAGCTTTTCTTTCCTTGATATGCAATATGCAAAAAATCCTCAGCTCTCAAATATCAGAGAAGGTAAACAATTTGCTCAAAGGTACAAAAGAAAATAGTGACAAACCTGAAAAAAGGGCTGGGTATCCAGGCCCTCGGACTCCTTCACAATAACTTTTTAGTAACATTCCTTTTCAGAAACAGCTCCAGCGCCACACATTTTCCAGTGTTTTTAGGAGAGGAGTTGTCTGCCAGACTGAAAGAAGTTCAATTAAAAAATAAAGACAATCAGCCCTTTATGATTTCTTGCAGGAAAGCTAACAACATATCTCAAATTTTCATACTTGTGTAGCTGAAACTGGTTAATTTTGCTCCATATAAAACAAGAATTCAAGAGCTTGGCAGTAATGAAACATTCATTTTATTTATCTTTTTACAAGGCAGACAATTAGTAATTTTATGGTTGAAAAAGCTCATTTTTAAACCTTGCATGAGGGTGTTATTGCTAGACCTATTCTGATGTTGCTTTTATTAAAAAAATGAGTTTAACTTGTTCTGAATCTGTTCCCTTCTGGAGGGAGAAAAATCCTTCAAAACAAACAAAGTGGGAAACTTGTTTCAGAAGATTTACAAGTCTTGTGAACTTGCTCTTTAAATTTGTCAAGACAGCTAAAAAAAATGGAAAAGGACCTGCATACTCTCAGACTAGGTTTATGTCTCACATAACTGGCCTTTCTTTGGAAGTCTTGCATGTTTTTTCCTCTTTGAGATGAAAATTTCCTTTCTTAAACATTCTCTTCAGTAGCAGCTCTTCCAGCACCATGTTGCACTGGAAGTTCATCACTTCTGGTCTGAGTAGACTTGTTTGCAAAGGATACCCAGCCATTACATAAAAATAGAGAAATGACTGTTCAGTTGAAGCCCTTTTTTGCCCGAATACAACTCATGAGTTGCCAGGTCCTAATTGATATCAAGAAAAGTGCTAGATTCAATCTCTGTGAGTCACTACTGAAAAAGCTTAAATAATTTTTACTTGAGACCCTCTCCCCTAAAATTCTCCCCCAAAAACCTGAGAAACTACATCCTTCAGGACTTCATGATAAGCCTTAATTTCTCACCTGTCTGTTTCCATACCAAGAAAATATGTCCAAGGGGATGTAACATAAACCTTTATCAAAGGGGAAGAAAGGAATCACAGTAAATAATCATGATAGGAAAATATAAATAATAGGATTAGAGTCCTGCCAGAGCATCCTAAACTACAAAATGCCGATGAGGTATCTGGCTATTACTTCTCTCTGCTTGTGAATCAGGTTTCAGAGTTGATGGTTTCAGCTTGGAGAACACCAACCTCTAAGCAAATCTTAACTCACATGCCATACCCAGAACCCAGCGCCTTTTGATATTTGAACAGTGCTCAGGGGGAATCCAAACTGCTTTGGAGCTGCTTGTTTTGTCTCCCAGCAGATGGTTGTGTTCTCCTTCCTAAACCAAACAAGCTCTCTAGGATTTTTGTAAAGACAAATATTTATTGAAATTACATTTCCAAAGTGGATGTAACTTAATAGCTTTGCAGATTTTGTTGACCTGTGCAACATAGTTCCTCTTGCCAGAAAAAGGAAGGTTTGCTAGTATGTGTACTATCTGAATAGCTGTCAGATCTTGCTATGTTCAAAATGGCTCAGTCACATCGATAGAGGTTTCCTGTGGTTCTATATAAATGAAGGCAAATCTCGCTTCTGAAGTTTAACTCTTTAATCTCAAAGTAGTAGTTGAACGCTTAAGCTGAAGGAGACTGTCCCTTAACTGCTTGCAGCTAGTGGTTTGAAAGCTAAATTTAGATCCCAATTATACCTGTACACCTCCAGTCCTTTAGCAGAATTACCCCATGAAAAAAATTTTTTCCTCATTCTTCATTTTGACATGATGCCTCACCCTGAGCTCACTGACATCAAGAGATGTTTGAGGATTGTGTTTTTAAATTTGTCTCCTCCGTGGTGTTCCTGCTCACAAGCACCATCCCAACATATGTTGTTGCAGCAGGCTGTAAAGCACAAGCAGCATTAAGGTAGGTAGATGCCTTATTTTTATTAAGGTACTGAAATACTCACTGCTGTTAATTTAACTTGGAGGTTATGTACTTGAAACTTTGTAGAGCTGGGCACCTTGGAGCTGTAATGACCAACATTGCAAACCCCAAAACAAGCGCAAAGAAGTTAAATACCATTTGTGGCCAACAATTTTAATGCAGCTGTGCAGCTCTATTACAAACCACAGCAAATTGTGCTTAGTCAGACAGTTTCTAGTTCACAATGATAATTTCTATGGTGACCTCCGTAAACTGAATTGTAGAATGTTTCATCTTTTCACAGCTTGGACATATCTTATAAATTATGGGACTCAGGACCTGTTATCATAACAACTTCACTTCAGGAGGAAGTTTGAAACAAATCTCTTCAATGAAAGGGAGATCATTTTATGATCAAGACCATCAGCATGTAGTAGACTCCTTAAAATAACATTATGACTTTCAGGATTTTTCCTTTGTTGTTGCCTTGTAGTGTTTCCCCAGAGTTGTTTGTCCAATGCCAAACAGCTGTGTTTTACGAGGGCCTCATGCTGCCTTATGCTCCAATGAGAGGTGGAGTATCGTGCTCCTGCTGTATATGCAACTAACCTGTGTTGAGAAAGCTCTGGTTTTGAGTTTAAAAGAACCCCTACTGTCTCTATGAACAACTAAAAATAAAAATCTCTCTCCCTTTCAAATCACTCCTCAGAGGAAAAAAATACTTCAGAGTTTTCCCGTGAAAAACTCCCTGTAATTAACTGAGCTGGTCCAAAACAGTTAGGAATCTTTTTTAGTATTTTGGTTATGTTCTTTTTTTTTTTGCTTACAAGTTGTGTCATGAGAAAAAATATAACCATGGTAAAGGAGTACCAAGATCTGTCAACACTGGTATTTGCAAGTCATCGTTTCTATACTCACTGGTTAAGGATTTTGGTTACAAGTCTAATTTAATGTCATGCAAGCCCAAATAGGATGTACAGAACTCTGTAATTTTCTGAAATAAGATATCCATTTTAAACAAAGCTTTGATAACATAAAATGTCATCAAAAGTTTAAGAACCAGCAGCATAGCTGCTCATATGTGAGAAATGGAAACTAAAGCTGACTAGAAATTTGGTATGTTGACTGACCAATGTTTGTTATTACACTAAGGAATAAAAAAATGTCATGGGATAAGAGAAGAAATGGAAATTAGATTAGAAAATCTGCCTGTTACCTTTCGTGTTTCTACACTGTCATGCACCATGACATTCAGGTGATATATCAATAGTATGACAGACGTGGCACATTTTCATTTCAGCAAAGATTAGTATTTTTAAATATATGAAGCCATTTTTAGTCTGTCACACTGATATAAATCTGGAATAGCCATGTCAATTTTTCTGGTTTTGCTTCAAATTCACACCTGCATTTCCCTATGAGCAGGTGTGAATGCTTCTTTTGAAGAGAGCTGCTTTACAGTCCAGTCTTTGGCTACATCTTGTGCAAAGTGGCTCTCATGAGAAAGCACGTAGCACGTAAATGAAAAAGCTGAATGTTTGTTGTATGGCCTAGTGCGTGCAGAAGCTCCCTGCTCTCAGAATAACAGCCTGTGGCACTCTCGTTAAGTGACTACCAGTGCCAAGGATCGTGACGGGTCTGTGGAGTGCAAACTAATTATCTCCAACAATTGTGTCTGCTTATTTCTCGCTTGAATGGATAACATCTTCAGTGGAGCTGGTCACATATCATCACTCAGGTTTAAGGGTTGTTGATTGGACAGTGGATGTTTTGTGGCTATTCATAAAGAGGAAGGGTGAAAATACAGCCAGTTTCACATTTTATAACTGCATCTGCAGTTCCAGGGTAATTACCTACTAAATACACTCTGAAATCTCTTCTAGATGCAGCAGGTGAAAAGTGCAAAATGAGGAGGATACAGAATAAAGAAGTGTCTCAATGTTTACAGATGATTTAGGCACCTCTTCCCATAATTAAAGCAGCTCTCTGTCAGCTACTGTAAGGGTCTAGTCATACAAAATGGTAAGTAACTCCTACAGTTAATTTTGCACCCCGCATTTCCAGACAATTCAATAGAGCCTGATTCTGCAAGGTACTGCACTATCTTGGGACAAGCTGACTCCACAAAGGCTCAAAGGAGCCTTCTAGAAGTAAGTCTGAGAAGCTTCTGGGCAGTTAGCATGGTCCAGATCCCCAGATGGAGACAGGCACACACTGAGCATGGGAGCATGGGCAGGAACAGAAGCAGTGCTTTTTTTCCTTTCAAAAGGAATGGTTTGATATAGAGCTAGATATGAATCAGTTATCCTGTCTAAAAGAAAAGGTAGCTGGTATCTGTGGAATACAGGGGGTTACTAAGGACACGAAAGACTGACAGTTAAGTGGTTATCTTTGTGACAAGAAAGGGGAACTCTGCAGCCCAGGAAACCTGGGAGCTAAGGGGCTCTGCTTATGTATATCCACATACATTTGTCTGCTTACTGAGGCACTCCCTTTGGAGTAATAGCTAGAACTGAGAACAGAGTGACTAGGGTGAAAAAAGCACTGGTGTTAATGAGGTATCACATCTAAAAAGCCAAAACAAAGCAGGAACATGGCAGGTTTTCCTATCTGGCATAAACTCCTGCTGGGAAAATATGGACTAATTATTTGACTTTTGGTTTTGGTTTTAATTTAATACATCTAAGAGTTATTTCATAGCTTCCCTGGGATGTATTACCAAAGTCACTGTCCTTGAGATCATCAAGACTTGGCCCAGAAGGCTGGTGATAGTAGAAAATAATTAATGTGAGTAGCAGGTTATTTGGGAATAAGAGGGAAAGAAAAAGAAAAGCTTCTGCCACTGCTGACTTAATTTTAAAAGAGTAAAGCTCTACAGTGAGAATTTCAACACTGTAAACCTTCCTGTTTCAAATACCCATTTCTCTCATCTCTCCCTCCCATCTGTGCTTTTGCATGACAGCTCCCAAGAGCATTGCCACTGCACTAAATCATATGAAGGATGTTTCTCGACGTGTCTGCCTGTCTTTCCTTCTTTCATAGTAAAGTAATTCTTCTTTGGAGCTGCTGCTCTCCTGGAAGGAAAAAATAGATTGTTTGAACTAAAACCTCTGGATTGTGCTGGAGTCCAGGCTCCTCTGTGACCACCAAGATGCTCTGAACTAGACAAACATCTTGATGCTGGGATACCATCTGGGTTTGGCTGGTCCTGACTGCCAGCTGCTTTGGAGTGCCTCTTCTCTTTTTATGCATTCTGCTCTCCCTTGCATGTCCAGAAAAGTATTTAGACATTTTCTGAGCACAGACTGGTGTTTTTCCCTTGCACAGGTCCCTGTTGATTCTGCGAGTGGCATTGATGGACAGTGCTGCCTGCTTTCGTAGCTGGAGGACTCTCAGTGATGACCTGCCGTGAGGGAAGGGGAGCACTGAAAGCCCTGAAGCTTTGGAGGTCAGTGAAAAGAGAGAAAAGAATGGAGAGGGGAAACATCAGGATTTTTCTCTCTCCCACAGAACAAGCTGCTTATCAGAGCACCATTATTTTGCTGGACTCTTCCTGACACCTCTGAAAACGATATCTCCGATTCAGGCTCACAGCCAATGATTCATCTGTATCTGAAGCTGCTCTTTAGGTCAGACCTTGGGACACAGAAGAGAGGCAATGCAGAGAGACAGGTAGACATTTCCCTGGAGGAACTCTTGAGACTTCCTGCTGCTTTGATGCCGTTTGATAAGTGGCCTTGTGCAGGTCTTGCTCTCTCTCTTTGTCTCTCCTCCACCTGTGGCTTTAGTGCTGCCTATCACCTTGGAGCTGATGGCCAATGGCAATGGCAATAAATGGGCTCTGCGCAGTGCATGATCCCTTCTGAATATGGATAAGGAGCCTGGCTACAAAAAGATTGTTACTCAAATACAACAGTGACCTTGCCTCATGGGAGAGGCACTCAAACCCAAGGCAGCTTGAAAAACAAACTACTACAAGGAGTTAATCTGAAAAGAGTATGACTTCTTCGAAATTCTCTCTGTGTGAAAAACTGCCAAGATCAAACTTGTAAAATGCCTAAAATAATGCCAAATTGTGAGTTGAACTGAAAGAACTATGAAGACAATGCTAAATGGTTAGTACAATTTATAAATACGCAATAGTTCCAATATATTGTAAATATGCAATATAAATACACAAATGTATATGGGGGCTGAAGCTGCCTGTTTCAGAACATTATAAGTGATAGCTGTGACAGGCAGTGTTACTGCCGAGAAGCTGCAGGAATTCTTTATGCTAACATTTACACCCATGTCAAAGGTTGTATTGTTTCAATGACCATATTCTCCTTATTCACAGAGAAGTGCAATTCACAAGCTTAACGCTGCCAAAAAGATACAGATATTTCAGGAGCTTACGATTTCTAATTTTTTATCAGGAAAGAAGTTAATTATTGGACATTGTCAAAGAAATAATCCAGGTCAATGCTGGCAGCTTGGACTCTTGGCATTTTGCATAGTGTTTGTCAGGAAAATATACATTTTACTAGGAAAAATAATCTGAAGAATGTGAAATTTTCCAGATTGGCACTTATTTCTGTCTCTCAATGTCCTCTTACATGACTTGTGGGAAATCAGTCACTGTGGTTCAATTACCCATCTACATGATGAGCAAAACAATCCAGAACTTGAGCTTAGATACAAGAAATTATCTTGACTCTGATCTCTTATTTGAACTCCTAATTTCCCACTGAAATCAATCTGCAACATCTCAACAAGTCTCATAATCAGAATGAGTTGCTCTTCTGTCTTCTAACTACTGGGGGTTTCTTTTAAAGATCTATCAAGCCAGGTATTTAATTCCACTAATTCTGAAAACTGTGGTCGCTATTTTCATTGTACAAAATGACAAACTGAAGCATAGTGACTGGCTGACTTGTCAAAGTTCACACACAAAGCAAGCAGCAGAGTCAGAAGCCTGATTTTGAGTCCCTGGTAGAAAACACAAGATAAAAATACTTATCTCAGGTATGATAAGAGTTTTACTAGGAAAAAAAAAAAAAAGAAGTTCGGGTATGGCACATGCACCTGAGATCCCAGGTCCTTTAAATACCTTACTGAGAGAGGAGACAAGGGTGAAATGTGAATGATATTTATGTAGTTTGCTAAGGTAAAACAAAGAAAAAAAGAAGAGGTGAAAAAAGATTGATCAGGTAAATCAGTGAGCTTGACATAAGGGTTAGGACTTGTGAAACATATTAAAGATAAGTTTGGAGACTGATAGGACACAGGGGATGCCAGTGTAAGATAACAAGAGTTAGGAAAAGGCAGCAAGCTAAGGACCAAACTTACCTTTACCTTGGGTATAAGTGATCCAAGGAAACATGCCATTTCAAACTGATGAAATTTGCAGAGGACTGGCAAGTATGAGGACAGTGGGGGAAACTTGAGACATGAAGGAGAGAATGCAGACCCAGATTTCTAATTCTTCAGATTACTTGGGTTTACTATAGCACCCAGAAATTCAGGATCACCTGAGCTATGTGTCTGTGTTCAAGGGTGTTTTGAAGTAAAGAACGCAGAGAAATTCATTACGTGTTGGTAGCAGTTCTGTAATGTTAAAAGCAGTTCTGTATTTTTATATCACTTCTCATGTAAATAGATAAAAAAGGTTTCCTAAATTTTTTCTAAACTGCACTACTTCCCTCCAGAGTGAGGTATAGTGACTGACTGCAACAGGGAGCAGTTAAGTATTTAGAAGGATTGTCTACATCTGGCCAAAAATGGGAATTTAGGTCTTAGAGCTGCACATGTTGGAAGCGTGACACTAGAAACGACATATTTTGTGGAAAGCACCTCAGGTCAACTAGTGATTAAGCCATCAAGGGTGCACCCATCTGAAAACAAGGAAGACTCCTTCTCAGTATATTCTTCTTGGGATAGTAATAACACAGTTAAAATCAGGTAATTCACAAGTAGGGTTGCATCCAGGCCAGACTGTCTAGGAAGGGGGGTTTGTGATCTCTAGTATTACACTGAGAGAGTGGGCTAGGGTGGGATGAAAGGGGAGAACTCTGCCACAAAGTTTTCCATGGATTCTCTTCAATAGTACACCCAGCCCAACAGAGCTGCGCTTCTGCCCTTTGCTGAAATTACAGAAGGACAGTGTAGCTCCATCCAAGTGTATGATGTAATTTTGTAAATGCTCTCTTATGTGTGTGTTTGTTCTCAGTAGTGTAGCTCTTTCATCCAGTGCCACCACTGTCTTGGTATTCTGTGCACATTCAAAAGCCAGTCCAATTTAAATGTACCCCTGTTGTGATACCTTTATTTCTTGAATTCATCTTGAGTGCGTGGGAAGGAATCATTGCAGCTTTTTGTTTTTAAATGGAATCCGATCTCTGTCAAGATCTCTGCTCAGGGCTTTCCATTAGCAGCTTTTAGTTTACTAATCACTTCTTCTCTTGCGCTTCAGGCATTAACCATTTATGTAATCAACTGTAATACCTGGATAGGATCTTTTACATATTAGATTGCTATTGTTTGCTAAGAGTGAAAACATTGAGCTTGTTTAAGTGGATGTCTGATGAGAGGATAAATTGTTAACAAAGGAAGTAAAAACAGCCATGCTGTAACATAACCACAGCCCATTTAGACTTTGATAGCAGCTGGAGCTGAATGCTTCATCAGAAGGTGTAAAATTTCCCTAGTATAAATAATTGTATCTCTTTATGCCAGAAGATTTCTTCCTTATCCAAACTTATGCTCATTTTATGCCAGGAAGCTTGAATACTAATAACCTTAATGTTCTTTGCAGTAACATTAATTAGGCTAACATTTTCCATCTACAAAATCAAAAAACAACACAGTACAGAACTTTTCAATTTTAATAAGAAAATCAAACAGCCACTGGGATACTGAGTCTCACCCCAACGTAAAACCCAATTGGCAGGATTTTTACGACTGGCACACAGTCAGCTCTCAGCAAGCTGTTTTGATTTATTTAGGTGGTGGAGTAACAACTTCTGCAGAAACGTCAGAGGTGCTCCTTTGCCCAGTCTGCTTGTGGCTACCATGAGTTATTCGGTCAGGGTGTTTGAACTTTGCTGGACAAGTCATTTCCCTGTTGAACCAACATGTGTGTCTCTGTACCAACTATTGCACTCTGAAGCTTGGGTGTACACATTCCAAAATGATTGTTCATGGAGACAGCTTGCTTCCAGCAATAGTCCTTTTCAGTGCTAATTTTGCTGGGTCCAATTGCCCCAGTGTGATGTTCCTGAGATGTCTCTGTGGCTTGCTCCTCCTTGATAGAGAGTTTGTGAACATTTAACCATCTCCATAGATCCATAAATATCTGGCAGATGATACACCTGGGCTCAAACGCCTACCTGCACTTCAGACACCACCGTGTTTAGAGCCAATACTCTGCCTGGACTCATGTTTCCTTGGTGTGGAAGCTGGTATTTCTGTATTGTGCCCCAGGACACGTCCCTTAGAATTGGGATTTTCCTATTGTAAGAAAATGGAGGGCCACAGAGCCGTATGGGATACTTTACAGGTAGGGAAAAGAACAGAGGCTAGAAGCTATCTTTAAGACTTCAACAGTTATCTTAAAGTCTTCAGGTCTTATTGTCCTCAGACTTGCTGCCTACCTCTAGAGGTGCCCAAGGTCTCTCTGTGCAATATTTCAGCCTGCTGTGTTGGCTCCTAAGAGACAGAGAACTGTTCAGTACTCCTCAGCCATCTTGCAGTGCCTCCATTTTGAGCACAATGTACTCTAGGTACTTAAAAAATGTTTGGAATGTTGGTTTTACATCAGGATAACAAGAAACTGGTGAAAGTTTCCAGCCAGGACAAATAGACTCCTGCCTCCTGTCTAAGCTTCACTGGAACTCTGAGAGGGAGAAACACCCAAACACAGGCTTGGATGCTTTCAGGTGTTTTCTGATGGGGCTTAAACACCCAGGCATCATATAGTAATACTGTTGTTTTAACACAGACCACTAGGTGCAAAATGTTTTGTAAATCAGAAACAGGATGACAGCAATTACAATACATCATACCTTATAGAGGCTGGAATAATCCAACACTGATGTCTAGGCTGACCCAGTGAAAAAAATCCTAATAGTGGAATTTTAGCATGTGACAAACTTTCAACATTTAAGTAATTTTAATTAAGGGATGGAATGCAGTACATGATTACATGTAGAGGGTGTTTTGCTGGCCTGGGACCTAATATTTAGAGATGCCAGATATCTAGCTGCTCAGTGCGAGATCAGTAAAAGCTGCTGAAGCCTGGTATCTCTAACGATGTAACTAAAATGAGATTAATTTCATCTAACATGGCTCTAATCCTCCCCTCTTTTAAATTAGTAATAAAACTTCTATTAGCATCATGAACTGATAATCAAGTGGAGGTATCCTGTTTTATTAGTCAGTAACTGAGACATTAAGAGATTAAGATTTTGAAAGTGATGAAAACTCACCCAACTTTTCTCCTTATGAGATGTCTGAGAATTTTACTACTGCATTTGTCAATGCCAAAATACTTCTGAAATCTCCCTGCATTGACTAAATGCACTCAGTAGGTGAAGAGTACCATAAGGTATTGTGTTTGTGTCCTCTGCTTGACCTGTGTATTTCTCTGTCTCTCAGAGCACTCACTGCCTTGGGTCGTACGATGTCACAGAATCAGAGAATCATCTAGGTTGGAAAAGACCTTGAAGATCATCCAGTCCAACCGTTAACCTAGCACTGACAGTTCCCAACTACACCATATCCCTAAGCGCTATGTCGACTCTACTCTTAAACACCTCCAGGGATGGGGACTCCACCACTGCCCTGGGCAGCCCATTCCAACGCCTAACAACCCCTTCTGTAAAGAAATGCTTCCTAATATCTAGTCTAAACCTTCCTGACAGAAGGGCGGGAGACCTTTGGGGGTGCCGTTTCCTTCTACTGCAGAGCTGGGAGGTGAGAGCTTAATCCTGCTAGCCAGCTGGAAGGTGACTGAAGGATTTTCTCTCACTGCACTTTCTGAAAACAAAACCTTTTAATGCCTTGTGACTATCAAATCTGTGCGATCAGTCAATGAAACATTGAACACCTCATGGTCCTAGCGATAACAAAAGGGGAAGCGAGGGAATGTGATTCTCTATTTTTGTGGTCCTTACTCCAGATTGTTGAATTTGCTGCTATAATACTCTTGCCCTAACAAAACTTTAAACCAGACCAGGGATTTTAACTCTAATTTGTCACATTCTTTTTTCAGTTTATTCAATTTTTTTTCCCATCAATTAAGAAGATTTATGAATATGTTTTCTACTATGTGATCATGTTTGTCAAGGAAATTATTCATTACTTTTCCCTCAGCCAGCAAATTATTTGTGAACCATCATTTTCCCTTTTGTTTTTCAACCTGCTTAGACTTCTAAAATGGTGACAGAGTTTATATGTTTGATGAATGTGGATTGTTCTTCCTCAGAAGTCTGTAAAATCCCCAAATACACTTTTTACAGGCTATAGGATTTTGGTTAAGTCCAGGTGAACTTAGTAATGGACACATCTAAGACCCCAGCTTTAGTCTAAGTTATTAACATGTATTATCTTTTGCAAAGATGAAGTATGCTTTGATGTTAGGTGACGTATAACAGTTCAGTGAGTGATAGTCTAGCGTTAAAGATTTGATAAACCATTGGAGAAGGAGTAGACTTTAACTCTCAATCTTGCATAATGATCACCCTAACACCAGGTCATAGACCCAATTTTCATTTGATAGCTCCATTCCAGGGAGCCTTAGAGCACGGAATAACAGAAACTGAAAGATATGTTCACCTACAATACCGTGGTAGTTAAGGTGATCTTGATGATTGTGTCCTGATTTAAGTTGCTGCCTCAGTCAAGTGGTAGAGGATCTGTCTTGTAGATGAGTATCTACAAGATACATGAGTATCTACAAGATACAGCTACAAGATGAATGTCATTGGACTGTTGGCAGCAATGAACCAAAATATCTGTCCCTAGGATGCCTTTAATACAATTACTGATCTACCTTACAGAACTCAGCAGTGGAAGGCAAGAGGGGCAATAACTTGGTCAATAATACAGACAGGGTGTCCTGTTTTGGCTGGGATAGAGTTAACTTTTCTTGAGCTGGGAGGGGGTCACAGCTGGAGTGCTGGGCCTGGGTTTGCCATTGCAGTATTCCATATCATGTGACATTATGCTGTATCAAAAGGAGGCGGGTTCTCTCTCACTTCAGGTAGGCGAGGTGGGTGGGATATTTCGTTCTGTCGGTTCTGCCGGGGGTGGGCTGGGTACTGGTCGGCGCGTGGTGAGCAACTTCATTGTGTGTTACCTGTTTGGACTTCCTATTGTTATTATTGTTTTGTTACCATCACTAAACTGTTTTTTATCTCAACCTATGAGTTTTTCCTTTTTGTCCCTCCCTTATTTCCCTGGCAGGGGGGAAGGGTGAGTGACAGGCTGCGTGGTGTTTAGCAGCCAGCAGAGTTCAAACCATGACACAGAGTTTGGGTGAGACATACAGGAATGTAAAATAATGGTTGTTGTTATTTATCTGCAATCACCAATGTAACCTTAGGTATTGGCCTCTTGTCAGGTCCTAGGAAACAAATGCTTTTCTTGCAAAGAATATGGTCATCAGCAGCACTTAATTGTTGGCAGGCTAAATGAAGGGGCCATATGGGGTGATGGTGGTAAGTCTGATTTGCCCTTCACATTGATGTAAATTGTGCTGAGCCCTCAGGTGGTGGTAGGGTGCTAACCTGCTGAAAACGGTGTCCTGTTTTGGCCAGGATAGAGTTAACTTTCCTTGGGCTGAGAGGGAGCACGGCTGGAGGGCTGGGTCCTGATCGATCATTGGACCATTCCATGTCACGTGACATCAAAGCTCAGCATATAGGCGGGCGCGTGCTCTCTCATGTGTTGTTGTTTGTTTTGGGTTCCCGGACCGGCTGGGCGGGTTCTCTGGTGCTGCTGGGGACGGGCTCTGTACCGGTCGCTGTTCGGTGAGCCACTACTGCCTTTTACCCGTTTTGGACTACGATCATTACTGTTGTTTTTGCTAGTAAATTTTTGTTATTTAACCTACAAATTTCTTCTTCTTTTTTTTTTTTTTTTCTTTTTTGTCCCTCTCCTATTTCACCGGGGGGTGTGTGTGTGTGTGTGTAAACAACTGGCCCCGTGGCGATTTGCTACCGGTTGAGTTCAAACCACAACAGTTTTTGGCGCGCAACATGGGGCATGAAGTTTGAGATAATGGCAGAACGGGTAATAATGTTGATTTCTTGGCTCCTTAGTATTTTATCACCTAATTTGTATTATGTATTTCCCATGCTGTTGTTCACAGTCCGTGAGAGTTGGGTTAAGATCTTGTTTTTGCTGTAGTATGTGATGCTTATCTATGACAGGGTGCTGTCATCGGCCCTGGGGCTGTTTACAATTGTGTTTGAGGAATTCAGGAATTTCAGATACCTTTGGAATGCCGATATTAACATGGTCGTCTCACTGCTAGGAGCTAGTGTGTTCCTGCATGTGGTTCAGGTTTTGTTCAGGGTTAAGCAACTATTTAAGAGTACCACTTGGAAACCTAGCCCAAGATTGGAGAATTATGAGTGGCTGGGGGTGTGGAGTAGTATGGGCAAGTACCTAGTACAGTGGGCACCTCCAGTGTATTGGAACTTCACTCCCACACAGGTGCAGAATCCTGAAGAATTAGTAAAATAGTTGGAAAAAGTATGTTGTCACCCAGGTAATTCTAGAGAGGCACAGCTCACTGCAACATGCTGGGGCATAGCCCACACCAAGTGCTATTAAACACTGTTCAGCACCCTCAAGAGGAAGAGAAGGGCTCTGTATCTCTTAACAAAGTAACAGACAGTGCAACCACCCCAAAGTCCACAACGGAAACTGCAGCCACTACAACCCCAACCACAGGAGCTGCAGCTGAACCAGAGAACCAACCCATGATAGGGTCAGTTGCTCCCATACATAAGAAGAAATACACAAGAAAATCCTCTCATGGTGTACAGGGTGATGATGAACAAGGCCCATCAAGAGGAGGAGGCAGAGCCAGTGATAGTCACCTGATCCTTATCCCTGAGTGAGTTGTGAGACATAAGAAAAGAAAAGATTTCAGCCGCCATCCAGGTGAGCAGCTCGTTACCTGGCTGCTGTGGTGCTGGGATAGCAGGGCTAGCAGCGTGGAATTAGAGGGCAGGGAGGCAAGACAGCTAGGATCCCTGTCTAGGGAAGGGGACATTGAAAAGCCGTTGGAAAGAAGACACAAAATCTCAGTCTCTGGAGGTGACTCCTGTCAAGTGTGAGGGAGAGGTATCCCTTCAAGGAAGATTTTGTATGCTGTCCAAGTAAGTGGACCACTATGGAGAGAGGCATTCAATACTTGAGGGAGCTAGCTGTATGGGAAATGGTTTACTATGACCCAGATGATGCACAGCTACCCACAGATCCAGATGAAGTCCAGTACACCCGGCCCATGTGGAGGAAGTTTGTACGGAGCACACCATCATCTTATGCCAATACATTAGCAGTAGTGGATTGGAGAGATGAAGAGGGACCAACAGTGGATGAACTGGCTCGCTGACTACGACAATATGAAGAAAGTCTCTCTTCCTCCCTTGTTGCGGCTGTGGAGAAATTATCTCAAGATTTCCAGCAATTTAAAGAGGACATGTCCTACTCCCCACCTGCACAGACTAGAATCTTGGCTATTGGGAGCAATCGTTTCTCTACTTGAGGAAACCGGTATACACCACGGTGGAAGCTGTGGCATCGCCTGCGTGACCACGGAGAAGCCATGAAGAAATGAGGTGGAAAATCTACCTACCTCCTAGAAGAGTGGGTGTGGCAGTTGGAAGGAGGAACAAGTATGAAACATGGTTCTTTCAGGAGAAATGCTACTCCGGTTTCCAGTAATCAAGTGCCCAAACAAAGCAGAAAGGTCAACTTTGCTCATGATCCTATGAGAAGAACTTCTGACTTATATATCCAAGAAGTAGGTGATCAAGATGAGACTGAAATCCATGCACACCACAGTAACCCATTTGTTGTTAGCGGGTATTATGACCAACATTAGAGGGGCCCTGCCTCCAGCCAGGTGGAGGACAGGGACAATCAAGTTTATTGGCCTGTGTGGATTTGATGGCCTGGCACATCTGACCCCCAGCAGTATAAGGCTCTAGTGGACACTGGTGCTCAATGCACCATAATGCTGTCAAATTTTAAAGGAGCAGAACCCATTTGTATTTCAGGAGTGACAGGGGGGTCTCAACAGTTGACTGTACTGGAGGCCGAGATGAGCCTAAGTGGAAAAGAGTGGGAAAAACACCCAATTGTGACTGACCCAGATGCTCCATGTATTCTTGGCATAGATTGTCTCAGGAGAGGACCCAAAAGGGTATTGGTGGGCTTTTGGTATAGCTGCCTTGGAAAGAGAAGAAATTAAACAGCTGTCTGTTACCTGGTCTCTCAGAGGACCCTTCTGTTGTGGGATTGCTGAGGGTTGCAGAACAATGAGTGCCAGTTGCCACTACAACAGTGCACCAATGGCACCAGCGCACCAATCGAGACTGCAATCCCAATCCATAAACTGATTCATCAGCTAGAGAACCAAGGAGTCATCAGCAAGACGCACTCCCCTTTTAACAGCCCCATATGGCCAGTGTGAAAGTCTAATGGAGAGTAGAGATGGACAGTAGACTATCATGGCCTGAATGAAGTCACACCACTGCTGAGTGCTGCCATGCCAGACATGCTAGAACTTCAATATGAACTAGAGTTGAAGGCAGCTAAGTGAGACGCCACGATTGATATTGCCAATGCATTTTTCTCCATCCCTCTGGCAGGAGAATGCAGGCCACAGTTTGCTTTTACCTGGAGGGGTGTCCAATACACCTGGAATCGACTGCCCCAGGAGTGGAAACACAGCCCCACTATGTGCCATGGATTGATCCAGACTGCACTTGCACAGGGAGAAGCCATGGAACACTTACAGTACATTGATGCCATCATTGTATGGGGTAATACAGCAGAAGAAGTTTTTGAGAAAGGGAAAAAAATAATCCAAATCCTTCTGAGGGCTGGGTTTGCCATAAAGCGTGGTAAGGTCAAGGGACCTGCACAAGAGATTCAGTTTTTGGGAGTAAAGTGGCAAGATAGACGTCATCAGATTCCAGTGGAGGTGATTAATAAAATAACAGCTATGTCCCCACCAACTAACAGAAAGGAGACACAAGCTTTCTTGGGTGTTGTGGGTTTCTGGAGAGTGCACATTCTAAATTACAGTCAGATTGTCAGCCCTCTCTATCAAGTGACCTGGAAAAAGAATGATTTTATATGCGGCCTGGAGCAACAACAAGCTTTTGAACAAATTAAACAGGAGATAGTCCATGCAGTAGCTCTTGGGCCAGTTTGTACAGGACAAGATGTTAAAAATGTACTCTATACTGCAGCTGGGGAGAATGGCCCTACCTGGAGTCTCTGGCAGAGAGCACCAGGGGAGACTCGGGGTCGACCCCTGGGGTTTTGGAGTCAGGGATACGGAGGATCCAAGGACTGCTATACTCTGACCGAAAAGGAGATATTGGCAGTATATGAAGGGGCCCGAGCTCCTTCAGAGGTGATCGGGACTGAAGCACAGCTCCTCCTGGCACCCTGACTGCCAGTGCTGGGCTGGATTTTCAAAGGGAGTGTCCCCTCTACACACCATGCAGCTGATGCCACGTGGAGTAAATGGGTTGCATTAATCACACAATGGGCTCAAATAGGGAGCCCCAGCTGTCCAGGAATATTGGAAGTGATTACAAATTGGCCAGAAGGCGAAAATTTTGGAATGATGACAGAGGAAGAGGTAACATGTGCTCAGGAGGTCCCACCATATAATAAACTACTGGATAATGAGAAGCGATATGCCCTGTTTACCAATGGGTCCTGTTGCATTGTGGGGAAACATCGAAGGTGGAAGGCAGCTGTGTGGAGCCCCACACGACGGGTCACTGAAGCTGCTGAAGGAGGTGAATTGAGTCAGTTTGCAGACGTGAAAGCCGTCCAGCTGGCCTTAGATATTGCTGAGCAAGAAAAGTGGCCAGTGCTCTACCTTTATACTGACTCGCGGATGGTGGCAAATGCACTGTGGGGGTGGTTACAGCAGTGGAAATGGACCAACTGGCAGCACAGAGGCAAACCCATCTGGGCTGCTGAATTATGGCAAGATATTGGTGCTCGGGTAGAGAATCTTGTTGTGAAAGTATGCTATGTAGATGCTCGCATACCTAAGAGCCAGGCCACTGAAGAACATCAGAACAACCAGCAGGCGGATCAGACTGCTAAGATTAAGGTGGATCAAGTAGATCTGGACTGGCAACATAAGGGTGAACAAGTCATGGCTCGCTGGGCCCATGACTCCTCAGGCCATCAGGGAAGAGATGGGACACACTTCCAAAACAATCTCATAGACAGTTGAGCCAAAGCACATGGCACTGAGTGGATATATCGCATTCCCTACCATGCACCAGCCTCTGGGAAAATTGAGCGATACAATGGGTTGCTAAAAACTACACTGAGAGCAATGGGTGGTGGAACTTTCAAACACTGGGATGTGCGTTTAGCAAGAGCCACCTGGTTAGTCAATACCAGAGGATCTGCCAAGCAAGCTGGCCCTGCTCAGTCAAACCTTTTACATACTGTAGATGGGGATAAAACCCTCGTAGTGCATATGAAAAAATATGCTGGGGAAGACTGTCTGGGTTACTCCTGCATCAGGTAAAGTTAAACCCATGCGTGGGATTACTTTTGCCCAAGGACCTGGGTGCACTTGGTGGGAAATGCAGGAGGACGGAGGAGTCTGATGTGTGCCTCAAGGAGATTTAATTTTGGGTGAAGATAGCCAATGAATCGAGCTGTCAAATAACCTTACTATTGCAACTGGTGCCTCACAACATCCTCCTGCCACATCCAAAGCTTTCTGCTCTACCTACTGAGCTAGCTCCACCTCATTCCTCCAGCCTTAAAGACTACCATGACAGGTGGAACCTGAAATTGTGGGCTAAATGAACTCAGCAGACATTTTTGAAGGATGGCCCATAGACTGAGGGAATGATATCTGTGAAACCTGGGAAAAAAGGGGTGGTGATTCCTTAGAATGTATTTGGAACCTGAGCATGACGTCAATGGTATGGAATAAGGGGTGGAGACTGTCCTGGTTTTGGTCAGGATAGAGTTAACTTTCCTTGGGCTGAGAGGGAGCACAGCTGAAGGGCTGGGTCCTGATCGGTCACTGGACCATTCCACGGCAGGTGACATCAAAGCTCAGCATATAGGCGGGCGTGTGCTCTCTCATGTGTTGTTGTTTGTTTTGTTGGGTTTTTGTTGTTTGGGTTTCCGGATTGGCTGGGCGGGCTTCTCTGGTGTGGTTGAGAATCGCTGCTGGGGACAAGCTCTGTACCAGTCGCTGTTCGGTGAGCCACTACTGCATTTTACCTGTTTTGGACTACTATCATTACTGTTGTTTTTGCTAGTAAATTTTTGTTATTTAACCTACAAATTCCTTTTTTTTTTTTTTTGTTCCTTGCCTATTTCACTGGAGGGGGTGAGTAAACAACTGGCTGCGTGGCAATTTGCTACCGGCTGAGTTCAAACCACAACAAAGAGGAAGGAAAAGTAGCCTGGTACAAGTAAGTCAGAAGTGAAGCAAAAAGAAAATGGCTGGAATCAGTCATGCCTATTCTGCATTTGATCTATGCATAGAACAAGTCCCAAGCCCCAAATGTTTTCAATAATTTAGCTGTTTCTATTGTTCTTGCTACAGCTATTGTTTTTCTGTTCCTCCATGGTGATGTTTTACAGTGGGCAGAGCTTGTTTTCAACTTCTACTTCTATGGAGTTGACCTCCAGTGCTCATATGAAAATGTTAAAAGAGTATGATATGGATGTGCATGTGGAAATCATGTAATCTTTAGCCTGCAATAGCAGAACTCTCTTATCTCAGGATGAGGGAGGAGGGAATGAAATTGGATTTCTTGCTCCTCATGACAGTTTCTTTAGCTGCACTGTGGTAGCCCCATTGGGTATGATACAGCACAGCTACCCTAAACTGCTTTTCTAATGGGGGCAGCTGCTAGTTTCTCTTCAAAACTGAGCAATGTGAAAAGATTATGTGTAAAATCTGCACTTTCCTTTCTGGTTTATCATTTTCTGACTCATGTAAAGTTTTCTCAATATTTGTGCCTCAAAAGAACAAATGCCAAGCACTTAAAAAAAAACCCCAAAACCCCACAGTTCTTTACAGGAACAATAGAAAGAGGTTCACTGCAATTGTGACCTTAGATTTTGGCTAGAGATATAGACCAAGAGGAGATGAGATGTTTGAAAATGACTGACAGTGAATTAACCATGTCTTCAAAGTGCTGTAATGCATAACAGAGTCTGTGTTAACCCAAACTCTCAATAACACATTATTGGCATAATAGGAACAATCAGATATTTGTAGAGGTGAAGCATGAGACAAAGAAGATGCAGCCTGTAAACCTGCTTGTTGGAGACAACCCTCAGCCCGGAGCAATCCTTTCTGCTTCTTGAGACAGTGTCTTTTGGGGCTTGTAACTGTGAGGAATGAAGAAAGTGCAGCTCAGTCTAGGTATATGCTATAAACTAGCCTATTACCTCCCTTCTTGCTTTCTTCTCTAATCCCTGCTTTCACTTGTGTGAGGTGATAGTGAATCCTTTTGCTTATCCCTTCTGTCTCATGCTATTTACTGAGAGTGAGAGCCTTTCACCTCTTTTATTGCTCTTTTGTGTTGCTATAGCACTGGTGAGTCCCATCCTTGTTATCTAGTTAAAGGTACTTTTAATTGCTTCAATAAATGTGCTTAAAAATATACAGTGAATGTTAATGTTATATTTATGTTACATCACATGTAATAAGTGAGATAAAAATAAATGTTAGTGAAATCTGATCTTCACCTGGTTTTGAAGCTGGTGATTTAGCTTTTGGCACTCCAACTTTTGAGCTGCGGCAGGGTAATTGCTTGGGGTAAACACTTGTGTTTAGCTGAATTCATGAGTAAATAGGCACATAGAATTGGAAAGATCCATCTGTACCATTGAATTCAGTGCCTTATGATCACAGGTGACTGTACAATAGACATTTAACCCAGAGTGATGCACAGAGCATCTGGATCACATGACATGTTAGAAAAACACTCAGAACATACTCCAAAATCCTCTAACAAAGTTAAAACATTCATGTGCAGAGTGCTATTAGGAAGAGAGCAAGAGATAGGGATAATGCTAATGTTCTGTATTTCTATGATTATCCTACCCTACAGAGCACAGGGAAAGCATGTGGCATGGCAAAGAAATGGATTGTTAAAGGCCCCTGGGAGAACATTTCAATGCCAACTGCTTTTGTTCTTTTCACGTATAAAGAGTGAAATACGAGTCGGAATAGGGGGGTAGTTTCATCTTCTGACAAGACACTGAAGAGACTGACAATGGACCTGAACATTCAGTCTTATATCCAATATTTTTTCCTAACATTGAATTGTAGATAGAGACAGAAAAGAACTGCAAAATTGGCTTGGAAGTAGGAGAAAACATCCTGCAGTGAAAAAGCTACAGAGTCAGCATGTTCGGATTATTAAAAAAGCTTTAGAGAAAGCTTGGAAAGAGTGAATAAATATCTTCCTAAGGAGAAAATACCAGATGTCAAAAGGGCCTTCTATTTAGCAGAGAGAGGACTTAAGACCAGACACATTCACACTGGAAATAAAACAGATTATTAAGCTTAAAGACAGACTAGTGAGATGCAAAGAGAATGTCCATCAGGTCTTCATATGAGGACTAGCACCTTTCTAGAGAAGTTGTTCTAGTCTTGCACAAGCTGATGGGTGAAAAGTGGCAGCAGAAGGGGAAATTCTGCAACATTCTACATACAGATATACTTACACAATGTTTATGTGTTATGTAGGTGCATGAACATGCACACATATAAGGCAAGTGATGACTTGGTCTTTCTGGCTTTAGACTATGAACTCAAGGCAGTATTGAGGTTATTGTTTATGAACTTGTTGCAGAAGATTTTTTAAAATAAGGGTAGAAACCAGTTATTTTTGTTACTAAAGATCTGTTAGATTCTAAAGCAGTTATAAGAGAATTTGAATCTTGAATGTAAGTGTATAGTGGTTTACTTTGATATGTGAAGGAAACATGGTTTCTGGTAATGGAGCAATGATGGCAGTTAAACCTTTGTATTTGTAAACCTTTATATTTGTAAACAAGATAAAGAATGTGTTTTGGTTGCAAGGGTCTTCATATGCTGTTAGTGAACTCTGCTTGAATTTTGAAAACTTTAACATAACCACTTTTTCTTGGACGATATATGAAATACAATTTTAACCAGTGGATTAAAGCATATTAAGTAGAGGAAATAACTAAACAGTGGATATAGTGTATAAATGTTTATCTAAGTCTCATATTCTGGAGACTAAAATGTTCAGAAACATGTTTTCTAAAGAAAAGAAATTTTACATCTCTTCATCTTTTTGCTAATACCTGTACTTAGAAGTATAAGAATTATGCAAAGTTTTGCTTTGTGAGAAGTTTTATTTGATTTATGATTTGTTATAAATAAATAAACCACATTTAAAAATTGATAAACTTAATTTCTGAAAAGTGTTATTTCTCTGACTTGACCATGTCCAAGTTTATTAACTGAAATGAAATAAAAATGTTAAACTTATTTCATTCTGCAGAACTACAATGTTTCCTATGATAATTTAATCATTTTTGTGCTTTCCAAGGTTTTAGAGTGTTAATCTTGAATAACTCTTAGGGTCTGGCAATATTACAATGTAAAAGCAAAGTTAACCAGTCTAAAAAGGTTTAATGTGTAAGCATACATCATCTGTTATGATAATGCCACTGCTTCCTCATATGTCAGATAAGAACAGTGATGATACTGGATTCTTTTTCTCAAACACTTTGAATTTTTAAAGTCATTCAATCCTTTGTGATTTGTCCCTGTAGCTAATGCTCCCAATCTCTGGGACTGAACTATGTGAACCGGATCCATTCTTGATGGCAAGACCTTCATTGCTACTGTTTGTTATCATTTCTTGGTGTGGCTGAGCCCAAGTTTGTACACTGGAATTTGGAGCCTGATACCAAGCTTGTCTGTTAAACTAGATTTCTATTTTGTGAAATGTGAAAGACTGTTTTGGATAGAAAAATATACTCTGTGTACATTAGTGTTTATAGTTTTTTGGAAGGGCTTACACTCTTTTGATTATAAGTGCTACAAGAGGATAATGACAGCAAAGTTACACTGCTGACAAAATTATTGTTCAGCAAAATGAGCTTTTGGCTTTTTGGAGGTTTGAGATGTTTACCTCAAAAGCAGAAAACAAGACTTGAGGACCTGGGTTCAGTTTCCTGAAAAGACTGCTCTTTCCATTGGGTTGTTAAGTGTAATCAGATCGGACAATCTGATGTTCCGTTGATTGGGAATATTTTTACAGAGCTGTGATCTTATTGAAAAATATTTATTCATGAAAATATTCTGTAAGAAAAGGCTGTTTGACAAAGTCAAAGCTAAACTAAGAGGGCTGAGAGTCTTCATAAGCCTTCAGCTATTTGGGAGATGTGACTTGGTGAAACTCAGCTCACTTGCAGTGGATAGTGCCCTGTGTCACAAAAATAATGCCTGCAAACATTTGTTGACTGCTTGACTAGGAGCCTGAGAGTAGCTGATGAGTACTCTCTGGACTGTGGAAACAGAAGGTCATGCTCCCCTCTCAAAGAGCCCCAGGGAGTGGGCTGGGAGCAAGGGGAAAGGGAGCCTGGAACCAGTGCAGCCTGTGCTGCTGTGTTCACATTAAGAATAAACAGAAGATTTGGGTCTCCAAGGTTATTACTCTGATACCATTCACTGACATTAAATTCACTTAAGAGAAAAAAAACCTGCACAGACTTAAATGACATTAAACCTTCACCACCTTAGTGCAATTTCTCTTGACCATTGTCATGTATTTTAAAGTTCTGCTGCACTTACTCTTCTGCTTTTTCATTATAAACAGTCACAGTTCAGTAATGATCTCACATTTAGCCCTTTTTACCTCTCCCCCACCACCCATCCCCCCTGGAAAACAAGCAGCAATTCTTTCCTATTTTGTCCTGTTTATTTTAATAAATAAACCAGCAGACAAAATGCTGTTCTTAATTGGACTAGATGTTAATATCATCTGATGCAAATTAGCACTTCTGAATGTCTTAGTGCAAGTCACTCCAGCCTGGCATCAAATTGGGCTGTGGAGACTCCTGTTGCTAAGCAGTGTTGTTGCTAGGCATTACACAGCCAGAGGTACCACGCTCAGGTCAGGCGAGATGGCTCTGCATGTGTGTGTGTGTACACATGTGTGTACATGTGTAGCTGTGGACTCGAGGCTGTGCACTTGGGGTATCGCTCCAGTTTACGACCATGAGCCTGGGTGTGTCTGCACATGTCTACAGCTCAGCTGCATGGTCAGTTCACTCTCTATGCTGTGCAAGAAAAACACATGATTTAAATAAGGTGAATACTAATAATGAGGCAAGGCTGAGCAACCCTGAAGCAGTGAGCTGTGGTTGCACTTGATCATAAAAATTTTGTCCCATTTAGACTTGATCCTTTCACCAATCCAGAGAAATCTAGTG
Source organism: Strix uralensis (assembly GCF_047716275.1). Taxonomy (NCBI): domain Eukaryota; kingdom Metazoa; phylum Chordata; class Aves; order Strigiformes; family Strigidae; genus Strix; species Strix uralensis. Next base: position 109,916,468 of record NC_133975.1, on the reverse strand, counting down.
TTAGACTGTCTGCCAATTCTAGCTGCCGTGTCTACTTGAAAGCAAACACAAAACCAGACAAAACCCCCAAACACCTATTACATTGCTGAAGTGCATTGTCTTTGGCTGAGCTGTGAGACATGAGATCCAGACAAAAAACATCAATTAACATTCCGAAGGCACATTTGTTAACTGCAGAACTGTTTAACTCAGTGCCTTGACTAAAATCGGTTTATATAAATTACATTGTTTCCCTAATCACCTCGGGTACTTCACTTGGAAGACTTCCTGCTTTTCAGCATCACACTGTCAGGTATTAGAAAAACTGCACATGAAACTTGCTTTGCTTTGGAAGATGTTCCGAGTAAAAGGCCTCTACTTAAATTTGCTCCTGTGAGCTCGCCTGTGGGCCTTATGATGCTAGGACCCTTGTTTCTTTTTTAGATCATATCTGATATGATGGAAAACTTGTGAGAATAGCTTGTGTTTTTCCACAACCTGAAGCACATTCAGACTGGATTTAGTCATTAACCTGAACTCCAGACTTGCCTATATCTAATATGGAGATACAGATGGACAGCTCATTCTAACATTAACAGGGCTGTTATGTTAAATAGATGCTAAGGTGCTGGAGTAGTGGGAGGGGGTGGGGCGGGGAAGGGGAGTGGGGGGGTGTGGGGACGTCAAGGCAGATCAGTTTATACAGCTTGCAACAGGCATCATTAGACCTTAGACCCCTTGTCTTGAGGCAGAGATGATATGTTCTCTTTCTGCTTGTGTTTGTTGATTTACACAAACTTAACTTTGAGTTATTAATTTCAACACAAGTGTCCTGATTTCTAGGTAAGAAACTCAAGCTCCAAGGCAGATCCTGCAGTAATTAGCTTACGATTTAGCAGAATGCTGAAGTCTCTCTTGCTTGAGGGACATACAAACCCAGACTCCCAACACTTGAATCACTGAACTGCAAACTACACAGGGGAAGAGGTTTTCTATCTTTCGGTTTGAAACAGAACTACTGTGGAGCAAAGAGTGCCAAAAAAATCATAGGGTTATACAAGGCCAATTTCTCTGAGGCCGCTAAATAGTGGTGAGAGGACCTAATCTCCAATTCCTGGCCTAGAGATGTGTCTTACATCACATAGTTGCTGGATAAAATGCAGAACAATCTAAGGAGTAAAGATAACAGAACAGCAGGTCAGCAACAAAACCACATCAACAGTTTCCTACATGGGACTCATCAGATACTTGTGCAAAAGTCAGGTGCCATGAGTGACATTTTGGCATTTAAAACAAGGCATTTAAAATGTTAGCTTTACAGTATGGGCTGGATGAGCAGACAGTGATGTGGACTGAAAGCTAGCTGAACGGTTGGGTCCAGAGGGTGGTATCGGTGACACTGTGTCTATTTGGAGGCCAGTGTCTGGCAGTGAACCCTAGTGGGTCTATACTGGGTCCTGTCCTGTTCAACATCTACATTAATGATGTGGATGATGGGGCAGTGTACCCTCAGCAAGTTTGCTGATGACACAAAACCGGAAGGAGTGGCTGATGCACCAGAGGGTGGCACTGCCATCCAGAGGGACCTCAACAGGCTGGAGAAATGGGCCACAGGAACTTCATGAGGCTCAACAAGGAGAAATGCAAAGTCGTGCACCTGGGGAGGAACAGCTGCATGCACCAGTACATGCAGGGGGGCAACCAGCTGGAAAGCAGCTTTGCAGAAAAGGACCTGAAGTCCTGGTGGACACCAAGTTGAACATCAGCCAGCACTGTGCCCTTCCTGCAAAGAAGGCTGATGGTATCCTGGGCTGCATTAGCAGGAGCGTTTCCTGCAGGCTGAGGGCTATGATCCTTCTTCCCCTCTGCTCAGCACTGGTAAAGCCACACCTGAAGTATTGGGTCCAGCTCTAGGCTCCCCAGACATGAACATACTGGAGGGAGTCCAGCAAAGGGCCACAAAGATGATGAAGGGACTAGAGCATCTCTCCTATGAGGAAAGGCTGAAATTGCTGGGACTGTTCAGCCTGCAGAAGAGAAGGCTCAGGGGGGATCTTATCAATATACATAAATACCTGAAGGGACAGTGTAAAGAAGATGAAGCCAGGCTGTTTTTTCAGTGACAGGACAGGACAAAACAGTGGCAGTTCATCTGAATTCAGATCATACTTGTCAGACTGGGCTCTACAAGGTGTTTAATTGTGAGAGATCCTAGGCTATGCACATCAGGCTCAGGAGGAGCATATAGATATTGTGATACTGAGGCCAGCCAAGATCACAGAACCTCAGCTCTGTTGTAAAGGGAAATTTAACTGTTGACAGCAAGAGGATGGCTTGGATTTTTTTCCCCCCAGCCTCTTGGTTAGAGGCACCTATTTTATACACCAGAAAACTTAAAGAAAATCTGTGCTAAATGACCTCAAAAGTCTCATACTTCAAAGGGCTGATATTCCTGCATAAGAGTATGTTCTAGGCTAAGACCTCAGATTTCCTTCCCTCCCAACCCTCAGCTACTTTAACCATGAGATGATTCAGCCTCCAACCCATTCATTGTCACTATCCCTGCATAAACAACCCTACAGCAAAAGTTTTATGTTAATCGCTGGCAGCAAGTGCTGAGATCTGAATGCTGACAAAGCTTTTAAGGGATAGCCAGCTACACAGGTGTATCAAGATGTCTTTAGAGATTTATCTTGGATATGGAAAATAGGATAGGCTGGGAATCTGGGCTGACCCATTTAGGGAATGGAAAAGAATTTGTGATGGAGAGATGCACATACAGGGATATAAGTGTAGTTCTGTATTTTAATGCGAATGAGTAAACAGTCAGCACTATAATAATCTCTAAGGCATTTGATCCCAATAAACCGTCTTAATCCTTAGGGCTATTCTGGCAGTAAGAGATAACTGCACGAAAGCAGAAAGTCTTAGCATAAAACTCACATATCTGTGCTTACTCTTTGTGTTATATGGTTTCAGACTCTTTCCCCCCTCCTTCCCAAAACTGATGAGTACTTCATCTGTACAGTCTGCTGGCACCCAGCTTCACTAATGAGAGCCTTTTAATTTTGATTTTTATTGTTGCCAGCAAGGGCCAAGACAAAAGGAAAATCAAACCATAGAGAAATGCTTGGGACTGATGCTTCCCTAGTGGCATGCCCTCTGCTTCAACAATGTTTCACTGCAGATAAGACTATTTTTTTTTTTTAAATAGACATATATGTGGTCCTGTGCTTTGTCAGAGGATGCATTTCCACATCTTTGCACTTAGAAAGCCTCTGAGCTGAATGCTTTTGTGGCTACTGTCTCCTGGTCACTGCATTGTCTTCGTCTGCATTTCAGACAAAGGGCTATGGCTCAGAAATGCAGAGGCAGTGAATGCCTAGGTAGTGAAGTGCTAAAAGTTATTTAATTTGTAGTCATGACCAAAGACTGAATGACACTTATGAATAGGTGAGAGCAAGAGCACATCCTAGCGCCAAAAATGGCTAGTGCTGCTGCAGGTTAGGTCACCACGTCATGTTTGCACCTCTCAGCCAAAGACTTCAGTTAAAGCAGACCGTTGCTGAACTGCAGTCCTCCTGCTATTCAACGCACAGGGCTGTGATATTTTCTTTTTTTAAAATAATCTTCAAGCCAGCCATTGCTCCTCTACTATTGGAGTCCTGGCACCTAAAGACACTTTAGCCCTGTCTGGTATCTCCTGAGGATACAGGCCTTGTTGTCAGTGCAGAAATGTAGTACCTGCTGCTGGTCTAGTGTTAGTGCTCGCTGGCCTAAACTGTGAGACAGAAATGAAACTGGGACTATTATTTGTAGCTCAGAAATCTTGTGAATAAAGATGAAAATTGTTCTTTTTTTTTTTTTTTTTCCATTCATCAGTTAGTTAATTTGCAAAACCTTTCTTGGTTAGGTGGGTGAATGGCCATTAGGTACCATGCTTTGACTCAGTTCAAGGTTGCTTTCTGTGTAAGTTGAAGACAATTTTTTTTCCCCCACAAATGACAATACTGCTTGGGTTAAGACTCTTTATCACAATGTCATATAATGTCATTAAAATAATACACATGAATTTATGTTGTACAATCTAGTTATGCATTTCTGTTTTGAGCACTTCAAGGCCTGGACCTGGGACTTGAGTTCTCCTCACAGTTATGCAAATGGTAGTGCTGATCGTGACACCAAAATAACCTAGCTGGGAACTGCTTTAAGTGGGGCAAAACATCCATTTTTCTTCCGTGTTTCACATTTAGGCATAGCTTTAAATTGCTTCTTGAAAAAAGCATCTCTAGTTCTGCTTCACATTGTTTGACAAGGACTTGTAAGAATTTTAACTTAGACAAAGCTATGAGATATAATTACAGGTGGCACTGTATCAAATGTCCCTTAGCATACGGGATACATTATGTCATACTATTGCTTGGGAAGTTGTGGAGGAAAGTATGGATCCCTTAACTTATGTGAGGAAATCCATGCATTGGATTGCAGTTGGCTTCAGAATTGCACATACTTTTCTTTTACATCTTTTGGTGGTGAGTTTGTTCTGCAGTCATTGCACTGCTAAAATTCATTAAAGTGCTGCTCCAACAGCTCTCTGAAATCAGTGGCAAAGCATCTCTTGACTTCATTGCTCAAGCTGCAATATATCTTAGTGCTAAACAGTAAAGTATTATGTCTGGTGTATTCACCCTGTATGTGTATGTTAAGTACAACAGTCCAGTATGTGTATGTTAAATGCAACATTCCAGTTGATGGACTGGGCCTACATTTACCTGGATATGCTGGATATGCAGTTTATTTTGTTCCATTGTTCCAAGAAACTGGGTCAATGAGAAAGTAATAATATGAAGTGCAATCAGCTATGAAAAATAAGAATTTTAAATCTATTTATGGTTCCCTTTCTGTAGAAGAAATCTTGACAATATGGTTACTGGAAATGAGTTCTGTTTTGAGGGCCCAGAAATCTCAGGAGAACTGGGAAGACTAGTTTTCTGAGAATTTACTCTACACTCAATCCTTGTGCTATCAGGACTCTGAGGGAGTAGAAACAGCCCTAGAAAAGCTTCCCTTGTTACCAAGTAAGCCTTTCCAATGCATAGCATCATTATTTTTCTTTATATTCATAATGTGGCTAATATTTAAAAAAAAATAGTGAACACCATGAGGTAAAGGGGGAAAAAAAAAAAAAGTCCAAACTCTTTTAAAAGCAAAACTTGCAGAGAGTTATGGAATGGGAGCACTCTCTGTTTACTTTAAGGGAAGCTTTGCCATCAGCTTCAAAGGAAGTCGTAGTAGGTTCTGAACGTTTGTAATAGTTATAACCCAATTTATCCAGATAACAAGATCTTTGTTAGCTAAAATTTTGGCAACACCATGCACTTCAGTGCAGATTGTGAAAGATAACAATCAGCTTCAACTCCCACTGACCTAGGAGTTGAAGGGCTGTAGTATGTCATTTAGTCTTACTTCCTATAATTAGATGTAATAAAATTGTGTTGTCATTGATGTTATCATAATCACTATAAAAAGTTGTTTATAGCAAAATATTACAGATGCTGGCAGTGATTTTCTGCAGGAGTTTGCAGACAGTAAAGCTAGACTCTGGCAGACTAGAAGCTGCTTTGGGTGTTCAAAGGCATGCATGTGCCTATGTATTTACCAGTATGTAAAAAACCAGGACATTTTAAATTAGCAGTTGATAACCTAATATTTTCCATTTTAAAATGGTTCTTTCTTAGTTTAAAAGCATTTTATTCCCTTTTTAGAAGCTCCTTATTTCCACCATTTGCTTTAAGTTTTTGAAATCTGACAGCAGCTCTTGATTTGGAGAAGCTAAAGTTAATGGGAGGACTGGATGTATGCTACCTCTGGCAGCACCACAGTGTACTTTGGAGGCATGAATACAGAGTGGGGGAGTCTGGAAGCTTTGAGGGCTAATCTTGTTACAACCATGTATTTTCTATATAACCACAGGCGAGTCTTTTTGTCTTAGTTTCTATCCTTGCACAGGGGAGATACAGTATCAGCTCACAAGGGAACTATGGATGTAAACTAATGTTTGTGACTCAAGGAACAGGCAGAAATGAATAATCATCAAACATGATACAGAATAATTGGTAGAGATCAAATACTTAGAGTGTTCAAATAGAGCTGAAAGAGTTTACTGCTCCTCATGCCTGGGTGAGGCTGGGATTCTGGGTGAAAAAAGAGTGGTGCGAGTAAACTGGTTCATAATGAATGTGGAGAAAAGGCTTGATTCAAGTTACATAAACATTCTTAGCCCTGGCACAGCTCAGCTTGTGCATTCTTGGCTTTGGAGATCAAAAACCTGTTCACCTGTTGCTTTACTGGGTGCATGGCTGTGCACTGTGTGCGGGATCTGTCTCTCCCTCTACATTTGCCTAAATAGCCCTTGGAAACTGTTCCTCAGAGGGGGCTTCTCACCACCCTGTGAATGATCCTTCCATTTACCCCTTTCCCCACTCTACTAAAGACTTGCTATTACCATCTCTTGGTAGTACCGACTCTAAATTACTGGGCCAAGCTATAAGACTGAGAACTGTGAAGAATTATCTGAACCAAAGAAGTCATTCAGATACCATTACTGATGGTTTTCAGAGCCTTCACTTTTCCCATTTCCACTTTTTTTTTCCATGGTGTGATTCAGTCCTGTTTTGTGGTCCAGTGTTTTAACACTTTATGTAACTACTCTTGAAATCTAAATGCTCTCCGAGGGATTTTTTTCAGTGTTCCAAAGGCTCTGTCAGCATTATTAAATATATCTATATTTTTTGAAAAATCTTTTCTGGTGAGTTTAATTTTCCATGTGCACCAGCCAAAGCTTTTAGGCATAGTGCCCAACTTATGAGCCATTGAAGAAAAGCGTGCCTAAGGTTTTCCCAGCTGCTTGCTCAGGATTTTGCCAACTCCATGTGCATGTTGCCCCTTGGTTGTCTTTTGTGAACAGGTGGACAAAAGAGATGCATGGAGTGGTAGATGAAAACCCTTGCTGAGTGGCTTTAAGTTGTGCTTGGTGGCAGGCATACAGATTTGGGCTTCTGTGGGGTTTGTACAAGGTATGGAACCATGTGCAAATTTTTTTTTATTGTGTCTGCTTCAGTTGAATTTAAGGAAACTAGATGCTCATGCAGCTCCATCCTAGCATGTTGAAATGGCCTTCTCTCCAGCTAGTTTACAGCAGAACTGAGCTATCTCTCATTTTGACTCGCACTCTGCAGGCAGGTGAGTTATGTAAATGTCATGTAAGGGAGAGAGAGTGGAACCTTATCCACCACTTACTTGCACCATTTGGCACTGCAAAAGCCCAAGCAATTAACACTAGCTAATTAACTTTATCTGGCTACTATGCTGCAATGGCCTTAAGTTTTAAAGGTATTTATGTAGCTGATTTCCCCTGTTTTCAATAAGAATTAGCCACCTTAATACCTTTAAAACTTAAGCCCTTTTTCAGCTATATGCAGTCAAACATAATCTCTTGCATGTGTGTGCTCTGTTCCTCATGCAAGCCATGTGACCAAATTATAAACATCATCTCCCTACAGACCAACTGTTTGCTGAAAATTTACCTTGAATGGCACCCTATTTGCTGGTCTGCGAAAGATAACACAAACGGGGTCTCCAGAGAAACGGGGTTATCAGGAACATTTGGGGAAAATGTGTATGGTCTGAAGAGAAACCAGCATGCAATAGCTTGCTATATGTAAGGCAGTGTTTTACCAAATTGAATAAGAGGTTGTAGTTTTGGTTCTTAAGTGACCCAACAAATGTTGCTACCATGGAGAAACTCTCCAATAAGGAGTAAAAATTGGTCAAGACCTCACACCCCAACCTCCTGCATTTATCATGACCTCTGGTTGCAATACTTCATTATCACCTTGGCAAACGTGTTCTCAGAACCCAGCCAGGGTCCCATCCAGGGAGCCAAATAGCAGCCAACAGTCCTACTCATGCTAGTATCTCTGCTCACCCAAGAAGATCCTGTGGTGCTGACAGCTGAAAGGCAAGTCTTGTTGCCTTTCCATCTCTTTGTCACCGCTTGCATGTGGGGAGGGAAAGGCAGTGATTTGTTCTACCATACGGAAACATCCCTTAGGGAGCCAGTGCCAACCTTGGCAGCTAGGGATGATATGTGATAAAATGGGAACAGCTGCATGTAACTGTCTGTATGTGCTCACAGAGGACTTGTGATCTTCCATGCCCCTTCCAGACTGACAGCTTTCAAAACTTTACCTCCATAAAAGTAACATGCTTAGTTTTGGCTTTAAGTGTCAAATCACATTCATTAATTATAATTCATGTATCTTTGCCTTCTTTGGGAGTCATCACCATTTTATGACTGAAGCTACTCCCACCATAGAATTGAGGTAGAGGGATATTTGTTTTTTAATCATTATCACAAAACTGTCTCATCATTATTTTCTCACTTCCTGGGGAAGAAAAGCAGTCAGGCATGGCAACTGCAGAGGAAACCAACATCTCTGCCCTCCCTCCCAGCCCAGAGGCAAGGACAGAATTATCTGGAAAAGGAACCAGCATTGATGCTGCTCCTCACTAGTCCTTCCCTGCAACACCAGGACTAGAAAGGCTAGAGCCCATCAGTGCTCAGATCTTCAGGACTTGTCTCAGCACTTGTAAAGAACCTCTGCAACTGTGCAATAAGCAGAGATGTGATGAACAGTTTTAGACTAGATGATCCCCAGAGGTCCCTTTCAGCCTCAACAATTCTATGATTCTGTGATCAGCAAAGACACGCAATAATCCAAAGCCTCTTAGGCAACAATGAAATCTTTCTGACACTTTCATTTAGCCTAAGAAATAAAATGGGCATTAGGTGACAGAGAAAATAAAAAGAGTGACTATAGCCAGAGGGTTAGGGTAAATCGGGTTGAAACTTCTTGCTTCACATAATATTTCATAAAGATATGAAGTGTAACAGATTTTAAGAAAAGCACTGAGAAAAAAAAAGTGCTTTTCTCAGAACACCAACTGCTTGATGATAAGGAAATCTTCTGTAATATTAGGAGAGGCAATTAAGTTCAGACGTAGATCTCCCACGTGCCAGCTGATCACTCCAGTACTGGGAATATCAGGTACCAGTCATCACCCAGGAATTTCATGGTTTTGGGAGGGAAACAAGAGTGGAGTTTAGACCAGAACCTGTGGCTTTGAGACTTGTGAAGATCTATAATGTGTTAGAACATGCTTCACAAAAGAACTGAAAACAGTAAAATTAAAAAAACCTTACAAGTACATACACATACATATTCTCACCCATGCAAACGTGAGCAATAACAATGTAGAAAATCACAGGGAATACCTGAAGAATCAGTTTATCCTGAGTCTAATTTGATTGTAAACAAAACCTGTGGAAAACACTGCTCAAAAGAGGTGTGGATTCTGCCTAGGGAAAAAAGAAACGGGGAAAAAAAAAAAAAAAGGTGAAGTCATCCTTGGTTGAAAAATGAAAGTGTTGTGAAACACTCATTTGGCTGACCTCCCATCAGATGCCTCTAAAAAGTCAAATTTGCAGGTAGCTTTGAAAGATCAAATTTGAAAAAAAAACTACTACTGTGAACTGAAGTTCTGCACAACTTGCTAAAGAAAGACAGGATATTGGCACGTTTGCATGATGGCCAGAATCATAATAGACTACAGTGCCCAGTAGGACAAGGCGCAGCCAGCAGCTGTGATCAGGGTTTTGGGAGCCTCAGAGCATATCTGGAAGGAAGTAAACACTCAGACCATCTACCTAGGTACCTAAGTCTGATCCATAGCACCCAAAGTAGGTAAATTATGTTCCTTAGGTAGTGCGTGGAAAGTCATAGATGAATTCAGAGGACCAAAGTTATCCTCATATAAAATAAAGTGAACGCTTTTCTGTATCAAATTCTCTTAGCCAAATCCCCAAAAGGATTCAGCTGCTGCGGCACATTAAACATAGACTCCTGGCCACAGAAGAGGAATCCAGAATCCCATAAACATCATGGGAAGAGCTACACACGTCAAAGGGAGACTGAAAACAGGCAGCACATTAGAAAGGACATACTAAGCCAATGTCCTAGGTATGCTTTTATCTGAGGTCACTGAAACTCATATTCCAAAGGACTACTCTTTACCCCACTGAGGTGATGGTGGGGATCAAGGGGTTGGGAGTGGTGTGAGGTAGACCCCACTCAGCCCCACTCAGACTGAATTTATGTCCCTGTGAATGAAAGAATTTAAGATTCACTGGACTAATGAAAGAATGCAAACATGAACATGATCCTGTAACCTGGTGTCTAGACACTCCCATGGGATGGGGGATACCTGCTTCACAGACTACTTTTCACCTTTAAAGGTCTGGAATTTCCCTGAAGTCTTTCAGAAATAAAAACCCAGCAACATCCAGGGTTTTGGGAAGAACATTTTATTGCTAAGCATATCTTTAAACAAAATGCAAATAAGAAAAGAAAAATAATCAAAAAAGAAGAAGAAAAAGAAAGGGGAAAAAAGCAATAACATCACAATAACTCAAATAAAAATTCTTAAGGTTGTCCATAAAGCAACAGGGATATGGTAGAAGCCCACATACAGAAATGCACATGTTCCCAAAAACTGTCCAATAGAAACTTACACAAAAAAAGGAAAGTGTAAATCCTTTTCCCTTAACTTAAAAAAGGAAAGCAAAAAGGAAAGGAAGAAAGAAAGCAGGAAATCATTTCACAAGACTCCAAGACTCCAAGAACAGCAATCTTTTACAGACATCAAGATATAATCAACTTTATATAGTTTCGGCCAGTTAAGTCATCTAAAATCGTGCTTTCATACCTTTTTAAAACCTGTCTTTTTTTTTCTTTTTAGTATAAAAAATAAAAAAGGAAAAAAAAGCTCAAACTCGCACACACGCACACGCACCACACACACGCACACATACACGCACTGAAAATATTTGTTAACATGAAAGCGTCTTCTCTAAATGTTTGAGAAGGCTTTTTTTTTAAGTTCCCATGTGCGTGTATGTATTTGATGACACTTCTTCATAGTCAAATATTCATGCGACTTATAAACACCAGCAAGAGTAGATTTCTAAACCTAAACAGCTGATTAGTTTTCATCCGTATACAGAAAAAGTGTACATTTCTGATATTCCAGAGTTCGCAATCCATCTTGTTTTTTTGTTTTCCTCTCTGTCTCTCTGTGTCTCTCTCCCTCATTTGCTTTTTTGCACATGATAGGCATGGCCGTCAAACCACCTGGCTATTGTTCTGTACAGCAAGATAATCCTTTTCACAATAACTGGGAAAATGTAGAAACTAAACAACCAAATTAAATAAGTTAAATAAAACCAAAAGACATTCTCAATTTAACCATAAAACAGTATATACACCATCAGGGTATCCATATAGAAATTATACTAGCAAAAAAAATAGTAGTAAAATATGTAAACAAAATTTCAGATTTTTTTTTTGACACAGGTAACTGTGACAAAGCTAAAACACACGCTCTCTTCACATTTTAAGGTTTGCTTTTGTTGTCTGTTTCATTTTACTTTGTTCTTCAAGAACATTCTCATTCCACATTATGACCATAACAGAACTTCTGTTCCAGTCGTCCCGTCAAACATACCATGATAAATATATCTGTGTGTATATATATATATTATATTATTAAATTCCTTTTTCTTTATTATTTTTTGTGTGTCACAGCAGCTTTATTTATTTTCTTTCATATAAAAGAGAAGGAAAAGGGAGAACAGGGCAAATGGAAAGACAAAGATGATCTGAAATGTCAAGCTACAAAATTAAAATATTACATATGAAAAAGTTTTATGTCAAAAAAAACTATGTATTTTGCATTCTTTTACAAGTGTTTAGCTTTTCTGACATTTATGGGTCTTGTCACAAGTTGAACTCCAGTGGTGTCTTTCTGATCTCTTTATTAAACCAATTTAATTTTATTTTTTGCATGCATTGCAATCAGTCACAGAACCAGAACCCAGAGGAAGGCTCCTTTATTTTTTCATGGTATATTCAGCTCAGAATGGTTAACCATGTTTTAAGCATTCTTTTTTGAATCTTCAAAGCCTGTTAACCATAGTTTGGCTGTGCTAATGCATACTAAGTGATATTCTCAAATAAAGCCAATGACTGATCAGAACAGACCCAAACCCATCTATTCTTCAGTTCAGTTGCAAATACTGGAGCCAGATCCAAGGGAACCAGCTTTCCATGATAATTTTCTTCAGCACCACCCATCAAACAACTTACTGCAAGACGACGGATTCTAGAGACAACACAACCAGATATGCAGAGTAAACACCATGGGTAGCTTCTGAGTTCATATATGGCAATAGTCTCTCTTTATTTATTATGGATTATTTTTTCCGAGATTTCTTCTCAACTCATGTTCTGGTTCACCCCCCACACCATTCCTCTCCACCCTTCCCTCCCACACCCAAGAGTAACCAAAAAAAAACTAAACAAAAAACAACCCAAGAAACCAAACCAAACCAAACCAAAAAAACACCAATCTCCAAAATCATTTATTCCCCTCCTCCAATCTCGAAAAATTATATGTGTGCTGGACACGGCCAGATCAGTTTGTTCAGTATTTTTTTGTTGTTTAATATTGTTTGCATTTTTTCTTTTTCCTTTTTTTTTTTTTTTAAATAAGTAAACTGTAAAATTATCGATACAGTCAGGAATCACGAACATTGTTAAAGACTCACTTGGAGATATGAAACAAGTAAGCCATGAAGTCTTCTACCTTTGCAGAAAGTTCAGCGGAGGAGGAGATTTGGAGACGTCCAAGTTCACTAACAGGGCAGAGCTGTGCGCGCCATCTCCAGAACGCTAAGTGTGCTTTATAATACATTAGGGCAGAGTTTGCTGACTCCAAGCGATGACTGAGACATTAACAGTCACTGCTGAAATTTTTTTCCCAATACTTTTTCCCACAAATGATATCTCCCAATCTCATTTGCTGCAATGGTTCTGATATTTCAGTTAAATCTCATTAAGTATTTATATATTTGTATATAAATAAGTATTCTTTTTTACACATAATACTCTTTGTCCTTGTTTTTCTGTTTCTTGTGGCCGCTCTTTGAGCTCTGCTGCTTCTCCTTCACGAGCGTGCCGTTGCTCTGGGCTGAGTTGCTGATGTAGTTCCGCGTCTCGTCCACCTGATAGGACCCCTCGTCCCTGTTCCTGTACTTGTACATGGCATACAGGAGGATGAGGATGCAGAGGGCAGCAGCAGCCACAATGCCGACGACCATCCCCGTTGTGCTGCTCGACTCACGGACCACCTCTGAGGCCCCCGGAACCCGTCTGATTCCCGGCTCCGTGGGGTTTGCTGTGGGCACATTACGGAACATGGGGGAAGTGATTAGCGGGCTCTTCAGCTTTGTGCTGTCTAGCTCATAGGCAGTGGGCAACGGAAGCAAGACTATGTCAGGCTGGGGTTTGAGCTCACGGTTATTCATTTTGCCGGCTGGCAATTTGGGCACCATCCCAGTCGAGGACGAAGCTGTGGAGCGGATCAGCTCAGGGGACAAAGACGTGGTAGTAGTCCTACCAGTTTCGGAGACTTTGTTAGGTCTAAAGTCCTTGGATTCCCACTTGGGTGCGTGTGCTTTGTAGCCACCTTCGAAGATTGAAGTGGAAAGACTCTTATCTGTTACCAAGGAGAAGGTGGTGTAAAAATCTTCATCATCAGTAGGGGGTAGGTTAGAGTCAAAGGTTTCCCCTGAGCCATACCCAGATATCACCAAGCCATCATCATCACAACCATCGCTGCCTTGGTCCGACAAGCAAGGTAACCCCGCCTCAGAGGTCATGGACAGGGAATCTTTGGTGGTCTCAATAATGGTGAGGAGGGGGCGAAAGGTAGGGGGAAGTGTAATGAAAGGTGCACGAGTAGCAATAGGAGGGATATCTAAAGGGTCTTCTACAAGTAGAGGGATAACTAATTCACCTCCTGGGATGGAAAAGAGAAAAAAAAGAAGATTAGTACAATTTAATGACACAATGCACCATTTTTAATTCACTTAATTCAAGGGTGAGAGAAGATTTGGGCACTACGAAAAAGTGTCAGGGATCAGGTTTCTCACTCTAACTACGCTACCAATATATTTTCCTGGGGGTGCCTTTCATTCTTCCCTCCCACCCTGTTTTGGCATTGGCAAACTGCATGTTCCATTTCCTCCCTCTTTTAGCCTCTACTAGGTACATATAGTGAAATACTCTGAAATTTTGGGGATTCAGAGTTTCTGATTTTTGAAGATACTCTCAAGTGACTCTGAGGACATCAAGTTTTGTTAGCGATCTTTCTTAAGCATTTGTTACAAGACTGTTTAAATTAATTACTTTAGACTTCCATAGAGCAATGTTCTTCTAGATGGATTTTACTACTCATCTTGCCAGCTTTTCCTCCTCTGATTCCTTTAATTTAAAATAACATTAGTATTTCTTCTCTGCCATTCCAAGTCTGCTCACCTTCCGTAGCAGTTTATAAGGGCTTTCCCTAACACTTTTCCCATTAATCCATTTCTTCTTGATTGTTGCGTATTTTTTTAATTTTGGGAAAGTTCATGAAAGTGAGGGATGGAATAAGAACCAAGTACTTACTGGGTCCATGAAGGTACAGAGCTCTATTCAATGCTTGTTCATCTCTTTAATCTTTCTTTACCATTCTGTTTGACACTAGGGATGTCCCATTCCTTGCATCTTTCGAGGCTACTAATGCCATGCTATCTTCATCTTTGGTTCTTCTTGATATTCTTTTACTATAATTTGATTAATAATTAAGATAGACTATATTGTGATTGATGATGTGATGTAATAAGGACTCTGATGACCCAAATTAGGACTTGAGTCCAGAAGTTGTATTCACACCTACTGTTCTTGATACATGGATAGCTGTGACCACTGTTACTTTTTGCTAACATGATGGCTACCTGCCTACAGAGGACTAAAAATGGGGTGGACTTACGGTCTACTCTTGAAGTAGAACAACGAAGCTATAGGTATAACATTTGTACCTTATCACAATATAAGCTGCAACCGAAACAAGAAAATTAGTACATCACTTCTAAGATTTGGTTTCTGAGCATCAATATTGCTACTTTTAGGGTAGTAGTCCTGTTTTGTCTATATACTGCGACGGTACGTGTACTTTTGAGCCTATGGGTAATTAACACTCTACTGTTTTATTCTGATGTGGAGGCATAATTAATTTATCTAATTCATTTAGTTCAGATTACACAGTCCTCTGCTGACATACAGGTCACCGACACTTTTAGGGTGAGCCATATTGCTTTTGAAAGTTTGTGTATAAATTCTCCCTTGGGTAATTTTTCTCTGGCTAGCCACTTAAGTTAGCTGCTTTAAATATAAACTGAAGAGTTCATCTGACATCATGAGCAGTCATCTAGATTTGTTGGAAGAAGTGCAAGTCAGTGAGAAGTATTTCTAATGCATGGAAAATTTTGACATACCATTACTTAAGGAAAGATATGCAAAAGGAATTTTAGCTTCTAAATAAATAATTCTGGCTTTTACTTATGTACTAATGACTGCTAATGAACAGTTTGGCATTGTTACAATGCTGAATGGCATCAGGGTCAAAATTCTGCTCTCTCCTATCTACACTATATATTACATGCACTTGTTTCCCATTGCCAGTAATGTACATGGGAGTTCTATAAAGAATATGGTCTAAAATCATAATCCCTTCTAAATATATTAGGAGAGCAATATATTTGAACAAATTACATATTGAGACAGCAATATACTGAAAAAGGTACTTAACAGTTTGATTAAATCTGGATAGCTGAACTAGCAATATGGCTTATTTTTATCCTTAATGAGAAACTAAGTGGTGACACAGTTTAATCAATTGAAACAGTCAGATTTATCTCAGAGGTAGAAATTAGGCCAAAATAAGAAATGTGGTACTTTGCATACTTTCATGCAAAGTTAGTTTTAAGCTAAGATACAAAGGGTTAATTTGAATATGCTGTTTAGTTTTCTGAGCTTCCTCAGCATGTTTATACCACTTTTGTTACTGGATAGACGATGAGTAAGTATCATATGTGTAAAATAATGCCAATCTCTTCAAACTAGATATCTTCCAAAAAATTATGTAAAAAGCAGAAAGTGTTATCTGCCAAATGGCTACACGGCATTTTGTGCTCATGCAGCTGAGCTGTTTTCTGTGCAATGTAGAAACTAGAGCATGTAATGCGATTTCTATATGTCCAGAAGCCCTACCCATGGCTAGAGTAGGGCATCTATAATCTATGCAAACAGGTGATCTCAGGATAAACTTGGAGTGTGCCTCAGAGGAAAGATCATCTGTGAGTCTTGTAGAAAATAAATAAAAAGAATAACATTTAAGTGCACTTTACATCAAATTGCATGAGTGGGGAATTTAAGTTCCAGCAAATCAGGGATGGGTAGTGTCCTGTTAAATTATTTTCATGATCACTGTTTTGCTGTTAAAAAGTACCATTCATCTGTGATTTTCATTCACCATCTGTGACACCCAACTGGAAAAAAATCAGTTTGTCAGCTTTTAATTGCTCATCTAGAGCTCGGAACTGCCTTTGTTCTTAAAATCTATTATACTGGCACACAGCACTAGTATGCAGTTGATCTGCCACACACTGGGGCAATATTTTGGGCAGTTTTCTTCCAAAGAGAAATTATTTTGGTCCTATTAATGATTAATTTTCTTGAAGGAATCAGAAATATCTTACATTTAATATGAAGACCTTCCTTTTGCCCCAGTAACACTTGCCTCTAAAACTAGGTCATAGTTCTGCAGCTTTTGTTGCTGTCGAAGACTTGAGCCAATGATCAAGACTACTGCAACTATAAAAATGATCATGGTCTTCCTGAAGTGTTAAAAAAAGTTGACTGAGTTGCTATGGTAAGTGGGATTTCACATAAGTGATGGAGAGCAGATTGGAACTTTTTATTTCCAGCAAGTTTGTTGGATGGAAGACAATAGGACAGAATCAGGAATGAGTTTTACAAAGTTTTAATCTCACAGTGTATGTGAGAAGAGAAAGAACTTTTAATCCAGGAAGATTGGATAAATTTTGATTTCCCATACAATTATTTAATCTCATGTCTAGTTTTATTCCAAATTGTTCAATGATCCATACTATGTTTACCTGTATACTAAAAGACTGTTAAAGGTCCTTCATTAGGAATGACTTCTCCATCAAGGAGTTAAATTGTTACATTTACGTAAAACAACACACTTTTGGGGAGCATCAGGGAGATGGCTGTAAGGGTGGTAATGATTCTTTGCTTTTTTAATTTTTATTTCTGTTTGTAATGGAAGAAACTGTGAGACTGAAAAGGTAACTCAGAAAAAGCACTCTAGGTATCAAATCTGGCTTCTGTTTTATTGGTATGTTCGGCATCCAAAACACAGCAAGCTAGAAGTTGTAGGTCTAATAGGATGCAAGCACAATGAATACTTCTTGCGGTATGTGATTTACAGAGGAGTTAAAATATCCTTTAAAATGGTGTGATAAAAATGCCACTCAGTCTATAAGAAATGTGTTATTTAAGGATAACAGGGAATGTAAATTCTGAAAAGCTCCCAGGAAAGTGTGAGAAACGTGATCACCAATATCTATGGAGGGGAGCAAGTGCAAACTTTCATATCATATCTGCAAACAACTCTGCTACTGGTACTACATTTCTACTCGCAGGCACACAAGGGGGAATCTAATAGCAGGCAGATGATAAGTGTGCGGTAGGTGGGAATCATCTTTCACAAATGACAGCTGAGGCATCAAGAAGCTGCCCAGAGCCAGCGGTCCTTTGGTGGGGAAGTGGTGGCTCTTGCCCCGGACCCCAAGTTGGTTGAAAGGTAAGCATTAAAAGATTTAAAAGACAAAGTGCCACTCAGTTGCCAAGAAAATTTTATGTGGGATTTGGATCCTGAAAAGTTTTCTGTGGAAGTCAAGTGCTTTAAAGATTTGGATCTCTAGAAAAAGCTGAAGAGGAACCCCTGAAAAACCTTACATGACAATCTGAAAGGGAAATAAATTTGAGGCAGGTTTTATGTTTGTATTTTCCTATTTGAAGTTTTTATTTTCTCACAGTGTCTTACCATTTTTTCAATTGCAAAATTAATGCTTTGCAGCCTTGAATAAAACTTACAGTTTTAATTTCCAAATTGTTCTGTGCTTAAAAAAAATGGCAAGGCTGCCACCCAGTTTGGGACATGGCTTCAAAACAAATATTCATATGAGACTTAGATTCTGTCTGTGGATGATATGGGCTGTTTCCTTGTAGTTACATTTCTTTCCCCCTTTTTTCTGTTGGCTGTTTTACACCAGTTAACAGTGTTCACTGGTATGCTGCAAGTTCATGATTACTTTAGCAATCCAAAGATTTCACAAGGATTTTCCAGATTTATTTTTCACCTACTCCGTGCTTTCTCTCCTAAGCAGGGATTGGATATTTTCCAAATAGAAATATGTTTTTTAAAAAGTTTCTGTTGACAACAAAATGCCAAAGAATTAAACAAAATAGAAACAGATAAAATGGTTTATTCTGCAGTAATATTGATGTAAAATTAGTTTGCTTATCAACAGTATAGTTGCAAAAAATTACTGAACAGCAAATTGAAAGCAGCACTGAGAGAACTGAGGTCTATGAGGTGGGAAACCTTATACCAAGCAGGCCAGTCCTCTGTTTGGCCTCATTCCACAAAGCAAACAGAGTGTGCATATATGCCTTAAAAGTTAGCCTTTAAATCTAGCACATATACTATTTTCACGGAGTTGTGCTTTTCTTTAAACTACCAAGATCACTAGGGATATAAAAGGTCTACTTTAGCCTTGGAGCTGCCCTGCTTTTTGCTTTATGAGCATATTTATAGATATATAATTCATACCTCTGGGGCTGATCTCCTGTAAGAGTTCTCTGCCACTGGAAAAGACAGAGTGTTAAAAATTTAATAGAAGCCTTATGAACTGTGAGGATGTTGTGGGCGATACATGAATGCAGAGGGCATAAAAAAACCCAGAAAAAGAAAAAACCTGAAAAACTGTAGCAGCCGCCAGCTTTCATCTTTAGAGCCACAACTACTTCAAGGAGTCTCAGGCATCAAACTGATACAGGACGAAAGCAGCAAAAAATGAAGTCTGAAAGATTTGTCTTGTCCTGATGATGATAAGGGACACACCCTTATCATCTCTCTCTTTTCCAGCTGTTGCTGAAGAGCTTTTAAATGCCATCCCTAAAGGCTGCACAACTCATCCATTTTTTGCAGGCACTTGGAATTCTGCATCCAAAGTTTGGAATTCTGCATCCAAAGTTTGTAATTTTAATTTTATTCTTATGCTGTTCCTCTGAAGCTTGACTCCACTTTCAGTATTAAATACTTGCCACAGAAAAGAATACCTTACCTTTTTCCCCTCTGTATCAACACAATAATTCCTTATTAAATGAATGAGTTCATAAATTTCAGTCTAACTGTGTTTTAGTTAATTCTCCTTTGAGTCCTCTGAGGATAAAAAGGGGAAATTATTCAGAACATAGTCCCTGATTCACAGGAAATATGATGCTAACACGAAACCTAGTAGATGAACATTCTTAATATTTTCTGCTCTTTACTGTTTGATTTAATTGCAATTGACAGTCAGTAGTAGAGAGAAAAAAATAATATCCACAATGTAATACTAAAACTTTTCATCTCAAATATCTCCTTTTTCTTTCAGAGACTATGTAGTCCTCAAAGTTATTAGATAAAACCATACTTCTTCTGGTGGAGTTGGTTAAAAACATTTCCTGAGGCTCCCAAATTGTATTAAAAGACATCAGTTATTGCAGTGCTTCCTAATACATGGCTCATGAGCAACAGGAAGGTGCAGAGTTCGAGAAGTCATGAATCCCATGTTAATGATGGGCTGTGTTTTGAACTGAAACATGCCCTCTTCCATCTCCGATCATTATTTTAAACTTTTATGATTAATTGGTGACAGCTTCCTGCTCAGCATAATTATTTGTTCTGTTTTCAGCATCAGTTGTTCAAGGGACTTGACAGTTGAACCTAAAATACTTACTGAGCATAGCATTACTATGCAGGAATGGTGAAAACATACCTGCTTATAAGGAAGTACAGCTTTTTCTTACTTTTACTCATTGCTTTTTAAATAAATTAATCCAAATCTCTTTTGAAGCAAGGAAGTTTTAGAGGTTCAGCATGTGTGTTCCAGTAGGAAAGTGTCTGCCAAATGTACCACTTCTGGATGGTATTAGCAAGCCTGATATTAGTCATAATATGATGGGTGCGTTTACCTGGTAAGAGTACACTTGAGAGTATCATTTGGACTGGACACCAGGCGGATAGTCAGCAATGAAGAAAACTGATAGAAATAAAACACTTTCATGGGAATAAAGTGGGAATGATGTAGAGCTGCAGTAAGAAGACCTTGAGAGCTACCAAAATGCTAAAGAAGTCTCATAGTTGACATGACTTAACATGAAGGCTACACCGCCAGGCTACATACAATTTAAGAAGCATGAAAGAAAGTAGCATTACTGGTGATTAATTCTGGGAAAGGGAAAGGGGAAAGAAAGCTCTAGAGAGGGACTGAGAAAGAATAGGAGCAAATTACCACAGGCTCCTTCACCCCCTCCTATGCACAATACAATCTGGTAATTGACAATATACAAAGAGCACATAACATAAAGGCAAATACAAACTGATTCAAAAATAAATAAATGAACTTATACATTTTTCCTAAAACAAAACCATATACTAGAAAATAAAAATGCCACACCAACAAGGTCAGAAAAAGGAAAAACATAACAAGTCATTCACTTTATCAGCAAAAGAAAGATTAAAACCTATGAGAACTGAAAAAAAGGATGAATATAAAACCCATTATTTCCTTTAAAAAAAAGTAATCAAAAATACATAAAAATATTTAAAAAGCATACCACATTGATTTCATAACAGTCAACTTACATCAACAAATTGCCCGCATGTTTTTTGGCATGAAAGGAAAAATTTACAAAAGAAAGTTGTGTAAGAATGCTCTTGGACAAGTAGCATTGCCACATTCTTGTAACTTGCTTTTTTTCGTTGTTGTTTCTTAAAAACTTTTTTAGCAAAATGTTTATTATTTCTTTTTTAATATAATTGTTTTACAACAAAGGGTGATACAGGGAGGCAACAACACATACATCCACACCACATAACATGAAAAGAAAAAAATCTTGCACCTTAACAAATTTGAAGTTTTTTTTTCTGCTGTTTTTTGGTTGTATTTGTTTATCTTATGTAAAGTTATTAGCATATTACAGTTGAAAAATCCTGTACATTTTATAGAATTTACTTTTGCTTGTTTGCATATCTACATATATAATGATTTTTGAAAAGCAAAGTTTGTTGCTTTTTTGCCTTTTTTGGTCAATTTGATATATATTTTTTTAAACATTTTCTTTTTTTTCTATAATTTTTGTGTGTGTGTGTTTTAAGGAATGGATGACTGCACATAAAATTTTAACAATGCTAAAGAAAGGGGTAGTGGAGGGGAACTTATGGGAAGAAAAAATGCCTAGGGTGGATGGAGTGGGAGTGTAAAAATCTATGAGTGTACTACACAGGAGATGAAGATGATGGGAGTGAATGTGTAAGTCAGTTGCCATGTCCATGTAAGGGCGGTACGGAGTGATCTAGCAGCATTAGAGCTTCTGGCTGTAAGGAAGGGATGGGCAATATACAAAAACAAATGAGCATATTCATGCCCATCAACAAAAAGAAAGAACAGAACTCTAACATTGACAATCTCACAAACCCTAAGCTGCAACTTCTTCAACATGCAAGTTACAAAAAATTAATAATTATAATATTCATATTTACATTTTCATTAAAGGTTCTCAAATTATAAAAACAGTTAAAACTTTTCCCTACTAAAAATAGCAGTAAAAATACATAAACTAATAATAATAATAATAATAATAATAATAATAATAATAATAATAATAATAACCAGAGAGTAAAACAAAAAACCAAGGAAACTAGTTTTATGCATTGGAATTAGAACAACTTCATCTGTAGCTACCCACAGCCTTCTTCTAAGAATCATCTTTTCTGAAGTCCATCAAATTGACGACAGTATTCTCAATAATTTGTGACAACCATTTCCTGAGCACATCAAATCACTGTTTTAAATGTAATGACTGTGTTGGCAACCCCTTCCCCACTCTTAAATTAGAATTGCTTTTATATTCAGATTCTCTGGAGAATCTCAAAAATACAGCAGTAGGATTCTGACAGTGAAGTAGTTCCTTATTTAAAGAGGGAAATAGAGGGAAAAATTGCAGAAAACAATTCATAACTCTTTTGTTTTGTTTGTTTTTTTTTTTTTTTTTTTTCATTATTAGATTGGAACAAACCAAATCTAAGATAGAAATTCAACCATTGAAAAGAAATACATCAAAATATAACTATGTAGAGATATACTAAAAAAAAAAGCAAAAAATGAAAAAGGACACTGTTCCCAGGAAGAAGGGAGATAAGAACAATTGTGGGGTTTTAAAATTTTATTTTTAAAGAAAAAATTATTCCACACACTTTCAAAGATGAACGGACCAGATGCACACATTGAAAGGAACAGACAAAGCAGTCTAGGGACACTTTCATCATTTGGATATTGTTTTTGTTAAGAATCGGATTTTCTTCCCTCCCCCTCCCATTTAAATTTGTTTATAATTGTTGGCCAAAAATCCCACCACCCTCCAGTGTTGCTTTTTTTTTTAATAGATCTTTTTTTTAATCACTTCTTTTTAAAATAAACATGGAGAGGAAAAAAAAGGACGTGCAGTCTGGATGTACGTCATAAATAGACATAGAAAAAGATAGAAGAAATCGGCTGAGATCGACAAATGGGTTATATAATAGCTTAATTTTACTGTAGGATGTTAATAATAATGCATGCTTAAAGTAAGTTGCATTTAGGGAAAGTAGAAAAACAGAACAGCAAGCAAGGACTTGGGGGTGGGTGGGCTGGGGTGGGGGGGGGGCAAGGGGTGTACCATCCATGCCTCTCCAGAAAGGGCAAAGCACATTCCAGCAGGTTCTGTGAATTTCTGGGGGAGATCAGAAGGGGAAAAGGGTGAGGAGAAATTGTAAGCTATGCTAGGACGCACTTTTTACCCTGACTATGACCTTGTATTTGGATCAAACACTCAAAACTCCAGACTCCAGCTCTTATTCTGGCTCTAACTCTCCAGGACATTCCCAAAATGAGTGTCATTTATTCTTCTGCCTAGTCAGACTGGGCTTATTCCTGTAAGTGCTGATCAGCTTGAGCAAAGGGTGAAAAATTAGTTCTTACAAACACACTTTGCTATGCTGGAAAAGGCTATGGCTGTAGTATATGTTTATTTGAAGTCGTGAGCAGTTATTCAGATGTGCTGTCCATTATTACTGCCAGTGCCCAGCAGTTACAAGTATTTGGTACTAAGGCCATATGATTTTGCATAGGCAAACCTGACACTGCTAGCGTTAAGACTAAGACTAGTCTCTCCTATGCTATAAAAGGATTTGAAGTTCAAGATGACATTATTAATCAGTTCTATCTGAGTCTTTACTAAAACTGGATCCCAAACACTATATGTCCTACAGGGGTCCTCAGCTTCCTCTGAATTCCCTAGGTGACACATACAACATCCATATTTTTCTTGTATAAAGACCATCATTCTGACATCAGAGTCCTTCCAAGAAGGAACTCAGGATCTTTTAGGAGAGGGCAAACATTACATATAAAGGTTTGGACACTGTCCATGACGAATCTCTGTAGCAGATGGGAAAAGCAGGCTGTAAACACTGCATGTACCTTAACTTTCCATCAGGAATGCCAGCAAGATCATTTCATAACCCATCATAAATGTCATGCTACCACCAGTCTGTGGAAATGGGTGGCTATCTCAAGCTTGAATTTCTGGGAGGGATGGGGCTATCTGCCCTGCAGATGAGACCAGGGTTACTTTTGTATAAATACCATAACAAACAGGCATGATGTTTTGGTACTTATTAACATGAGGTATAATAGTACCTCTAAAGCCACTGAGAGATCAGAATTAGTTCTGGGGAATGTTAAATAAGCATAAACCCCACAAAAATTAAATAGCCCATATTGGTTTTAGATGCACTACTAAAAAATGTTCAGTTCTGAGAGGAGTTGTATGAAAAGACTCTTAACTCCTCTTCAGAAGGGATGAGGCTGCACTGACTGCCAGAACAGTGCATCTGTACCTGGAATGTACCGTTGCCTTTGCTGGAAGACTGCACTGGACTTGTCTCCTACATCCCTTTGGAAAACATGTTAGGAAGGGAAGAGGTCCAACCAAAGAAGAGGAAACCTGGTCAGGGTGACCTCAGGGACAGAACATGCAGGTTACAGGAAGCAAAACATTGGTCTACACAGGAAATTTTGGAGATTCATTTGTGGATCAGAAAATATTGGCTAGGAATAGGAAAAAAAATGTCAGAAGTGAGCCCTTTGCAGGCCTCAGTGGAGATCTTTATTTGGTAAGGTTTCAAGGCTAGTGTCCCTGGACATCACTCCCTACCAGGATTCTGAGCCTCTGGTTCAATTGTGCTTAGGGAGTTTCACAAAGAGGCATTTAAGCTTTGAATTTTAATCAGTATTTGTCATGACTTGCAGCTGGATTTTCACAGTAGTGAAATATCCCCCTTCAGCACATTAGAATTGAGTGCCTTCTCTTTGATGCAAAACAGACTGTAAGGCATGGGTCTGGTTGCCAACTGCGCAGTCTATGTCAGGCCACTCCAGCAAATACTTATGCCCTATTTGACAATAAATGCCTAACTTGTATGAGGGTCTGGAAAAGCCTTTTACTGCCTGAAAGATCAAAAGAGCTAAAGAACCACAACTGGAGCCAGAGACACTTAAAGGGATGACAAGATTTTGTAAAGGAAATCTTGATGTTAGACTTACAAGAGGATTTTAAGGGTGCTAAGCAATTTTTTCTTTGTCAATACAGAGGTGCTTGAACAGAAGCAGAGTTCTTTGGAAAATCTGGGTCCAGCAATTTCAGCTGAGGCTAGGACAATCTTCTCTAGTCTTTTAAAAAATCTAGCTGTTAATAGTCAAAACTAGATGTCCTAATTTGAAAATTGGATCCTAAATGTCTCCGCATGAAGCTACACAGACAATATTTTTATTACTTAACATTTAGCAAATTTTTCCTCAGAAAAGCACAGATCAAAAAGTATAACCATTGCAGCCTTTTTTTATTTTCAAAAACTTAAAGTAGATCGAAGGACTGGGAATAGAGGCACCTGTACTATCAAGGCATTCAAGCTTTTTGCTTGAAGGATTGCGCTAAGATAGTCAAACTTTTCAAATTAAAAAATCCACATTTTAAAAAGGAGAATTTTTTTACAAAAAGCCCCTTGTTCAGCAGCTTTAATTATGAAATTGTATTTTCTCTTTTTGTTTGTTTTCAAGTTGCATTTTAAAATGTTGCTGGCTTTTGGTAATGCATATTTCTGTGTTTGTTAAAGAGTAAGATGATAGATGGCAAATTAGGGTCTAGGGCTGCATTACTGTCCCCAGGTTCATGATAATCTCTGGAACTTCTGTGTCTTCTACCACTGTAGTCCTCAGGCTCCATCAAGCTGACAGTTTATCTCCTCCCTAACACACTGAACCCCATCTTATGTGAGTTCTGTGCAGTGCAACACAAGTCTATCAATATAGCTCATTATTAACCAGCTGTACCAGCTGCTTCTTTTGACCTAGCTGTCCAGATATAATGTTGATGCACTTCAAATGTCCAGGATTCCCTGCTGGCCTAATCATGCATCCCTCCTTATTTGGGATATTTTTATTTCTGTATTTTTATGTGCTGTAATTGCAAAACAAGGATGAAGCCAGGAAATGATTTTTTAAATTTTTTGTACTTTGACCTAATTAGAATGACACCCAAGGCTTTCAGTGCTAAAAGGGAGCATGCATTTCACCACAGCATAATCTGGGCTTCCAAACTGCTGTTACCTTTGTAAGTTTACTTTATATATCAGGCAGCACCCTTTTAGGGTCATTTAAAGTCATATACATTGGGCAATATGCATTGGACATACTTCTAAGCAGCTGATACTATCAAAATATCAGTGAAAAGAAACAAAGTGAGAATTTCCAGTGAACTGGAAGGTGTTCATTTTTCTGTAAAAAGTTTACCTACAAAATAGAGAAAAAGGTACTGTTAGCTATGCATTTGCTTTTAGCCTCAAGATGTGTCAGCAGCATTTTCTCCTCTGACTAGAATATTTTGGTAGCAGAAATATACGTTAAATAAACAAGGGGGAAAAAAGCCCTGTAAAAATCTTCACCTTAGGCATATGTCTGTACACCAAGGAAGAGAATAATCTTCCCAATTTCCAGTGATTTCACTGTAAAATAAATACATACACAAACACAGACTGAGACTTGGTTCTCTCCCTCCCCCTAAAACTGGTTAGAGTACACTCTGCAGCTGTTTAAAAGTTAGTGAATTTACCTCTTCCTAATATAAATACTAGAAATGCTAGATCCAGCAAGAAACCCTCCTAAGAGCTATAGAGGCTGGAAAAAAGCTCTCTCATTCTCAGGCTAGGGGCACATTTGAAGGTCAGAAATAAAAAAGCTGATCTATAGTAAGAACATCTGCATGAGTACCACTGACAAAGTCCCACATGCCATCCTGTTTGGTTTTGTGTGTAAGAGTTAACTAATGGGACTTCTTTATAGTGATGAGATAGAAAACTATCAGATACAAAAGCACATTTACACTATCAGAGCTAAGGAAATCATAGGCCTAAACCGCCATGGCTCTATGAAGTAAAGAATTTTCCAGGTGTTTGCCATAAGCTTATTATCTTTTCACATTCCTCCAAAACAAAGAGTATTTTGATGCTTCCACTGCTAAGCAGCCCATCCAGTATCACTGGCCTGAAAGCATTCTTCCTGTGCATCTCTACTCAACCATCTCTTTTTCCTGGGAGAAGGATCTGGTATGTTTTTTTGAAAGACTGACGATTGACATTTATAGTCAGCCCAGCTAAGGCTTTTATATGTAAAGTTAAACTTATTTAATCCTAGAAGTCAGTCACATGGGAAGAAGTCTTATTCCTGAGGGATTTTGCAACCAGTAACCAGATCCTCATACTGGCAAACTCAGTAGCAGAACCCCATCCAATAATTTGAGTGGGAGCAGGAATAGTTTACTGTCTTTGGTCTAAAACCATGCAGCAAATATTTCTTGTGTATTTGAATGTCCAAATTCTAAAAGACACCTGAAATGTGTGTCTATGTGAGGAGGGTATGCCATACTGAGATATTTCATGGAAATAGTGCCTACTTGGCTGGCATACAAATACTCTTTTAGGTGCAGCTAAATCATAACCACATGAAGATCTAGATACTTCATGAATGCTGTTTTGTACCTAACCTTACTGTTGACTCCACATTATCCTCTGTGGGAATTGTACACCCAAGTTAACTGATGCATAACAGTTATTCCTATGATCATTCATATGTAATTACTCATAAATATATTTTCATATTGGATTTTATAAGAAGTAGTACTTTCCGGTGAACTTCAGAAGTAGACAGGACCCATTTTCAGTGCAATATTTTTAATCACTTGGATGCTAGCCTACACTTGTCATTTCTGTTGAAAGATCCTACAAAGTAATTTAATTCATCCCTCAGTTAGCATAAGCACATTACATTCTCAAAGTCTGTAGCCAGTCCAGCTGCAAGGGACTCAGTGGATGGAACCTCCTCCCTTACTTTGTGAGAGGAGGATCCAAAGCACAGTAGATTCACTGTCAAAAGGTTTCTCTTGCAAAGAACTTTAAAATTCTTTTCTGATGGCAAAGCAGTGATCCTAGTTCTGCCCTCAATAACCCCTCTTCTTTTAGTATTTCCTGCTCTTCTTACAGACAAAAATCAGTGCTGGGAAGAACCTGAATCTGCAGCTTGTATCCAGAGACAGCTGATATACTTTTATCTTGGAGCTGTAAACAAAAAAACGCAAAGCAAAACCATACAGAAAACTGTTCACTTCTTGGATGGCTGAATAATCCAGGATCATCCCAGGCATTACTTATCTCTCTGTAAGACATTCAAGATCTAAAGCATTTCACTTTATAAGTCTCTTTGGTGAAGCAGATGCAACTTATTCCTGAGGATACATGGGAAACGGTACTACTACAGACCTTTAACAAGGTCTTTTAACAGTGTACACACTGGTCTAAGTAAATTTGTTTGACAAGCTGTAGAAGAAAACAGGAATGTTAATGGATGAGGGTAAGTTGGGCTATACAGACATGGTGATGAATTCCAACTGAGAACAATACATGACTTCCTTGGGAATTATATCAAGCCAAATATTGCCATAACTGAGAAGAAACAATGAACCATGTCCATTCAGCATTGTGAACATCAGTCCCTGGTAAAATGTAAAGAGAATTTACAGTGCAATGGTTGGGAAGAAGCTTACTCCAGTAGGCTTTGAACAAGATTCATTTATCTGTGCCTTCACACCTAAACGTATTTCTTTCATTAATCAGCACTACTGAAAAGGGCACGATAAGTATCCACATGTTCTTTTCTATTGAGTTTGAGCACTTTTACATCCACTCCTAGGGAACTGGGGTGTAAGATTTAAGAACTGAAGTGATCTATTCAAACTCATGTGAAAAAACTGTGATAAATCAGGGACTCTAAGCACATCTTCCAAACGATGACTTCTCCAGCAGTACAGTCCTGCTCATAATGTTACTCTCCTTTGGGGTTTGGATGTCACAAGTATGTTCTTTTTGCTGTGGATTAACTTGGAATAATGTTATTCCCATATCAAAACTGAAAGAAAACAAGCCAGAAGAAAAGGTAGTCCCTATAGTGGAAGTTAAATCTTGACAGTGCAAAATGCTACTGGGGAATTAACTAGCCTGGACAAAACCCTGAAGAATGCAAAGAAAAATACCTCAATGCCAACTGCTGCAGTTAAAATGAATTAGACGGAAGTTAACAGAATTTTTTTCTTCATGTACTAAGAAGTCTTTAGGACTCCAGAATTGAGGGCAAGCCCTTCAGTCTCCTCCGCAGCCAAGAACAAGTCAAAATATTCCTCAGAATTAATACAAGGGTTGCCTCACAGCCATGCTGAAAAGGCTAGGCCAAGTTCTCTATCAGCAGAATGAGCTGATATTGGGTACACTAAGGCTCTGTTTAATATCTGGCTACATGTAGAGGAAAAATGTTATGTTAGAGACTGTTACTGATGAGAAGATCACTACCAAGTAGACTGCTGATAGGTTCTACCAAATTACCATTGGGGAGTGGTAGAAAATCCTAGGTAAAAATCCTGATATCGAGTAACCATAAATAAATACAGCCACAACTCTTCCTCTGAAAAGAAAAAAGGGAACATCAACCTTTTGAGCAGTATGTTAGGTGTTGTTCTCTCAGGTCAGTTCAGAGGACGTGAGATGCTTTTTCCTTTTGACTGTACTAATGTTTAAGTGTACCAAAATCCCCTTGAAACTTCAAGCAGAGGTGTTTGGAGACAGAATGGCAATGACTATTAATCTGTGCTTTGAAGTCAATTCTACTAGACAGCACTTGTAACTGCATAGGAAATACAATAGAGGCAACTAATGTATGAACTATCTAGCTCTGAAGGTCTGCAGGGGAGCCCTTTGTATAGGAACTTTCAACATGTGAGCTACTTCTATCATTTGGAAAAGACAAGAGGGGATAGTGCTGCGATTCAGACATTATGGGATGGATTTTTGGCAGGACTTCTCATTTGCTTGTTTTTATGGGGAAGTTTAATACTAGCTGGGAAGTGCAGAAGCATAAAGAGAGGGGGCTGTTTTTGCAGATTTCCTTTTGAAAGTTCAGGATTACAGTGGTGAAAGGCTGCTGCAGGCAAGTTTGAATCCTCTTTTTCAACACTGAATGACTGGAATAAACTCTAAAGCCAAAGCTTTAAGCTGTTTATCAGAGGTTGCATTATAGCAAGAAAATGGCTGGGAAGGGTATTTGCTCTGTTTTCATAACAGATTGGATTAGAAGAGAAACAGATTTCATTCCAAAAGTTAACCTACTTTAATATCGATGATAATGATGATACTTGGGTGTATTTCAGAAGCACAGGTAAAGATAGTGTGTCCATGAATAAAGCTGAGGAGCTGGACAGCAGAATTCTTCAGGTCTGTTCAGACTTTAAGGACTTTTTGAACAAAAATTCAGGATGACTGACTTCTGCTACTGATTAATTCAGTTTACCTCATTGGTAAACTAGTTGGCCTTGGCATCCTTTCTCCCTTATCTTCACACCATGGTATATACCACTATCACAAATGTTTAATTGTTTTCTTTGTTAGTGGTGTTGCAACACTAACTTTCAAAATGTGTTTTTTTTTTTAAAAAACAACAGTTAATATTCATAGACCAGGGTAGGTCAGATTGCTGCAGAATCACTATTTAAAGAGATATATAGTCATACACTTGAATATGTTTTCCATATGACTGCTTACTGTATTACCTGAAATATCTATATTTAAATTTTAGGGTCATTGTTAGAAAATCAGCTAAAAGATGACTTTGCATAGCTATTAACCATCACGTCTGAGCTTCACGGTTTAGTAATTCACAGAAGCATAACAGTCATGAATACCTGTGAAATGAAAGTTAACTGCATATCAAGTCTAATATGATGGAAAGTTAATTAAAAGAAAAAATCTTATCATATTAGGCTTTCCTCTGCTATGAAGATGTTGTATGGTTAGATTTTAATAGGAAAGTCTACTACTTTCTCATAGTCTCTGCTTTACTTTATCTGTATGAGCCACAACATTTTCTCATGCAGATTCTGTTTTCTGATGAATTCATTACTCCTATTCATATTCTTATTTTAATTGATGGTCTTAAGCACAATCAGAACAGAGGTGGAACTGTAAATGTTATGTTGAAAGAACAAACACTTTATTTAGGTAATTCTGCTATTGGCAAAACCTGCAGCTTTGAACTTTGTGAATGAATTAAAAAGGTGTTCAAATTCTAACCTTAGTGGCCTGAGATTTACTGGATTATTAGGGTATTAAGGAACAGCACTGTTTTGAAATTAGAAGAAAAGTTTCACCTTCAAAATACTGATATAAACACTAGAGCCTGTTAGTGTCCTTCCTTGGCTTTTGCAAAAGGACACTAAACATGGACAGGCTCACGGACCAACATTATGCTGGAGAAGAACTGGCAGATTTGCCTGTTATTCCCAGTGCCTAAACAATGCATGCTTTCCTGGTAAATTTACATGTTTAATGCAAAGTGGCTTCTTTTCACAACCTTCCATGGCATTGAGTTATCCATCTAAATGGAAGCATGCCAGAAGCCCAATTATCAACTGCTTGTTTTCTACTACATGTTACACAGGTATATGCAAAGGACACTCTCCTTCTAAACTTCTAATCATTTCAAGTGCCTCACTCTTAGATATGTGAATGCTCCATGTTTTCAGAAGCTTGTCTTTACTTGTTTATTGACTAATGAATCCATACAAGACACTCAAATAAGTAACTTTGATGTAAATTGCCATTGCCACATTATAGTTCCATCACAATTCCTTATTATTATCTTATTTCACTGTCTGGTAATTTAGTAGTGGTAACCTCAGCTGAAAAATAGAGAGAAAGGGAACCAAGTGGCAATTCAAGCATAAAACTACAAAGAGAAGAATTCAGCCCAGAAGCACTAAGCTTTGGGATAAGATGACAGCTGTATGTGCTCTGTCTTCATAGGTAGGGAGGCAGCGCATGGAGTTAACTGGAAAAGCACTTCATGTCTGCTCTTTCCTCAGCTTCACCTTTCTCTTAGAAAAATACATTCCACTTTGAAAACTCTGCCATGCAGTTCCATGCTTATTATGTCTCAGTGGATGCATTTTCAACTTGAAAAATATCTGATCTATTTCCAACTCTAAATACATTCTTCATACCAACTCTCTGCTAACCCAAGTTTGGGATCTGAGAGTCAAGTTCAGGTCTCATAAGGGAAAGACTATAGGTCAACGTATACCCTCATCGACCTCATAGCCACCTATTGCCTTCAGTGGTTTTACAGAAATATGACTGACTGAACTTATAAATTGGATGTAGGTAAATGACTCCATTGGAGAAGTGGGAAACAGATTGGAACCCAGCCCCCAGCACTGTGTGGGCTCTGCAGGGACCAGTAGAATACAAAACCATTAAAATCAGTGGACTGGACTCTAAAAGCAGTGAGGATGAGGAAAGACTGTTTGCTCATCTGCAGCGTTCAGGTATATCTATGGGTGAAATCGTTCCTTTTGCTTTAATAAATACGGATTTTCATACTGAAAAAAAATAGTTTTATTCAGAAACATTCCCTCCCCTTTGTTAGTAAAATAATTCTTTTAACCTCAGCAGTAATTTTTCCTCCTCCCACCTCTGCAATTGTTGTGTGCTTTACAAATCCTTTTCTCCATGCATCTCAAATCCTCTCCATGTTTCTCTCAACTAAAGCCTGTTAGTGAGTCACCTAAGGAAGCATCCTTCTAACCTCTCTGATTACAATATCATCCCTCTTACTAAAGGTCTGAAAAGCTTTTTTTTAATGCATGCAAAACATTTTTGAAGTCTGAGATAAACAATGCTACTGAAGTACGTTTCTGGTCAAGCATGGTATCTGACATATAGGGCTGGGTGTTCTGTCAGATAAGACCAAGAAGATTCAGAACACTATCAAGTGCAGAAATAAAAATGGAAATTGCAATGACTTATTTTAAAGACAAAACATATTTTCTAAGCAAAGGAGGGTTCATCTCTGCTCTTTTCAAGAATACTAATGTGCAGAGTACAGATGTACCAACTGGGCTCAAAAAAGTAAGTGAAAGTCAGAAGCTGTCTGATCTCAGAAAACCAACAGGCATTTCTCATGTATTCAAACCATGTAAAATAAAGTAGAGCACTGTAATAAAATACTGTAAAAAAATGTAGATTATATGAACCTTATGAAAACAAGCTGTTGTACTCTACAGCTGAGCTCCGAAATGTTCTGGCTAAAGTCTCTCCTCTATGTTAAACCATATAGAAATTTTTTTTCCAGACTGTGATTTAAGGTCTAGCTAATTCTATACACTGTTTTTTTTTTTTTTCACATATAATTATACAAACTGAGCCCTAATCCTACAAACTGCTAAATACTTTCTACTTTCATTAATCCCAGTGAAGACTGAAGGTACTCAACATCTCAACAGGCTGCCAGTTTTTCCAGCCATGCGGTTAATGTAATAAGTAATTACGCATGCACATGCATATATACAGGAATCTACACACAATTTTTTGAATTTTTTGACCATGAAAGTATTTCATTTGCATCCAAATTCCAAGCTGGTATGGAGATCCAAGTGCTGACTGCTTCCTTTTGCAAAAGAAAAATCAACATCCCGTTCATAAGTGCTCTGGACAAAACGTTTGGAAGAGAGTTATAAACAAATGAGGAATGCAGTGAAAAAGTTTTGCTGTTGGTATTTTAAGCCTATTATCAAATGTAGTCTCCCAGGAATTCCTTGTGCATACAAATTTTTTTTCATGCATGCACTGAATTTCCTAATTCACTGTTTCTGATGTTCAGTTCTGGCAAACTATCCTACATCTGAAACTTAAGAGCTACTCATCTGCAGCAGTTTTACACTGATAATAACGCTTATATGCATTACTGCTAATTTACATTATCTCTAAGTAAAAGGTAGTGTCTCACATCACAAATGATGCATGTGCATCATTTCTTACAGTAGAATCACAGAGACCTGAAATGTGACATGCAGGCCATCTCCTGGGGACCACCAGTACAGGATATTACCAGCAGTCTGTTTTCATACCTAAAGTATTTACTAGAACTATCTGAAATCTGTCATCATATTATGTAACTGAATAATACTTGTGTTTTTTATATATATACTTACACACACATATATGTACTATGTATTACACACATATAGATATGTTTATACATACACATATGTAAAAAAATATACTTCCCTTAATTCCTATTTCCTCTACCTTTCCCAGTGCTCCAGTCAGAGATGCAGAGCTCAGATTTCTTGGATTTTATAAAAGGAAATGGCATTTGTCGTCCCTTAATCCTCTGTTTCAGAGAATCTCTTTCCTCTGCACCAGTTCCCTATGCTTATTAAGCTTTCCAACTATTTTCGGAACACAGGTTGTGTATAAGCAGAGACTTCACTGTAATGGAGCAGAGAGATAACAGTGCCTCTCTACATGGCTTTGTCACTGCTACCCCTGAAATGTGTACAGTCTATGCATTTCATTACCAGAAAAGAACAGCACAAGACAAAACAAAAGAGAAAACTGATAAAGAACTGCTGTTCAACAAGGAACAATGATCATTCTCTAAGCTGATGTCTAAAATCTTTAACTTCACTGTAGATAGATCAATCATCTTGTTTTGCATTTGTTGAAATCTCCCTTGTATAAGAAAATTAATGTAATATGACACACCGCAGTAAAAGCTGTCATTGCCCTAACATGACTGGATCCCCAGAAAAATGACCTCCTGGAGTGTGTATCTGACAGAAGGTTTAAGAAATCTGTAGGATCAAAAAGCAACTTTTGTTTAAAAGTGAAGGAGAGACTAACTGAGGTTTGAAAGTGAAAGAAGAATTAAGACTCCAAGGTCTTATTTCAAGTCCTGCCATTCAGACAGCCCTTAAGGGCCTGGTCCACAAAAGGATTAACTATCTGTTGTCAAGTGTATAAATCTAAAATTTAGATCTTTGAAGCTCAGCTGCACTAATATCCACAAAGCTCCTCTCAGACATTGGAAAAATTATGGCAATATAGCTATAAAATGTTGGAGCTATTGGACATTCACACATGCAGCCATCTCCACGATCCAACTGCTAAAATTCATTTTAAGTAAGCATGTAGCTGGCATCAGAGATTAAATCCCAATAAAATACAGGAAACAATATTGTTTTTATAGGGATTTTAAGGCAAAAGCAGTAGGTATCAATACCAATTGATACTCCAAATATTATCATAAAGCTGGGCCTTCACAAAAAGTCTGTTTTTGAAAGTACTCCAAATGGCTCTTACCTCATTTGGTGCTCAGACTCCTAATTAATTAGATTTAATGGAAGTTAAGCAAATTTGGTATGGAAAAAGAAACAAAACTGCTCGAGTTCTTCAGGATGTTTTAAACATTTCCGTGTGAATATAGTGTTCTTACACGAGGAGTGCCAAGCCTGGCAGCTCTTAAGAGTTTCTTAAACTATCTGAATTGGCAGCTTGCATTTGGACACTTGCCACCTACAAGACAGGCCAACAGAAAACTTGCAGTTTGTCATGAGGAAAGAGAGGTCATCTGGGAGGCAAAGAAAAAAATCACTAGAAGAATAACAAATCTACTAGTTCAATAGTAAATGAGGTATAGATGACTGAGATTCATTTTTCCTTTGCTATCAGTTCTTTCCCTTTGCTGTAGAAAGCACTACCGGAATGCTCATTCTTCAGCAGAGAACTGTGTAAATATCTTTTCAGAGAAGGTAAGATAGGAAAGAAACTACTGCACCAGGTTTTCCCGCTCTTCCCATATGGAGGAAGAATTACTACTAACAGAATGAGCTAGACACACAAATGGCTGCTTTCATCTTTAAACAATCCTGTTATTAGAACAGAGGTGCTCCAGGCACAACATTTGCAGCTTGTTTTACCAGCTGTTTCTAAAAATATCGCCTTAGTGAAGGAGATTTTTATCCCTCTCTCTCCAAAATGATTTTTGTTTGCTTTTCCTTTCCATGGGAAAACTGATAGATATAGAAAAGAGCGTATGTGGGAAAGATCACACAGCTTCATGGATGGACTTTTACCATTGCTATTCAAAATATAAACAAAAGCTATAAATGAAACAAATGAAGATGATGAAATATACTGGCCCAACTCCTTTAATAAATGTAATCAAAGGTTTTATTTTTCTAAGACAATAGGTACAGAGCTAGTGACAGATGTTCCCTATGGAGAAAAGTATGGTATAATGTTCTGGAGAACCTAACAGGGGAGAAAGGAAGTTGAAAAACTGAAAAGCAGTAGTAAAAAGCTCCCAAGTTAAAGGTGAAGGTTACTAGTCATATTTTCAGAAATGAAAAAAAGAGACATGTAGTTAAATCCCCACGCAATACTTATGACTACAAAACTTAAGTTTACTTTGTTTCACAATAAGATACTTTGTTAGAATATGAACTTTCAATTTTTAATTTTTTTTTAAAAAAACATCAATTTCAAAATGAAAAGGGATTTTAAGACAGAGTTGAAGTGTGTATTTTAGGAGTCATAAAACATTTTCTTGTTTTGGACTTGACACAGAAAGTTCACAGGAAACTAGATGGAGTACCCACAGTACTTTGCCAACACCAAATCTTCACTTTTTATCAAAAAAGAACTAGTGCATGAACATTTTCAACTCTCTTCCCTTCTCTGTATTCCCTTTGGGCTTATATAGCATGTTTAAGCACGTGAAGTAAAGGGTTTCAGGTAAACCTAAAAACCTCTTGGTTATTTTATCAGAAAATAAAGGTCAAAAGTCATTCATCTTCATCATTTCATGCTCAGAGGTCACTCACTCTATTGCTGTGGGGGGCATGTCATAGTGCTTCTCCCAGGGGAAGGCGACCCATCAACCTCTGGAATAAGGGCAGATCTGGTAGTATGTCTGGTCTACTGCACAAAAAAGTACTTTTTTTTTTTTGTTTGTTTTAGGTATATACACACTCCCGCTACACTACCACATCCCTTGACTTTCTCTCCAGCTGTCAAACTCTCCTTAATCCTCCCCACAGCTCTCTGAGAGTCCCCAGTTCCCTGGCAGAGATAAGTGATTCAGAAGCTCGCCAAAGGCACCTCCCTGCTGTGAGCTCAGATGTGTGCTGGAGGGCCTCTATTTCAGACTATGCCCAGATCTCAAACCTGAGAGTCACACTTGCCTGCACTGACAAAAAACCTCCCCCAAAGTGCTGGGATGTACTAGCTGCTTTATGGGTTATACAAAAGCCGAAGACTTGAATTAACAGAACTTAACAGGAGTATGAGAAAGAGGATAAGGCAAGATTCAATCTATTTGTTCCACATTTGCTTGTAAAGCTCCTAAACAAGTTTATTCTACTCTATTTCAGTTCCCCAAAATGTTCCCTTTAATCAGAATATAAACATGGTAATAACATATGTACAAATATATACACATGTATACACAGAAAGAGAGCGTGTGCATGCACATGCTTTGCAATATCTTAATGATCCATGTTTCAACATTAAAAGAATTAGCATATAGGAGAACCACAGATTCTAGGGGAAATACAGATCTCCAGGCACTCCACAGTAGACTTGTTGCTTCATGGAGACAAGTCAGAAGAATAAATAAATATTATATTTTGGTACACTAGAAAACACCCTGAACTAATTACAGGGTTATTTTTGCTTTTTGTCTGTCAAATATAGAATTTATGAAGCCCCCAAGATTTCAGCAGTGAAAATCAGTAGTTGCTAAAACTAGTCTCTAAAACCAGTCATACTGGTTTCAGTACCAGGGGAAAAAAAAGAATTATTGACATTCATAAAAAAAAAAAAGTTAAGCTCAAAATGCTTTGCACTTCTGCAACATTTTTTCTCCCCTTTTTGATGCCTCTGACATTTATTGTTCTGATACTGAAACACAAAAGTGTTGGAATTTTCTTGTTGCTCTATAAGAAGCTAATTTTGAGATTTTGTATGTTTGTAAAATAGTTGTTGTACCTGTTGAATGCCAAAAGAGGAACTGATGATCCTTGTAACACCATCCCATGGGACCAAACAACTTCAGTTTTTATGACTCATCAGAGGTAGAAAAATGAGTCCTTGAGTATGGCTCTTTTGTAAGGTTTTAATAATGTATTTATTAGCACAATGAAAATGCAGAATAAAATATGTTGCTGAATTAGTGGACATCTGAGATTTCAAATCAGGTCAGTCTAATTTTTTTTTTTGCTTCTTTGCCTAGTTTTAACACTGGTATGATCTTTGTCTCCTGCTCCTCACACAGCATTTAAGGTAAGTGTTAACAATTCACATCACTCAGGAACTGGGATTCCCAGCTGCTTACAGTTGGGATAAAGCACTGATTTCTAGCTTTTGTGATTGATTAATAAATTGGAACTGAAATAGGCAGAATGAAGGCAAGGTAATAACCCCTTTGACAGAATTATAGGCTTTGGTATCTCATGATCTACTTGGGTTGAAAATGGAGGTAGAATAGGTTTTCCTGCTCTACCAAGGTGTTGTTCCAGGTGTTATAGTTCATGTGAACATCAGTACCTTTGGGCTTCTAATACGTAAGGTACCTTCAGGTCTAAGTGTGATGACCAAAAGAAATATAAAATAAAACCCTTTAGAAGCAAAAGTATATCTCTGTCCCTAGTATCTGTAAATGCTGAACATGTTTTCTCTCTAACTGATATTATGTATCTTTCAGAAATCAAATCGTTTCTTCTTGTTTAAAGCTAACTAATCAGTTGCTATACACATTTAAGGGTCTAATATACATACATTTGCTTTGATGCAAAATCTGCTCCTGAGTCATGTGCTAGCTCTTCTCTTGCACTGAATGTGTCATTGGCTATTTTTTCTTTCTTTCCCATATATTTTATGAAGCTGAAAATCAAAGCTAACAGGGACAAAAAGCAAGTCCCAGCAGGTTGAAAATATCATATCTTAGTATTTTAGACATGTGTCAGCTTGATAACATAGGCACAGCACTAGAGGGATTGCCAGAATGTGACAGTGCACATGGCTTCAAGTTTAGAGAACATGCTTTAAAAAAAGACTGGAAGGCAGCAAGGGCAAGGTAGCCAGACTGTGGGTCTGATCCTGATCTCCTCCTGATCTTAAACGCAAAATCAAGGAAACTTACACCACCTAAGTCAGGCTGGAGAAACTGTGAAGTTTTTGAAGCAAAATTCTGATCAGGATGCAAGTTGAAGTGTTGGAAGTGCTGATATAAAAGATCTGTATATTGCAGTGTCATGGTTTGAGCCCAGAGGGCAACTGAGCACCATGCAGCTACTCGCCACACACACAAACCCAACACATGCAGTCCACTCACGACGTTAATTTACGTAGCCTGAGCATGGTTCATTCCATTGCA
The DNA here is from genome assembly GCF_047716275.1 of Strix uralensis. Lineage (NCBI taxonomy): Eukaryota > Metazoa > Chordata > Aves > Strigiformes > Strigidae > Strix > Strix uralensis. Next base: position 109,877,218 of record NC_133975.1, on the reverse strand, counting down.
TGTGTTAACTCTAGAGGAAAAAGTGATATTTAATGAAAATGATGCCACACCAATGTTCCCTGACATGAAAATACTGGCTTTTGTATCCCTCACTTGGTTCTCTCTGCATTAACAGATTAGGAGTTGTATCTACTTCATAAAAATATGCAATAATGTTACTTGTCACGCAAGTGAAAATAGCATTTAGTACGAAAACCTTAACAATAACATAGTTTGCTTGTACATTTTTAGTAGTTCGCAGTACAGTACCATTTTGGTGTATTGCACAGCAATTTGCACATGAATATCAAAGTCCATTAAGACATTAATTAAATCTCCTTCTTTTCCTTCACCTCCACCTCATTTAGCTAAGAAGTATTTCATTTACCCTGCCTTACAGGTAGGCAAATGAGCAATACAGATGTACAGTCACAGAAGGAACCAACAGCAGAGCTGGGAGTGGCACAGCAGAGTTCAGGCTTTTTATCCTTGGCTTTAACAGCTCAACCCTCAGCTCTCCCCCTTGCTCAGTGACAAATGTCATGAGAGCTGAAGCCAGCAGCCTGCCCTGAGACAGAAAACAAAAGTATGAACTAACTTTTTCAAGTACCATAAATCATATGAAATGGAGCACAACAGGACCTTCCATGGCATCTCCTGTGTTTGAGTGAGCCTCTCGCTCCCTGCAGCAGAAGGCTAGTTGCAGGCATCACAGAAGCTACATAAGGCAAACTAAAGCAACCATTCAGCAGGACACAGCAGCTTTACCACCACCTGGAGGTTACTGTCCTGACGCCTGGACACTTGATTTACTCACCACAATACTCCAATATGAAGGTTACCCCAAACTTCATGATGCAGGGTGCTAAAACTTCGATCGCTCTGCTCCAATTACCTGCCACTTGAGCTAAAAAAATTGTTTCTTTTGCTGTTAGCCTTGTAACAGAACTGTTCTGGTCTATCTGACAGAGGGCAGTATTACACAAAACCATGAGCTTGTTGATTATAATATAATTTTATAAGCTTGCTTTATTTAAGCAATTGCCAAGAAAAAGCTTTAGATTCAGTAGGAATTAATAGCTGTGAAAAACACATAGAGATCTAAAATCTAAACTGAGCAAGCTTTAAATATTGATTCATTTTTGCTACAATTAATAGCACTCAGTAATGTTCTTAGATCATATATGAATTTAGAAAACTAAACTGAGCATAAGATCATTTGTTCTTATTGGTGAAAGAAAAGCTATCTATTTATCCCTCTGCAAATACAGGAAACATATCTTGGATAAGTTAAAAGAAATAATTAAATGAAATAATTCCATGTTGGGGACCTGAACATATCCCATCACTTCC